>NC_143517.1:24627379-25318629 GCF_031878675.1 Megascapheus bottae
TTTCTTATCTGCTATCAAGAGCAATATTGACTGAAGATCAGTAGTAGAATCAATAGAAGTGCACACATCTAGGATTCTCCTAGCAGATGATCACAATACCTCAAAAGCTATATACATATGGCCATACAGCATGAGAGTAAACAAAACGAACTCTAAGTTATAGAAACAAGAGATTTATCTTTGTGATTTTTGTTCTTATTGTATTATGTGAAGTTATTTCTTTTCTCTTTTTTCCATTTATGGTTTATTTCATGTGTTTAATGTATCTGTCTTGGTTACCTGCTATATTATATATATATGTATGTATATATATATATATATACTTATTTGCTTATTTGAAATAGGGAAGGGAAAGGGGAAGTGATGTTTGGGAAAGGGGAGGGAAAGAGGAACAAAAATATGAGGAGTATCAAGGTTTGAGAAGTAATGTAGCCATTACCTGACAAATGTAACTGTAACCCCTCTATATATTATCTTGACAATAAAATACAATTAAAATACTTCTAACATGATCTGAAGTTGCCTATTAGAGCCTCAGTTTACAAATCAAAATATGTCTAGTTCAATATATTAATATATGTCTTATTTATAATCAAACATATGGCCATTAAAGACCCTTTAAATGGGTGTTTACCTGGAAGAAGGTATCTTCAGTGTCTGTCCATGTCCTCCCTTTCTAGTTTCAGGTCTTAAGAGCACAGAAGCAGAAGAGATGGTGAAGGTAGAAGAGGACAGTGGTTTGCTTCAAAGTATGGCTTCACAGCTTGAGCCTGAATATTGGTTAAGTAATCAATTCCCTTTTAAATGTATTTACTGTCAAAATACTAAGTAAACACTTCTGTGAACCCTATTTTACTGCACCCTTTCCATACAATCCCCTAGTAGTCAGGAATCAGATGTAAAATTAATTAGAACCTTTATTCTATTGACTCTTCAGAAGTATCACCAGGCTACTTTATTCTCTTAGGTTTAGGAAACAAGAGTTAAGATTATTTCCAGTGATTTTTAGAAAAACTTTGAACGGTATGGTGGTTGATTTCATGAGAGAATTTAATTAAGGGATGTCCAAATAGCTTATTTTTTGTTTGTTTGTTTGTTTATTTATTTTTATTTGTAAGTAAGGTACCAGGGGCTTATGAATGTAATCCTAGCTCTTCAGGAGACTGAGATAACAGGATTCTCATTCCAAGCCAGTCTGTGCAGGAAAACCAATAAGTCTCTTGGAATCCAATAACAATAGCATCAACAACCACAACAATGAAACACTTCAACAAGCCTGAAATGGAGCTCTGGCTCAAGTGGTAGAGCACAAGCCTTGAAAGCTCAGGGATACACACTACCTCTTAACCTCAAGCCCCATGACTAGCACAAAAAAAACCCACGAAGAAGTAAGCATTTATTCTGCACATCTATGGAAATGTTTAAGAAGAGATGATATTTTTTTGTTAGTTGAATGAGTAGAGAAGAAGTAGAGAAGATTCTCTTCCACATTGTATTATTCAACTCAATTGATACTTGGGGTACAAAAACAAAAGCACAAGAATATCCACAAGTAGCAGGAATAGTGAATGTTCTCTTTCATAGAAGTAATTTTCATGTTCTGCCATCGGATCTAGGATTTTTGTGATCAGGCCTTGGAATTCAGGATGTATATAAAGCTGGCTTTATTGTCTCTTCAGCATTCAGACAGAATGGTAGAGAACACTGCAGCCTCTGCATGAACCAATTCTTATCAGAAATACTATTTTATATCTTTATATATTGTATGGATTCAGTTTTTCTGGCAAATCTTGACTAATACACAGGACATTAAATAATGTGGTGCTCCTACAATTTCAAGATAGAATAAGCAAAATGATTCTGTCATAAAAAGGCGTTATAATTCTCACAATAGTCTAAACAATATTC
The DNA here is from genome assembly GCF_031878675.1 of Megascapheus bottae. Taxonomy (NCBI): domain Eukaryota; kingdom Metazoa; phylum Chordata; class Mammalia; order Rodentia; family Geomyidae; genus Megascapheus; species Megascapheus bottae. Next base: position 24,629,288 of record NC_143517.1, read on the forward strand.
CTTATATGACCAGTAACCAGAGAGTTACAAAGTGCATAAATATACCATAAGTCAGTTCCAGTATTCTAATCTATTTATATTATTTTTTCAACAGAACATCTTATTTTTTTATATGTTCTGCTGTGATGTATGAAGTATAAAAGGGAGTTATACTAGTAAGCATCATGAATTCAGATGTGAATACCTGACCAAGTTTCTAAGCAGTGGTTCTCTTTTATCACAGGAAAAAGGAATCTTATATGTGAATAGAAAAGAAAATTAAAAGAATAACAATTCACTGGTGTCAACTCAGTATGTTCAGATTGTGATGATCTTTTTCTCTCTAAAATGACATGCCTTTCAATACTCTCCACAAAATGTACATTTTGACCACCCTTTCCTGAAGGCCATCTAATGAATAAAAAAAGGTTTAAAATAAAGATGACCCAAATATTAGAAAAGATGACCCAAATATTAGATCTTACTTGGGAAAGAAAGAAGGCTGAGAGAATAGTTAGCAAATAAGAAAATAATAGCAGCCAGGTTCCCCAGGGCCCATTCTACCTACATAGGAGTCTGAGATCTGAGGGTTGTGGTTTAAAGTCAGCCCTGGAACAAAAGTCCAAGAGACTCTTATCTCCAATTAACCAGCAGAAAACTAGAAGTGATGCCTTGGCTCAAAGCAGTAGAACACTAGCTTCAAGTTGAAGAGTTCAGGGTAGATGCCCAGGCCCAGAGGGCAAATCACAGGACCAACAGAAAAGAAAGAAAGAAAGAGAAAGAAAGAAAGAAAGAAAGAAAGAAAGAAAGAAAGAAAGAAAGAAAGAAAGAAAGAAAGAAAGAAAAAAGAAAGAAAGAAAAAAGAAAGAAAGAGAGAGAGTGAGGAGAGAGGGGGAGGGAAGGAGGGGGAGAGAGAGAGAGAGAGAAACGAAGGAAGGAAGGAAGGAAGGGAGGAAGGGAGGAAGGGAGGGAGGGAGGAGAGAGGAAATAATACCAGGGAGGAAGGGAGGAGAGAGGAAATAATAGCAGCAGCAGTATGAAGAGGGAAGAAGAAAGGAGGTGGAAAAAATGAAAGTATCTGTGTTGGCAAATCAAGTTTGACGTGCTTACAGGGCCTGCCAGGCATTTTCCAATGGTATCTGGAGCCATGTATTATCTGATTTGCCTACTCTAATGAAAGATACACATACACCTGTACTTTTTTTCAAATAATCCTCCAATAGAGAATTCTATCTTGAGACTCACCTAATCATCACCAAGATTTGTCCATGCACTAGTGTAAAGATTGGGCAATTTTGTGAGATTGTTAAAATTCTAAATGGCTAGTGATTTAAATCTTGGATATAAGAAATAACCAGTGATGCATGACTTCCTATCAGAGAAATAATAAATTCTCTTGTATGGAAAAGTATCATTCTTCATATAAATTGTCATTAGGGAGCATGTCAAAGCAACAGTTGGCCCCAAACCTCTAGATTATTCTGTAATTTAGGACATTTCACAGTCTTGTTTGTGTTCTGTAGTGAAATTTCTTTTTTTTATATAATTTTTATTGTAATTAATAGAAGGGTTACATTACATTCGCCAGATGGAAGGTGCATTACTTCACATACATTGACACCCTTTCTCATGTCTTGGTCCCCATTTTCCTCCTCCCCACTCCCACCCCTCATCTTGTTTTCCCCCTTCCCTATTCGACTTCAAATACCCAAATACACATATATACAATATTTCAGATAATAAGGTGACAATATGACATAACAATATGAGATAACCAAGGGACAGCAAAAGAGATGAGAAATAACATAGTACATTAAGGACAACAATCACTCATTATATGGCTTTGTATTTTTATATCGTGGAGGTCCTTTCATTCAGCGTCATACTATATGGCCTTATGTATCTAGGTTTTGTTCTATTGTAAATCTCTGCTAGGAGAGTCCAAGGTTTCTACTGATTATGACACATGAGGGAAACCATTGAGCCTATGTTCCTATGAGTCTGGCTTACTTCACTTAATATGATTTTTTCTGAGTCTTTCCATTTCCTTACAAATGGGGGATGTTTTTCTTTCTGACAGCAGCATAGAATTCCATTGTGTATAAATACCACAACTTGTTGATCCGCTCAGCAACTGAGGGGCATCTGGGTCGGTTCCATATCTTTGCTATGGTAAATAGTGCTGCAATGAACATTGTTGTGCTGGTGGATTTAGTATGTCCGTTATTTCTGGATGATTGGGTAAATACCAGGTAGTGGAATTATTGGGTCAAAGGGGAGCTCTATGTTTAGTCTTTTGAGGAACTGCCATACTGCTTTTCAAAATGGTTAAGTGAGTTTGCACTCCCACCAACATTGTAGTAGTGATCCCTCCTGGCCACATTCCCTCCAGCATCTGTTGTTATTAGTTTTCTTGATCCTGGCCATTCTAACTGGAGTGAGGTGGAGTTGTTTCGATTTGCAGTTCTTTTATGGCCAGAGATGTTGAGCATTTCTTCATGTGTCTATAGGCCATTCTTATTTCTTTTTTAAAAATTTTATTTATTTTATATTTTTTTATTTTAATTACTGAAAGGGTTACATGGTATTTGCCAGATAGAAGGTGCATTAATTCACATACATTGATACCCTTTCACATGTCATGGTCCCCATTACCCTCCCCCTCCACCCTCCCATCTTGGTTTTCCCCCATTCCCTATCCAATTTCAAATAACCAAATACAAATATATCTAATATATCAGATAACAAAGTGAGATACCGTAACAATATGAGATAACCAAGGGAAAGCAAAAGAGATGAGAGATAACATAGTACATTAAGGACAATAATCATTCATTATGTGGCTTTTGTTTCAATATCCTGGAGGTCCTTTCAATTAGCTTCATACTATATGGCCGTATGTATCAAGGTTTTGCTCTATTGCAGATCTCTGCTAGTAGAGCTCAAGGTTTCCACTGATTATGACAAATGAGGGAAACCATTGAGCCTAAGTTCCTTTGAGTCTGGCTTACTTCACTTAATATGATTTTTTCTAAGTCTTTCCATTTCCTAACAAATGGGTAGATGTCGTTTTTTTCTGACAGCGGCAAAGAATTCCATTGTGTACAAATACCACATCTTGTTGATGCACTCATCAACTGAGGGACATCTGGATTGGTTCCATATCTTTGCTATGGTGAATAATGCTGCAATGAACATTGTTGTGCTGGTGGATTTAGTATGTCCTTGTTTCTGGATGATTGGGTAAATGCCAAGTAGTGGAATTGCTGGGTCATAGGGAAGCTCTATGTTTAGTCTTTTGAGGCACTGCCACACTGCTTTCCATAGTGGTTGAACGAGTTTGCACTCTCACCAACAGTTTCTTCTTCAGAGAAGACTCTCTTTAAGTCTTTGGCCCATCTTTTAATGGGATGGTTGTTTCTTTGGAGATTAGTTTTGGAGTGATTCAATTTTTTGAGCTGTTGATATATTTTAGATATGAGGCCTTTCCCCATTGTATGGTCGGTGAAGATCTTCTCCCATTCTGTAGGCTTCCTAATTAATTTACTAGCCATGTCCTTTGCCATACAGACGCTCTGCAGTTTAATGCAGTCCTCTTATCCAGCCTTTCTCTGATTTGTTGTGTTTCTTGGTCCTTATTAAGAAAGTTTCGACCTGTGCCAAGGAGGACTAGTGTGTCTCCTATTCCTTCTTGTAAAATTTTCTACACTGAAATTTCTATGAGAATAAAGAAGCACTGCAGTTAGATTACTAAGTTTCCATGTGTCTAAACTAGAACTGATTCATTATTGATATACTAACATCACAAAAAGCAAATAAAGAAGGAAGCAACACATCAAAAAGAAGAAACTATTCTAGTGCTGTATCTTGTCACCTGTACTGGCCCATTGACAAAGAACATGGGACAAATCTCTGCTCAACTAACCTGTCAAATGTTCTAGGGACTTAAACAGGTTCATTCATGTCTAAATCTTGTTAGTGAGTTTGAGCTTTCTGATAATTCTTTATTCTGTTTTGATTGTTCCATACAGCATGATTTTATTGTCAATATTCCAATGATATTTTTTTTCTTTATCAGGAATGAAATGCTGCTAATCCCCCCACAAATAAACAAAAACAAAAACAGCAAACAAAAAATAACAGAATAATCATACCCATAAATCTCTAAAATACCTTCTAATTTTTTTGGTTTGAAAATACTCATTCTTATAAATAAAGATTTATCCAGTTCTATTTTAATTTTAATTTAATTTTCTCCTTGATTGTATTTTAATTCTAATAAATTATTAAATTGTTAAAAATATATAGATATTATCATTTAAACATATCCTTTAAGTATTATATAGACATATTACATAGATGCATTTGCAAATATAGTTGATCTATATGAAATATTATTTTCTAGGATACATTTAGAAAATATATTAAAATAGGTGTATCTATTTTTAAATATTTTTATATTATATGAAAGTTTATTTAAATAAGGAAAACATCAGAAATGAGATAGATGCTAATACGTTCTTTTAAATCTTTAAATATAGCATGTACTATGTATATAAGATATAAGATATGCCTACATTTTACAATGACAAAGTTTAAAGTGTTGAACTTCACAGTGTGCCTCATGACTTTCATATCTGAAGGATAATACAGGTCCCCAAGTTCACTGGAAAAAAAAACAGCCTAATGTCTATTTGGTAAATGTTTGGGAGCTGAGGAGGAAATTTACATGTTTTAACAGCTTGAGAAATACTAGAAGAAGGAATAGTTCTTTTTGGCACTTGTAAGTTGTGTGAAATACACATATGTGTATCCATAAATTAATATTTATTAGGGCATATTATTTGCTCATCATTTATTTTTTTCCCTGCAAATTACTTAGGGCATTTAATTAGTGTTGAGAGTCTCTATATCACAAAAGTGTAAAGTATTTCCAACTTGTTCCTTTACAGAAAAGCTTAGCTTATTTTCACTATGGAAGATCAACATTTGTAGAACTATGATCAAGATTTGTTTATTTCTGTTGGTTTTCAGTATACAGCTGATACATAAAAAGAACCCAATATTTTCAACACGGGATGTATTTAATAAATTCAATGAAACAAGTATTTACTGAAAAACTTTACTATCTCTACCTCAAATTGTGTGTATGTACCTTCCCAGTAAAGATAATTTTGCTAAAACATCAACAATAACAAAATGTTTAATTTAGGTAAGTATAGATACACTTTCTCCTTAATTTGTATATTTTGGTAGCTTTGTGTTATAGAATCTTACATTGATTTTTAAAAAAAGTAATGGTTAAATAATAGTTTATCAAACTATGTCCAAGTATTGATTTTCTCAAATGTTAGCACAGTTACCTAAACTATTTAAAAATATTTTGGATAACAAACTGTAGTGTTGTTATATTATAAATTGCACAAAGCTCATAAAAAGAGTATATGGGCATAATCTATTTTTGTAAGTTAAAAGTATCTTGCAAATGAAAGAGAAGTATTGTGTATGAGAAACGCATAGAAATATCATTTGGAAAGCTCTGAGAGTTATGAGACTTAAACATATGTTTAAGTGATATACATAGAACATTACTCCAGTCCCATAAAATACATTTTCAAAGCATGAGCTTAAGATTGTTAATATAAATAAAATTTCATTTTTAAATAGTTCAAAACTAATACATTTATTTTGATGATGTTTCAATTTTATGAAATATGATTATATTTAATATTGAAAAATTGTTCAGAATCACATCATTCCACTTATTTCCATTGTTGAGATGTTAACATTGCTGAAAATAATTCTTGGGGCAGTTATGTTTAATTTAGGTTTTATGGCTCCTCGGAGTGAATGGAGAAAGAGTGCCATAATTTGGGGAACATGGAGATTTATTTGTTATGGTAAACTAGATAAACACTTGTGCTGCCCCATGAGTGTAGTACAGCAAAAAGTAGCAGAGTCTCTTCTGCTGATGTTCCTAGGTCTCCATATTCTTTCACAATCAGTGGCCATAGTTATATAATGAATTACTGAGGAAGAACACACCTTATTCTTTCGATTTTGCCTTCTGCCTTTGATATCAACTGGAGTTTTGTAATTGGAGGCAGTACAAAGTGCAAAGGTTGCAAATAAAAATATAGTGAAGGATTTCTGATGCTCAAATGCTAAAGACTCATTTCTGCAATTTCTATGCTTCTGAAACTTGCTAGAATGACCTCTGATATATTGCAGTGCATAGCGTTGTAATTAGTTTTACAGAGGTAGTTCTACTTAGCCCATCATTGCTAGTCTAAAAATACTGTGCTTTTATTTGAAGTAACTTGGCAGTAAATTCATCATTCCTGAATTTATAAAAACTATACAGATACAAAGGTTCCAGGCCTTGATTGTGGATAAAATCAAAGTGGGTAGAGGGGAATTCCATAGTATTTAACATACTTATATGATACAGACTACTCTTCCACCTGACTTGTTTCTTCTCCTTCAGATAAGTAGTCTCTGTAATTATACAGATATATTATCTCTCTAGTTAAAATGGTGATAATAGTCTTCCAGCTTCTTTAGTCAGCACTTAACAATCATTATCCTGTCATATATGCAAAAGTTAGTTTTTAGGTATGACCTAATTAGTGCCGAGTTTAAACGGTGACACACTTCACCGTGAAGTATTATATTCATTCCAATATGATGTTTATATATGTATATAGCCATTAATAGATTTTTATTTATATTTATGTACTCTTCATCTTCAGATAGTTTTTACTTATATTCATTATCTTCAATTATTAGGATTAAATATTTGCTATTAAAAAAAAAACATATATCTTAGGGCCAGGAGTTTGGCCTAGTGGTAATGTACTTGTCTAACATGAACGAAGACCCAGATTCAATTACTCGGTACCATATACATAGAAAAAGTAGAAAGTGGTACTATGGCTCAAGTGGCAGAGCTCTAGCCTTGAGAAAGCCCAAGGACATTGCTTAGGCCCTTAGTTCAAGCCCCAGGACTGGCCAAAAAAATGAAATAAATATATCCCTTAGAAATTATATTCTAAGGAACTGTGGCTCACGACTGTAATCCTAGCTACTCGGGATGCTGAGATATGAGGATAAATGTTCAAAGCCAGCCAGGGCACAAAAGAACCTGAGACTTATCTCCGATTAACCTCTAGATAAGGATAAACGGGGATTGCCTCAAGGGTAGGGCGGTAGCCTTGAGCTGAAAAGCTCAGGGACAGTGCCCAGGTTGAGTTCAAGCCCCATGACCCATCAAAAAAATCAAAGATAAAAGAGAAAGAAAGGAGAAAGAAAGAAAGGAAGAAAGAAAGAAAGAAGGAAGGAAGGAAAGAAGGAAGGAAGGAAGGAAGGAAGGAAGAAAGAAAGAATATTCAAATCTAGAAAATACCAAGGAATATTATCCATCATTACTTAGAATTTGAGATTACTAATCAAAATTTTCTTTTCTTCAGTTTGTGACATTGTTGTCACCTTGTCAGGAAATAAGTATAAAAACTTGAAACACTTATTACCATGAAATGGTCAATAATAATATTTATAATATAGATATGTCATCATTCAATTCTCCTGGTTTAGTGATTTTTATGCTACAAGAATCTCATATTGTTACAGTATCTCACTTTGTTATCTGATATATTGAATTTATTTGTATTTGGTTATTTGAAATTTGATAGGGAAGGGGGGAAAACCAAGATGGGTGGGAGGGTGGAGGGAGGGTAATGGGTACCAAGACATGTGAAAGGGTATCAATGTATGTGAATTAATGCACCTTCTATATGGCAAATATCATGTAACCCTTTAATTAATTACAATGAAAATATAAAAAAAAGAATAGCATAATTTAAGTGAGAGGATGAACAAGTTCATGAGAAGAGGGGCAAAGGGTCCAAAATTCCAATTCAATCTAAAATTATTTCAACTGTTGTATTAAAGAATTTTAAATGAAAATAATACTTTGTAGTTCATTCTGAAACAATCATGTGGACTCATTCTTTACTTATGGATAATTGTTAATCAATTGCAGAGCAAACCAACACAGCTCTTTGGTTTCTTCACACTCCAGTTACACGTTGAGCAGTCTCTTATTTTAAGTCAAACTACTATCACTAATCATAGAGGAACAAAGATGTGTCCACATTTTAAAGGAATATGCGTATCCCAAAGCTCAGATAATGAATTTTACCTCTCTCTGGAGAAAAGCCTTTCCTGGATGTAGTCTGGCAAGTTTCCAAGATTTCTTTTTAAAAGTAACTCCATATGTGTACTGAAAATAAGCTAGCTATGTTTTAAATCAACTGGAAAGAGAGACTGTTCTTTTCATTTTTTTTTCTAAGCATAACTTTGAAGTACAGCATTTGGGGATTATGAAGGTTTGGGTTACCTGCTGAATGAAGGCATGGAAAATTATTTGAAAGTACCCTTTAAAAAAACTTACTTTAAACTTATGAAATATCACCTGTGGTTAAGAGAAAGTATGCAATTCAAAGCATTTTTTCAACCTAATGGGAAAGAGTTAATTTTAAATTGATATTATATATTCCATGTTTTCTATGGCTGCAAGACCAAAATCAAAACGTTGTGGTTCAATTCTTTTAAAAGGCAGGAGATGCTGGGGACAAGAAATGCTTTTAAATTAAAGAATAGATGGGTAAATATCTAGCATGTTAGATACTGTGAGAAAACTTGAACCAATTACCACATTTTATTATATTCTAATGATTTCACAGCCAGTATTTTAAGTAATTTAAGTTTCAAATAAATTCAACTTGTACCTATTTCCCTGTAATGTGTTTTGAATTTACTTGAGTTATTCAAGATTTTAAAATTATGAATAAATTTTTATATGCAAAATATAATTTGTCATTTATAGGTGAAAATACATACATATCTGTATATGTATGTTCATTTAATGATAATTTGGTTGGTAAAAAAAACCTATTTTTAAAATGTGTATCATGTGACTAAGAAGTAAAATATATCTGGATATTAGTTCTTTTACAGAAAACAAGAAAACTTTAAAAATACTTTGCTTTGTTTATAACATGATATATATATATATATATATATATATATATATATATATATGTCTTCATGCATGATGGCAAACCCTCTGCTACAGCTCTACATCCGCAGCCAGAGTGGGAAACTTGGAATTGAAGGGTAAAAGTAAAACAAGAACACAACTTAAGCAGACCAGTACAATTTTGAGACTACACCATAAGTTATAGGAGGAGAATATGAGAGCCCATTGAAATAATGATGAAAGAGTTGTAACACTCTTGTGTGATGGTTTATTACCATGAAGAAATGATCGGATGCTGTTAAGAAGTGGTTGAAGATCTATCGATAACATGGACTATACAAGGAAAAGAAGTATCTCTGAGGAGAGGAATCAAGGATGGGATGAGATTGCCATTGACTGTGATGGACAAGGGATTAGCAGAACAGATCTAGGGAAAAGAAAATCTGGACTTCCCATTTCAAGTAAATTTTCCCATTCTTTGTGAGTTACTAAAATTTACATTATAGTTAAAGTCATTAGATTGGTTGAGATCATAGTATGCATGAATGGAACTGTATATATATATACTTATTACAAGTTTAACCAATGTTTATCATAACATTCATTTCTCATGCACAAATATTACCATATTTATATAAACATATGTATCAATATGCACATATATTAGAGAAAGAACACTGTGTAAACAAAGCAGGACAATGCAATGTCAAGGAAATATATAGCAATGTACTGGGAAAGAAAATAATAGTTTCAATCCTTAAAATACTACAGGTAATAGTTTACTATTACATGAAATTGATTGTGTCTATGTTCCAAGACTTAAAATGTCTTCCATATGCTAATGATTCACAGCTGTAATCCTTACTATTCAGGATGCTGAGATATTAGTGTTAAGGTTTATTTTATTTATTTATTTATTTATTTTTGCCGGTCCTGGGCTTGAGCTCAGGGTCTGAGCACTATCCTTGGACTTTCTCAAGGCTAGAACTCTACCACTTGAGCCTCAGCACCGCTTCCGGCTTTTTCTATATATGTGGTACCAAGGAATTGAACCCTGGTCTTTGTGCATGCTAGGCAAGCACTTTAACCACCAGGCCAAACTCCCAGCCATAAGGTTTAAAGTCAACCACAGCAGAAAGTACATGCTAATTTATCTCCAATTAAACTCCAAATAAAGCTGGAAGTGAGCTGTGGTTCAAGGAGTTGAGCACAAGCCTTGAACAAAAATGGTAAAGACTCTTACACAGTCTCAGAGTTTAAGCCCCAGTTCTTGCACACACACCAAAACACGTCTATTTAAAGGTATGCCATAAAGAGACTATGAAAGAAATTTTAGTTACATAATCCACCCCAACAGGCACTTATACTAGATCATTTGAAATATGCAACTTGATTTCTATCATAAAACTTCCAATTAAATAAATTATATACAGGAATTAAATTTATCAAAATCGATTGGTCTCAAAAACATAATATTGAATCAATAAGAAAATTTATGAATCTCTCGAAATCAATGCATGACAATTAGATTGGAAAATATAGGCCAGATGTAGTTTACCTGCCTGTGGTCCTAGCACATAAGAGATAGATGTAGGAAGATTGGGGCCTTAAGGCCACTGTGCAGTGTTCGGTAATTCTGACCTTGAACAAGAAATAAATCTGGAAACAGTGGTTTATTCCTCTAATGCCAGGTATATGGAAGGCAGAATTAGGAATACTGTGGTCTAAGTCCATCCTGGGTAAAATTTAGAAATTCTACCTGAAAAATAACCAAAGAAAGAAGGGTTAGTGTCAGAGTATTTGCCTACCAAGCACAAAGCTCTACTTCAAACCCAAGTGCCACCTGAAAATGAATAATCACAATTACAAATGCTGGGACATATGCATATTTTACATAAAATATAATATCTATAGCATCAAAAGTAAGTACAGGGGCCGGGAGTTTGGCCTAGTGGTTAAAGTGCTTGCCTAGCATGCAGGAAGACCTGGGTTCGATTCCTTGGTACCACATATATAGAAAAAGCCGGAAGTGGTGCTGCTGAGGCTCAAGTGGTAGAGTTTTAGCCTTGAGAAAGTCCAAGGACAGTGCTCAAGCCCAGGACTGGAAAAAAAGAAGGCAGGAAAAAAAAAGTAAGTACAAATATTGCAACTGGGACGTATTTACATGGTTTTTATTTTGAAAAAATGAATTGAGGTGAGTAGATGAAGATACTTATAATAGAATGTTTACTTATAGTTGTATATATCACATCTCTTTATTCTATATTTTTCTGGATGTCAGGGAGTGGGTCCAGACTCTGGAGCTTGCACTCAGGGTCTCCATGCATTCATTACTCATGGTTGGATGTCTATACCTGGAATCAGTCCTCCAATCCAAAATGATTACAATTATTTTTTATTTCTGGTGCTGTGAAATTAACTTTGAGCATCACACCTGATAGAAAAGTGCTTTACCAGTGTGCTCAAACCTCAGTTCCCCTGTATTCATCTTTCTAACGATATGATCTGTGTGTATGTGTGCATGTGTATGTTCACACATATAAGACAAAGAAAGAGAAAGATCCAGAGAGGTAGAAAGAAATAGAAGATAGAGACACTGAGAGAAACTTCCAGGTTCTGAATAATTGTATCATAGATTTTGATTGCTTCTAGAAATGTTAAATCAATTAGCAAGTATACTCCTTAGTAAAAGATATTTTTGCCAGTAATGCGTTTGAATTTTAGCCTCATGTCTTGCTCCTGGCATTATACATTTGAGACATATCTACAGTCCAACATTTGCTTTGTTAATCAGAGATTCCATCTCCCATACATAGCTGCCTGGATTGTTTTAGAGTTAGGATATCTCTAGATCTCAGCCTCTTGAAGAACTAGGATTACAGGCATGAACTATCCACCAGTAAGGAATATTTTCATTAAACTCTATGAATTATCCTCTCAATGAATGTTTTATCATTTTTCTTTTACAACTTACTTAAAAGAAAACAACTTGGTAAAAGTAAAACACACTACAACTTCTAGTTTGGAAATTGAAATAAAACTGGTGGCTAGAAAATCCTCCAACAATAGATGCTATGGTTCATATTTCAGTTTTTGATGTGAAACTAGAATACCTCTGTGACTCCATATCCTGCATTTATGGATAAAGCCCTCAACTGAAAAGCGATTGTGTCCTGATACTTCTAAATATTTTATGATACTAGGCATTTACAATGGAGAATCAATTTACTTGCAATATGTTCAATTTCATCTAGTATTCTATTTATTTTAGGATGGAAAAAAGCAGCTATGCTTTTAACTTGAAATAAATGAGGAATAATGAACTGTATAGTGACTCATAGTATTCTTAAGAGTAAGTGCTTTTATTTTCAAGGAGATGAATATTAAACAGGACATATGAAATAACAATTACTTTTACTATTGCACACAGGATTCTCAACAAATAAAAAATGAATGGAATTAAGAAAGCAATATGCAAAACATTCCTATTCAGTGATTTGAATTAAAATATGTGTTAGGGAAACAGCACATATTATAGAGATGGGTTAATTATTAATAAAGATAGAAACAATTAATGGAGAATGTAAAAAAAGTAAAGCTTGCCAAAACATGGAAAGTTATGCTTACTTTCTATTAGGCATAATTTGTTTTGCATTCTAGGTAGTTTAATATTTACATGAAAAATTATTTCTCTAGCTTGCATTTTAATTATGTAGAGCCACCTTACCAATGACAGCTATTAACTGCAAGGGTGTGAGAATATGAAGGTAATGTACTGAACAACTTTATGTTAGCTAGACTCAAATAGTTCACTTCTGAGCCTGTAAGAGCTAGATGCAAACTGCACTTTTTCCACCTTAATTGCTCTGTAAGTTTTGCTTGAATACCATAGAAAGTAGCTCAATGTTTAAGACCTGATCAGTGAAGAAAACTTGATTGTTATTTATATCACTTTGAAAAAGGAGCCCATTCTTAGAATAATATTGATGAAAACATTTAATTTGAATCTCTTCAAGTCATTCTTATTATGGAACAATCACTATCACTCACTCAGGAAGCTCATTCTGCTTAAGTGCCTTCTCTAATTAACACATTTCAAAATTTATAGTTGTTCTTATTACAGAGACTTTACATTCCTACCACTATCTTCAAAGACCTGCATAGTGAAGCTTTTCTCTACCTTGATAATCCCACATCTAACATCTTTTCCTGCCCTTTGGCTTCTTTCTATTCTCAAAAAATATGACTTTCTTCTCACCTTAAGATGCATACACAATATATCCAATTAATTCCTAGTTATTCTTTAGATTCTGGTTCTCTGGATCACACAGGGCAATCTTAACTGTCTTGTTTAACCTTGCTCTGTAATATCCCTTCAATAGTTTTTTTTGTAGCTAGATTTCATGTAAAAGGCATGCTAATATGTTAAGAAAGTGTGATGACTATTTTACATAGACAAGAGGATATCTGATTGGTTTATAGCAAACCGTTACATTCTTCAGTTTCCCATGTCCACATGCAACTCTACACTAGAAAAAGGAGATGAGCATCAGAATGAAGAGAGAACAGACTTTGTGAGATCTTGTAGAGAAAGAGAGGAGCAAGAGCAGGCAACAGAAAACATGTTTGGAAAATTGAAGACCTTGGGGAATTATAAGCTCAGGAAAATTCAGTAATGTCTCTAAAAAGAATGTCACTAAATCCTAAAGTATCTCCCCATGCAAAATAGAAGTAGGGAATATATTTCCCAGTGATATTTCTCATGTTTGCCTGAACTAAAGCTATCTTATGCTTAGAGCTTTCAAATACATGTCAGGCTTATACTCTTGAAGATATTTTAGCAGAAGGTAAGCATTCATTGTAGTCTAAAGCCCTTTCACCACCATCACCAGCAACAACATCAAGTGAATGATTTTGAACACCATAACTAACGTAGGCAGAATCTCCAGAATTTGGGCCACTCCTAAGAGAAAATATATCTACTAATAAATTACAGAGAATGATGCAATTTAACTTGAGTGTGAGAAGACGATACAATTTGTTCTAATAGAACAACTTTTGGCTCCCTCAAGTAATGTCACTCTATAAAATATGTTTTGAAAACAAATTTGCAAAGGATAAACCAATTCAGTAGTGATACTTACCAGACACTATGTTGCAAATGAGCTATATAATTTGTAGGGGTGGCAATGGAATCAGAAAGGGGAAAAATGGGAGAAAATGAAGAAGGTGGTGACACTGTTCAAAAAGGAATCTACTCATTGTCTGACTTATGTAACTGTAATTCCTTTGTACATCTGTATTATACAATATATTTTTATAACAAAAGAAAATATTTTGTATAGAATAATATCTCTAATCCATGAGCAGAAGGCCATGTCACTTTCTTTCATCATCTATAAATATTAAAAAATACATCTACATAAATGTGCACACGTTTTATACATTTACTATGACTGAGTTATAGTGAAGCCTTAAGTTCAAAAAAATTCCTGAAAATTGCTGTCCTCAGGGAAGAGTTGATTAGAACACAGAAAGACAAGAGGCATGACCAGGAGAGCACAGGAGGGCATCTCCAGAATATGGTCATCACCAACTCAAAGAAAAACCTCAGAGGAAGCTAAACTGAAAATACCACAACCATAATCCCCCGGCAGCTTGAAAATAATTTGTGCTTAGGCATCCAATTGATGACAGTTCTTAAGATAACTCTCTCAAACTATACAATTTTCATCAGTTTTCTTACCATACCATTCTCTTTCAAATATAAAAAATAATTTTAAGTTCAAAAAGAGTAAACTAATACCTTCCTGAAGTAAGCATACCCTAGGATTTTGCTCACCAGTTATATACCAAATGTAAATGGATGATGATGGCCACCACAAAAATATTTATCCTAGCTTTACTCATAATAGTGATAAACTTGCAACATTCTAATTGTGCATCCATATGAAATAGATAAATAAGTTGCATATTTGCAAAGTGGACAATAACACTCATTGAGCAGGACAAAAATACATTGAGGAAAAAAGATCAAATATAATACTAATTGATAGAAACTAAACACTCCAATGAAGTTCACAGATTAATTTCTCTTGAATAGTGAATTATTGAGAACTGAGGGGAAGGCATTTGTGTGTAAGGCAAAGGTCTGCTGAAAATTTTGAGTGTGTTACCTTTCTGGTGGTAAATGAGTACCAACATAAGTTAAAACACATAAATCTGAATGAATATTCACTAATATTTACATGTGATAGTTTTTGTAATCTATACTTCAATTGCAAACATAGATAAACATTATCCATTGTATTTTAAAATCATCCATTATATTTCAAAAATAAGTTAATAAGTAAGTATTTGCTTATAATAAACTTTGGTGACATCTTCTTCAAGATTTATAGGTTGAACAGAAACCCAGGAGGTAGTTACTTGCTTTGTTAATCTCTCATAAGTAATACAATGTGTTTGCCTTATGTATTGCAACTGTTTGTTGGCATAATAAACAAGTGAATTAAATTGTGCATGAAGTTTGACTATTGGGTAAGAGTAGATTTTACTCCATGAATTTCTGTAAAAGGACTATGGTTCTTAAATTATTAATGACTTTAGTTACAACTTGTGAATTATTTCTGATAACATGTATCAAGTTATAATTTATGACAACCTAGTCCACATGTTATAAAATGTCAAATAACCAACACTGTAGTTTCTACTCATTTTCCCATGATTGCACTTAATTCTATGATAGACAGTAATTTTGGATACTTCAAAGATATATTTATTTGATCCTGAGTCAGTTAATTTAGAACCAGCAATTTAAATGATAGATACAAACTATTAAATAATTATTTATTGATCCAACTTGCTTCCTCACTAATATTTTCTAAACTGAATTCAAACTCACTGCAATTATTTGCCACCAGAGTAAAACTTGCAATAGAAAAATGTTAAATTCCACTTAATGGTTTCTACAATTTTCTTCATAAATAATAAAAATAAAGGTTTTATTGAAAAAATTATATTAAAATGTATAAACAATACTATGGAAATATAATTATGTATTCTCACATGTAAAAAACAGTGCTGAGGGACAGGAGCATAAACTAGTGGTAGAGTGCTTGCCTAGCATGCACAAAGTCCTGGGTTTGATTCCCTGGTACCATATATATAAAACAAACTGGAAGTGGTGCTATGTTTCAAGTGGTAGAGCACAAACCTTATTAATGCACCATCTATCTGGCAAATATCATGTAACCCTTCTATTAATTACAATAAAAATATATGAAAAAAAAGAAAGCCCAAGGGTAGTGCTCAGGTCCAGTCCAAGCCTCTGGACTGGCAAAAAATAGTGCTAAGTCTCGGAATAAATAATGTATAAAGTATTGATTTGAGACAGTTTTTTTCTAATCAAGCCATATCAAGTACTATAACATCTATTCCTTTGTCTCTGACTGTAGTATAAGGTCATTTAAATACTGGTAAGGAATTTAGTAATTTCTCCAGTCATCTCTCTCAATGTTTTCCCATTTCATTCTATGATGATCTTCATTCTACTTTTCACCTATACTAATGACTGTAAATGTCAATTTTATTTGTGAAAGGCTGAATCTGTTATCTTATTCAGTTCTTCTATCATTATTCTCATTAACTGTATATTTTAAAGCTTTCCCACAATTTATGATTTCTCTGTACTAAGAATTTGTAATTTATTTCTAAATTTTCTAGACATACTTGTCTAGCAATTATAAAGATAATTGAGGGAGAAAATAGCTGTAAGCAAGTGGTGAATTGTGAATTACCAACTTAAAAGTATAAATGATGACCAGATTTGCTTTCCACCTCAAGTTCATAAATATGGATAATAATTAGTGAGTAATGAACATTCACATATACTGGTATAAGTAATAAAAATTATTATGAAGAACCAAAGTAGTAATATACATTATAAGTGATTAAAATATTTATTAACAACTATTTAGTGATTTCTTACTAGAGCTAAGCACTGCTTTACAGATATGTATGTATCATTACTGCTTAAAACAATCATACGTAATATGAATATGTAATGTTCATTTCTGCCATGAGGATTTAACAGAGCATAACTAAAATCATAGCTACATCCAGGCCACAAATCTTGCTTAGGAGATAAAGACATGATTCAAACTAGGATTCTGACTTGTCATAATGACATAAAAATACTTTTCATACCTTTTAGAGTTGTACTTCATTCGGTAGACTAGCCAACTTGGTGAAATTTTTCAAAGTTAGTCTATTTATTCTGTAGAAATCTTCCTTGTCTAGAATGTACTGATAGGGAACTATTATTGTTTGGAGGCATTATATTTCTTGGTGACTATAAAGATTATTACTAAGCTTTTATTTTCCTAATGTATCCCATAATTTTTTAGGTCAGCAATTCTAAGGCCCTTTCCTCAGGGCCCTGAGAAATACAACATAAAATGAGGCTCTCCAAATGTTGGTTCAAAACAGGAATGTTGACTCCATATTTTTAACCTGTTTTGTTCTTTTCTGCTTATTCACAGTCATCATTGGAACATATTCATATTGAACCTTATTGTTCATTGTTAATTTCTTTATTCTTGAGAACAAAGATAATTTAGAGCCACCAATTTAAATGATAGATACAAACTCTATTATGTAATTATCTATTGATCCAACTTGTTTCCTCACTAATTAGTTCCCAAGGGCCATGTGTAAAGGCTTGGTTGTCATTTGGGGAGCCTCCCAGAAGTGCTGGAGGCTTTAGCTGGGTGCCCACTAGTGGAAGATTTTGGATAGTTAGGGAAATACACTTACAAGGAGATATGGAGCCACAGCCCGTTCCTTTAGCTTTATTTCCAACCATCCCCATGAAACATCTTTATTCTTTCTTGTGTACATCATGATGTTTTACCTTGCCACAGGCAACTGAAATATCTGGCCTTTAACAGAAATCTCAAAAATGATGAGCCAACCATTACCTCTAAGTTGATTTATTTCAGGAATTTGTTGCTGTAACAGAAGGCTAAATAACATATTTGACTGGAAAAAAAATCAGGATGTCCTATGAGACATATCAGTAAAATTTTCTTATCAGGAAAACCTATTTATCCTTAAGACATTTTCTCAATGGAAGTGGTTACAACCATGGTAAACTTGATCCAAAGGCAAATGTCTCTTCAAAGCATGAAAACAGCAATGACATCACCTAGGAAAATCTTTTACTAATAAGGTCAAACCCATAATCAGGCAAAACGTTTTTTTCTTTCAATGTAATGAAAGGAAATTTAAGTTTGCCTCATTTAGAATAGTTGAACAAAACGATTACTGGGACATCAATACCTATATTTTTTATAAAACTATCTATATGCACTTTAGGATATTAGAGGTAAACGTAAAATTGACAGAAGCTTTCACACTTTGTGTTATTATATATTTGCAAGAAATCACATTTCATAATCTAAAAGTAAAATAAGCCTATTCATTCATTATAGCATCCATGTTATTTTTTCTACTGAAAGGAAATGATCCTGAAACAATTGCAAGATTATTTTCCAAACAATAATCTTCAAAACCCAGATATGACAGATAAAGAATATTAAATATTTTGTCAAGCTCAAGCATGTTCACCATTTTAGTCAACATTGGTCTAATGTTATTGCAAATGAAACAAGTTTAGTATATATTCAATTTTCAGAGATCAGACAGAAACTTTGGTAAACCTAAGTAATACAATATATGTAAGAATGTATTTTGGTACTGTCTATAGCTTTGTTGTTCTGTCTCCCCTCTGTGGTACCAGGAAGTGGTATAAAACACTATAAAAACACAGCAGAGCTAGTGAAACTAATAGGCTGATGTAAGTAGAAATTCAATATAAACAGGCTTGACAAATGTGAGGAAATTTAACATGGAGCCTGTGGGATTTTTGGCCAGACTTTCCAAATTTGATTGATAGACTTTTGAATTATATATATATATGGATTCAATACAAGTGAGTATCATAGCATCAAAGAAGCAATATTATCCACTAAAAAAAGAGTTGCAAAACTCTCTCCCCTGTGCATTATCTTTTGTAGCTCCTAAAGTTACCTGCTGCAATCCAGTTGTTTTTATCTAGTGTTGATGTAGCTTTACAATTTAACATGTTTTCTGTAGAGTTCTTATATATCTCTCCATCACATCCATATTTTGGGATGTATCCTAAGGACCATGATTACTTGATTAAAGTTTTGTCCTTAAAATTCTGTGAAATAAGATATATTTTTTAAAGAAACTCACTTCAACTTTTATATAAAATCTTAATTCTTCTTCCTTATAATAAAAGAAAAAACAATGAAATGATGTCAACGAAGTGAATGAATTTAGACCATTTATTTCCTTCTAGCCACTTTGTACAGTATCTATAAATATAAATATTATAAAAAAGTTAGAAACTTCAAAAGCATAATGAGCAATTGAATTTGACCTCATGCTTCAACTTTAATAAAAATGAAACAAAATTTTACTATAACCTCAGTTGTTTAGGTGTTTGTTATTTTTATACTCTGTATAGATGACATTTACATGACTTTGTTCAGTGATATAGACTTCTGTATTATGTCAGATTGTTATTTAATTGAATCAGTGTTGATAATAATGGTTATGTCTATTGTAAATAACAAGTTCCAATGAAGCACAGAACATATATTGCTAGGAGGTAAGGCAAGGTTATATATAGGTTTAAATATTTAATGAACAATTATTTTTCAACCACTGTGTTAATCAAATGTAAATAACTTGTGGTAAAATGTCTCTTCTCAGATTTTACAGAAAATGTCAACATTCAGTTTTACAATAAACACAGAATATTACAGTAGGAAGCTTTCAATCTTTAAGAAATATACTTAGGATCTAGTTTCATCTTTCAGTAAATGTCTAAGAAGTCATACATGCAAAATTAACTGGAATTATCCCACCCAAATGTGTATCCTATAGAAATTAAATTATGGAATATAATATACACAGGATATAATAAATTATGATTACTTACAAAAACATGAGTTGTTAAACAATATAGGTAAATTTTCTATTTTTAGAGAATAAAATATCTTACTTTGCCTTTATTTATTTATTTATTTTTAATATATTTTTATTGTAATTAATAAAACGGTTACATGATATTTGCCAGACAGAAGGTGCATTAATTCACATATATTGATACCTTTTCACATGTCTTGGTCCCCATTACCCGCCCCTCCAACACCTCCAGTCTTGGTTTTCCCCCCTTTTCTATCCAATTTCAAATAACCAAATACAAACAAATTCAATATATCAGATAACAAAGTGAGATACTGTAACAATATGAGATACCCAAGGGACAGCAAAGGAGATGAGATATAACATAGTACATTAAGGACAACAATCACTCATTGTATGGCTTTTGTTTCAATATTGTGGAGGTCCTTTAAATTAACTTCATACTATATGGCCTTATGTATCAAGGTTTTGCTCTATTGCAGATCTCTGCTAGTAGAGCCCAAGTTTTCTACTTATTATGACAAATGAGGGAAACCATTGAGCCTAAGTTCCTTTGAGTCTGGCTTACTTCACTTAATATGATTTTTTCTAAGACTTTCCATTTCCTAACAAATGGGGTGAAGTCGTTTTTTCTGACAGCAGCATAGAATTCCATTGTGTACAAATACCACAACTTGTTGATCCACTCATCAACTGAGGGACATCTCGGTTGGTTCCATATTTTTGCTATGGTGAATAATGCTGCAACGAACATTGTTGTGGTAGTGGATTTAGTATGGCCTTATTTCTGGATGGTTGGGTAAATGCCAAGTAGTGGAATTGCTGGGTCATAGGGGAGCTCTATGTTTAGCCTTTTGAGGCACTGCCATACTGCTTTCCATAGTGGTTGAACGAGTTTGCACTCCCACCAGCATTGTAGTAGTGATCCCTCCTGGCCACATCCCCTCCAGCATCTGTTGTTATTCATTTTCCTGATCTTGGCCATTCTAACTGGAGTGAGGTGAAATCTTAGAGTTGTTTTGATTTGCATTTCTTTTATGACCAGAGATGTTGAGCATTTCTTTATGTGTCTATAGGTCTATAGGCCATTTTTGTTTCTTCTTCGGAGAAGACTCTCTAAGTCTTTGGCCCATTCTTTAATGGGATGTTTGTTACTTTGGAGATTAGTTTTGGATTGATTCAATTTTTTGAGCTGTTGATATATTTTAGATATGAGGCCTTTGTCTGTTGTTTGGTTTCTTTGCCTTTATTTAAAAAGAGCATCTACTGCTGGAAGTTTGACCTATTGGTATAGAGCTTGCCATGCATGAAGAGCCCAATTTGATTCCTTGGTACCACATACATAGAAAAAAAGCCAGAAGTGGTGCTGTGGCTCAAATTATAGAGCTCTTGCCTTGAGAAAAACCCAAGGACAGTGCTCAGGCCCTGAATTCAAGCCCCAGGACTTACCAAAAAAAAAAGGCATCCGAATTAACCAATGTATATACTAACTGTAATCAAATAGGTTCTGGTACCAACGTGATGAAAATATATGATGAAGATCCAGGTATTTCTGGATCATTTAGTGACTAAATATGAAGATATTAGTTCTCTCTCCTGCTTGTGTGAATGGTCATTTACACTCATTTACATTCTATACAGCAATGCAAATTGGAAGATGGCCTTTGGGTTTCTCAGCTTACTAAAATTACATTAACTCTCAGAAATGAGATGTTATACTATTAGTTACATTCTGTTTTCAGATTATCTATACCAGTTAGAGGGAAGCCTGCATTAAGGCGGCTATTTTGCAATTGGTAATTGACAATTGTTAGTAGGACAATTGAGTTATATGGAAAAATAAGAAAATTTCTATTGCTTGAAAAACTTTTATAAGCATTTCTCAACTTTTCTACTTTAAGACAGGGAAATTGGCTAGTTATTTTTATTTTGGAATAAAAGAATTCCTGTTCTTATGTCTGTATTTGATTGGCCATAAAAGAAAAAAATAAGACTTTCAGCAAAAGACAAAAATGAATACATTGTTTTCTGAAATGTTTAAATTTTGGATATGAGAATATATAACATGTTAAAATAGCCCAGGGTTCAGATAAGAAAATACTATATATCTGTAGTTTGTCCTAAGACCTAGCAAGAAGAAAATTACAACAGAAAAATGTCTAGAGTTATATATTAAAATGAAATGCTATCATCCCACCACTTTATATTATAGGATGCTTTATATTGCATTAGCATAACTATGAAATGTTAACAAAAGCTGGAAAATGATAAAAAGCATCTATTCCAAAAGCCAACAAACATTTATAATAATTCAGCTCTCTTTTCATTTTAAATCAGTGCATGCAAATTTCTTAAGAAATTAAATTTTGTTTGGGATTTTTAATGTGCTTTTTATTTTTCACAAAAACTTCTCTTGATTATTATTTTGAGAAAATAATATATTTTTCATTTCTTCAATTTTTATGACCCAAAATCGCTGACACATGCTTTTCTTTCTGTTTCTATTACCTATTTTTTGCAAAATCTTTTAAATTTACTTGGGATTATTATCGAGATATGTAGCCAACTTGTGAAAACAACATCAAAATTTATTTTTTTTTCAATTACTCTTTACTCTTAGAAACACCATGATATTTTAAGTCAATATCAGAAGTTAGAAAATCATGTATTCATATTTTACAGGATAATCTTTTGGGGAGATTAATGTGATAATAATTTTAACCACTGTACTTTACTTTGTAGCTTTCCTTGCTTTCTTTCATTGCATATTTCCTTTTTTATAGGACTTGGAACATAGGTTTCTGAAAAAATAAAACCTCTGCTATCTAAGAGAGCTTGACCTGGATCCAACCTACAGAAGAGGCACACAGTCTTAGAGATCCATCATTTACATTGCATCCAGTATTATCGACTTGACCATGACAGCTGATCTGTACCTGTGTGCTGAGTTGATGTCTGTGGTTTAATTTCTTAGTCACTTACAGTATGAAGTATCAACACATCCTTGGTCTTGATAGGATACTCAAAATGATAAAAATTATGTCAGATATCCAAAAATCAATTAATTTTGAGCATGATTACTCTTGTTAACTATGGTCAATGTCTATAATAAGGAACACTACAAATATCTCTTATAGGAACTTTCATGTGTGCCAGACTCCTGGAAACATCATTTCATATACATATAGAGTTAATATAATACACATAAGGGAAAGAGAGAGACAATACTTGTGTTTCTGGTGTGTATTTCACAGCTCTTCAGTGTTTTCAGAGATGGCACTCTTAAGAAAGAACAAGAAAGGACCTGTCTTCAAAGAGAGAAGAATCGGATGTCATTCTACATAGCCATGAATGGAGAAAGGATATATGCACAAGATAGTGAGAGAAACTTGTGAGACAGTAGTAGAAAATTATACAAGCTGACTTTGCATTTTACAAAGATAGTTTTTCCTGTAATGTCGAAAACAGAATGATAAAGAGTTCAGTGAAATCAAGACAGTACTAGACTAAATATGGTGAGTTGGGACATTTAGGAAAATATTGTATATTAACAACACACACACATGCACATGTGAGTTATTATTTGAACTGATGTAGCAGATGCATGTTATTTTGGCAGTCTGTGAAAAGGAAAACTGTCTTAAACCATTTCCTGACTTTTCTTTAATGAACTTGTTTTTTTTTCTTCTGTAAAGAAAGAGAAACTGAAGAAACTTTAAAACATCTATTTAATACCAAGGTTTTGTTTATTTTTTTACTATTGAAGATTGAACCAGATCTCATCCATGCTACAAATGAGTTCTATTAAAAACATAAAACCACCTATTAACTCCAAAAATGTTATGTTTGTAATGCTTCCACTTTATATGGGGTATTGTATGTGTTGATTTTGCAATTAAAAAATGCATGTGAACCAAGAATAGTTATTTTAGGCTGCAATTTCAGCAATCTTGAAGCAGACAGAAGGATTGAGATTTGGAGGATACGTTAGAGTATACAATGAATTCTAGGCCAGCTTAAATCTTTTTTTTTAAGAAGCTGGGAATTTACATTTATTTTCCAATTTTAATATTAATGGCCACCACACTTATTGTTACAGAAATTAAACATTATCATTGTTAAGTGTTTCAAAATCATTAAGAAAGAAAGTTTTTCCTTGAAGCTTCAAACCCCCATTTTGCTTTCTATATTATTGTTCTAGTTGGTATTACCGTAAATGCATTTCCTATTTTTTTAATTTTTTATTGTAATTAATTGAAGGATTATATTATATTCACCAGACAGAAGGTACATTTCTTAACAATCATGCTACCCTTTCTCATGTTTTTGTCCCCATTTCCCATCCCTATATCTCCCCTCATAGTTTTCCCCCTTCTGTATCCTATTTCAAAAAAACAAATAAACATATATACAATATATCAGATAACAAGGTAAGATGAGAAATAGCATAAGAACATTTCCTACCTTTATATATTGATAAGAATAATTTATTCATAAGCTCATAACTACTAAATATAAATTTGACATGTCTACTTGTCACCTTGATGTCTCCTTGACTATAGTTTTATGATTGTCAGAGTAAATTTCCATTTCATGGTCTTCTACACCTAGTTTTGCTACCTTGGTGCTTCACATCATATAAAGATGATGAACTTCCATATTTTAAATAGGGGTGGGAATTCTTTGTTAAGATTTAAGTTATTTGTACCAAGACGAGTGGGGGGGTGTGGGGGGGAGGGTAATGGATACCAAGACATGTGAAAGGGTATCAATGTATGTGAATTACTGCACCCTCTATCTGGCAAATATCATGTAACCCTTTTACTAATTACAATAAAAAAATAAAAAAAATAAAAAAAACAGAATGTACTTACATAAAAAAAGAAATATAGAAGTTGAAAAACAGTTGTTTAATAAGACATGAAAAAATATAATAATTTTTTGACAATAAATGTTAAAATATGATAATAAAAAAAGATTTAAGTTATTTGTATCCTGTACTTACAATAAAGTAAAATGGTTTTTATGATCACCCCTTATTGCCTTCCTTGAAATACATTGTTATGAAAATTTTTATAGTGAAATCCATCTTGGAAAATTAAAAAGAAAAATAGCAAAGTATTTATTGTTCTGCTTATCATAATTTAGAATTCACACTTAAACAAGTATTTTGTAGTTTTACATTCCTTTTTAATTCATGCAAAGGAGAATGTAAACTTTTCTCCCAAGTTATATATTGTCAGTTCTAATATGTATTCAGCATCAATGATAAACATGTAATAAACATGAAAATAAAGTTTAGTTCTATTAGTGAATTGTTAAAAAAAAAAGATGATGAACTTCATACACTTTTGTCCTGATCTGCTTCCCTAGCTCTTCATGCTAAGTGTAACTTCACTTTATTTATACTGGCTTAAACACCTATTTGTTAGTTTATATAAGAAAACTAATAATTCATTTCAGCCCACTTGGCACAATATTATCTCTGAAAATGAAGCTCAAAGAACATCTCCCACATCTCTAAATATAGAAATAATTTCTCAGTCTTATTGAATGACAAGAATCAATATATGATGGTTAAGATTCAGAGTACCAAATAGTTGATTCTTCAAAGTCTATAATTTTTGCAACAGACAGGTAAGATTGACTTAAAACTAGTTTTGTTGTGATCTACATTATGACCAAATTTCTTTTTTCCCATGTATCTTTTATTGTAATTAATAGAAGGGTTACATTATATTCACCAGATAGAAGGTGCATTATTTCACAAACAGTGATACACTTTCTCATGTCTTGGTCCCCATTTCCCTCCCCCGCCACCCCTCATCTTGTTTTCCCCCCCTTCCCAGTCTGATTTCAAATAACCAAATAAGCATATATAAAATACATATCAGATAACAAGGTAAAATACTGGAACAATATGAGATAATCAAGGGACAGCAAAAGAGATGAGAGATAACATAGTACATTAAGGACAACAATTACTCATTGTATGCCTTTTGTTTCTATATCCTGAAGGTCCTTTCATTTAGTGTCATTCTATATGGCCTTATGTATCTAGGTTTTGCTATATTGTAAATCTCTGCTAGGAGAGCCCAAGGTTTCTACTGATTATGACAAATAAGGGAAACCATTGAGCCCATGTTCCCTTAAGTCTGGCTTACTTCATTTAATATGATTTTTTCTAAGTCTTCCCATTTTCTTACAAATGGAGTGATGTCATTCTTTCTGACAGCAGCTTATAATTCCATTGTGCATACATACCACATCTTGTTGATCCACTCATCAACTAAGGACATCGGGGTTGGTTCCATATCTTGCTGTGGTAAATAGTGCTGCAATGAACATCGTTGTGCTAGTGGATTTTATTATGTTCTTTTTTTTCTGGATGATTGGGTAAATGCCAAGTATTGGAATTGCTGAGTCATAGGGAACTCTATGTTTAGTCTTTTGAGGAACTGCCATACTGCTTTCCATAGTGGCTGAACCAGTTTGCACTCCCACTAACAGTGTAGTAGTGATCCCTCCTGGCCACATCCCCTCCAGCATCTGTTGTTATTAGTTTTCTTGAACCTGGCCATTCTAACCGGAGTGAGATGGAATCTTAGAGTTGTTTTGATTTGCATTTCTTTTATGTAGGCCAGCTTAAATCTTTGGCTGCAAATCTCTCACTTTATGTGATTCCTATTTTTTTCCACATTTGTCACAACAATGAATATAACAAGTATATGAACTGTTTGGCCTTGTATAAATATAACTTAACCTCTGTTAGACAGTCCTGTTACAAATGGAGTGTTTATTTTATGTCTGAATATTTTATTTTGTGAATGTATTTGCCAAATTTTTATTTACAGGCTCACACCTGTAATCTTAGCTCCTCCAGAGGCTGAGATCTGAGGATCAAGGTTGAAAGCCAGCCCCGGCACAAAAGAACCTGAGATTCTTATCTCTAATTAACCTCTAGAAAATGGGAAGTGGGGTTTGGCTCAAGGGTAGGGTGGTAGCCTTGAGCTGAAGAGCTCAGGGACAGTGCCTAGACCGAGTTCAAGCCCATGACGCCCCAAAAAAGATAAATTTGCATGCAAATTTACTATAGTACCTCTAGAAGATTAAACTTGTTTTTTGACATGTGAAAAATATGAAGACAAGAGTACTTAGACATGGGAAATAAAAAGTCATACTGACTAAAGACACATTGCATTTTCAACTCAGCTGTCTACCAGTCCCTAAGTGCTATTTTTAAGACCTTCAGCAAAGTAGTCCATTCAAAAAGTCATCCTTATGTAACTGAATGACATCCCCAAACCATTGTTACCTCAGGAAAATAGCAATAGAAAATTGTTAAAAAGAGGTGCTGGTAGAATGCTTGCCTAGCATGTCAGAAGATCTTGGTTTAATTCCTAGGTACCACGTTTGTAGAAAAGATACGAAAATGGTGCTGGGGCTCAAGTAGTGGAGTTCTAGCTTTGAGAAGGTTCAAGGATAGTGCTCAGGCCTGAGTTCAAGACTCAGGATTGGTAAAAAAAAATATGTGGGTAGAACTAATCCTTTTTCTTTTACCATCTATATACATTCCACACATACATATGTAGGCTATATTCACAAGATACTAGGCTCTGTGCTCTTGCTATTTTAGCAGTAGCAGTAGCTGATGAATGAAATCTGCTATATTTTAGAAACAAAATGTCAGTACACACTTCATTACTAATTTCATGTGAAATCAAAGAAATAGGACATTTTACCACAATGATTTGTCAGTGAATTATAGCTGCCTATCACCAGTTTCATCCCCTTGTTAGAAATGCCTATCAATCAGATTAAAAAAAAACTTTAATAATCTAACGAGCTACAGTTTAGGAGAAAATGCTAAGTGGATTAAAGAGGGGGCCTTTTCCCCCTCAATATTGTGAGATGGTAGAATAAACCTGAATAGATATGCATATTTTAGAAATTTTTCTGTGGTAATTAACAAGTTCCTTTTGCTTCAATTAAAAGTTGCACAGTGGAGTCACTAACAGAGTCAGAGCTGACCGAGTTAGAGGTATACTGACATAAATACCAGAAGCTGTTTTTCAGTTGACAGTGAACTTTCCATCAGAAGAGTAGAATCAAAGAAAGACAGAATAAGCCTGACAAAAATAGCTGGAGAAAAAGAAATTCCTACCTAGAATTCAGGGAATGGCTTTATATAAAATGAAGATCCAAGAAGAATTGCTAGCCTAGGGGATAATTTTCATTCTAGAGGGCATTCAAAACCACAAGCATCAAGGTGTGTCCCTGCCAGGCTTCACGAGCTGTCATTGAGAGCATGGGTTCAGGAGTTAACCTGTCATTGAGAAGAGAAGAGAGCCTTGTACTGTGCATGGTCAGCACCCGAAGTGACAAAACCAATGGGGTGATAATGAATCTGATCCTTTATGAGATACGGATACTGTAAACATGAAAGGGGATTCTATGCTGTCTGCTGAAGAAGTTAAGACCTTTGAAGTGAAATTGCTGAAGTAGAATTCTACAGTAAGGTAGACTCCAAATACAACAAGAGTGAGTAGAGATTTTTAGTTAAGAAGTAGAGTAGGAGACCTTGAATTGGAAATTACAAATGACAAACATCAGAGCTCAACAAGATTGTTGGCTTTGGGTAATCAAGAATGGTGAGCTATCAAGAGTGAAGTATAAGGAATTGGACCAGACATGGAATGTGACTTGACAAAGTTCAAAATCCATTGTTTCACCTCCCAAACAAATTTGGTACAAACGGAATCTTACATTCAAAGTAGAAAGTGCTTTTCACTTACTGGCTTACCGAAAGTTTAAAGGTCACCATTTCCATGGTCCCATAGAATTCTCATATATTTTAAAAACCATTTTGGAGTGGTGAATTATAAGCTAAGTGAGAGAGGAAAATCTTCATTCATGGATCTGTTATTCTGTAGGTTCCCTCACCATCAAATCACAAAACATGTGTCCATTCATATCCTAAGCACTTATTTGGCTGAATTAGTAGAACAGGCTTTTCATCTTACAAAGAAAGGCTAGGAAAACATCACATCATGGGTGCTTTGCCATCACCCTAGTTTCACAATCACAAAATAATAGAAATGATTTCATAAGTAAACATTAAGATTGTTTGAAAAGTGAATAAAATATAAAGCTCCAAATGCTAGGTTTAAAAGGGAATGAAAGCGAAGCCTATTGTTCCATCTAAACCAAAGAGATTCTCTTCTCTCAGAGGTTTGAAAGCTATTTCCAGTCATTATTTATTTGTCTGAATTATTGTGTTCAAACTCTTACGAAGGACCTACTAAGACTCAGGAATATTTATACAGCATCCATTGTGTAAAAGAAATGGCAATACTGAGTAAAATGGTTATAAAATTCTACTCTCAGTGAGTTTAGCAGCATCAGGACTGAGGAGTGTAGGCGATGACACATATACACACAATTATAAAACATAAGAAAATGCACAGCATATAAAGATAAACATAACAAGTTGTACCCGTTCCATTTTTATGAAAAAAGATCTGATTTAAATTAAAACAATCTCTGGAGGTAGACTAATGTATATTATAAAAAAATGAGTAAGTGTAAGGCGTGGGAAAAGTTCAGACATTCCTTCCTCATATTGAATCAATTAATAGCATGTACAAGGAAACCCTGATTATTTGAAGGAGTGGAGAAAAATGACTTGATTCTTTACAAGTAGTACAGACTATTATTAGTATTCCAGATAGACTGTGTTGTAGAGAGTCCATCATTTGCTTTGATCTGTCTGCATCCACAGCTGGAAAGCTTGCACCAGGCTAGGGAAGCCGCACGACCTGACAGTTGCCTCCATCAGGGAAGTGAGTTAGTGGTTACAAATGTTAATCAGTGGATCAAAGCTCAAAGCAAAGCAGAATTGGGTCCTTAAAAAAAACTTGATTTCATTTCCTGTGGACTAAAATAATTAAAACATTCATAATTTACTTCTCAACTTAGCCCACACTTCTTATTCTTATCCATAACTTTTAGCTTGCTTTTCTTTGCTTTGTTCTTTCTGTCTGTCTCCCTTTCTTTTCATTTTCTTTTTTTTAACTTCTTGTAGAAGTTGTGGATTTAACTTAAAATATAAGGTCAAGAGGACAGAAAAGTTGTTTAAAACTTCTGAGTATGTCTGCAATATGCATGAACATTTATATACACACATAAATCCAAGCACCCAAATGCCAGTTACAGACATGACTAAAATTTTGCTCACATAGTGGAAACATTAGGTATACAACCAAACTCTAGATATTATACTGAGAGGGGTTATTCATTATTTTATGATGTCCAGTCAAATAAGTCAAAATAAGGGTACTAATGTGTTTGTTTAACTCATGACCACAAGACATTGCACTTTCAGAACCAATGGCTTTTCTGATTCTAATTTCCCCTCATGTACGTTTTTACATGACAAAAGTGAGATTAAGGACCAATCATTAAAAAAATAAGAGATTATTCTTTTGTGTAATTGGATTCTAGGATTTTCAAAATGTAATTGATTCTGGTTCAGTAAGGTACCATTCTAATTGTTTCATTAATGGAAATGCTGGTTTTATATGTTAAGTTCAGTGTGGTGGCTCACGCCTGTAATCCTAGTTCCTCAGGAGGCTGAGGTTTGAGGACTGCAGTTAAAAGCCAGGCAGGTTGCCAAAGTCCATGAGGCTCTTATCTCCAATTACTCACCAGAAAACAAGAAGTGGTGCTGTGGCTCAAGTGGTACAGCACCCAGGCTCAGAGTTCAGTCCCCATGACCGACAAAAGAGAGAGGGAGACAGAAATAGAGAGAGAGACAGAGAGAGACAGAGAGACAGAGACAGAGAGGAGAGAAAGAGGGGAGAGAGAGATAGAAGAAGAGAGAGAGAGAGAGACAGACAGACAGACAGACAGACAGACAGACAGAGACAGACAGAGACAGAGAGACAGAGAGAGACAGACAGACAGAGAGAGAGAGCGAGAGCGAGAGAGCGAGAGAGCGAGAGAGCGAGAGAGAGAGAGAGAGAGAGAGAGAGAGAGAGAGAGAGAGAGAGGAGAAAAAAATGGTAGAATGCCAGTAGAGCTAGTGTGTGGTCTCTAGTTGAAACCCCAGTCTGCCAAGCAACTTATTCTAAGTTACCAAAAATCACTATTTTTTTCTCCAGATTTTGATTATTACTCATTGCCATTGGGGATGATTTGTATTTTTCTAGTTGTGGGGCTTGACATCTGGGTCTGGGCACTGTCCCTGAGCTCTTCAGCTCTAGGCCACTGCCCTACCCTTAAGTCACAGCACCACTTCCTGTTTTGTAGTGGTTAATTGGAGATAAGAGCCTCACAGTCTTTAGTGCAAGGGCTGGCTTTGAACTTCCATCCTCAGATCTCAGACTCCTGAGTAGCTAGGATTACAGGCTTGAGCCAATGCACCTGGATTTTTGAGGAAGATTTTGTGTGTTATTATTTTCCTTTTCTATTAAATTGTACCTATAGTCCAACAGGCTTACCTCTTGGTTACTTTTCTTATTTTAGGTTTTCATTTTCATGTGTCTCAAACATAATGCATATTTGATAGAGGAAAGTGTTTTATTAATAGAAAGAATGAAAAATGAAGCTCAAACTGAAGTTGCTCTCATTTTTTTCAAAAGGTTTGTTGGTTGGTACTGCTCAGGCAAATTATTCCCCTAAACCTAATAAAAAAATGCACTAACTGGAAATTTTTGTTAACTTTTTAATTAGGTTTTAATACAAATATTAAGTTCCCATTATTAAGTGATAATACTGTTTAATTGATCTGGAATAGCTGAAGATATGATTGATTAGAATTTCAATGTCCATTCAAAACAATTATTAAAACTGATATTTTGTTCAATATATTCTCACTTAAAATTAAAATGATGTTTATACATATAAATATATATTCAGATATGTTTGTACTGATATATGTTATAAGATGAATATATGTATATATATATATAATTAAAGCTAGGAAAAAATTAGACTTTGTTATTTGGCAGATTTATTTGTATCTTTTGACCTCTGAAGATAGAAATGCTCCAAACCATCTTGAGGTCGTAAGATATTTTATTTCTCTATTCTAATGCATACACACATATAAATATAAATCATGCATATATAAATATATGCATGCATATATTATATGGATATGTAAATATATGCATAGTAGTTTTGTACAAATATGTAATTATGTATAATTTTACATTATACCAGCACTCATTATATATGTATTACCATCTTTTCTCTTGGTCCTGGGACTTGAACTTGAGTCTTGGGTGCTGACCCTGAGTTCTTTTTGCTCAAGGTTAGAGTTCTACAACTTAGAGCCATAGCTTCATTTCCCATTTTCTGGGGTTTCATTGAAAATAAGTGCCTCATGGGGACTTTCCTGTCCAGGCTGGCTTCAAACTATGATCCTCAGTGGTCATTTTCCTGAATAGTTAGGATTATAGGTGTGAGCAACACACACCCAGCTACATTTATAATCTTATTGCAACCTTGACATGGAACCATGTATATATTTCAATATGCAAAAATCAAGAAAAAAACTGGAGAGTTTCCCAAAGATAGTTTGCTAACCTAGATGAATAACCTAAAACAACACTTTGTCTAGCAAAAGTTCTGATATAACCGATTGGGGAAGGTGATTCTATATAAAATGAAATTATCCTTTACACAATTCCAAAAGAAATATTCTAAATGGTTCCAAAGAGAACTTTTCCTGAAATATTCTCTGTGAAACTGAAGAGCCCTATGAGTGTTAAAAATGTTAAATAAATGATTATATGACTAATCTATTTTTTTCCTCATCTGTCTCTTTCTGATAAATCATCTACCAAAAGCTCTTAATATATTGCCAGCACATAATAAATAGAGCATTGTTCTGTTGTTGGTTGGTGCTACAGCACTGAATACAATTTCAAATTTACATTTTAGTGTGTAATGCAAAATTATATGTTAACGACACTGCTAATACAATAGAAATATGCTGTTTTAGATTTTCAAACCGTTATTTTCACGACTCATTATGTTTTCATATTAGATTTCAAGATCTTTGACTAATTAGATATTAATAATTTTGCCTTATTGGGAAATCCATCACTACAGTAATTTCCTTGTGTCAAGGAACCCTGGTAGAAAAAGGTTGGCTATTTCCTCTTGCCTTGGATTAGGTATGCTTCAAGAACTGAATTATTACATGGGTCGCTGTAGCTTCTGAAGATATGTTCTTTAGAGACATAAAATATCTCTGATGCCTGTTTTGATCATTCAATTGTGTTAGTTTCTTCTATATGTACCTAATGCTTTCCCCTTTGTAAATACATGCACTAGTTTGGGGGCAGAGGCTTCATGTACCATTGGATTTTTACAAGTTGTTTATATTTCTGAATATAAATGCTTTTTAGTAAAAAAATAATTTTGTCTTATAATTCTGAGGAATTATAGAGAAAACAGGAAAGGAAAGCATAATTAAGGGTGGAAAGAATTCCCACTTAGATTTTTGTAGCTCTAAGTGGAAACCCTGGCAGAGGAGATGGCCTCAGTTTGCTTGGATCAGACAAATAGAAGAAGAGACACAAAATTAAACCATAATTACCTTTTCCCTCAAGAAGTATTCTGTTTCTTAAAGAAAGATGCACTGAAAATCCAAAATAATATCTATACTTCTATTAGCATTTTATGCTTAATTATTTATATTTATGAAGACAAAAGTCTACATCACAATATTTAAACCACTTAAAGATAATAAATAAAAATACTATACAAAACCCTCTATATTTAATTTTAGATATGTCCCTTGAATATATATATGTATATGTATATATATATACATACACATATATGCTTTTTTTGGATGAGTTCTTACAGGGAGTCTTTAGAAACATTTTAAACAAAGCAATATGTGCTTAAAAAATGTAAGTACTTATTTCTTCATTCATCTACACCAAATTTCACCAGCCCATATTATGGCAATCCATACCAGGTCACAAAACCCTGGGAGATTGATGTCATCATGAACCTTGGACACCACAATAAGAAGCATAATTTGAAATCAGAATTGATTATGTGAATATTCTTTAGGAATTTCTGAATCCCTTAGGACAAATATTCTTTAACAATATGTTGGAGAATTTACAGACATTTTTGACAATCTTCTTGCAGAGAAAACTGACAATGTCTGGCCTGGACTAGATTATGTTTTGGAAACACAAAATCTTGCATGATGGCTCACTTGTCTTTGGTCCTGTGAATTTAAAACAAAAGAATATGCTATCTTAATGAATAATGATTTTATTGTAATGGAAAAATGCAATTAGTAAGTTGAAATACAGCCAAAGTTTCTAGAAAACATTTGACATAAATTTTATTTCTCTTTGTTTAAACTTAGACCTTCTTCAAAAGAGAATGTACTATATTGAGAGTCATAATTGCAAGCAAATTTTTAGCCATACCTTATTAACTTTTGATCAATCTATTTAACAATCTTAGCTGGATCGATAGCATGACTAAATGCATTCATTTTTACTGTCAACCGTCAAAATTATGCAGCATCATATAACTTCTGATTTTCTACTTTAGTTCTAATGATATTTGTGGACTTAATTTTGAAAAAATACTTTTAGTAAATTATTCAGTAACTGCTGCAGTCTATGTTTTTTGTAATTATTGTAAAACATAGAATGATTATTTCTCTTTCTTCCAAAACTTTGCATTACCTATGAGGGTATGGGAATTACAAATATTCCTTTTGGCAATTGAAATTGTTTTTAATATAAAAAACATGTGCAAATGCTTGTTATTCTCCAAACACTTGTGAAAAATATGCAAATGTCTTGGGTCTTGGAATATTAAAGTTGTCCATTTTCCCATATTTCCCAAATGGCTACTTAATTTTTTCATATTATGGGTAATATTCAAAACCTTGATTGTTACCAAATTAAATTAAGATCAGAGATAATTTCCATTTTTTCAAATGTGGGATCATATTATGTTATTTTTCAGATCTAGGTCTTTATTTTTAAGGAATAAAAACACTACATGATCAATTCATGATAAATGTTTTTGGCAAGATATATTTTTGAAAGATAACTCTTGATTAAATAAATATTGCATTTCACTTGTATTATTATCTACCCACAGTGATTGGTTGAGTAAATCATTTTATTTTTGTTTTTCAAATTAATTTTATTTGCATTGTTTTCATGGTTTATCCTGATGATCATACCTTTAATTTAAAAAGTTATAGTAAAATTAATCATGTTTCATCATAATCTCAAGGGTTAAGAAAGAATTGTACTTTTTATATGAGAGCATTAAGGTGTATTTTTTTTGACAAAGCTATAATGTAAATGCACACATACTGAAGGTTGCTTGATTAATTTAACCTACATTTTACCACACAAAAACTGTTATGGCTTGGAGCAGTGGCTCATGCTGGTAATCCTAGCTACTTAGGAGCTGAGATCTGAGGTTCATGAGAGCTTATCTCCAATTGGTAGTAGTGCTGTGGCTCCAGGGATAGGATGGTAGCCTTGAGCTGAAGAGCTCAGGGACAACGCCCAGGACCAGAGTTCAAGTCCCATGACAAAAAAACCAAAAAAGCAAAAAACAAAAACAAAATAACAACTATGTTTAGAAAGAAATAAAAATCTAAACCAAGTTACTGTTTCTTCCTTTGTCTGACCGTTATATATGGGTGAGGCAAACAGAGAAAGAGACATTTTATAATAGAGCTTGTATGCAGTTTTTATTTATCAGTACTTTTTTTTTCATTTTCAATTCTTTTTTTTTGTAACCTTTTTTTTAACTTACTCCATATGTTGTTATACATATAATTCTTCTTTTTATGTTTAGGTAGCTAAACAAGGGAGTTTCTATTCAATCCTTTTTCCTTCCTTCCTTCCTTCCTTCCTTCCTTCCTTCCTTCCTTCCTTCCTTCCCTCCTTTCTTCCCCCCTCTCTCTTTCCCTTTTTTTTTCTTCTTTGTTGATTTAGGCCCCAAACTCTTCCTTGGCATTTTTTGTTGCTGTTGTTTTGCTTTGTTTTGTTTTTACTATGGATGATGGTCTACCACTTGACCCATAGTGTGGCCTTCTCTGTGAATCACAGTCCTAATTCTGGCATTTTTCTCAGGAAAAAGAGTAAAACATCTCTAAGATTTGTCCTCCCAGGGCTCAGCCTGCTGATTATTTAGGATATAGAATTATAGGTGTGAACTATTGAGGTGCTTGGATGTTCATTTTTATAAACATAAGTTAAATAAAGATGCTATATTTGTGTTTATGAAGATACACGAAGATGTTATGTATTAGTGTCTACTGGTATTAAAGCACAAGTAAGGGCTGGAAGTTTGACCTAGTGGAAGAGTGCTTGCCTAGCATGCATGAAGATCCATGTTCGATTCCTCGGTACCACATACATAGAAAAAAACCGGAAGTGGTTCTGAGGCTCAAGTGGTAGAGCTCTATCCTTGAGGAAGCCCAAGGACAGTGCTTAAGCCCTGAGCTTAAGCCCAGAAGGGGGGAAAAAGCACAAGTAATTAAAATTTTGAACCCTAAACTTCTAAGAAAAGTTAGTACTATGTAAGAACTGAAAACAAATTAATGATTGCAAATGAGAGATAAAGGCTACTACATGAAAACAATGCATCCAATATAAATATATAGTATTTCAATCTAAAAAGTGAAACTAACATATCAGATAAGTCATTATGAAAGAAAGATATCTGTGGCTTAAGCAAGTGGCAATGTGTGATATTCACATACAGAAACTAATCTGTGAAAGTAACTCTCTCTTTCTGCCTCTATATATGTTTCTTTCATCATTCACCAATCACCTGTCACAAATTCTATGTAAAAAGTAACCACTTACTATCCTTGACTTTAATAACACAAGTAAATTAATTAATAAACAAATAAATAAATGTATAGTGTGATGGATCGCTAGGAAAAGATTTGCATGTAGTGGTTTTGTAAATTGAAACTAAGATAATAAGGATATGAAGAAAAGAGGGGAATGAATGTTAATTTTACAGATAGGCACATAAATTCCACTCTGTATGAAGCAAATTGGAAAAAATGTGATCTTTTAATGACTTAACCAGCTGAGAATTGAAGGACATGCAATACATATGGAATGTATTTTTCTTATCTTCTGAGCATATTCAAAGACTTTGTTCCCCATCATCATTCAGAGGAGTTTTTCAGCTAATTTTCTGGCAGACCATAGTAAACATGTCTCCATAGACACTATGTGGTTCATTTCATTTATATATAGAATACCATTTAGAATTGAAAATAAAAATATATCAAACCCATTGCAAAATACAAACAGTACACAATAAAATGCCATTAATTGTTATGTGCAAACTTTTCCATCTTATGTCCATGTAATATAAACGAACAATGACAAATATTCTAAAATTTCTGATACATTTATGAATATCTTTCTTTCACCCTTGTCAGAGAATTCTTCACTACTTAGTGCTGTTACCACTTGCTAGAGTAGAAGAAAAAAGAGTGTACAATGAGAGCTCTCATTATCATTTGCAATTTTTTACTTGACTTGGGAAATAATTAATAGAAAACAAAAAGCAGCCAGACATGTTTAAGGTAGCAGAATGAGAGGCTCCAATTATAAATTTTATTTTGAAAAATTGGCATGATAGTTCATAGCATTTGCTCTGATTTCTCGTATACATTTATGTGCACAACAAAGTGGTTTTGTTTGCTTGTCAGTTTTTTGAGAGTGGGGATATCAATGTAATTGGACTCCTGTGACCTCAATTAAAAATTCATTCTTTTAATTTGATTTGGGTGGTTGAGCTTCAAATAGTAGCTTACTGACATCCTAACCCAAATATTTCATAAACTATACTCAGGGAACTTATTTGTTTTTCAATTTTCCTCATATTATATTTCTTTATAATTTTCTTTGCTATGATCACAAATTGGGATAAGGAAAAAATCACGTTTGCATTAATATGTTTAAAGATATTTTATCCAAAGTTGCCATTTATTGACACAATAAAATTAAAACTCCATTTTCAGGAAATATTGAATAAGATTCTCTATGTTACTCAAGAAAAAGAAAGTGACAATGATTACCTTTCAATTATAGTAAAGTTTATAATTCATATTGTACATATGTATTTCAAGAAATCAGATTAACATATTCCCAATTTAAATATTCAAGCCATTTATTTTATTAAATTTTGAATTCTTTTTAAAATTCATTTTAATGTATATCCAAGTATGTGGATGAAAGCACTAAGCCTCTGATAATATAAGGAAATTTATCAAATGGCTTATTTATACCGCAACTTATCAAATGGCTTATTTCCAAACTTCAGTTACTAATAAAATACATTCTAATGCAATAGGTAGTGTAAATGAAACATATTTCTAAGCCAATAATGGTATTAAATAAGATATAGGGATCTTAATATAAGAACATTTTTCTTAGGGAAAGTGTATTATTTAAATACCTAATATCTGATTCTTTATCTGTCTCTCACAAATTGTGGAGGTCCTGCAGTGTGCATATGCTTTGCATCCTTGCAAGACAGGAAACATAAACTAGGGAGTGTAAGTAACTAGATCAAAGTGTTATACTTTAAAACAAATTTTCCCTTCCCAGGATGATGATAGTCTCAAAATGACAGACAATAAGAACACAAGCATTTATGATGCCATATTGCTAGCAGATTCTATGTTTAATTTTTGACTTTACTTTTTGCTAAAGCAAGCATAATGGAGAAGGTAAAATGATGAGGATTTAAGGGAAATCTCTAGCCAACAGCTAGTAAAGAAACCAATCTACCAACAGCTATGAAACGTACAAACAGATTTTTTTATCTTTGCTTGAGACCTGTATCATTCTTGATTGTAGACCCTCCAAAAGTCTTTGGTAAAGTACATAGATAAATCAAATCCAGATTCATGACCCACAGAAAATGAGAAGTAAATACCACATCTTGCTGATCCACTCATCAACTGAGGGACATCTGGGTTGGTTCCATATCTTTGCTATGGTAAATAGAGCTGCAATGAACATTGCTGTGCTAGTGGATTTAGTCTGTCCTTGTTTCTGGACAATTGGGTAAATGCCAAGCAGTGGAATTGCTGGGTCATAGGGGAGCTCTATGTTTAGTCTTTTGAGGAACTGCCATACTGCTTTCCATAGTGGTTGAACGAGTTTGCATTCCCACCAACAGTGTAGTACTTAACTAGTTATTTGAAATTGGATAGGGAAGAGGGGAAATCAAGATGGGGAGAGGGGAGGAGAGAAATGGGGATCATGTCATGAGAAATGGTATCAATGTTTGTGAAGTAATGCACCTTCTATCTGGTGAATATAATGTAAATCTATTAATTACAATAAAAAAAGAAAATGAGAAGGTTTTTTTTGGAGGGGAGGGCTGGGAATGTGGTTTAGTGGTAGAGTGCTTGCCTAACATACATGAAGCCCTGAATTCGATTTCTCAGAACCATATAAAAAGCCAGACATCAGGCTGTGGCTCCAGTAGTAGAGCCCTCACCTGTGTCCAGGAGTCCAACTGATGCTGGTGGGGATGTGGCCCGAAGAGATTGCTACTACACTGTTGGTTGGAGTATAAACATGTTCAATCACTCTGGAAAAGATCGTGCTCAGGGAGTTCACTGACTAAACATAGAGCTCCTTTAGATCCAGCAATTCCACTCCTTGGCATTTACCCAAACGTCCAGAAACAAGAACATACTAAAGCCACTAGCACAATGATGTTTATTGCAGCACCATTTGCCATAGCAAAGATATGAAACCAACCCAGACGCCCCTCAGTAGATGAATGAATCAAAAAGATTTGGTATATATACACAATGAAATTCTATGATGCTATCAGAAAGAATGACATTGTACCATTTGTAAGAAAATGGAAAGTCTTGGAAAAAAATTATATTAAGTGAAGCCAGACCACAAAGGAACATAGGCTCCATGGTTTTCTTCATGTGTAATAATTGTGGTTTCCTAGCAGAGGAGTGAAATAGCTTTAAAATCTATGTGCACATAGGCAAAATGAACTCCAGGATAGAGAAATAAGAGAGTTATCTTTGTGGATGTTGTTCTTAATGTTCTGTATGAAGATATTCTTTTCTTTTCTTTTCTTTTAATCCCTTTTTTCTTTCCCTTATGGATTATCTCTGTTGTTGCTGTATCTGACTTTCATACCTGGTGCATTCTGTATACATTTATTTTTTCATTGAATCAGCAAAGGGCAGGGGAAAAGAAGATAAGTCAAAAGACAAAAGGATGAACCAGTGTAACAGTGATGCTCATAGGATAATATGTTGGAAATGAGCTCTACAACTTGTAGGGGTGGGGAAAGTGAAAGGGGAAGAAAAACATGTGAAGGAGTAACAATGTTCAAAAGAAGTCATTTACTTAATACCTTATGAATTCTTGTATACATCACTGTGATGATAAGAACAAAGGATTGATTTATGAAGAATCACAGTTAAAGTAAAATCAAGAAGTTATCAGTGTGGTTGCTTTTTTCTAATGAACTATTAAAAGTTATTTCTTCTTTTACCTTTCATTCCATCATTCATCATTTAATTTAGATAGACAAAATTCATTAACTTGGATATTTGTGTTTTTAAAAATTTGAATTGAGGGCTGAGTATGGGGGCTCACATCTGTTATCCTAGCTTCTCAGGAGGCTGAGATCTAAGGGTTCAAAACCAGCCTGAGACTCTTATTTCCAATTAAATTCAGAAAACAGGAAGTGGGGCTTGGTTCAAGGGTAGGGCAATAGTCTTGAGCTGAAGGGCTCAGGGGCAATGCCCAGGCCCAGGGACAGGGCGGTAGTCTTGAGCTGAAGAGCTCAGGGACAGTGCCCAGGCCAAATTCAAGCCCCATGACCCACTAAAAAAAATGTAATTGAGGGATAAGTTGTCTAGCTCAGTGACAGAATCCAAGCTGCAGTATTAACAAGATCCTGGAACCTATTTTAGTATCAAAACACTAAAAAATGAAAATTTAGAAAAAATATTTGAATATGTATAGATTAATAACAGTATTTCAAAATGTTTCATGGATTAAAGGAATATGCTATGGAATTTACACACATTGAGTGATTTAGTTTAACTTTAGGGTTTTTTTTTTAAGAGTATTCTGAATTTTTATTATTGTTGAATTTTGTACAAAGAAGTTGCTATGTGGGCCGGGAGTTTGGCCTAGTGGTAGAGTGCTTGCCTAGCATGTATGAAGGCCTAGGTTCGATTCCTTGGTACCACATACATAGAAAAAAGCCAGAAGTGGTTCTGAGTCTCAAATGGTAGAGCTCTAGCCTTGAGAAAGCCCAAGGACAGTGCTCAGGCCCTGAACTCAAGCCCAGGACTGGCAAAAAAAAAAAAAAAAAAAAAAAAAAAAAGAAGTTGCTATTTGACATTTAGTACAGTTACTCAATGATCACATTGGAGTACCTTAAAATAAAATTCATGAAGTTTAGAACATTCATCTCTGCATATGAGTGTACAATACGTGTGTTAGAAATGGTATGGCTGGCCCCTTCATGCTTCATGACACAACTATAAGTTCCTGACAAAACCTCCAGATCCCCTTCAGAATGTGCTTTTGAAGTGATTCAGTAGCAAATAATCAAATAAGGCCATCTGTACAGTGGGACTCTTTCTTCTGAGTTGTACTTCACCTTCAACTTCCAAAGATATTATTATAAAAATGATTCCCATCTCACCAAATCCAACTCGATATTTTTGGAAATTTCTAATTTTTTTTCCATTACACCTACACAAATATCAACGCTAATTCCCACTGACTTTAGTTCTGATCTGTATTTAGCATGTTATCTTTGTCTACCCCTAGTTACTCTTCCCATATTTCCCCTTTATAAGGTCTCCTAGCTGAACCACTACTTTTCTAACTCATAACTTATAGATCATTGGTAATTTTTAATATAAAATAACACTACGATTTTTCCACTCTGTAAAGCATTTGAATAATTCCCAATTATTCTTAGACTAAACACAAATCTCCTTAGAATTGAAGGATATATGGCTTATTAATTACTGGAATCTATTATTTACTTTCCCTCTCCCATGTTTAATTGCTTAATAATACGGTGTCATAAATTGCCAACTTATCCTTTCACCTAGACTACAGTTTCTGAGGACAGAAACTATAGCAATCATTATACTTTGTAACTAGCAGTAAATCTTGAGGTCATATGCATACACGTGCACACACACATACACACACATAATGGTTAATCCAAAATTTCACACATTAGTCCTATTGTTATTTTCAAGGTCCTCATCTATATCTTTCTTACTGACTATTTTGGTAACTAATTGGTATTATCTTTACTTAAATTGCATGGAAATGAAGTAACAACATAGATGATACAAGAATTATTCAGCATTATGACCACAGCTATTGATTGGATAGGTCATATTTGACTTTGATGTATCATTTTTACTCAACCCCGCCTTATTTGTCCCATTAGTTTAATATGCAAGACTGTATGTTTCTTAATTATCATTTTAGAGACTGTGAAGTCCATATGCATAACAAAGAATGTACGCTATGTATTAATTTAAGTGTCTAGAGCTGGTCTTTCCCTGGATGACCTATTAGTAAGTATTCAGCAACTGTATGATGTCTACTAAATTAATGAAACTGAATGACACTGATTTCTTTTGTTAACAAATTCTCTTTGTGTTAGCAGAATGAGGGCCCTGATGTATGGAGGAAGTTTTAATTCCACAAGTATGAAAGACCATGGGACAGAGCTGGCACAGCTGCACCTCATCTCATTTGGTGTTGCTCTTTCTCAATTCCATTTATTTTCCCTAAATTTCCCTAAGATTACATCAGTGCATAGATAACTAACAAAAGTTATCTGCCAGAAGTTGAATTTTAGTTTTTTCCTTTTCAGTGGCAGTTAATTCCCTCTATAAAAGTTTTTTTTTTCCATTGCTACATGTATCTTAGTCTTCAGCTTTCACTATATGTGAATGTTTTCAGATTGCTATCTCTTTTTTCAATAAATTTTATGAAGCTTGAGTGTTTTATTAGTATATGTATATTGATGCTGCATTGCAATTCATTTACTAACCTCATAGTTCTATTAAACACAATTCATTTTCTGATATTAAATACCTTTAGATGATTCTACTGTTTTGTTCTTATTCTCCTAGATTAAGATATTCCCATATATTAAGTTTTTATATTGTTACATTATTTTAATTAATTAATTAATATAATTAAAATTATTAGGATTTTTTTAGAGTTGGTGAACGCTTAGATGATATTCGTATAATTTTTACAAAAGCATTTCTTCTTAATATACTTACTTACATTTTAAATTTTTATTATATGTTATTTGAAATGTTGTTGAAAGGGAGAGAGTGTTTTCTAAAGATAATAAAAAGTTATCTTTTATATGATTAGTGAGAGAATACCCTGAACAATGAGTGTATGCATGCAGAGTGGATTCTTCTTTACCTATACAACACATAATTTCTTATGATATCCATTGTGTTCATTGTAGTTACTAATATTAGTTGTCTACACTTTTGTTGCACGTTTTACTTGCACTTATTACTTGTAACTTTCTAGGAATCAATCCATTAGACCAATTGCAATATAATTCCCAGAAAATGAGAGAAAAAAGTAATAAATAAAAAACAAATTTGAGAATCTAGAAGAAATGG
Organism: Megascapheus bottae; assembly: GCF_031878675.1. NCBI lineage: Eukaryota > Metazoa > Chordata > Mammalia > Rodentia > Geomyidae > Megascapheus > Megascapheus bottae. The sequence continues at coordinate 24,673,051 of NC_143517.1, forward strand.
ACGAATTCCTAGCCAATATTAACATACCCACACTGAACCAAGAAGAACTAACCGAACTAAAAAGGCCTATTTCATGCACTGAAATAGAAATGGCAATAAGAGAACTTCGGTCTAAGAAAATCCCAGGGCCAGATGGATTCACAGCTGAATTCTATAAGGTCTTCAAAGCAGAGCTCACACCAATACTCCTCAAGCTCTTCAACGAAATTGACAATGAAGGTTCTTTACCAAACTCATTCTATGAAACCAGTTATAACCCTCATCCCCAAACCAGACAGAGATTCATCAAAGAAAGAAAACTATAGACCTATATCTTTGATGAACATCGATGCAAAACTTCTCAACAAAATACTGGCCAACCGTCTACAACAACTTATCAAAAAATTATACATTATGATCAAACAGGATTCATCACATGGAGGCAAAGCTGGTTCAACATATGCAAATCAATTAATATAATTCAACACATCAACAGGAGCAGGGACAAAAATCACATGATTGTCTCAATAGATGCAGAAAAGGGATTGGACAAGATCCAACACCCCTTTATGTTAAAAGATCTGGAGAATCTAGGAATCCATGGAACATTGCTCAGTATAATAAAGGCTGTGCATGACAAACCTACAGCTAGTATTATACTTAACGGTGAAAAACTAAAGTCATTCCCTCTACAATCAGGAATGAGACAAGGATGCCCACTCTCTCCACTCTTCTTGAACATAGTAGTAGAATTCCTAGCCAGTGCAATAAGGCAAGAAGCAAGCATAAAGATCCAAATAGGCAAAGAGGAAGTAAAACTTTCCCTCTTTGCAGATGACATGATCCTGTATTTAAAGAATCCTATAGACTCTACTCCCAAGCTCCTTGAGCTGATTCAAAACTTTGGAAGGGTAGCAGGGTATAAAATTAACCCTCAAAAATCAACTGCCTTCCTCTATGCCAATAGTGAGAGGAATGAGGCAACAATCAGGAAAGCAACTCCTTTTGCAATAGCCTCAAAGAAAATAAAGTACCTAGGAATTAGCTTAACTAAGAATGTAAAGGACCTTTTTGATGAAAATTTTAAAACCCTGAAAAAGGAAATTAAAGCAGAACTGAGGAAATGGAAAAACCTCCCATGCTCCTGGATTGGAAGAATCAATATCGTGAAAATGAAAATCTTGCCAAGGGCTATCTACAAATTCAACGCAATACCCATCAATATCCCACTGTCATTCTTTAAAGAAATAGAAGAGGCAATCCAAAATTTCATAGGAATAATAAAAGACCCCGTAAAGCAAAAACACTTCTTAGCAGAAAGAACAGCGCAGAAGGAATTTCAATACCAAATTTTGGACACTATTACAGAGGTATAATTATCAAAACAGCTTGGTACTGGCACAAGAACAGGCCTGAAGACAAATGGAATAGAACTGAAGACCCAGATATTAAACCACAGACCTATGGCCACCTAATCTTTGACAAGGGAGCCATAAAATAGAATGGAAGAAAGATAGCCTCTTCAACAAGTGGTGCTGGCAGAGTGGTTAAGCACCTGCAGAAAACTAAAGTTGGATCCTTCTTTGTCTCCTTGTACTAGAATTAACTCCAAATGGATCAAAGACCTGGAGGTAAAAGCCGACACTCTGCAAACTTTACAAGAAGGAATAGGAGATACACTAGGCCTCCTTGGCACAGGTCGAAACTTTCTTAATAAGGACCAAGAATCACAACAAATCAGAGAAAGTCTGGATAAGTGGGACTGCATTAAACTGCAGAGCTTTTGTATGGCAAAGGACATAGCTAGTAAACTAATTAGGAAGCCTAGAGAGTGGGAGAAGATCTTCAGCAACCATACAACAGACATATCTAAAATATATCAACAGCTCAGAAAATTGAATCAATCCTAAACTAATCTCCAAAGTAACAACCATCCCATTAAAAGATGGGCCAAAGATTTAAAGAGAGTCTTCTCTGAAGAAGAAACCAAAATGGCCTATAGACCCATGAAGAAATGCTCAACATCTCTGGTCATAAAAGAAATGCAAATCAAAGCAACTCTAAGATTCTACCTCACTCCAGCTAGAATGGCCAGGATCACGAAAACTAATAACAACAGATGCTGGAGGGGATGTGGCCAGGAGGGAGCACTACTACACTGTTGGTGGGGTTGGTGGGAGTGCAAACTCATTCAACCACTATGGAAAGCAGTATGGCAGTTCCTCAAAAGACTAAACATAGAGCTCCCCTATGACCCAGCAATTCCACTACTTAGCATTTACCCAATCATCCAGAAACAAAGACATACTAAATCCACTAGCACAACAATGTTCATTGCAGCACTATTTACCATAGCAAAGATATGGAACCAACCTAGATGTCCCTCAGTTGATGAGTGGATCAACAATATGTGATATTTATAGACAATGGAATTCTATGCTGCTGTCAGAAATAATGGCATTGTCCCATTTGTTAGGAAATGGAAAGACTTAGAAAAGACCATATTAATTGAAGTAAGCCAGACTCAAAGGAACTTAGGCTCAATGGTTTCCCTCATTTGTCATAATCAGTCATAATTTGTCATAATCTTGGGCTCTCCTAGCAGAGATTTGCAATAGAGCAAAACCTTGATATGAAACTCCATATAGTAGGACGCTAAATGAAGGGATCTCTAGGATATAGAAACATAAGCCATATAAGGAATGATTTTTGTTCTTAAGGTACTATGTTATCTCTCATTTCTTTGGCTGTCTTTTGGTTATCTCATATTGTTACAGTATCTCACTTTGTTACCTGATATATCGGATATATTTGTATTTGGTTATTTGAAATTGGATAGGGAAAGGGGGAAAACAAGATGAGGGTTGGGGGTGGAGGGGAGGGAAATGGGGACCAAGACATGTGAAAGGGTATCAATGTATGGGAATTAATGCACCATCTATCTGGCAAATATCATGTAACCCTTCTATTAATTACAATAAAAAATATATAAAAAAACATTTAAAATGTTCCCTACTTTAGGAGTCTGTTATAATAACACTCTTAAAAAACCATTTTATTATAAAGGTAATGTAGAGAGGGGTTATATCTACATAAGTGTAATAATGAGAACCTTTCTTGTCCAACACCCCTCCCTCATTTTTCTCCCACTTTCCCTCTTCCCCACTAAATCGTAAAATTAATTTTCCAACATAGGATCTTGTATTACTGTTATATTGGTTTGCATTTTGCCCTCGGTCTCGTCATTTTGTTTTTCCCCTTCTTTTCCTGAAATCAGATAAACATATATACAAGTCATCGGGGCCAAAATCAAAAAGGGACAAAAGATGAAAAAAGAGGAAAAAAGAAAGAAAAAATAATTTCACAGAGTACATTAAGAAGAAAAACAAAAACACAAACAAAAAACTCTTGCTTTTGTATCTTGGTATTCATTCAGTTTAAGAAAATAAGTAATAACACATCCTGGAAGGGATGTGGCCAAGAGGGAATGATACTTCATTGTTGGTGGGAATTTAAACTGGTTCAATCACTCTGGAAAGCAATATAGAAGTTCCTCAAAAGATTAAACATAATGCTCTTCTATGACCAAGCAATCCCATTCCTGGGCATTTACTCAAACTATCACAAACAAGACTACACTCAATCTTCCAGCACAACTATATTTGTTGCATATTATTTACCACAGCTAAGATATGAAACCAACCCCATAAATGAAAGAGAATGTGGTATATAAATACATTGGAATTCTATGATGCCATCACAAAGAATGAAACTGTTCATTTGTAAGGAAATGGAAAGACCGAGGCTGGGGGTGGTGGTGTATATTTAGTGAATTAAGCCTGACCAAAGAAAAATAGGCTCTATGGTTTCCCTCATTTATTAATCACTAATTACTAATTTACCAGTTAGTAATTCCCTAATTAGTATAGATCTAGAGTAATCCTAGCAAAGGATCACAATAGCTCAATAGCTATGTACATATGACCATATAAAATGAACAATATTTTGTAAGATATTTAAGACATATCCCAAACATAACTATCATTATATATTACTAGTTAGAAAATATTATTAAGAAGTGACACCTGTAACCCTACCTACTCAGGAAACTGATATCCAAGGATTGTGATTCAAAACAAGAATGAACAGAAAAGTCCTGATGAGAATCTTGTTTCTGTTTAACCACACAAAAACTTAACATGGAGCTGTATCTCAAGTGGTAGAGCATAACTGTTCAGCAAAAGATTTCAGGGACAATGCCCAGGCCACAAATTCAAGCCCTACAACCAACCAAAAGCAAAAAGGAATCTTATAATGATTAGTATTACTATATGTCGTTAAAAATGCATGACTATCTAGCAATGATTTCCATGTTTCTAATAACAAGTTGTATCCATCTATTATGTGTACATTTTTAGGTTAAATTTTTCTAGGGAATAAATGTTCCCAGACATAACTTTAGTCTTACATTTCACTTTGTCATTCATGGGTTTAACAAATAGGACAATAAGAGAAATTCCCTTTAATTCAAAGTTGCAAACAGAGACAGATGTATGTGGGAGATAACAGTTATCTCCTTTATAAAATAATTTTTATCTTTCCTTTATGGTGACAAAATCATCATGTATTAATCCATAACAAATTCAAGGAGTTTTGTCTGGCTTATTTAAAAGCAGTTTCTTCCAAAAGCTTAAGTTTAAAAAAAGACTACAAATTGGTTATCCTGGTTTGCCCATGGCAGCACATTTTTTAAATGAAAATTTTCATTGTCAATGGATTTTATGCACAGACTTTTAAGGTTGTTCAAATTGCCAGCAGTCAATTTAACCATGCTAATCTTTATACCTGAGGGTCTAATTCTTAGAAAAAGCTTTTGGCATGTTTTCATTGACTACCCATAATAATTATATGGATGAAATGTGGATTTTAGTTCTCTGTATTATAATCACCTCATTTTATATTTTGGAAAACAGAAAGAAAAGTCACTCTTTTCCCAATTACACACCATGTACCCACAGACAAATGGCCATAACCGATTTCAAAGAAGGTCTTGAACATCCATCTGAAGTGAATAAGTAGTTCTTTGTGAATTTAATATTAAAAATGGTCTGTGTATACATTTAAACTAGCCAGTGCAGCTATAAACATGTATCAGTTTGACCATTTTATACAATTGTTTACAGTTTTATAGGACATATGTAGTTACCATAGCAACAACTTCAAATCAATGTGATATAAAACTTATTGTACTCTAGGAAAGAAAGCCACTTTAACAAAGTGTGTGGCATACATTACAGGTGGTAGCCAAGTTTTCAATCTTACTTCAGGAGAATTCTTTCTATATATCATAGTTTATATGTTAAAATATATTATCTAGGAAAAAAACATAGTTCCAGTCTAACCACAGTATACAAAAACTATGAGACAGTTTGCTGGGATTATTTTTCAAGATGGAAATGGTTGAAATTTCCTCTCTGTGTTTTCTCTTAGCAGTCTTTTATTACATTGGAAAATTTTTTGATATTTTATTGCTACTTATTTCAGCATTTCTTTTCTCCATATATTTTATTGTAATTAATAGAAGAGTTACATTATATTCACCAAATAGAAGGTGCATTACTTCACAAACATTGTTACCCTTTCGCATGTCTTCGACCCCATTTCCCTCCCCCACCCCCACACCTCATCTTGTTTTCCCCCTTCTCTATCCTATTTCAAATAACAACAAAAGCATATATACAATATATCAGATAACAAGGTAAAATACTGTAACAATATGAGATCACCAAGGGACAGCAAAAGAGATGAGAGATAACATAGTACATTAAGGACAACAATCACTCATTATATGGCTTTTCTTTCTATATCCTAGAGGTCCTTTCATTTAGCATCACATGTATGGCCTTATGTATCTAGGTTTTGCTCTATTGCAAATCTCTGCTAGGAGAGCCCAAGGTTTCTACTGATTATGACAAATGAGGGAAACCATTGAGCCTATGTTCCTTTGGGTCTGGCTTACTTCACTTAATATGATTTTTTCTAAGTCTTTCCATTTCCTTACAAATGAGGTGAAGTCGTTCTTTCTAACAGCAGCATAGAATTCCATTGTGTATAAATACCACATCTTGTTGATCCACTCATCGACTGAGGGACATCTGGGTTGGTTCCATATCTTGCTACGGTAAATAGTGCTGCAATGAACATCGTTGTGCTAGAGGATTTAGTATGTCCTTGTTTCTGGATGATGGGTAATTGCCAATTAGTGGAATTGCTGGGTCATAGGGAAGCTCTATGTTTAGTAAAAGATGTGTTTTCTACTTATTAAAGTTTATTCAATTCTTTTTTCCTTTCATAAATGTTTGATATGTGCTAAGCATATTATGCAAGTATATAATTTGTTATTAACAACTAATATGCAATCAGTTTGGAAATCACAGAGTAAGTAAAATTGCTTTGATCAGATATAGAAAATATTTAGATGTGGCTAATTTATTAGTTAATGTGTATTATAAATTTAGCAACTGAAATGTACCAATCATGAAGCCAATGAGATATAAAACATAAGCTGTGACTTAAAGAACTTTATAGGAAAATAAAAATACAATAGAATGCCCATAAGCAACTAAAATTTTAAGGAGTATGTACTGAGAAGTATATGAGTTAGGATAGAGAATAAAGAGAGGATACAGGAAGATAAAGCCAAGACTTCCCTGGTAATCTGTTCACAGAGTGCTGCATTATGCAGAGGTGTCACTTGTGGAGGTAGATATTACTGGTTGATAAGTCTGATTAAATATTTTCATCTAAAGATGAACCTAAAAAATATCAACCTCAGTTATTGGTATACAACTACATATAAGCTTGGCTAGAGACTTTTTGAGGTGGGAGAAGCAAATATGCCTTGAGCAATGAGGATGAAACCTGACTTCACAGGAAGAACACACACCAAAATGATGTGGCTAATGCTAGCTACATAGAAAGCAGGATATGGAAGGATTGTTGTTTGAGGACAGCCTATGTAGAAAATTTTACCAAGACGCCTTCTCAAAACATACATAGCTAGTCACAGTGTCTTAAGCTGTTATCTCAAGAGATATAGATTGAGATTGCTGGGATTGAGAGGATTGTAGTTCTAAACCAGTCTGGACAGAAAAGAGAAAAGTCTGTGGTAGCATTTGCCTTTTAGTCCAGCAACTACAGGAAAGATGAATGTAAGTGAACCAAGCTCAGGTGTGTTCAAAATGGGACAGAGATACTATCTCAAAAGAGATATAGAAAAAGAGAGAAAGAGACACAGAGAGAGAGAGACAAAAGACAGAGACATGGGATAGACACAGAGAGAAAGGAAAACAAAAAGAAAAGAAAGGAAAGACAAAACAAAGTCTGAAGGCATGACTTAATAGGTAAAGCACCAGCCAAGAAAATTTCCCTAGATCTTTCCTAAATAATAAAAAGTAAATCTACAGTTTACAAATGGATAGATTTTTTTTTTGCCAGTCCTGGGCTTGAGCTCAGGGCCTGAGCAATGTCCTTGGACTTTCTCAAGGCTAGAGCTCTACCACTTGAGCCTCAGCACCACTTCCGGCATTTTTCTATGTATGTGGTACCAAGGAATCGAAGCCGGGTCTTCATGCATGCTAGGCAAGCACTTTAACCACTAGGCCAAACTCCTGACCCCACAAATGGATAGATTTTATATGTGAAGGAAGCATATAATTAATAGATGAATGGGCTGATTTTATGATGCAGATTTTAATAAAATACATGCAAGTGCATGTTACTAAAAATATCGCGGTCTTCATTTAGCTCTAATATGTATCTCATTTTGTGTAACACTGAAATAAATATAGAGAATAAGTGTGGTCTTTTGTTTATCTTTAAGCATGTGTAGAGGTTTCAGCTTGATACGAGTACAAAGCATCCTGATCAATATTTCTCTGTAAATGCATTATATATAAACACATAATATTTTGAAAAAGAAGGAATAGGAAAATAGAATATTTGAAAAAGTCTGTGGATCAATTGTGGAGATATAATGTATAATATTAAACTGAAAATTGTTCCAATTATTTTTATAGGAAGTTGGGAAGGAACAAAGAATCACAAAATACACACTAGCCATATTTCCTGTTATAAATACAATTTTGTCACTTTCATCTCAACTAAGTAGAATTCAAGGGAAATGTTATTTTAATTCAACCATTCGGATTTCTCATTACCGTGACATTCGACACTTTCCCATAATATGCAATCCTATAACTTCTTGTGACTCATTTCTACAATATTCTAGTAGCATAGAATATGAATATTCTTAAAGAAAGAGTTCTTTTACAGCACACAGGTTACAAGTGTTTTCAGTGGATTTTTTTTTTGTAAGTCCTAGTCTGGAGATCAGCACTGCCCTTGGACTTTCTCAAGGCTAGAGCTCTACCACTTGAAACTCAGCACCACTTCTGGCTTTTTTTTCCTATGTATGTGGTACCGAGGAATCAAAACTGGGTCTTTATGCATGCTAGGCAAGCACTCTACCACCAGGCCAAACTCCAGGCCCCTTCAGTGGACTTTTAAACATTAATCTGACGCTTTGATAATATGGTCAGCAACAATGGACATTTCTTTTCTCATGGTTTAATATTTGAGAAATTACTATCAGTAAAGACATCATCAAATGGCTATGATTCTGGCTGCATTTGTGTGAGAGAGCGATGATCTTTCTCATGTGAGAGCCCCTTAGCCAAGGGTCTATTCTGACCAAAAGTTAGTAAGTAGTTAGGATGCACCCTATTTTCTGATGATTGTGTTTTAACTCTTGTGAGGGCAAATTGTCAATACGAAGAATTTGTTTCAATTCTGAGATGGAGAATATTGTCAAAAACTCTACATGTAGTCTACTATCAGTGTCTCATACCTATAATCTTAGCTACTCAGAAGGCTGAGATCTGAGAATCCTGATTTAATGCCAGACCAGGCATGAAAATCTGTGAGACTCTTATCTACACTAAAGTCTAAGAATGGAAAATAAACAAAACAACAACAACAAAAAAAAAAACTGGCAGTGGAGCTATGGCTCAAACAGTAGAGTACTAGCCATAAGTAAATAAGCATGAGAATCTAACTTAAGTAACTGTAGACCCTCTGTACATTATTTTTACAAAAGCAATAAAATGTAGTTAAAAAAATCTCAAGTACAGCACACAGGCCCAAGGTTCACCCATTTGGAATGAAGAGAGAAAAGATAGAAAGAAAGAGAGAGAGAAAGAGAGAGAGAGAGAGAGAGAGAGAGAGAGAGAGAGAGAGAGAGAGAGAGAGAGAGAGAGAGAGAGAGAGAGAGAGGGGAGGGAGGGAGGGAGGGAGGGAGGGAGGGAGGGAGGGAGAAAGAAAGAAAGAAAGAAAGAAAGAAAGAAAGAAAGAAAGAAAGAAAGAAAGAAAGAAAGAAAGAAAGAAAGAAGGAAGGAAGGAAGGAAGGAAGGAAGGAAGGAAGGAAGGAAGAAGAAAGAAAGAAAGAAAAGAAAGAAAGAAAGAAAGAAAAGAAAGAAAGAAAGAAGAAAGAAAGAAAGAAAGAAGAGGGAAAGTGGGAAAGAGGGAAAGGGGAAAAGGGAAGGAAGGAAGGAAGGAAGGAAAAAAGGGAGGGAGGGAGGGAGGGATGGAGGGAGGGAGGGAGGGAGGAAAAATAAGAAATACATACCCCCCCCAAACAAATCCAATCTATATCTTTTTTCTCATATATTTTATTGTAATTAATAGAAGGGTTACATTATATTCATCAGATAGAAGGTGCATTACTTCACATACATTGATACCCTTTCTCATGTCTTAGTCTCCATTTCCCTCCCCCCAACTCCACCCCTCATCTTGTTTTCCCCCTTCCCTATCCAATTTCAAATAACCAATTACACATTTATCCAATATATCAGATAACAAAGAAAAATACTGTAACAATATGAGATAGCCAAGGGACAGCAAAAGAGATGAGAGATAACATAGTACATTAAGGACAACAATCACTCATTATATGGCTTTTCTTTCTGTATCCTAGAGGTCTTTTCATTTAGCATCACATGTATGGCCTTATGTATCTAGGTTTTGCTCTATTGCAAATCTCTGCTAGGAGAGCCCAAGTTTTCTACTGATTATGACAAATGAGGGAAACCATTGAGCCTATGTTCCTTTGAGTCTGGCTTACTTCACTTAATATGATTTTTTCTGTCTTTCCTTTTCCTAACAAATGGGGCAATGTCATTCTTTCTGACAGCAGCATAGAATTCCATTGTGTATAAATACCACAACTTGTTGATCCACTCATCAACTGAGGGGCATCTGGATTGGTTCCATATCTTTGCTATGGTAAATAGTGCTGCAATGAACATCATTGTGCTAGTGGATTTAGTATGTCCATTATTTCTGGATGATGGATAAATGCCAAGTAGTGGAATTGCTGGGTCATAGGGGAGCTCTATGTTTAGTCTTTTGAGGAACTGCCATACTGCTTTCCAAAATAGTAAGGGAATGGGTTGGTAGGTGAGGGATGGATGAAAATGTTAAAAGGTCAGCATTCACCAAGATACATCATAGTCATAAGCTGCTTTTTAAAATAGCAACCACTTAATGACAATTAAAATAAAAAAGGAAACAGTCCATGTATGTGCAGCATCAACAGGAATCCTAATAATCTGCTATAAAAGTAACCTGATTTATGGGGATAACTTCAAATTGAAATTATTTAATCAAAATTTTTTACTTTCAGTTTCACAGTGATGTTTTGCTTCTTCTTGCATGGAGCAATTTGTTAACAAAGTTGATTTGCTCTGACCCAGCCCTATTAAACGTATAAACAACTATAAATTGATATTTTATGAGAAAAATTTTGAACACTATATTATTGAAATTATAATTCATTGAATTTGGAAATCATAATTCTCTAAACTTTTGCTGTTTGCAACTACTCTTTGTATATGACTATTCTAAATTTAAAAACCATTACGGGATGAAAATGTGGCCTACTGGTACAGTGCTCACTTGTATGAAGCCCTGGGTTTCATCTCTCAGAACCACATAAACAGAAAAAAACGGAAGTGGTGCTGTGACTCAAGTGGTAGAATGTTAGCTTTGAGCAAAAGTTCAGGCACAGTGCCTAGGCCCTGATTTCAAGCCCCAGGAAGGGTACAAAATAAATAAATAAAAAATGAAAAAGATTAAATTTGAGGCACATTTAATTGGAAAGCATATGACAGTTTGAATTTTGTAGTCAAAAGATAAGATCTTAGATTTACAAAAATTTAAATTCAAAATCTGCTTTCTTGGCCTTTTCTGTCACATATAGATCATTATTAATATGACACTTCAAAAGATCATTTGATTAATTAGGTTCTTAACTTTCTGAATCCTTAATTTCTCCTTCATTCTTATTCTTTCAAATATTATCTTCACCTTGTATAGATTTCAACAGTATATAAAAAGGCATTGTGTTGCTTACTTTAAAGACATTTTTTTAAAGCATAGCAATGTTAAAGCTCCATTCATCCACAATTCAACCCACATGGTATCACTTTGAATCCAATATAGGCAAGTTTGACTAATATCACCCTGGCTTAAAAACAAAAAAAAACCCTGTAAATATTAAGCTGTGACTGAAAGCTCTTTGTAATACTTCTGTCTCCTCTTCAACTTCTGTCTCCCCTTTAGTTAATTTGCAACAGCTCCTACTTCTGGATGGTGACTGGATCTGACATCCACCAAGCAACTTTCAACTCTTCAAACAACATTCAGGGTTTTGGTCCTCACTCATATGTATTTAGATTTTATGGCCCCCCACAACCAAAATCACCAAGGTTTTTAAAGGTTATTTTCCATTTCACAACCCCCATTTGCATTTTTGTTATATAAGCTAGACTCTCTTCTGATAATGGAATATCAAGAATGGAATTGAATATCATTCGCAGTTCTCAAAAGAACAAAACTTAGAGAATGACTTTTGCCCCTTAGGTAGAAAATGTTAAGTAATGTTATCTCAGTTGTGCAGATGGCAAAAATTGGTAAATAAATATCAGAGAAATTACGAATGGGAAGCAAAATTTTGATAGCCATATTTCCTGATATATTGCATTCTATCGGGCAAGACTATTTGCAAAGCTGAGTAATTGAAGTTAAACTTCTCATCTTCCTTTTCTGAAAATAACTTGGTTGTTGATGCAATGGATAACTTGGTGTGTTACTACGATGTTTCACTACAAAGGAGTAAACAGGCCACATTACCATCAGAATTATTACAGCAAAGGTTTTCCCACAAATTTTAATCTAATTTTAAAATTCAGCAAAATTTTAATTTTCCTAAATTTAATATATGATGATATTGCTGCATTCAGCAAGAAGATCTGTATTTGTGCAATTCCTTCATATGTCATTTCAATACTTCACATTTTCCTAAAGTGGTATAACAACAAAACAAACAGATGTTAATTTTTTTCCCCTAAAATCCTTATCCACTTCAACACAAAAACTCAAAATGTCTCAGTAAAGTGAAACAACACTGATTCTGATGAGTGCTACTTCTGTCAGATGTATGCTTTATCACATGATTTAAAGAGCATGGTAATTTTGTGTTTTTTCCAGAAGAATGCCCCAAGGTATACATTATTTTACTGAAGCTACAATCTTAGTAATTTTATCAAGATATAAAAGAATGTTCAGTTTTTGCTTAGTGGTAAAAGCATACTTTAATTGTAAACTTTTAATTTTCTTTGTGCCATGACTAGATTTTTGGAGGAAGCCTCTCTTGATCTATTTCTAGCACTGAAGGTCTCTAGATCAGTAGCCCTTGAGCGAACACCCACACTTTTCAGATCATCAAAAGACAAGCATCTGTGTGGTAGGTGCATCCTCTCCTGAAGAACAAAGAGGCCTCTACAAAGGGCACATGATTGTGGCAGATCTGAAGGGCAGCATTTGACCCTGACCAGTGTGACGGGGCGGGGGGGGAAGAAGAGGAAAATAAAATAAAAAAGAAAGACAAAAAAAAAAAAAGAAAATTGGCTAAATAGAATACACGGAAGAACACATTCTAAAGTATGTATTTGTGTGTGCATGAGAGAGAGTACAATGTTTGACCTACACAGGGATGACTATAAAATATCCACAGTTCATCTTTAGGTTATATATTCTTCCGACTGCCATAAGGTTTCATTTAAGTCCCAAAATTTACTGAAAGCCTTAAAGATAGAAAAACGTGAAAACTATAGATGTTTGCAGTTTTCATTTTGCAGACTCGAATAATTGCAACTGTTTATTTAACACATAGATGATTTTAGTTGATGATTAGTTTTATATATGCCTTCCATCAGTATTTGCCTATAATTAGAAAGACAGTTGTACTAGTTTTTTTCCTCTTGACCTGTTTTAGTTTGGGTTAAATAAGTATGTATTTCTGGATTTCTATTGCCAATCCTTGTATGAAAAGATTTCCCCTATAATTTTCTCTACACTTTCATTTCTCCAATCTCATTTGTCTCTTACTGTCAGCCTTAGTTAATATCATTGCTTTGAGGGAACTATCCTAATTATCTGGTACACAGAACATATTGAATAGGTTAACATTTCAGGTGTACAGATATAATAGGCATTAGCATGCATGAAGCCTCTAGGAATAGCACTAAAATACACTAAAACCAAGCCTTACATATATTGATATGTTAGCAACATTATTTCAGACATTGTGAAAGACTAGAAGCAAATATTTTACTTTTTGACATCAGAACCTCTTCAAAGTACAAAATAGTCTATTAGAAGAAGCACACAAAGCATAGGAACAAAGGGGGAAAATGCCTAATGCTGATTTTTTTCTTAGAATATTAGAAAACTATTCAATATTAATTAATTTACCAAAATGATTGCTTCTTAATATAAATTGATTTGGTAAATTCAAGCTATTAACAGATAGATAGTAATTTAGTCTTGCATATTCAAGTTGATGATTTATTTCAGTAATTTTCTTTATTTGAATACACTGGAGACAATTGATTTAAATAAAGCCAGCCAGCAGATATTTAACAACCCTTCTTGTAATCAGAGAACAGGATTTCCAAATGTGTAGTCAGGGATAAAATTAATTTCTTTAACATATATTTTTATTTTGATGATTTTTTTCATTATAGAAAGAATTCTAGTAAAGTGGGTAACCTCTAATATATATTTTATTTTAATTTTATTCTATGACTTCATGATCGAAAAATAGCTTCAGCAGTAGGTCTGAGGCATCAGTGAAACAGCATGCAAGAACAGTAAGGATGGGAACTTGAGATTTTGAGAACAGAGAAATATAACCAGGGAGCATGTGTTTGACAAAAATCCATAGGATCTGGGGGTTTCACGTTTCACTCAATTCCATTACATTCAATTCAACAACCCTTTGTGAAACATTATACAGTGAGACATACAAACGTGGCTGTCACAGTCAACATTTTTGAAATTTACCTCTTGAGGATGATGCTTGCAGGAGGTGGTAACAGGAAGTAACACTCATCATTGCTCTATCCACTGGGACTGAAGGCCATGTAGGGAATTTTACTGTTATTTCTGCAGTACTTATGTGCTACAAAGTCTGTTTTGCATTTCTGTAGTATAATAAATATTTGAAGTTTGTTGAGAGGTAGCTGCCTCCACAGAGCATCAACACAATGGCTACAGGGTGTGGAAAGCAACAGGAATGTGCAAAAGAGCCAACTGGAAGGATCGTGTAATCTTATGGAGTGAAGAATATCTGTTTTCTGGCCTAGACTCTGTCTTACCTGCATTTGCCTTTTGTACAGGTATTTAAGGCCTTTATACTTTTGGCATTTGAAAATACCAAGTATTTTAATGTATCTGACTTGAAAAATATTCACAAAAATGAACAAGTTAAATTCAAGGTCACTTTCAAGACAATTTTTCCATATTTAATGAGATTAGATTTGGAAGAGAATTGAGAGTACATTAAGATGAAAATGAAAATGAGGGACTTTGAACTGACTGATGTAAATGAAAATAAGAAATAAGAAATTGCGAGGGTATTTTTTGAATTCTTTAAATTTGACTCATTGGGAAATCTGAGACTTAAACTCAAAGCCTGGGTGCTGTCCCTGGGCTAACAAAATTGAGGTTTGTGTTCTAACACTTAAAGCCATAGTACCACATGATGTCTTCTGGAGGTGACTTGGAGATAATAGTCTCACATATTTATTGCTTTACTGGATTTGAACTACCATCCTCAGATCTCAGCTTTCTAAGTAACAATGTCTACAGGTGTCAGCCACTGGCACCTGCTCACTGGGAACTCTTAAGTTTTCCATATTGTTTACTGCTCACTCAAATGAGAGCAAAGTGTACTCTAGCAATGATTTTAATGCAATGAATGAGCCTAGTAATGCAGAACATGAAGAAAATAACAGCTTTAAAGCAAAACAAATGAAAATTTATTGCATTTTTTTCATATATTTTCATTATAATTAATAGAAGGGTTACATAATATTCACCAGATAGAGGGTACATTACTTCACATACATTGATACCCTTTCTCATGTCATGATCCCCATTTCCCTCTCACCACCCCTGTCCCTCATCTTGTTTTCTCCCACTTCCCAGTCTGATTTCAAATAACCAAATACACATATTTACAATATATCAGATAGCAAGGTGAAATATTGTAACAATATGAGATAGCCAAGGGATAGCAAAAGAGATGCGAGATATCATAGTCCATTAAGGACAACAATCACTCATTATATGACTTTTATTTCTATATCCTGGAGGTCTTTTCATTTAGTATCATTCTATATGGCCTTATGTATCTAGGTTTTGCTCTATTGCAAATCTCTGCTAGGAGAACCCAAGGTTTCTACTGATTATGACAAATGAGAGAAACCATTGAGCCTATGTTCCTTTGAGTCTGGCTTACTTCACTTAATATGATTTTTTCTAAGTCTTTCCATTTCCATACAAACAAGGTGATGTCATTCTTTCTGACAGCAGCATAGAATTCCATTGTGTACAAATACCACATCTTGTTGATCCACTCATCGACTGAGGGACATCTGGGTTGGTTCCACATCTTTGCTATGGTAAATAGTGCTGCAATGAACATCATTGTGCTAGTGGATTTAGTATGTCCTTTTTTCTGGACAATTGGGTAAATGCCAAGTAGTGGAATTGCTGGGTCATAGGGGAGCTCTATGTTTAGTCTTTTGAGGAACTGCCATACTGCTTTCCATAGTGGTTGAACGAGTTTACACTCCCACCAACAGTGTAATAGTGTTCCCTCCTGGCCACATCCCCTCCAGCATCTGGTGTTATTAGATTTTTTTGATCCTAGTAATTCTAACTGGAGTGAGGTGGAATCTTAGAGTTGTTTTGATTTGCAATTCTTTTATGGCCAGAGATGTCGAGAATTTCTTCATGTGTCCATAGGCCATTCTAATTTCTTCTTCAGAGAAGACTCTCTAATTCTTTGGCCTATCTTTATAGAATTTATAGATAGCCCTTGGCAAGATTGCCATTTTGATGATGTTAATTCTTCCAATTCAGGAGCAGGGGAGGTTTTTCTATTTCCTCAGTTCTGCTTTAATTTCCTTTTTCAGGGTTTTAAAGTTTTCATTGAAAAGGTCCTTTACCTTATTAGTTAAGTTAATTCCTAGGTACTTTATTTTCTTTGAGGCTAAAAGGAGTTGCTTTCCTGATTGTTGCCTCGTTCCTCTCATTGTTGCCATATAGGAAGGTGGTTGATTTTTGAGGGTTAATTTTATACCCTGCTACCTTGCCAAAGTTTTGAATCAGCTCAAGTAGCTTGGGAATGGAGTCTATAGGGTTCTTTAAATACAGAATCCTGTCATCTGCAAAGAGGGAAAGTTTCACTTCCTCTTTCCCTATTTGGATCCCCTTTATGCTTGCTTCTTGCCTTATTGTTCAGGCTAGGAATTCTAATTCTATGTTAAAGAGGAGTGGACAGAGTGGGCATCCTTTTCTCGTTCCTGATTTTAGAGAGAATGTCTTTAGCTTTTTGCCATTAAGTATAAAGCTATCTATGGGTTTGTCATACACAGCCTTTATTATACTGAGGAATATTCCATGGATTCCTAGTTTCTCCAGATCTTTTAGCATTAAGCAGTGTTAGATCTTTTCTGCATCTATTGAGACAACCATGTGATTTTTGTCCTTGCTCCTCTTGATGTGTTGAATTATATTAATTGATTTGCGTATGTTGAACAAGCTTTGCATCCCTGGGATGAATCCTGTTTGATCACAGTGTATAACTTTTTTTGATGAGTTATTGAAGACTGTTGGCAAGTATTTTGTTGAGAAGTTTTGCATCAATATTCATCAAAGAAATGGGTCTATCATTCTCTTTCTCTGATGAATCTTTGTTAGGATGAGGGTCATAGTGGCTTCGTAGAATGATTTTGGCAAAGAGCCTTCATTTTCAATTTCATTGAAGATTTTGAGGAGTATTGGTGTGAGTTCTGCTTTGAGGACCTTATAGAATTCAGCTGTGAATCCATCTGGCCCAGTGCTTTTCTTGGATGGAAGGTCTCTATTTCTATTTCAGTGCTTGAAATAAGTCTGTTTAGTTGGATTAGGTCTTCTTGGTTCAGTGTGGGTATGTTAATATTGGCTAGAAATTCATCCATTTCTTCTAGATTATCAAATTTATTGGAAAGAAGGTGTGAAAAGTCTTCCCTCATGATGCTCTGGTTCTTGGTAATTTTTGTAGTGATATTGCCATTCTTATCTGTGATTTCATTAATTTGGGTGTGTTTCCTTCTTTTTTTGGTAAGATTTGCTAAGGGTCTGTCACTTTTGTTAATTTTTTCAAAGAACCAATTCCTTGTTTTGTTGATTCTTTCCATAGGTTTTGTGGACTCAAATTCATTTAATTCTGCTTTGATTTTAATAGTTTGCTTGGATTGGGGTCGGTTTGTTGCTCTTTATTCCAGAGCTTAAAGTGCGACATTTGTTGGTTTGCGATTTTTCCAATTTGTTTATGTAAGTACTCAGAGCTATAAATTTTCCTCTGAGTACTGCCTTTGCCGTGTCCCAAAGGAGCTGGTATTTTGTGTGCTCCTTTTTGTTAAATTTCATAAACTGAATTTCTCTTCTGATCTCCTAAATGACCCATTGGTGATTCAACAATATATTGTTCAATCTCCATGATTTACAGGGTTTTCATTGGTGGCGATTGGTATTCAAGTCCAATTTGTTGCTCTTGTGGTCTGAGAGAATTCAGGGAAATAATTTCAGTGTTTCTGAATCTGCACAGGTTTGTTTTATGCCCTAAAATGTGGTCTATTTTGGAAAATGTTCCATGTGCTGCTGAAAAAAATGGATATTGTGATGTTCCTGGGTGAAATAATCTGCAGATGTTTGTTAGATCTAATTGGTCTATACAGTTGTTCAATTCTGAGGTTTCTCTGTTGAGTTTTTGCCTGTTTGATCTGTCCATAGGTGAGAGTGGTGTTTTAAAGTCACCAACAATCACTGTGTTTTGATCTATGTGAGGTTTTAGTGAAAGTAAAGTTTGCTTGATGAAGTTCGGTGCTCCAGGATTAGGTGTGTAGATATCCCTTTATGTAATAACCTTCTTTGTCTTTTCTCACTAATTTTAATTTGAAGTGTATTTTATCTGATATGAGGATGGTAACTCCAGCCTGTTTTGGGGGGCTGTTAGCTTGATAAACTTAATTCTACTTTCTTAAAAAAAAATGTTTGTGTTGGGGGCCAAGATGTGTCTCTGGAAGACAGCAGAATGATGGATCTTGCTTTTTGATCCAACTAGACAGTCTATGCCATTTAGTTAGAGAATTAGGTCCACTGATATTTATTATTAGGATTGAAAATATTTACTAGTTCCAGCCATTTTTAATAGATTTCATTAGGGCCTGTCACCTGACAGTTCTTGTGGTACTTAGCTGGTATCATTTTTAGGTGCTATTTCTTTGTCAGTATCACATTTGTGTTGGTTTTCAATGTGTAGAACATTTTTGAGTATTTTCTATAACACTGGTTTGGTTGCTATGTAATGTTACCACTTTTCCTTGGAATGGAAGTTTTTTATTGTTCTCTTAGTTATGAATGAGATCTTAGCTGGGTAGAATATTCTTGGTTGGTAGTTATTTGTCCTAAGGGCACAACATATATCCTTCCAATCTCTTCTTGTTTGCATGGTCTCCGCTGAGAAATCTGTTGTTATTCTGATTGGTTTTCTTTGGTAGGTAATTGTTCTCTTCCCCCTTGCTCCTTTAGGTTCCTTTCTTTGGTTTCTATTGATATTGTATGGATTATAATGTGGTGGTGGGATGTCCTTTTCTGATCAGGTCTGTTTGGGGTTCTAAAAGCTTCTTGTAAGTGGATGGGCCTGCCCTTCTGGATATTTGGGAAGTTCTCTGACATGATTCCACGAAGTATATTTCCAACACCATTGACCTCTTTCTCTAGGCCCTCCTCAATACCAATAGCTTTAAATTAGGCTTCCGAATTGTATCTTGTACTCTTGAAGCATTCTCTCATATTTCCTATTTGAGTCATTTCCTGTTCTCTCTCTATGACTAGATTATCTTCTACCCCAGAGATTATTTCTTCTCTATTGTCTAACCTACTATCAATATCTTCTACTTTATTCTTCATCTACCTCCCTTCCAATTGCTCATTTTTGATGCCTTGCATATCTTGTTTTAGATCATGTATGGACTCTTTACCTCCTTGATTTCCATTTGAGTGGTTAGCTCAGTGGCTTTACTCTCATTGGACATTTGTTGGAGTTCGGTCAGCTTTTTGTTTGTGGATTCTATGAACTCGTCCATTTTTCTTTGTAAATCCTTTTTATGGCCTCCTTATGGCTTCCTCATGTTCACATATCACCTTCTTTATGGTTTCGTCTCATTTAGATATGGCTTCCTCCCATATATCTTTCTGTATGTTTTCAAACTTTTCATTAATCATGTTTATCAATTGTATTTGTATAGCATTTAGAGGACTCTCCTCTAGTTTTGCCATTGACAGCTCCATTACTTGTTTATATTGGGTGGGAGATGCTATTCCTTGATTTGTCATTTTCTTGAGTTTTTTGTTCTGTCCGTTTGAAAATGGGAGCAAGATTACAAGATTACAGTTTTTAAAATATAACCAACCTATAGTTCTTTAGCTGGCCAGGCAATAGATGCTCACAATTTTAGATTGGTATTATCACTCTGTCTCTTTTTGTGCACTTACAGACAAATCTAATGCCACCACCAATCACCATTTTATGACCAAGAAAAAAAAAAAACCCTCAATCCAATCTCTATTGTATTTAACTCCCTCTGGACCTATAGTATAATTGAACATCTTGTTATACAGTATTGCTCAACAACCATCAACTGTAGATCCATGCATTATAAAAATTAAAGGATGAACAGAGGATCAGAGATAGAAAAACAGTATGAAAGACAAGAGGAGAGATAAGAAAAGGGTAATGTAGGAGTGTAAGATTAATATAGTAATGAATAAAAGGAATAGGGTAACAATAACTGACCTGAGGTGATAGAAAGGTAAAAAACTTGAGTACAAAATTTAGAAAAAAATAAGATAAAATTTATTAAAATAAGAAGAGTAATAAGAAGAATATATAAAGAAAAGTGTAAGGTATATATAGGAGAGGTCAATGATAAAAATTTTAACAAGTAAAATAAACTAAAAAAAGAAAAAGAAGAAAAAATGGGGGGGGAGATCCCACACAATTATGAGTTCTTCAACAAGAAATACTACAGTTAAGAACCAACAGGTTAAAAAGCAGGTGACTGTATCAATATAAAATCAATATAAATATTATTTGTATCCAGTCTGTACCCACTGCTGTCACTATGTTTCTAGGAATGACCACAATGACAGAAGGAAAGCGGGTGGGAAAGAAAATGGAAAGAATCATAACATCAAAAAAAAAAGTGGAGGTAAAATGACAAAAAAAATAAGAACACATAAGAATGCAAATGAAAATGGATTTTAAAAAAGGGAAAAAATATAGAAAGAAAAAAGGGTATTCTTCAGGTTTTTTTTTTTTTTTGAGGTGCGGGGGAGGGATAGGAAACTAGTGTCCACTAAATTTGGCATCCAAACACTGCACAAAGTCTTTTTCTCTTGTGATTTGGCTTTGCAGTTTTTTCTGTTCAGTTTGCTTGATTGCGCAGAAAAATTCAGGAGCGGCTTTGTTTACCAGGAGTGCGGCCCCACCCAAGGGGAAGGAACTTCCGCTAGCACTATCGGCAGACATGGGGGAAAACTTTTGCTCTTTTGGATGATGGCGCGGCTAGCACCACTTCTCAGGCTCCAGTTGGTTTGGCAATGTCTTTGCCAGCAGTCAAGAAGGCGCTGCTTTTGGCTGGTGGGGGAGTGGATTTCTTTCCAATGCCATTCCTCGAGCAGAATTGGAAACGTCCACAGAGCTACTCACAAATAACTGGATCTTCTGGTTCCATGAAGCTGGTAGGTGCGTGCACAGTCGGGTGACGGCTCTGAGCTCACGCAGGCTTGTTGTGGCTCTGTCTGGAGCCAGCAGGTCTGCGCTGCTGAGAAGTGCTGTCTGCACAGGTACAAGAGAGAGGCTTTGTCTCCATGGTGGCTCCAACTCCACGCTGTCTTCTTACACCAGTTTTCTGCCTTTCTCCTCTCTGACTGAGATCTCTGTGGTGCTAAAGCTTTCTTAGGATGGATCTTTGGGTATGAGCTTTCCCCTATGATGCTAGAACTGGTATCTTGGTGAGAGCTCAGAAAGACTCACACTGAACATCTTCCCCTGATCTCCTCTGCATTTCTTATATTTCCCATGAGCTTTAAAAATGCAAGATCACTGGTGGCTCACATCTGTAATCCCAACTATACAGGAGGTTGAGATCCAGAGGACTGAGATGCAAAACCACAAGAATTCATATACAAAAATATCCAGCAAATAAATAAATAAATAAATAACCAGCAAAGCCAGATGCAGGTAATCCTAGTTACACAGGAGGCTGACATCTGAAAATCATGGTTCAAAACTAGCCTAGGCAATAAAGTCTACATGATCCTTATCTCCAGTTCAAACCTCAAAACTGGCTCAAATAATAAAAACCAGCAAATAGCCAGACTAGAAGTGTGGCTCAAGTAGTAGGGTGAGGAAGCAAAGCCAAACAATTTTCAGAATCTGATGTTAAACCTGTTATTGCTCCTAACCTCCTACCCACCTCCCCAAACCATGCAAGTATAGTCACTCAAACAACACTGAAGATTTACAAAGTTAGATAAATTACAAATGGCCCCAATTAAGGAAAATTTCTTATATATAGACATACAAGTGCATTTACGTATATAGAAATTAAAATGACCAGGCTCTGATGTCCCACATCTATAATTCCAGCTGCTGAAGAGGCTGAAAAATGAGGATCACAGTTTCAAGCCAGACCAATCCTGGAGAAGTTTATCTTCATTGATTAACCAGCAAAAACCTGGAACTAAGGGCATGATTTTCTCGGTAGAAGACAACTGTAAACAAAATAGCAGAGTAAGCACACAAACCATTGAGTTCAAGCACTAGTACAGGTACAAAAAATAAAATGAAATAAAATGTTATTTTTTCATCAACTGGAGGATTTATATTGACCAAGCTCTCTAGTGACAAAACCAAATTAAATTTCCCTTGCACATAACTTAAACAGTAAGAACAGTTATTTCATGGTGAAGAATAATTTTGTTTGCCTTCTGTTTTACCTCTTTGGAATTTCACCCCTGATTAGTACTTCTTAGCAACATCAGGCCTATTTGGAAATGTAATTGGTATCTGTGCCACTGAAACAGAATTGAATTGTACTTCTACATTAGAAGCCACAAGGACATTGTGTACGCACACTTACTTAAGACATGCTAAGCCATTTGCTTCTGGTGAACTTTTTTTTTAATCTCATTTTATCATTCATATATTGATAGGTGCTATCTTGAAAAACAGAAGTCCCAAATGTTAACCAGTCTTCCAGTTTAATCTTTGGAATTCTTACTGACTTATTTCACTTAAAATTGGAGTTTGTTAGCGATTGTATGGTTGTATAAAGATAAATAATCCTGTCCCCAGTCCACGGTGGATTACTCATTACCATACATTTCTAGATTCATTAACTGCATAAATAAAATTGAGAGGAAGTTTTCTTATATATGTGTTATGTAGCATTTTCCTTAGCTTCTTGCTTGCTTTATATCATGTGTTGCATAAAATGCTTTAATTGTAATTGTTTTTCTGAATCATCTTTGATGTTTTCATATACTTAGTTAGAATGAGGCACAAGATATTATAAAAGAGAATGAGCTTCCAATCTTTGGTTTTGTTCATATTTGTAGTATAGACATCTTGTCATGTTACGATACAAAGAGCTAGTCACTATTAAGTGAGAATGGATTCCAATCTAAAATGGTTCTTTTGTAATTCTAGAAGCCAATGCACACTTTCAAACTTTGTGATAACTGTGCAGATTATACAAGTTCTCATTCCTTTGTCTATTCATTTGTGCACCAAATCATTGTGATTCCCTATTATAAACTAGATAGTGTTGTAGGTTCTAGAAATTCAAATGTAAATAAGAGAACCTGAATTTTCTTTCTTATATATGGCATCTGGATTTTAGTAATGAAGAAAATTGCATTAAACAACTAGAAACTGCAAGTTGTAAATTTCAAGTTAGAAAAGAGAAAAGCATTGCTAGCAAATACATTCTGACATAGTATTTTTATTACATGATACCTTGAGATTATTTTTAATTTCCACAAAAAAATGTATAGATAAATGCATGGATATCGTAGTCTGTGACTCAGAGTTGACTTTAGGGTTTGAAACTTTCTTCTCACCACTGCCTGGCATCTGAGCTCTCTTAGCTAACTCTGACTTTTAAGGGATAGCTTTCAGACAAGCAGAACTAGATTTTCCAAAGGCATGGAATTTCTAAGACATTTGGAAGAAAGATGAATTGGATTTCTTCCTCAGTTGGTAGAACTGTGAAGTACATTCCTTTTTCGGCACTCTCTGGGTTGGTGAGAAGTCTCTGGAAATTGAAATATAGCCCACTCTTCCTCTACCCCACCCTCCTTCTTTCAGTCTCTTAGACATACTAATTCACTGAAAATATCACATGTACTTACTTCATGAAACTCAGGAAGTCCATACCTAATATCCAGAGACAGAACACTAAGGCAAAATATTTTGGACATATACTTTGATAAGAGCCATATGCAAAATTTACTTTCTTTTAAGTATGAAATTGAAAGTAATCAGGAAGGTGAAATCAGAGGGTCATAGTTTGATGTCAGCTGTGGCAGGAAAATCTGTGATACTCTTTTTTTTTTTTTTTTTTGGCCAGTCCTCGCTTGAACTCAGGGCCTGAGCACTATCCTTGGGATTTCTCAAGGCTAGCGCTCAACCACTTGAGCCACAAAACAAATTCTGGCTTCTTTTTATGTACATGATATCAAGGAATCAAACCTGGGTCTTCATGCATGAGGTAAGCACTCTAACACTAGGCCAAACTCCTGGCCCTCAGTGACACTCTTATCTCCACTAAATTAGCAAATAAGTCAGAAGTAGAGTTGTGGCTTGAGTGGTAAAGCAATGGACTTGAGCAAAAGAAGCTTAGAGACAGCATCCAGGCACCGAGTTCAAGCTGTTGAACTGTCATGGCATGAGAGCAGATACACACCTTTTAGATTCTAAATTGGAATCACATTGTTGGGAATGTGCCCAAGGGATATTGGAGAAGATATGGAATACTTAAGTGATTAAACCTCCTTTAACATTGATTTGACTCCTTTAGTTGATTCTGATATGGAAAAGGCTCTTGTATTTTGGGCCTGACTCAGAAAATATATTGGAGTCTTGGTAGAGCTTACATGGATACATCCAAAATATTTATAAATACAGCCTATTTTTAATTTGCTGAAGCAAGAACTCTGTAGCACTACTTCTTGTTTAAAGACAAAAAGAGAAAGAACTGTTCCAATTGTGCTTGAGTTCTTTCAGAATGAAACCAGGGAAAGTTCATTTTTTTAATCAGTAGATTGTTCATGACATTAACTTTTTGTGAATATAAATTGATAATAACATTTATAGAAATGGCTAGGATGTTTTGTCTTTCACTTTTCTCAAAAGCTTTTAAACCTTTGGCTCCATGTCAATATTCACTAATACTTTTTGTTTAGTCTCCAGTCAATAGGACAACAACAAGAAAATTTTCTTAGCATTTTGAATGTGGCTAAGCTGGTTTTTGGAAGAGGATGTCAACTAATACTAGTCAGATTTCTCCAAAAATGCAGCAACCTCCTCAATACCAAATGGGAGGAGCTAAATCTTGTTAATATCTACTTGGAATTGTGCCAATTATGAATATTCTACAGATTAGCAATAAACAAAACATAATCTCGTGTACCTTTGTTTCCTCACGCACTTAAATGCTTAGCTGTTTTTAAACAAATTCTTACGAACAAAGATAGTGTGTTTTAGTATATTTTCCATCATGGGGGAGATGACAAGATGTCTGGTACATAGGCTACTCAGTACTATAAATATGTATGCTTCTGCCATGCCTATTTGACAATAGAACCATTAGAGAAATGTTTTTCAGAGAATATTTATTTCTGAAAATAATTGTTCTTTTTACTTCATACTTCCCAACTCTTGGACTGAATTATTGTTTTCCTTTAATGCGAATTATCATGCCAATTAAAAGCATTAGGTGAACTGTAAGAAGTATTTAGTATTTACCAGTACAGCAAATATTTAATGAGACTCTAATATATTCCAGCTACCGAGGTTTTTATCTACGGTAGGAGTGGTTTAGATGTATCTATAATGTTAAGTGGTATTTGATAGTTGACCCAGAGTGCTTCCTCAACTATGAAGAGTATCATTGTCATAACAATGAAAAAGGAAAGCAAACATTTCATTTGTGCACATTGTGAGCTACGCAGTGGTTAGTTAAAAAGAGAACAATTAAGTACAACCTGAAGAGAGGAAGGAAAAGCCACATTGCTTTCTAAGATCAAGGTCCGGAGAAACTCTGGATGGGCGTATGTATACTAATACATACATACATGTGTGTGAGAGTGTGTGAGAGTGTGTGAGTGTGTGTGAGTGTGTGTGTGTGTGTGTGTGTGTGTGTGTGTGTGTGTGTGTATGTGTGACATGCTAACTAATAGAATAGCAAGCTTTACCCTGGCTGGCTTGAACTTAAGAAGCTCATATGCTGTAGTAGCTACTGAAGTGATATATTATAATAACATATAAAATAATCAATAAGAAACCTGTAATAGTGTTCTTTTTGAAGAAGTATAGGAGTTAAATACTAAAAACAATACTTGGAATTATTTTAAGTAAGTTTTTTTTTCAGAACCTTCTTTGAAGCCATTGCATTTCAAGTAATTCTAATAGAAGAGGGCATCCAGCCCATTAGCATTATTGGGAGACTATTATAAATTATAGGCAACAAAACTAGGGATTTTGGAAGAGGTGATTTAAACAACGGTGGAAGACTATAGGACAGAATGAAGAGACAGGCATCACTTAGAATAAGGTGCATTTATAACAAAGCCTTGCAGGGTATTTTGAAATGTCTTGTTCCTGAAACACAAAGGTATGGAAGCTGTTTAAGTGAAGTAAAATAACTCCATCGTTGTTTGAAAGGGATGATACCTGTCTGAGTTTAAGACTGCAGATTTCACTTGTAAGGTCTGATGCGAGAAGGTGAAGTTTAAGAGGCCTTCCATTGCAGATATGACAATGGCCTGGACATAATTCTGAGGAGGTCTAGCTATTTCATACTACCTGTATACTTGAAGTAACTGAAGTCTGAAGAAATTTTGTTAAATCTGAAAAGCAGGTGGTAATTTAGGTGTCAGTCAGAAGCAAGTGTTAGCACTGAAAATAAGATGGGGAGGTAGAGGATAATTTAAGAAGACAGTAGTTTAAATTAATCTTACTAGTAAAATATTTAAATTTATGGCTGAAGTTAATCTGTATGTAAAGACAGACTGCACAAAGGGTTCATTCATACCATAGACATATAACAGTATAACCAGAGGGTATCAGAAAACAGTCATACAAAGGAGTGAAATATAGAAAGACATAACATGAATATGATATCTGTATATCTATATATTTATGGCTATGACATGAATCCTGATCAGTTAACCATATTTTAAGACCTAAAGCAATAAAATAGTTATTTAATCAAATAATTACTTTAAGACCTAAAAAAATTAAATAAGTTTCCCTGCTTCAGTGTACAACCATAAACAAGATAAAAATCTTTAAAACTGAATCTTCTGGTAAAAGCACTGTATGTTAGTATAAGGAGAACTGATCACATCCGAGTTAGCTGTGCAAAGCAATGGAGTGGAATCCTAAGTTCCTACTTACCTCTTAGAAAGGAGGTACTGCCCTTGTCTGTAGTGTCTCTGGAGAAGGGCCTTCTCTCCTGCAGAAGATCCAGTCTCTATGGAGACAGCACCATTTCATTCAGTCAATTAGAGGTGAAAGGTATCCCATTTACAGTCACCTAAGTTATGGAATCCACCTATTTTTATCTTCATCCTTTCAGCCAAATGATATCTTCTTATCTAAGAAGGGGGAAAAGTCTCAGTAATCTGGTCATTTAATTTGAACTCCTTCTGTCTCCGTTATTGTCTTTCCTTTGTTTCAAATGGCAGCATTCTCTGTAAATCAGATAAAGCACTGTATCATTATGCTATCATCTTTGAGAGCTCCATAATTGCAGCTTTTCTATCCAAGTCACTGAAATAAAATCCCCATTTCTACACTAAATATTAATTTATTTCCAATTGTTATTATATTATTTACTGAGGTGGCAGGATTTCTACCCTTTCTTAGGGGTTACCCTCAGATTATGGAAACGATTTTCTAAATCACACATATTTTTACAAAAGATAATGAAACTCTACAGAGTAGATGCCATTCTTATTCATCACTGTTTTCCTGCATTTCAATCTCATTACCAAAACCGAGTGCTTGATGGGTTTTGTTTGAACTTAGACACCTTAGCTGAAAAACCCAGTTGAATATAATTACACATAATTAATTTAAGGTCCTGATTACAGTAATGAAGATCTCTGTAAAATGAATGGGGATCATAGGGAACAATAAACAACATGAAAATATTTACAGGAGTAGTGTACAACTGAGATGCATCTGCTGATATACAGTAGATGTACAACTCTAAGAAACACATTTTTCTTTCTACTCTTGTTGTTCCACAATTACAAAATCTATGACAGTTACTTAAAATTGCAAACTGTGGGAAGCTGCAAATGTTAAAAGTGCAAATCAAATTAGATATAAATAGAAAAAAGAAAATTAATTTATCCCGGATTTAATTTTATTCAGAATTTATTCAGAGAGCTTCATCAGGGAGTTATTAGAGTATTGGTTCTTATGCTTGCTTTCTTCAACTCTTCTTTGTTTTCTCTGCATCTGATTTCATTCTAAAGCAAGCAATATAAATATTTTGTAGAAATTCTAAAATTGAACCGGCTTTCATCAAATATTTAGTTTGCCCTAGTCTATTGCAACCATATTGATTCCTATGGTGAATTTTAAATCTACAATTAGAATTTAGGTGTAGTTATCAGATTTGATATCATTCATATGGATTAGAATATAGGATTTAGAATGCTGTGGGAATATATTTTTATTAAGTACAGTATAGCTGTTTGTGCTCTAAGAAGAGAATAGGTAGCCCGAAATTACAGCAGTTTACACCACCTTCCAGCTACTTCTCATTTTCATTTTGAAAATTACGTTGGTATGTATTTGACATGATTACATAGTATTGTTTTACTTTTTAGTTATTTAAAATTTAAAATTTAATTTTAGTGTCAAGGTTACAATTACATACATAAGGTAGGGAGTACATTGCTTGTTGAAGATTGTTCCTCTGCCCAGGTTTTTCCTACCACTACCCTCCTGTCCCTCCTCTCCCCAAGTTTTCAAGTTTTCCAACATAGTCACTGCTGTTGTATTGGTTTACTCTTTGTCCTTTGTATCATCACTTTGTCATTCCCCTTACCATCCCTAATTCAGACAACCATAAAAACAATACAGCCTGTTTTTTGTTGTTGTTGTTTTGTTTTGTTTTGGGTATTTTTTTTCTTGTTTTTGATTTTGTTTTGCTGATCCTGGGGCTTCAACTCTGTGGGGGCCTAGGCACTGTCCCTGAGCTTTTGTATGCTCTATCATTTGGGATATAGGTCCCATGAAAGATTTTGCTGGTTAATTAGACATAAGAGCAGCCTGGCTCTGAACCATGATTCTTTGATCTCAGCCTCCAAAGTATCTAGGATTATTGGCAGTAGCACTGGTGAAAGACATTGTATTGCAGGTTTTAATTCTATGTAAAATCTCCCAGTAGACATTTCATATTATAAATACTTAATCACTAAACACAAATGCCTCTATTTCTGGTTTTCCAAACAGTTCATCACTATTATGCCTATTTCAGTTTCCTCTTCTAAATCACTGTTCCTTTACTATCATCCTCTGTCTTCATGCATCTTTCACTGAATTCTAAAGTCAGTCCTTTCAAAAACCATCATCAAGTCATACCTTTGGTCCTGTGTCTTTTATTTTTCTAATATCTCTGCCTTGCTAATTTCAAATCGACTACTGTATTAGATTGGCTTGTTACTCCTAGATTCTAATCATTTCCAGTTGAAGAAAACTATAAAATAGCACTCCACTTAGCTTGTTCATCTACTTAACAATCTTTAAAAAGTTTTTGGGTTGTCTTCAAACAATTTAATTGACCTTTAAAGTTATCTTTTATAACCCTTCACTGTAGTCTATCTTCATGTCATTGTCTTCATTCAATCTCCCCCTCCTATTCCTGACCTCTTACTGACTTTAGCATATGAACACTTATTCTGCAGATTAAAGATTAACTTCTCAAATATATTTCTCTTTTTGTTCTCTAAATAATGGACTTTCCCACCTATTTTAAGACTATCATCTTACATCTTCAAATTTACTGTCACTCACCTTCTTCCTATTATTAGACAACTCTAATGTAGAATAATCAGTGATAATTATCTCAATATTTTATCAAATCCTTAGTAAATTTACATTCAGTTTTGTATTTTTATTAGAAATTATTATCTCTGTGTATTTCAATAATGATGGTGTTCTTTTAACATGAAGAGTTTAAAAAAATCAATGACTTTCTATTTTTTCATTTTTATTATATTTGTCATCACCTAATCTTTAGGTTCTTTATCAATTTTATATCCTTAGCATATTCTGCATCTACCACTAACCCATTAAAAAGTAAAGGAGTAATATAATTTTTCTTCTTTTTATTGAGTACGGTTTTCCCTTAAAGAATGTCAGTGATCTCTCACTGGAAGGGATGGGAGGGCGAAGGGACTTCTTTATGGAGTAGGAGTGATGTATGTTAGGGAAAGACAAGCTTGTCTGAACTATTTTATGTGTGAATTTTATTTAGGAGCTTAACACAGGAACCTCAGTAGTATAGAAAAGAATCAATGAAAAATATTAAAATTTATCTCATTAAAAATATGATCGGGCTGGGAATTTGGCCTAGTGGTAAGAGTGGTTGCCTAACATGCACGAAAACCCGGGTTAGATTTGGGTACCACATATATAGAAAAAAGCCGAAAGTGGTGCTGAAGCTCAAGTGGTACAGCTCTAGCTTTGAGAAAGTCCAAGGACAGTGCTCAAGCCCTGAGCTCAACCCTAGGACAGGCAAAAACAACACATGATCATGCAACTTCCATGCTTAATGTTTCTCACTAGGCATTTCCCACAGAAAGGACTATAAAAACTTGGTTAAACCAGCATTCTTTTGTCTATCTACCACTTTCATTCTCCATTACAGTTTTTCAGAGTTTTGAAAACATTTTGTTTCCACACTACAGGATGGGTTTTGTACATCAATGAATATATCATACTATCAATCCAAAGATCATAGAATTTGTAGGGAAAGAAATACTTTATGCATTTTCACAGAAAATTAATATTTCTGAATCTTTGCACATTCTGTTTTTTCTCTTTAAAAGTTTTGTTTCTCTTCTCATGCACTTCATTCTTCAGTTTATTTCCTGACCTCTTTGGGTAGATAGAAGATGTCACATATAGCTTTGATATTTCCCCTTCATTTTTTGTTAATTTCTATTTTAGCTATATTGATTGGGAGACTTCTCCTTAGCAATAAATTAATATTTCAGAGAACAGAAAGAATGTGGCCCAGAAACGTGGGAATATTTACACTCTCCTGCAGAACTCTACACAAACTAGCCAATGGAAGGAGCTGCTTTGTGGATTGCAGAGAAAAATTTTCCATAGAGAAAATTCTTTTTGCTGATTTCTTTAGTATGGTGTATCCTTAAGAAAATAGCTCCACATGCACAAAAAGAAAAGATTGTTGAACAAGGTACAGATTATCTTTTTATTTTAAATACATGCTTTTAAAAAATGGTAGAATTTATTTTTTTCTCATTACAAACCACTTAGATACCAGACACTTATTATTCCCTTTTCATAATTAGGGTATGGGCACATGACCTAATACTGGCCAATGTAATCCTACTAATGGAAAATTTGTTTGAGGTGTCTTTTACAAGAATGCCCACCCTTTTAAATGTCTACATGAAAAGAGAATGTAGAAAACAGAAGTGGAAGACAGGTGTAAAGAGAAGAGGGAAAATTTTAGTTTCAACTGCTATTATTCTGAAGATTCAAAAACTAAATGAAAGGATTGCAGAGTTGCATATTGTAAAGTAAAAACTTTCTAAATGCATGATATTTAAGAACTGTAAAAGAACACATCATAAGAACATTTGGTGAGAATGAATTAAAGGAAAGGAATGTATACCAGAACTCTACTCCAAAATTTACTAAGATAGTTTAATAAAAAAGAGGGAAGAAATGAAGTAGTTTGAATATAGTATCGTGTGGTAATCATCAAGAAATTAGATATGCACCACAATTTGAAATTCTCTTACAAATAAATAATAACTGTATTGTTCAGATATAGTTTTAGCTATTGAGGAGATTAAGGCAGGACAATAACAAATTTTATGCCAGTTGGATAAAGGGGAATGATACAAATCAATATAACTTTGAGATTCGTCTCACTTTCTTAAGTCTTCAAATCAAGGATACAACAGATACTCCAAAGGGTGCAGCAAATAAGCAAGCCTGTTACACTGCTGGTGGCAGTATTGCAAATCCTTTATAGAATTCAGTATGGATCTTCTTCAGAAAATAAAAATAAAATAGAGCTAACTGGTGATACTATGATGCTGCTATGGGTAGGTCAACATACACTAAAAAACACGTGCACAATCATGGCCATAGCAACACTAGTCACAAGAGGTAAGTCATGGAAACAGCTCAGAGGTTCTACAACTGTCAAATGGATCAAGAAAATGTGATGTGATCTGTGAGGGGGGGTGAGGGAAAGAGAAAGAGAGACAGACAGAAAGACAGACAGACAGACTGACAGATGCAGAATGACAGAGATCAGGGCAGAAGCAGGCAAAGATAGAAACAGACTGTATATGATATACATAGGTTGTTTTACTCTTATATGAAACATATAAACATATATGGACTATAAATGTACAGCAACTCAGGCATATATACACGATCATGACTAAATATATTACACGTAGGAGTAGGATTCCCCGTGGCATAACTTATCTGAACAATCAACAGACTGTTAAATAAAATATGTCCCAGGAAGCTGAAACACATCTTGTCGGAGGGAAGTGATGATTAAGGAGAGAAAGGTAGGCAAGTGGACTCTGGAATGTTTAGCGGGTATACAGATCTAATGCTCCACATATTGACATTAAATAGGAACTGGAATACTCGGGATGGGTAGAGGTGGAATAGAGGGAAGTGTGGAAAAGAAAGAAGAGTTGAAACTGGTAAAAATTTACTACACACTTGAAGAGACATATTATTCTAACCCCATTTATATTACTATTTGAAGATAATAAAAATGGGGAAAGGGGAAAGACATTCTAGGTCAGCTTAGGAATTTTATGCCCAAGAATACAGGGCAGTATTTGAAATGCAAACAGAAATAGCAAGAATTCTATTATAATGGATTTCTCTATGAGAAATATACTACATGGCAACAAGTTATAGTTGTACCTTACAATTGCTCTTCAAGTAGGAGGTTTGAGTTACAGTGTTGTAACTGTAAATTTGGAAATTAGCACCTGAAGAGCAAAAGTAGTTTCATAGAAAAATGTGTAAAAATATAATATCAGTGAGGCTACCAAGGTATAGTGGTAAAAATCATGAATAGAATGTGCAAAACACTTGGTTTGATCCTTAGAAGTGCAAATAAAAGTAATTATAATTACAATTTCATTTAATGATTATTTCTACTCAAGAATATTTCATTTGGTATGAAATGTATTTCAATAAATACCAACTCACAGGCATACATTTATTTGTAAATAATGGGTACATGCTGAACAAATTATTAATAATGTTATGAGAGTTGTACAAAGATAATCATTGGAAACATTTTCTGAAGTATTTTGCAAAGAATTTATTTAGTTCATGGGATTGTAAACATAACAAAAAAGTAAATTACTTTAGATGTATAGTTCTTATCTTTCAAGAGCTAGATAGGATTATGCTTTATTTTGTTTTTTTATTATTTGTAGTTCTGTATTTCCTCACTTCTATAAATGTAAGCAATATAATATTTCCCATGTTGCTAATGGAGCTTGAAATTAGGGTAGCTGCTTGTGTATCAGCATCATGATGATGTCAGCAATTCACATGAAAAATGAAACATAGTCAGTATAGCTCTTGCAGTCACAAAAATAGCTTTCCATCCATATTTGAAATTGGCTGACCAAATATAGTAATAGATGACAGAAGAAAAAAAACACCTCTTGTAGCCTTTGCAAGACAATAATAAATGTATTGATGAAAAATATACATTTACATTGAAATCCAAGGTCCATATCATAAAACATAAAATTTTTGCTTTGTAGAAAGTAGATTTTGTTGACTTTAGATATTGGATAAATCTCATTCATAAAACAATTAAGGATGCTTTCTCAAGCACAGTTATCTGGTAGATTGTGAAATGTTCAATTATTCTCTATTTAAATACTGAAAACACAACAAAAATGTGAGGTTTGCCCAGGCCTGGTGGCTCACGCTTGTAATTCTAGCTACTCGAGATGCTGAGATATGAAGATCAAGGTTCAAAGCCAGCCCGGGTACAAAAGGACCTGAGACTCTTATCTCCAATTAACCTCTAGAAAACAGGAAGTAGGGCTTGGCTCCAGAGTAGGGTGGTAGCCTGGAGCTCATGGACAGCACCCAGGCGGAGTTCAAGCACCATGACCCACAAAATAAATAACATGAGGCTCCAGTGTAGTGTTGTATATTGCTTCTTTTGGAAGAAATGTTTACTATTGTCTTCTGTTAATTTACTTAGATTGGGTTATGGATACCTTTTCTGTTCAGATATATATTTAGCCTCTTTAAGGTATAGTCTCTTCATTTGAATTTTCCTACTCAAAAGTAATATCTTCATTGACTTTCTATTTTCTTAATGAAGATTATTTTCTCATTGTTGAATTGTTTTCATACTTTTGTCTCCAGTTTCTATATATCTTGATAATAGAAATAAAATTTAGTTCTAGGTTTTCTTTTTGTTTGTCTATGCAAGTTACTTATCAGTATTTAATACATTGTTTTGACTTGAGTTAAAGTATTCCTATATGAAAGCGTCAAAAATACAACATGTTACAACAAAGAGAGGGCATGAACAATATTTAATGTTCAATTGTACAGTCCCTATAAATGGAAGTCTAAACTGATTGCTCAAAAACATGGGTGTAGTAATATTATGAGCAGGTTAGCTTCAATATCATGCTGTAATATAATTATTTTATGTCATGAAAGCATGTCTGAAGGGCTTCCTGAGCATGTTCATCTTTATTATAGCTTTATTCATGATTTGAATTGGTTTACAACAAAATATTTTCAACCATGAAACGTGTTCATGAATGAGCATTTAATTCTTAAAATGGTACGCTGCTGATACTGCTTTGCATTGTGTACTCTTCTGTATAATTGTCACTGAAAATACTTAATTATACACATTTGTTTGTTTTAATGAAAGAAGAAAGTTCAATTATAGCTGGTCCCTTAAACACTATGGAATAAAGCAATTAGTCCTCAATTTCCTCCACTATTTTAAATCTTTAAATTCCATCATCTAACCCAAACTCAGAGCTCAGTGGCATTATTTAATTTTTTTGAAGAGCAAACTAACAACAAAAAAGGAAAAATCTAAGAGTAAAAAAATAAGGAAAGAAGTAGTGGGATTGTACCTCTTCTTAGGACTTTAAACAGGGCCAAAGGACAACTTTTGACCTACTAATAATATAATTGCTAGGAATTCACCTAAAAATTTCATTAGTTAGTTCTTTTCATACTGTTAAGAAATTTATAGCTGTTAATTTTCACAAAAGCTCAGTTGAGGCTTTTTGTTTTTATTTAGTCCATAATTTTTGTATGTACTACTATTTAATCTTCAGTCAATTACATGATAATTTTAATTATCATGTAATTTTAATTTTTTTCCAACTATTGAACTTCTCAGTGCCCATTTTACATAGCATATATTTGTTACAACTATTCCTTCCATCTGTTCATGACTGATTCATATTCAGTACTGTCTTTTTTTGTTGTTCTTGCTTTGATTTGGGTTTTTTTTTTTTTTTTTTTGCTTGTCCTGGGCCTTGAGCTCAGGTCCTGAGCACTGTCTTGGGCTTTCCCAAGGCTAGAGCTCTACTGCTTGAGCCACAGAACCACTTCTGCCTTTTTCTATATATGTGGTACTGAGTAATCGAACCTAGGTCTTCATGCATGCTAGGCAAGCATTCTACTTCTAGGCCAAACCCCCAGGCCAATACTGCCTTGTTTAATCTAGTTGATTTCCTTTCTGCTTTTGCTTCTCTAAAAAGATGTCTCTCCATGTTTATTATAAAGGCTTCTTGCCAAGTTGGTGGTTATTACTATTCAGGAGGCTGAGGGCTAACGGTCATGGTTCAAAATCAGCCTGTCCAGGAAAGTCTATGAGATTCTTATCTCCAATTAGCCATCAAAAAGCCAGAATTAGGGCGTGCTCTGGCTCAAATAGTAGAGTGTTATCCTTGAGCACAAAAAAAGCTCAGGGATAATATCCCAGCCCTGAATTCAAGACCCAGGACTGCCACACACACACATAAAAACAGTACTTTACCAACCACGATGATCACATCCACTGTTTGATTTGTAATTTTCAACCTAAGTTTTTACCTGTGGATTGATTTTCTCCACTGCTATGATTACGGTAGTATTTGGTAAAGTTAGCCCCTCTTTGTGAATGTTTTATGAAGATTCAAAACAAGCAGAAGGTAAATTGCTATCTCTGTTAGCTAAGCAATATGTAGAATGCTGGAAATGGTAAAAATGCAGTGTGAGCATATGTTATAGAAGATGGATATACTTAACTTAATTTGAATTATCCATTTGGTTCTGTTTTCATAAGCATCCTATTAGCTAATAGCAGGGTTTGATATACTATGTATGAGTGATTTCCATCACTCATTTCAATGGCGTTAGATCTATCATGCTGCTTCAGAGATTTAGATGGTCTAAATCTTAAGGCAGACATATGGTTCTTCAGCATTCTGGAAGTAGGCTTTTATTAAAAGTTATATCAAGGTCATTAATGATTAATATTTTAAGAAGCAGAATTTAGATGTTATAAAATATCTTATTTATTGGCATGTTTATTTAGGAAATTACAAAATACATTGTCTTCCTTTTATTTTCTGTCTTTTTCTAGTATTGTTTTTAAATGTATTCTGATACTTCATTTACTCATCCGTTCTTAAAGATTTAATTGAAAATGAATTAAATATTTTTTAACTTTGTTTCACATTTAATGACCACTATACAGGCTCTACAAGAAAAGCAATCATCAAAAGTTAATCGTTTCTCATATCATCAAAATTGATTGCTTTCAATGTGTTGCATTGCTTTGGTGTGTGCTGTACTTATATATTTGTATTACATGGATGAAATGTTTAAATTTCTTTGATAGTTCATAGGAAGGAAGGAAAGAAAGAGGAAAGAAGAAAGGAGCATAGGGAGAGAGGAAAGAATGGAAGAAGAAAAAGGAAAATAAATAAAAGAAGGAAGGAAGAAAGGAAGGAAAGGAGGAGGAAGAAAAGAGATAAATGAAAAAGGAAGGAAGGAGAGAAGGAAAGAAAACCAACGGCATAATTATAAGGTGTGGAAAACTAGCTCTTTTAGTCAGAAGACAACCAGGCTGTGCATGTTAACCTGTAAAACCTGACAGAGAAAGATCATGAAAGGACAACCAGGTTAGAGAAAGGCCACCTTTTTTAATTGAAGCTAACAACTCATTACTGATATGATTAAGGTACCTCCCAGAAGTCATTAATAGATGTAAATGAAGGTGGAAATTTAAAAAATTTTAATATGAAAAGGGAGTATGTTAAAATGAGGAAGAATGATATAATAACAAGTGTGGACTAGTTGATCATCACAGGCCCAAAGGAAGAAATGCAAGCACACATTAGTATTTCTCTTGTACAAAAATTGAGATGATTGTACTTTAGTCATAAATAATTAGAAGTATCTGGCTGATGTATGATTTATTCCTTGATATTTTTGCTTGATAGGTTTGTCCACATGATATTTGCAATTTTTCATAAAATGATTTTTATTTATCAAGCAACTCTTTTACTCCTCTGATATAAATATCCCATCAAAAAAGTAATGGTTGCAACTAATTTCTTTAAATATATTTACTCTTTAGGTATATTTATTGGGATCTATCATATGTTTTACAAATATTTCTTTTGTTACATGCATGGTTATGATGACTACTGGGATTCAACAAAGAACATGTGGAAAGTAGACTGCCAAAATACATTTTTCCTCTCATTTATCAACAATGACTAATTTTATAATTTGAAATTTTAGGATCTCTAATCCCATAATATAATTCCATTTTTGTTTTTAGGTAGATTTTTTTCTCAAAAGATGTTTTGAATAGCATCTTTAATGGTTGCAGTTTATTTAAATATACAAAGAATCTTATAAAAGCAAGGAACTATGATTGTTTATAAAATTGACAGTGGGGAATACATTAAATTCAATTTTGTGACTGTGTAAAGTGATGGAAAAAATCCAAGCATTAAAATGATTTTATTTAGTACTAGCTATCACTCTCCTACAAAGCAATAAAATGTGTCTCCTTTATATGTTATTAAGTAATCAGAACAGCTTTACTAGTTAGTAGAAGGGCTACAGAAGAGAGAAAGGAAAAAAACACAAAGATGGAAGAAAAGAAGGAAGGAAGGTAGGGAGGGAGGCATACAGGCAGGAAGGAAGGATTATGAAGGAAGAATTAATTAAGAAAGAAGAGGGGCCGGGAGTTTGGCTTAGTGATAGGGTGCTTGCCTAGCATGCACCAAGGCCTGGGTTCCATCCCTTGGTACCACATACCTAGAAAAAAGCTGGAAGTGGTGCTGTGGCTCAAGTTGTAGAGCTCTAGCCTTGAGAAAAATTCCAAGGACAGTGCTCATGCCCTGAGTTCAAGCCTCCCCATGACTGCAAAAAAATAAAAAAGAAAGAAGAAAGAGGGAAAGAAGGAAAGGAAGGAACGAAGATAAAAGATGGGAGTATAAAGTGGAGAAGGAAGGACAATTGGAGGAAGAAAGAAAAATCCAGCTTTAATTACTGAATTTTGAAAAAGGTTAAAGACTGAGTAATTTGGATTCTCATTAACAATCTATTCATCAGAGGTTACAAATTTTTTTCCTTTGCCTCTTATATTTGTCTACACCTAATTGCTCCAACTCCTACCTTCATTATCTTTTAGTAGATTTTAGGCTCCATATCAATGTACTCTCCACTCATCCATTTAGAACATTTGATTTATTGATGTATCTGCAGAGTCTATCAAAAATAATTGTTAAAAACTCGCAAAAATTCAAAAAAGATTTGTGAATGAATGCCAAAGAACACACAAACCACATTTCATAAGGGATGGCATTAAATAAGAGTGTGATAAAATTTTACACCTAGAATTATTATTTGTATTTCTCTTATAAAATAATGTAAGATGAATGAAGAAACTATTGTTGTCCAAATAATTTTATGAACTATTAAGAACTGGGAAACTTTATGCACAAAAATAAGAAGTGGGGTGGCCTGAATTTTAAGGAAAGTGGCTACATTTTCTAAGACATGTTCTCTAAAACATAATAATTATCATATTTTCATGAATCAATACTCAGCTTTCCTTCAACCATTGTAAATATTCATGAATTGCAGCCTATACAAATTACTTTATCACAGTCTTATTTGCTTTACTAATCACTTAAACTTCCTTTTCCAAACATAAAAATCCTTCAAATTTCTACTGAAAATTTGGTCCTCTAATATTTATATGCAACAAGATCATTCTTCTCTTTTGTCCTTATTGCTAAATGTACTAATTATGAAGTCCAAACAAGGTTCATTTTTATTTGCAAAACTTCAAACTATTGGAGGAGAAATGGGCCTAATTACTAAGTTATTTCAAATTCTTCAAGTTTCAGGACAAAAATGATTACAGGCCTTTGGGGGCCAGGATTCTTCATTATTCATCTTCATATTCCCAGCCCCTAGCATTGTGCATGATAAATTAAGTATTTAAATAGAATAATCTGAGATAGTTCTCATTTTTATGGTTCCTTACAGCAAAATAAGATTTGATAATTCAAAGAAAACACATGTCAAAAGTGAAAGAATTCACTCTGGAAACAGCTTTCAAACATCTTCATTGTGCCAACATCAAAAGGTGGAACCAAAGTTTAAAGCAAGAAAGAAAACCAAAACCACATCGCAGCTTTACTTCTGTGACTGTAGGGTCGATGGTATTATCCAATTAGCATAATATTCCTCTGTAAATGTTAGAAAAAAGCCCTTTCTACTTATTAAGTGCTGTCATTTCTGTGCAAAAGTAAACGAAAAGGCAAGGAAGAAGGTAATACATTCATAGGTGAGATCAAAAACTGGTGGCATAATGAGTGATTGTTGTCCTTAACATACTGTGTTATCTCTCATCTCTTTTGCTACCCCTTGATTATCTCATATTGTTACAGTATCTTACTTCGTTATGTGATATATTAGATATATTTGTATTTGGTTCTTTGAAATTGGATAGGGAAGAGGGGAAAACAAGATGAGGGGTGGGGTGGGGGGGAGGGAAATGGGGACCAAGACATGAGAAAGGGTATCAATGTATGTGAATTGATGTACCTTCCATCTGGCAAATATAATGTAACCCTTCTATTAATTACAATAAAAATATATGAAAAAACTGGTGGCATAATTTGTACAAAATGTGCTTTGTTGTTTAGATGTGTGTCTATTGTATCAAAATAGGCCTTATTGGGTAATAAGAATTTATAATAGTGTGTTATACATCAGGGGAACATAGAGAAAGAAAGGAAGAAGAAAGAAGCTGTGTTTCTGGATGAGTACCTCTGTTATGCCAACCCCTGAAAACAACAAGGCATTTGCCAACTCATAAATGCTGCAAAAGCTCCCTAACTAGCTGTATTGTTTCTTCATAATAAATTTCCTCTACCTTTCCTACATGAGCTTGGAAGCATTACCAAACTCAAAAGAAGCTTGGGTGGAAGGATCACTCCTGAGAGCTTTCACCTATTTCCTGTTGCTAGGGAAACCACTTCCTTTGTACATGTTCAGAATAGCAGGTGTCTTTGGATCCTGCCTTTCAAGCTTTAGTTTTTAAAGCAAACATATAGATATAGAACCCATATTTTGCCATGTACACTACTCTATTTTTTTTTCTTTCCAGTACCTGGAGAAGAAGTTTCATCCAATTAAAGGTAACATATACTTGCAGATAACCAGGTTGGGGATAGAAAATTCCATTGTTGTTTTGTTTTGTTTTATATTGTGTAAAATATCTAAAATGCTTACAAACTCGCAAAGGTGTGGGTATATCTAAGATATCATTAATACCTGTGACTAAATATTTCTTCAACACTGGCTAAATTCATTTATAACTTTTGGTGTTTGATAGGATTGGGAACAATCGTGCTTAATTACACTGTAGTGATAATTGCTATACATTAACTAGATTAAGGCCCCTTTGTTAAAATGAAGGGGAAGAAAAATATTATTATTTTCTTCAACAGACTTTCTCAGTTGGAAAGAACTTCTGTTACAAAAGACAAAAAAAACAAGAATAGAACAAATTGGAATTAACATGTTTATCTCACAAACACTTGGATATGCCCAGACAATTAGTAGTAGTACTCAAAGTAATAGCTTTGAACTAGCAGTTATACAAATCTAGTCAGCCACAACTTGGAGGAAGTCGAATAAACTGCAGATAAATGTTACTTAGTTCAATAAATTAATACAAATTTCTCTGGAAGATTCTTTCGGGCCAATAAGGCTCCCCTATTGTCTTTACCAGTTAACCCTTATTCCCATAGAATAAAGAGGAAAGGACAGCTTTTGTCTCTTTAAGCCT
This sequence comes from Megascapheus bottae, assembly GCF_031878675.1. Lineage (NCBI taxonomy): Eukaryota > Metazoa > Chordata > Mammalia > Rodentia > Geomyidae > Megascapheus > Megascapheus bottae. Next base: position 24,714,681 of record NC_143517.1, read on the forward strand.
ATGTCCTGATAGTAGTGTGGGCAGAGTGCATTTTACATCTGCTTCTTATTTGTCTGTAACCCAGCAAAACCCTTTACATTCTGAGGTGGCAATATTTTTTTTCTAATTTTAATATGTTGTCAAAATGCTGCAAGTTAGATCGTTCAAACACTCCATGAAAACATTCATACAAATGTAAAATTTCAAAGAAAAATCAGGAGAAATGGAGTTCTATTATCTTCCATTAATTGCTGTGCATATTCCACAGACATTAACAACATGTTAATGACCAGCATGTGTGGATACTGGCCATAAATACTAGCTGATTTCATAACTTGGATTGTACACAGTATAATTACATATTGTATTTCACATTGTACAACTGAGAATCACAGCCTGATCCACAGAGGTATTGCACCATACTCATTAATGTCCTGTTTATTTGAAATCTAACAAAGAATTCCTTTGAGCATCCTTCATGATGTTTTTAATTACACTCTTTATGTTTCTTCAAATATTTTGGACCTCTCTTACATATTATAATGTGCATGGTGCCCTGAAACCACAAAGTGAAAAACAAACTTACATCAGCATGATGTTAGAATGGTTTTGATCATCCTATCTATGAAATAAGTTCCCTCATTTCTGCATATTTAGTGATTATAGTTTCTGTTGGAAAAATATTTCTAATGTTAGAGAGAAAGACACTTCTGTGCATTAAACTGACTTATTTAGTTGATTTCTGCCATTCTGTACAGTTGTACATTCTTATTGTTTTCAGTCTGACAGCAATTTCCTACACGAACAGGTTGTTTTAGCACAAAAAAGAATGTTAAAGCATAACCATCTTCGTTTCAATGAAGTGGCTTTACGGGTAAGAATATAGATAAAAATTATTCAGTTAATTCACTGATTTCTCTCACATTACTCATTAATACATACATTTAGTCTGCCATTCTAGGCATCAATTTTAATGTAATAAAACTGGACGTTTATACTTAATTTCAATTTCTGGGGACAAGGAATGAAGGAAGCACATTCAAAGGTTCACATTTCCATTGCTTGGAACTTGTTAAAGAATTGATTTAAACTTACAATAGTTGATACCATTTTATCCCTTAGAGAGCCATAGTCACTCTTATTTCCCTAGTAGTCTATTGGCACTTTGATTTTAAAAACAAAACAATTGCTTTGGTTCATCAGCTTTCTATTTTGCCTCTAGTACTACAATGTTCAATGGCTTCTGTTGCCTTATTGCACTTTAATTAGCATGATGCTGTGTGCCTTTAGTAGCACGCTGCTATGCTACCCTTAATTGAAATCTTTCTCTTGTGTCTGTGATCATTATATCACCTCGCTGCCTGAAACTGCTGCTCCTGTGTAGGCTGCTATAATGTGGCATTAGCCCTTTGATACTACAGAGTTCGATTAGTAGGATCAGATGAGTTGGCTAAAGAGTGCCTGATCCATAGCTGCATCCTAACATTTTTATTAACATTAATATAATAAACATGTAGGTATGATAGATATGATCCATATACTTATTCTATGAAGTGAGATTTTTTGAGGGGGAAAAATTGCTTACATAGACACACTTTGATAAAAGATCACAGCTCTAAATTGCTTGACAAGGATACTGTTTCCCAGTTTGAGTCCAATAGGAAATAATGTTTTGAAAGCACAGAAAATGGTGGGAAATAATCTTTCCTATATATCCATGTTTCCTTTCTCTTGAAAAAATATGTGTACATCATATTTGAAAAGATAGATTCTTCTTTTGCAGATTTTCTCCTTCTTCACTTTTTTAATGTATCAGCTCCTGTTGTTTTTTAATGGTTCTCGGAAGGTGTCTGGAGGTGGTTAGTTCAGATTTCTTGCAATAAGAGTAAAAATTAACATTTTCAAGAGAGTGCAAGATTCTTTTGTCAGTTTAAAAATGTTTTCTTTTCTTCCTTTCTAGAAAGCTGTGTTTAAAAAGTGAAAAGGAAAAGTATACTAACAGAATGATTCCTTTGAGGTCAGAAAATAATGCCCCTAAATATGGAGCTTTGGCATATTGAAGTAACAAAACAGCCTCAAAGTCTCCTAAACTCCTTCATCTTCATCTTCTTTCCTCCCAAAAGGGTATGATCTTATTCTAAACTTACCTTTTCTGCCTAAAGATGAATCACCAAAGAAAAACACAACTGCTCCTATTATTCTACAGAAATTTGTTTAACTAAGGAAGATTAAACTGGTCTTACAGAGGAAGAGACTGAAAATCAAACATAACACATTGATCTCACAGAAACCATCTGGCTCTTTCGTTGAGTCTCCATTCATACTCGGTATGGTTGCCATGTTTATGAATACTAATTTGAAGGATTTTTCTCTTGCTAATCTGGGTATTGTCAGATCATTTCATCAGACTTGATTCAAACTACAGAGGGAAAATTTAACTTCCCGACAATACTTTAAAGATGGCATGTGCAAAAGTACTCAAGAAACATCTGCACTTTAAGCACAGCTCTTCACCATGTGGGCCTGAGAACTAGAAAATATAAATATATTTCAGAATGGTGGAAGAGAATTTTCAAAGACAGGTAGAAAATGTTGGCTACAGTAAGGAACATAATGATGCTGAAAGTAAAGTATTATTTCTTTAACAATGCTGGAAGTGGCCAACAGTATTCCTAAGAAATTCCATTCTGTTGGTTAGAAATAACTGGCTATTCCTCTGACCTACAAGACTGCAAATGGGTTCTGATGTTCTGGCTCTTCTTTAGGACTATAGATGTGTCTGAGGCTGGAAATCAAGAGCATAAATGGTAAAAGTAAACCAGGTAGCAAAAAAAAAAAAAAAAAACAGGCTGGAAATAAGTATACTTAAAGCTAACATGCCAAAGGTGGTTTTCTTCTATATTGTACAGATGTCCTGAAATGAGTAGGCATATGCCACACACACACACACACACACACACACTCACTATTAGAAAAGCCATTAAAAATGCCTAAATGATTCTCTTTAATATGTGTACCCTTTAACATGTACACCCGTGCAATAAAGTACATGCAAGCATTTTAATGCCTTGTAGTTTTTTCCTCCACATAATGATATTGAAAATATTGATAAAACAACATGAAAGTAAAAAGTTTTCATTTCATTTCTAAATGATCTTATAATCATATATTATTTCTATATCAATTTACATATATACATATATGTACAAACATAATGTTTTGTATCTTTAAGCATGTCAATAAGAAAATTCTTTTAAAAATTCATATTGTTTGAACTGCCATTTTGTAAGCAGTTGAATCACAGAGTACTTGTATTTTAGACTGGTATGCTGATTATACAAAAGAAAAATAGACTTTTACTTTTACAGATTCACTTAACTATACATATTGAGACCACCACAAAAGGTACAATAAGTCATAATAGAGTATTAGAAGTAAAATGAGGCAAGATTTAAATAGTGCTAAAAAGTAATCAAAATTTAATATTAGAATCCAAAGTACAAAGAAATATTAGATAATAACAACTATGATACTTTTAAAACAAAATGTTCCTTTCCCTTCTCATTCCTTTCCTTTCCCATTCTCTTCCTTTCTCTCCCATCTTCTTATCTTTCCTTCCTCCCCCCCCCCCTTTTCCTCTACTCATTTTTTTTTCTTCTCTTGGTGTGGGTTGAAATCAAAGCATAGTTGCTGTTCCTGAAATTTTGTGTTCAAGACTAAAGACTAGCATTCTACCTTTGAACTACAGTTCCATTTCTGGATTTTTGGTAATTAATTGGGAATAAGAGATTGAGGGACTTTCATACTTGGACTTTGAGCCCCAGTCCTCAGAACTTAGCCGGCTGTGGAGCTAGGATTACTGTGTGAGACTTCTTGTTAGTTTAGCCTATTCCTCTTAAAAGTATTCTTGCTCTGTAAGTGTCATGTATCTAACACCTGAATTCTGTCTTCAGGAGCTAAGCATGACTTATTACGATTGAACTATATTATGATCAAAGTGGCTAGCATAATTTTCTTTATGTATTATACTAGCACTAGGAAGACTTAGACAGAAAGATCATGAGTTCAAATCCATCCTGGGCTACATATTCTCAAAAAAAACCCCATATTTGATTCAGAGTATTTACTACCAACATTTGTATCCCACAGATTGCACCCATTTTTGATCAGCATATGAGTGTTTATATTTCAAGAGATTCTTAATTTTTCAGGAAGTCCTCTATAGCTGGAGCGTCCCAAGAATTCCACTACTGAGCCTCATTGCCATTTTCCGCACTTGTTTCTTTGCGTTTTCTATTTCATTTATAGAAGTTTTTCTTATCTCTATTAATTTTGACTGGTGTTCATTACTATAAAATATACCTCCATCTTAAATTAGTAATAATCAGAATGAACAAGCATTTATTCATTTTTTAAAAATTATGTCAGCAAGAAGATCACAACCGACTCGTATGGTTCACAAGAGCTGTGCAACCTGTAATAACAAAGATTATCGGTGATCATATTTATCTGGTTGGTATACAGTTTAACATACAATAGAACTTAAAATCATCTAGTGACTGACTTTTCAAAAAATTCTATATGAAAGAAAACATGAATTTCACCATCATTACATAGATGTGTTCTCTGGCATCTTCCATCTACAATAGATAACAGTTCCTTAATCATGCCATCTTATTTTCTTGATTGTCCAGTTCCCAGTTCCTGTCCCTGAAAACAGTTCCTTTCATCTCTCCCCTCAGCTCAACCCATACTCTATACTTTGCTATTTCTTTTACATATATAAATAAGAATAATGTCTGTTCCTGGTAGTTTCTGTCCTTTTGAACAGTTACATAAGGTTTTTCTTATTGTTTTCCTTTCTTTTGCATAGCCCCATGAGTCTTCACAAGGAAGACTAGAAAGATGACAAAATAGAATTACATTTAAACATGGAATGTGAGAGGTTAAAGAAGAAAGAACAATTTTTTAGTGTTTTTTAGTCATGGAACCTACTGACTTGAGATATATTTATCGAGTTTGCAATTTACACACATACACACACCCACACACCCACACACACTGCTTTCTCAGGCTCAGCAGCACACTCTAGGTGTATATTTCAATCTATTGTTCCGTCATTATTCTCTCCTTAGGTTTTCCCTTCTTCTCTCCTTCCTGTATTTGCTCCTTTGCCTCCAGCTCCCACCCTCATTTCCAGTTTTGCAAGTAATTCTTCACCCTTTCACCCCACAGTGCAAAATTACTCTTACTACCCTCCCAGAAAATTACTTTCTCTTTCATCTTGTACCTTTGGCATTCATTTCCTGTGGGATTTCATCACAAACAGCAGCAGGTGATGTTAACTGTTTAGAAGCCATAGGAGGAAAAAAATCATGGCCATCAGCTGTAAGAACTGAAAAATTTCTATACCACTCAGATAAGCTGCTGCAGACTGCACAATTGTCTGAGAATAAGTTGTATTGTCCTGTATCAGTATAGTATAGAGAGAAGATAATCTAACAAATACCAGTGCATTTTTCCCATTATTCTTAGATATGGTGACAAAAAATCAGTAACTTTGAATCAGATAATGTTTTTATTAAGCAACACATTTGTAAGCACAATTTTGAGTTTTGGCATGGGAATCCCCTTAAACACTTCTCTTGGTTTCCAGAATCTTTATGACTATGAAAACAACAGACTCACAGTGTTACTTGTAGTAATTATCTGTAAAAAGTAACCCAAATTATAGCTATCTGTGGTTTTGTGATAAAGACCAAGAAAGTGTTTTTTAAGGATATTATTTAAAAACTTATCCCAATATATGGGGAAATGGCCAACAAATGGAAACATGTCAATTACTTTAAAATTTTTTTTGAGTCACGTAAGTGTTGCTACAAACTTCTCTTCAAGGAGAAAATCCTTATGGATGCAAATTTATAATAAAATTTTGTCAGTACTCTTATTACTGCTATCCAAAAGAATATGTTTATTGAGATAAGGAAACCCAAAGCTTTAATGTTTTGTTGTTTCTGGGTGATCTACAAAAGGCACTCATAACAAAAACATGATTATTCTTTTTAACTTCTCTAGATCATGAAACTACAGTCTACCTGAACTACAGAAATACAGCTGAGTCTCATTAATATGTTTACTCAGAACATTCAAACATCAAAGCAAGGAACATCTGTATTCTAAATCAGAGTTTATTCAAGAAATAGAACTTACGCAGTTTTTTTCATATTTTAAGTCTAACACATTTCCTGGATCCTGAGGCTTTATGAATTATGTCCTTAGTATTCTAGCTGGTAAACAATAGAGCAAATAGTGGCCTTTCCTTATTAATTACAATGAATAATGCAAAGATTATTTTTGTAAATAGCTGCATTTTATTTAAGCTATTTAAATGCACACATTCCCTTTCAAACAAATTAATCAGTACCTTGTGGATAACACCGGAGATAAATCCTAAATAAAAACAAAGGAAAATATGAAATCCTTAAAGGAATTTTTTACTAGAATGTGGTATGATAATGTCATGCTTGTAATAGTGTGTGAAATAGTATTTAGATAACAAACATGCATTTTGTTTCCGGAAGCTTCCTGTATTGATTGCAAACCATGATTGCTGTGAATGCTTAGTGGCTATTTTCACACTTCATTTTTTTCAAGAGTAGTTTGTGTTAAAAGGCTCACGGAATTGGTCAGCAGTCTATGCTTTGGGAAATGCTTTCAAACTTCTTCATCATCACACTTGTAACATGAAATAGAGCACATTTTTCTTACAAATAAGTTGATTAGCAATAGGAAAGAAAGAATCACAAATTGAAATCAGGAGTTATAGAAAGATGATTATGATATTCATCAAACTTAACATCAATTTCTCTTTCATTTCTGGGAATCCTTTGATTAGCAAGATACTACTTTCTGCTTAATCTTCAACTGATCTAAAAGAGCAAAAGAGAATCTAAAAAGAGATAGTTACTTATTTCTATCTGTCATCAATCAGTATCTTTCTATCAATATCTGTCATCTATCATTGAAATACTGGATATGGAATCTAGAACTTTGCATACAATACCATTGAGCTTAGGTTTTATATCTCAATAAAAATTTGATTCCCACTTGTTAAATGTTAAATTTGGCTAGTAGCAACCTATAATATTTGAGCCAGTTTCACACTCCATATGAAATTATTTTTAAAATATGTCCTGTAATATGGTCAATTATAGGATCATATTTTACAGAAATTTCAGGCTTTTATTGACTACAAATAGTTGTATTCAACTTGTCATGTGATGTCAATTCTCTTTGGCTGTTAATTTTAGTTTCTGTTAAATACAGTGACTATGTGGAAACATTTCAAAGCCATATATTTTTTAAAAAGTTATTTTAAAAATTATTTGTATTGTAAATGTGATGTACAGCAGGATTATAATAATATGTCAAGTAATGAGTACTTTTCTTTTTGAAGAGTGTCACCACTTTACCCTTTTCTCACAGTTTTTTTTTTCATCCTGATCTCTTCCCCACACAAGGTATATAGTTCATTTTCAGTGTACTGTTAAGTGAGTATTACTGCTGAATTAATTCACTCTTTGTCCTACTATTTCAGTGCTTCCCCTACTCTTCTTACATACAAGACAAAAAGTACAGAAATCAAAAACAGTGACAAAAGGGGAAAATCCATACCAAAACAAAATCACAAAAATCAAAATTAAACAATGCTTGTTTTTATTTCTTATATTTTGATAAACATCATTTTACATGATTTTATGCACAAAACTATTATGCCTTTGTGACCCTATCCTAACAATGTACTCCTTTTGGTCTCACAGTGTGAAAGTTTAGTGTCTTATCATGTCCAACTGTAATATTTTGTCTTTTATCATCCATTGTGTTTACTGGTAGATTTATAGGCACAGTCTACTACAAGTGACAGACATCATATAAGATATGTTTCTTTGGATCAGACTTATCCCCTGCTCAAAAAAATTATTCAAAGAAACAACTGATGAGCTAAAGACTTAAGGAAAAACTTCTTAGAAGAAGGAACAAGAATGGCCAATAGACACTGAATGAGATGCTCAACATCTCTGGCCTTTAAATAAAAATTTAAAAAATTGGGATTGTACCTCACTCCAATGAGAACGGTCATTATCAAGAAAACTAATAACAACAGAAACTGTAGATATGGCCAGAGGAGAAAGCAACTACACTGTTGGTGGGATTATAAACTCCTTCAACTACTTTGAAAAGCAGTATGGAAGTTCCTCAAAAGACTAAACATAGAGCTCCCATATGACCAGCAATTCTACTGCTGGGCATTTATCCAACTGATGACAAACAAGGCCCTACTAAAGCTACCAGCTTTATCATAATAAAGTTATGGAATCAACTCAGATGCCCCTCAGTAAATAAATGGATCAAAATTGTGTTTCTAATTTACCTACAGGTCTTGAGACTCTTTCACATTTTCTTTGCAATTCTACAGTAAATTGATTAACAAAGAAATATAGTAAACTTAGCAGAGTATAAATTATCAACTAATGTTTAATTAGAAATAGTAGAAACAGAATCATTTATACATAAAAATAATTTACATGTGTAATTTTTCAAATTTTTAATCAGATGTGTGCATACTGTTTGTTTTACTATTTCACATATACTGTTTATATTTGTTTATATAATATTAATTTACCATGATCTTTAAGGTTCATCATCAAAATGAACATATTCATTTCGAAATTATACAAAAATATTAGAAATGTATAATAAACAGCAAAATGTAATATATCATATATCATTATGTGTGTCAACAATTTGAATTTAATGATCTTGTCCTGCAAATGCTTGCTCATTTGCTTCAAATACCAGTTCATTTATTGAAAACTAGATCTTATTTCCACACAGTAGTCTTATCTGTTATTACAATGAATAAGGCAAAATATTTTAATAAAAATCTTAAGAGATGCACTTCTGCTGACTTTTATGTTCTTTCAAAACAACATTAGATATAAGGATCTTTTGTAAAGTCTCATGGCATGAATTGCAATTTAAACTTCATGAATTCTTAAAGTATTTAGACTTTCACATTTTTAACTCATTTTGAGTTGATTTTGTGTATTGGGTGCAATAAGGAACATTGGCTCTTCCTTACTGAAACAGCTACTATCCAAATGATGAACGAGAACACAGTGCCTCCTAGGACCGAAAGAAATATAGCCAATGTGCCTCGTGGAAATTATACAAAAGCTTCTCTCAAAACTAAAAGATAAAACTACCAAAGCACCTGACAATATATTCTGAGTGTAAACCCAAAAGAATTGAAGTGAGTATACTGAATAAATACATACTTCCCTTTCCCAAGTTCATTGCAGCATTTTTCACATTCACTACCTTTCATATGTAACTGTAACCATTCTGTACATCACCTTAAGAAGAAAATTAAATTAAAAATGAAAGACAACATTTAAAAAAAGAACCAGATATAAATGCAAACAAAATTTCAATCGATAGATGAATTAAAAAAGAAAATGTGACATTTTCACTCCATGAAATACTATTCAACCATCAGGAAAAAAGAGAGCAGGGTGCCGGTAACTCATGCTTATAATCCTAGCCTGCCCAGACAATAAAATATGTGAGACTGTTATCTCCACTAAACTACTCTGAAGAAGCCTGAAGTGACAATGCGGCTCAATTGGTAGAGCACTAGCCTTGAGCAAAGAGATGCTCAGATATAGCACCCAGACCCTGTGTTCAAGCCACAGGAGTGGCAAAAGAAAAAAAAAATCATCCTTTGGCCTCTGTATGTGACTACTAGAGTCCTATATAACTTTTCATGTTTGGTATGTGTACATACGTTATATATAGAGATACATATATATTATACACACAGATATATGTATATATTAATCATCCGTGTGTTTACTTGTAGATGTATAGGCACATTCTACTTACCACAGTCTAATAGTTTAGACATTTTCTCATCTCTCTACCATTTCCATGAATATGACTAGGTATCATTTTCTAAAATACATCATAGGCAAGAATACTGATTTCAGTAAATGGGAACTGTTTTGTTAAGGACATTGAGTCATATGTAAGAGAATGAGTTTAAGACATATTATGGTATTTTTATCTGGAAGATTTTTATTGTGATTGAAAATATTTATATAGATATAATGTTAATGAGATGAGTTTTAGTTGCAGAATATATATTATGAAAATAAAAGGAATACACTCGATTACATTTCTTGTTTAGTTTTGCAACTAGACCTTTTTTGTAATATCAATGAAATTTAAACAAATGCATCTACTTATTTTAAATAAATATAAAAGAATTGTTTCTCAATTCATAAATACAATGATCGCATGTTATACAAATGTCTCAATTAGGGCTGGGAGTTTGGTCTAGTGGTAGAGTGCTTGCCTAGCATGCATGAAGACCCGGTTCGATTCCTCAGTACTACATACATAGAAAAAGCTAGAAGTGGTGCTGAGGCTTATGTGGTATAGCTCTAGGCTTGAGAAAGCCCAAGGACAATGCTCAGGTCGTGAGCTCAAGCCAGGGACTGGCAAAAAAATAAATAAATAAAAAATATCTCAATTTATCATGTTCACAAACTGTGCTACTTAAATCCACTACTATTACTATACTCATAATATTGTTACTTGGCACTGTCTGCCTCGGCCAAGCTCCATGTGGATCTAGTGGAGAGAACTCTAAAAGAGTTGGATAATCCACAATGGATTCCTTTATGTCTGGTGTCTCTAATAGGCTAACTTTAGTAGAGTTTGGATGTAGCTATGTTGCTTTCATAGACTTTCTCTCCAAGTATCTTTGGGTCTGTTCATGTCTCTCCTCATAAAGGCTGCTGCCCAATGGGATAAAAGTATATAAAGCAGGAAAGCTACTTAGTTTTAGAATTGGAATAAGCAAAATATCATTTCTAGTAACTTTTATTGTACAAAATAAAGCACGATTGCCAAGATCCCAGGGATGGGAGAGCAGATTATCCATCCTTACCAACAACTTCCATATACATAAAGAGAGAGAGAGAAAGGAGAGGGTAAAGGAGGGGGAAAGAGAGAGAGAGGGAGAGAGGAAAAGAAAGGGAATGAATGAGAAATTACCAGCAAAATCTAGTTAAAAACAAAGTCCTGTCTTAAAAGTCATTTATACTAACACTTTTCTTAGATGTCTTGAATGAGCGCAAAGAGAAGAAACAAAGAAAGAACAATGAAAATGCACCCAGGAATAGAAAGTCAAGGAAGGTGTTTCTTGTCTCTTCATGCTTAACCCGAACTTGAGGAGTGATCTAAGAGAATAGAGATCTTCATCCTTGTTTTGTGCAGGTCCACATTCTTACACTATAATAGCTACACTCTATTGTATGAGCTAAAAATATTATTGTGTTTCTTTTTTATGAGAAGCCATCATTAAAGAGAATGAATGAACATACTAGGCACTAAGTTCAAACCCCATTCAGGTAAAATAACACATTGTTATTCAATATATCTTATATGACACCCCTTCAGAATGGTATTCTTACCCTATATTATTTATTCTCTCCATGGAAAATGTGAATAATATTCACCCAGCCTGATTTGGAGGAATGATTAAAGCTATTTTGTAAAAGTTTACTACATTCTCCACCATATAGTAGCTACACAGTAAATGTCTAATATCCTGATTTTCAACAACACAATTCATTTCTAGAATACCTACATGAGTAGGCATACAAATATGGGCATTCTTATTTTTTTATTGTATTTTATTTTCAGGGTGATGTATGGAGGGGTTACAATTACATTCATGAGGCAGTGGCTACATTACTTCTTGAACATTGATGCCCCTTTCCATGTTTATCTTCTACTTTTCCTCTACCAGCCCCTCCCAATCATCTTGTTTTTCCCCTTCCCTTAGGTATTCTTTATAACAATGGAATTGAAGGCCTTCATTAGAGTTCCTCAGTCTTGATTTAAGGGCTTAATTTTATATTTCCTTAAATATTGAAGCCTACATTGTTTCAGGAAGTGTCATTGTGGCTCAAATGGTAAAGCAGGAGCTTTGAGCATAAAGAGGTTCAATGAGGCCCTGAGTTCAAGCCCCACAACCATCACTACCACCACCAACAAATGAAACATATGTTGTTTTATTTTTATTTATTTTTATTTATTTTACTTTTTTACCAGTCCTGGGCTTGAGCTCAGGGCCTGAGCACTGTCCTTGGACTTTCTCAAGGCTAGAGCTCTACTACTTGAGCCTTAGCACCACTTCCAGCTTTTTTCTATGTATGTGGTACCGAGGAATCGAACCCATGTCTTTGCCCATGCTAGGCAAGCATCTACCACTAGGCCAAACTCCTGGCCCCATATGTTGTTTTAAACATTTACTATCCTTGGTCAGTTTCTCTCACCCACTGAAGATTCTGTAAACTTCAATGCTCAGTTTGTACTTCTTGTTTCTATTTATGACTACTTTTAAAGAATAAATTACAAGTTAAAAGCCAGAAATAAACTAATATAAAGAGATGCGGTCATTTGCTTTGTGCATAAGGAAATTAGTTTCTCTCTTGCCACAATTAGAATTGGATAGCTTCACATAGTTTTTGAAAGTTTAGTGCATTGATCCTCCAATTATTATTTAAATATGCTCTTGTAGTGAAATGATTTATTTCACAAGCTCTCAGTAAATTGAATTTGACATTTCACATTCCTCTGCATGTAATGCACTGACTTAGATTATGTGATTAATAAAATGGATCTAGTATTTTCTCTATTCTCTATTCTTTATTTAGAAGGCAAAAAAGGAATTTAATACCTCAAAACCTTTCCACCTTTGTGATTTGGGAGCTTATAATAGAAATGAGTAATTTTTGTGTCTCTTAAGTTTAATGTTAATTACTGAATTATGCATATCAGTTGCAGCTCACATATCTACTAAGGAATGGAATATGCTATAGATTAACCAAATGCACATAGAATGTACCCATTCTGGAAGTTATAAGTCATAAATGGGAGTGTTCATACTTTGAACTTACAATATTTCAGGTACAATTGTCCCCTAATTGAAGGATTATGCTGTTCTTTCATTCCAAGTTTCAAGACAGAGATAATTGCATCATAAAGCAGGATACTTTTTTTCTTTTTTTACTGTCATGGGGCCTGAACTCCTGGGCCTGGGCACTGCCCCTGAGTTCTTCAGTTTAAGACTAGTGTTGAACCACTTTTATCGGTTTTCTGGTGGTTAATTGGAGATAAGAGTCTCATTGACTTTCCTGCCCAGGTCATTTTGAACCATGATCCTCTGAACTCAGCTTCATGAGTAGCTAGGATTATAGGTGTAAGCCACCACACTCAAGTACAGGAAACATTCTTGGTTAATGGTATTACTAAGTTTTGAAAACAAAATACATTTTTTATACAGACCTATACCTCAAGTTCTTGATTTCTTAAATTAATGAACATAGTGTGGTATTGACCTGGTGCTCACATATGTGTTGTTTTGCATAAAGTCAGCTTTAGAGTAAAAAAAACCAATTCATTGAACATAAATAAGACATAAATAAGACATAAATAAGACAGAAAAAATCAGTATATTTGTCAGATAACTCAGTTTTATTAATTTGTTCAGAAATAAATAATAAAATCACAATAGCAACAAATTCAGATTAGCTAACCCATAGTCAGTCTTATTAAAAGATATGGTATTAAAAGAAAACACTGAAACATTGGGAGAACAAGTGGTAGATTTATTGTCTTGACATAGTACATCGTTATGAAAAACCAGTCATTCTGAATCTAAAATCAACCTTTGCTGACAATAGGTTTATAAAATATAGTTATCTGAAGGAAAGGAAAAAGTATTCCATATAAGCCATATAAGATTTCAAAAGACCACTATCTCAAAAGAGATAGTGAATTCGCTACACTTAGCTTTACTTATGTGAACCATCCTCTATCATCCTCCCACCATGAAGAAAACATGCCAGACCATACCACCTACCATGTGGCCTAGATGGTGCCAGCCAGTCCTGATTTTCATGCTATTTTATATAGATAAAAATCAAATAATTGATTTTTCCCTGAGAAAGCTACTTTGAGCTTGTTTAAACAAAGTACAAGGGAGGTTCTTCTGGCCTATACCTGCCTCATTAGCATAACAGCATAAACAACTCCTCCCAAGTTAGACTCAGTTTACTCACTTCGTTCAGAACTGAATAATTGCATTGACCAATATATATAACAGACATCTACAGAATATTTCACACACCAGCATCAGAATGTAGGTTCTTTTCAGCAGCACATCAAATAGATAGTATTTTAGTCCCCAAACAAATCTGTGAAAAATTGTGTCCCTGCATTAGGACACAATGGAAAAAAAAAATTAGAACTCAACACCAAAGTTATCACAGAAAATTCTCTAAATCACGGAGAGTGAACAACACATTGTTGAATGACCAGTAGTCACTGAAGAGATCAGAATGGGAATTCAAACATATATGGACTTTAAAAAAAGTAACTCAGTCTCACTGATTTAGTCAAGAGGTGAAACAGGTGCAATCGATTGTCTCAGGAAAAATATTCTGAGCAGAGGACATAAAGAATACAAAAGAATGCTTAATAGGTTTAATAGAAAATCACATTGCCTATGTAGTAGAGAATGAGTCACCACAGGAAAAATCTAGAAAATGAGAGTGTGAACCAATTTAAATTTCAGGCTATTTCAGAACATTTGTTGATAGAGGAAGCCTTTGGAAATGTTCTTCTCAAAAGTGACATAACCACACCATATATAAAATATAGATTCATATATAGATATAGTATTTACATGTCTATATAAATATATAATCTTTATACACACACATATAGAGAGATATAAATTATATATAATATAGCAATGTTTGAAAACTGTGAGACAGTTTGTGGTATAGTTAGAACATGTATCAAAATAAGTAAATATATTGTATATTTCAAATAGAGAAAAATAACAGATGGCGATTGGGTGTGGTATATGGACAAGAAGAGCTAGAGTTGATTGATATTTAGGTAGAGTTAATTCTGGGTTCCAGAAAGTTAGTGGGAAAAAATGTTTTCAGAGAGTAATAAGATCTAGTTTGTTAAATATTACAGAGATTCAGAAATTAAATCAGAGTTTTTTGTTGGCTTAAACAAACTGAAGGTTACCAGTGAATGATCTTGAAAAGCAATTCTGCTAGAATGTTAGAGAACATACAGGATCTGAGAAAGATGTAATTGAAGAGGAGAATTTTAGACAATAAACATTAGAATATTTGTGACCTTAACAAATGGTACAAAACAAACACTTGGGATATATCAAAAAGACACGTGTGTGTGTGTGTGTGTGTGTGTGTGTGTGTGTGTGTGTGTTATGGCTAATGATGACCATGTTAGATCTTGAGATAGCTGAGCAGGAGTTAAAGTTGTTTATTTTATTATATTATTAGAAAGTATAATCCTCAGGAAGCCATTGGGAGAAAAAGTAGTTTAATCAAAGAAGAAAATACCAGGGTGGGTTTTTACATCAAAGATAATTGTCAACTGGATGTCAAGATACTTTCATATGAAAATCAAATGAATTTTTTTTCAATGATTCCTGGTCAGATAAGAAGGGAAATTTAAACTGTAATTCCATCCTTTACATTAGTCAAATTGCTCTGAAGTAATAATTATTTGCATTTGAGTATTATAGGTGCTCACTATCCAGACTGACTTGTGGAGTCTTACAAATTATCCCTAAAAGGGAAAATCTGCACAGACAGTGTATGGATGCATGGGTATAATGCAGATGATAATAGAAATAAGAAATCATGCAGCTTTTTTTAAATCCAGTGAGTAGATTCTGTGAGTAGCAAAATTATCAATAATTTTCAGGGTGGAACTTAAGATGTTTTTAATGTTAGTTTGATTTTCAGTCTTATATATATTCTACTGTGGTAACAAAGAACCAGAAAAAAGAAACAGAAAAAAAAAGAGGAACAATTGAAAAGGTATGTGTAAAACTAGAAAACATTGAGTAAGTGGTTTTGGATTAGAACGTAGACAACTCATTTAGACTACCTGGACCTCGGTATAGCTTTGTTAATTTAAGGAAATAATCTCTTCCTCTCATTTCCACCATATGAGGTCCTCAGCCCCTCCTACTTCACAGTTTGTATAGGCCCCCAGCTGCATCACCAGAAATGCCCTCCACCCAGACCCAAACTCCACCCTGTCTTTGAAATCTCCAGGGATTGTTTGGCATTCATCTGTAATCCAGGTGCATGGGGACAGATGCCATATTCTTCACACTCCAGTGCGGAAGAAAACCACCCTTAATAATCGCTGTTATAAACCTCCTTCTCCTGTTTGTGACCTGTACACGTCATCTGGAATGGCTGCCTACCTTTAGTCTCAAGACGACTCTGATTCTTTCACTTCCTATTGTCATTCCCCAAAGTGCTAAACTCAGGCTACAAAAGTCTAAAGATAGCAGGGCGCGGTGACTCACGCCTCTAATTCTAGCTGCTCTGAAGGCTGAGATCTGAAGAGCAAAGTTCAAAGCCGGCAGGGCACAAAAGGACCAGAGATTCTTATCGCCATCTAACCTCTAGAAATCGGGAAGTGGGGCTTGCTTCCAGGATAAGGTGGTAGTCTTGAGCTGAGGAGCTCTGGGATAACACACAGAGTCAAGGGTAGAGTTGTAACCTTGAGCTGAAGAGCTCAGTGACAGCACCCAGGCCGAGATGAATCCCCATGACCCACAAATAAATAAATAAATAAATAAATAAATAAATAAGAAAGAAAGAAAGATACTGTGACAGAAATGAGAAGAAAAGACTTGCCTTCTATGTTTCACTTATCAGCTTGATCCAGGTTTTCTGAAAATAGTTGTAGATTTTCAAAGATTTTCAATACTCCTCCCTCCCCCCTCCAATTTTTACTGTTGTAAAGCCTTAATGTTTTTAACATTACAGTTCACATAACTGAACTGAAAAACCAGGTATTTTCTCATGGATGTTTTAGACAATAGTGTAGTTTACTCTTCCTGATTTGAGCGGAAATATAGCTAATGATCGACTGAAATTTACAAGAAAAACTCTCAAATTTCAAAACAAATTCCTAAGAAAATTTACAGTTTACGATTCATAGTTAACATAGCATTGCTTATGATCCATTCCTTTTTAAGTTACTATAACACAATAAACTTTAATTGGAAATTAATATTGAAGGTTTTAAGTCAACTAATAAGTTCTATGATTACTTTTCTATTGCTAGGTGATGTATATGCAATGTAATTCTCAAAAGATTGAATGCACATTATCCATATATTGTTAAGTACATGTAAGTCATAAATGACTCATATTTGATATATGCAAAGATTACATTCTGTTAAAATTAAAGAGCAAACATTAAGACATACATAATGCCGCTGTTTATTCTCTTTAATATATTCTAATGAATTCAACTTTTTTGTTCTTTTGCCAGTCCTGAGCCTTGAACTCAGGGCCTGAGCATTGTCCTTGGGATTTCTCAAGGCTAGTGCTCTACCACTTGAGCCACAGCACCACTTCCGGCTTTTTTCTATGTATGTGCTACGTGTGAATCGAACTGGGGTCTTTAAAGTTTTACAAAAGAAAGATTATAGTTCTTGAATAGTAAGATAATTGGGAGGGGAGCAAGATCTTGAAATAAAAGTCCGAGATCCTCCTTCTTGCCACTGATATTAATAGAAGTCTTTCCCTTCTCATGAATTCCTAAAAGCTTGAAACCAAGGACTAAGGCTATAGCACTCCTTTCCATAGACACTCCTCACTGCACAGCAAGCTCTCCATGATCATCAAAACTCTCTTTGCTTCTTTCTGAAGGGAATAAGAAGATTAAATGATTCATCTGTCACTAGGGTTTGGGGGCAGGCTGGATGACTACACAAGAGATGTTATTCAAATATGCTTGTCTAAGAGTGCTGACAGAAACGGATGCCCTGGGTGAAAGGCAGGTGTGGAGAACAAGAAAGATAGGAAGGAGGTTAATGCTCCAGAGAACATCTGGTACAGGAAACAGAGTCCCAACAGATTAACAGTATCTTGCTCAGAGGGAAAAGTTAATGTGAATTGCTAATCAAACATTTCATTTTCTTTTCTTTTTTTTCTTTTTTTTTTTTTTTGCCAGTCCTGGGCTTGAGCTCAGGGTCTGAGCACTGTCCTTGGACTTTCTCAAGGCTAGAGCTCTACCACTTGAGCCTGAGCACCACTTCTGGCATTTTTCTATATATGTGGTACCAAGGAATCGAACCCGGGTCTTCGTGCATGCTAGGCAAGCACTTTAACCACTAGGCCAAACTCCTGGCCCTTCATTTTCTTTTTGTGGGTGGGAGGTAGGTAATGGGCTAACTCAGGGTCTGGGGTAGGACCTTGAGCAGTTTTTCCTCTCAAAACTAGGCTCTACCCACTTAGACCACAGCTCCACTTCTGGCTTTTTGGGGGAATTAAAAGAATTGGGAGAAGATAAGAGAATCTAACAGATTTTTCCAGCCCTAGCTGGGTTTGAGCATGATCCTCCTATCTCAGCCTCCCAAATAGCTTGGATTATAGGAATGACCTACGACACAGGGCTAAATATTTCTTTCGTTTTTGTGTGTTAGTTCTAGGGACTGAAGTAAAAGCCTGAACTCACTGTCCTTGGGCTTTCTCATGGCTGGTGCTTCAACTACACCTGAGCTACAGCACCATTTCTGGCTTTTTCTATGTATGTGGTACTGAATAATTGAACCCAGCTCTTTATGCATGCTAGGCCCCTAAATATACCTTTTTAAAGGCGTATGTACGAGACCTGCCTGAGAGCACTGATGAGACAGTATATATGTCACTTCTTAAGTTTCATTGAGATCAAAATGTGGAGTTGATAATCTAGAGAAAAATCTGTGTAATGGCATAGCATACTGATATAGAAGAAGAAAGAATCAATATTACTTTAAGTAGCCAGACTCAAAGACCAGATGAAATTGGAGGTGTGTCATGGAAGTTATTTAGCAACAAAAGTAAAATGATAAATGAAAGAGAAAGACAAAAAGAAGCCTAAGAGATTTAGAGAACACACATGTAAAATATATAGAAGATAGTATAAGCAGAAAGATTATTTGAATGAATTACAGTTCAAACTTCTAAAATATAGAGAAGAAAGCTAACATTTTGAATTTTAAAATGGACCTTAATTTCAAAGAAATTTTCAAGAAACATTATAATCAGGTTACCAGAATCAGAAACAAAGAAAAAATTCAAAAGTAACTTTTGAAATTTTGCACAAAGGAATCTTTGCAAGACTACGAGGGGATTTTTTTTTCTTTTCTAGCAGACTATACAGGCAAAAGAGGAATTAGATGACATATTCAAAGGGCTGAAAGAAAGCTAATTCCAGTTATGTATACTATATTTGGCATTTTTTCCCCTGAAAAGTGAATGAGTGATAAAATCTCCCATGCAAACAAAAGCTAAAGAAGTTATCACCAATAGCTCAGCGTTAAATCAATTGATCCTAAGGAGTCAGATGTTCAAAGAAGTGAAGAAAATCTATTATATTATTTCTACTTCTGCTACTTAGACTTTCTCTTTTCTTCCACTCCTCCCTCATTGAAAGAAGAAAAACCTTGGACTTCTTGTCACATCCTTTGGAGTGGGGAAGTGATAAATCCATTGTTATTTCAACCACATTTCCATTCCTTGTTTTTTAAATATTTGTCTTTAGCCACACTCAAAATTTGTTTCTGTCTTATTCCTTAAGCTGACATCATTACTGTAATTACAATAGAGCAATGTCAAATACACTTGGATAAAGTCATTTTAATTATGTATTTGAATAATCCTTAGTGATTTGTGTTGACATAATCACTGTTTGTACGGATTTATGATTTCTCTTTCTTGCAGGAACACCAATTGAGGACATCAGTTTTTAATGTGTTTTTTGTATGTTGCAAATGTATTCAATGAGAGTGACAGGACTGCCACACATGTCTTCATAAACCAAATTCTTATAACTTACTTTTGTCATATACTTCTAATGCCATAATTAGCATTCTTAAGAGTTTTCCATTCATTTTCCTTAAATTAAAAACTATATATAACAATCAATGGGAGATTAGAAAGGATTAAAAATGTGGGTCAGATTTTCTGATAAAACTTTTAACAGAGATAATTAATATTTGCCATATTAGGGAAGTTTAAAGGGACCTTAAAAGTCCTTCTCATTATATTCACAAGCAACTGGCAGAATATTCTAGGTGTATGTCCACAAATTCTGAAATAATGTGAGTATTCCACCACTTCTAGCTGCCTGAGAATGTAGAGATATAGTAATGGGTTTCATATTGCTTAGTCTAAGGATTATTTAATTGAATATAAGCAAATCATTGTAGCCGCATCATCCAAATAAGTTGAATTGTGTGAGATTGATGATTTACCTGCATTGCATAGGGCAAAATCAACCCTGGAGAAATAATGGTGGAGAAATATGGTGGAGAAATGACACTTTGCATATATTTTTTTCCTTTTATAATAACACTATAACTTAGAAAATGAGAAAAGATTATTGGTTTGCCTCAAGGACAAGAGAATTAGGAAAATATTAAAGTATTATTTGTTTTAATAATCCAATTAGGAGAAAAATCTGGGTAGAAAGAAATTGATCTAGAATGTAGAAAACTCAACTCTGTGTTTGATATTTTTAAATGATGAAAAGCAAAGGCAGAAAAAATTTGTCAGTTAAGTTGGGATAAGGATAAATGAGATTGATATGGTCACACTTTTAAGACTATCCTGAACCTTCATATTTTGAATCTGGGGAAAAGAAAACTTCTCAAAAACTAAATTAAACAATCACAACCCTAGGAATAAATATTTTAGAATGTTAAAGTTTCTTTAATCAAGAAAGAATAATGTCTGATACAAGTTGGGGATTTTTAAATTCTAATGGTGTTGTGCCAAGATTGTCCCATGTTCTGGGAATGACCCCCTTCCCCCCACCCTTGCTCAGGGCCCATGTACTAGGAATCAAAAACACATGTTCCTGGAACTAGCCCGGACTTGAACCCCAGGTGGCAACAGCCCAATGCTCAGTGGTTAGACACCTGAGCTCTGACCAATCCTGAAGCGACTAGTGGTTCGAAGTTACCAAACAACCAATCAGGTGATTGTAACTATGGAATTCCCCTAAAAAAGCTGTGTAAAACCTTTGTTCGGGGCCTCATAGCGTTGTTGGCTATGGGTACACGGAGGTCTGAGTTCGAACTCGTAATAAAAAACCCTTGCTTCTTTGCTTTGACTTTGGCCTCTGGTGGTTCTTTCAGGGTCCTTGGAATTCGGGCACTACATTTGATGCATTGGCCGGGAGCCCCCAAGCCCACCCAGACGCCTAAGTCAACGGGTCATGGAAAAACTGTAGTAAATAGGCCGGCTTCCTCTGTCTCTGTGTCTCTGTGTAATCTGTTAATCTTTGTTGCTTGCAGGTTCTGTAATCTGGGTTGCCTGCAGGTTCTGTATCTGGGCCGACAATGAGTCTTGGTGGACGTGTTATAAGACTGTCGGCAGGGCTGGTGGGAAATGTCCCCCAGACCCCATCTGGGGCTATCTTCTGTATTTATGATAGCCCATCTGGTCAGGCAGGAATTGGCCTGAAGCGCGCTTGTGATCTGTGTCTGTGTCAGTGACTGTGTCTGCATGTTTTGTTAACAGTTCCACTTTCAGATTGCAACAATACTGGACCTAGAGGGAGAGACTCAGCTCATACCTGACTCTGGGCCTCTTGAGTGGAGTTATTCACTCTTTCAGACTGTTGCAGGAACTCCCACCCCCATACTTTTCCCTGGAGAGGTTGCTGCCACCTGGAGCATGAGGGGGAGGGTGTGGCAGGCCACAGCAGTGCTGGCCTGAAGGAGGCAGCCATCACTTGTAGTTTGGGTGCTCCCTCCCAAGATGGGTCAGGCTCAGAGTAGCCCCGCTTGCTATGTCAAGGGCAGAGGCTCTGACTTGAGCTTGGAAAGGTCGCTGCTTCTCTGTTCCTGTTTTATGGTCCCCTGAGGTGATTTGTCTGATCCTGTGTCGTTCTTGAAATCTGTACCAGTACTAATGGGTTTTTGTTTTGTGGGTCTTTGCCACTATCCATTTGGACATTCCTGGGGAATAAGTCTCAGGCCTGGTATGGTTCATCCCACTGAGCTGCTCAATCTGGAGACAATTGATGGCAGGACACAGGCATCAGTCTTGGTTCTCCCAGGACTGAGGTGTTACTGAGTCCTGTCAGAAAAAAGAACAACAACAAAAAAAAACTCTTACCCCCACCCCCCCCATAGCAGTTTTTGCAGGTAGGATGGCCTTGGCCAGCCGGCTGCCAGAGAATGAAAGTCTTCATGGGGAGGCGCCCCTTGAGAGTTTTCAGGGCCCTAGGTGTCTTCCTTACTCTGACTGCTGCCAGGTATGCCATCAAAATTTGGGGGCACTTAAAGGTTTCTGCTTCTGTCTTGTTCTGTGAGGTATTTCTGGGTCTCAGGCCTGGTATGGCCGATCCCGCGTGGCTGCAGTTGTAACAAACTAAATTATCTTGTAAAAAGTTTTGAACTTGGTTCTCACCTGTAAGAGTAAGATTGGCAAAACTCTTAAAACAAACTTCCGGAAAATGTACAGCTGATATTAATTTTGCACGCTTTAAATGCAATTGGGTAGAGCTGTTTACATTATATCTTGTTTAGCCCAGGGGCAAAGTTTTAGAGATTTAAATGTGAATTTGTTTATCAATGTCAGAAACTTCACCTGTATGTAGAAATCTGATGGTAAAATGTGGGTTATATGATTAGTTTTAAACTATCCCCTTAAATGTATTAAATTGGGGAAAAGGGTTTTAAAGGTTTATCTCCCTATGATTTAGTTTTATGCTACTGGACTGAAGACTTTTGGTGCACTCTTGCATTCAGAAACTGTTATTGGCTGGGCAGTAATCTAAACTGCAGAAAAGAAAAGGGAGTACCTTGAGCCCTAGGAGGCCTGGAGACAAAGGAGTTTCTTGAGACCTTATAAAGCATATGGAGGCATGTATGTGGTGACCTCAGGCTCTGTGGAAAAACAGATGGAGGAGCCATTTCACTCAGTAGCTAAATGAAGAATTGTTGGGAGGTATTAACATTCATCTGGAGCGGCTTCACAGGCAATTATGGTTGGTGGCTTGAGTTTGATGTCATCTGCATTGAAAATGGGAAAACCTCCTTCCCCAAGTTCAGACTTATATGCTTATGACTACCTTCTATTATGGCTTTCTGTTCAACTTTAGACATTTGATGATTTCTGAACAAGTTTTGAATGCTGAATTGAGGCCCAAGGGGAAGTCAATTCCAAACCCAGAAAAGAGGTGGAATAGAACTTGGATAGAACTTGGATACTCAGAAGACTCGTGTGGGTACCAGAATGAGACACTACTGGGACAAAAGGAATAAAGCATCCAGATGCAGTAAGCTACTGCTTGGATGGCAGAGATGGTGTCAGATCCTAGAGTAACTTGTGCTTGGCCATTCAAAATTAATCAAGAGCCAGGAGGTCACAGAACAGTTTGTAAGCATGCCTTAACTTGTCAATCATCTGTAATAATGCCTTTGCAAATAGGTATTAAGTAAATGTTTTATGATCTCTAGTTTAGAGTAAAACATAATCCTGGCAACCCCTTGGTAAAATAGGCTAAGCTTTTAGGGTCCCTAGCTAAATATAGAGACAACACCCCTGAGTCAGCCTGAAGAAGTTACACAGGTGCTCAGCATTCGGTTCTTACTAAGCCTCAAGGAAAACTCTCCACAGCTACATTGTGGGTGAAGGGGCTACAGGAATAAAGAAATACCCCTGGACAACTCAAAGGACAGTGAACCTGGGAGCTGATTCTCTTCCAGCCTCCAACTGCCCTTAACCTGGCCTCAATTGCACGATTCAGACCTGGAAGCCCCACTTCATGATTGTGCGGAGGTTTTGGCTCAAGTGCATGGAGTAAGAAAGGATCTCAGGTTTCAGAGTATGTCAGCTAAACAAGGTAGGGAAGAAATCAGCAAAATCCAGGGGCAAGGCAGCAAGGGGACAAGCCAGGAGCCTATTGGGAGGTTGACTTTACTGAAAACCAGGGAAGTATGGATATAAGTATTTGCTAGTTTTTGTAGATACTTTCTCAGGATGGGTGGAGGCCTTCCCCACAAAAGGGGAAACTGCACAGATAGTGGCTAAGATACTTGAGGACATCTTACCCAGGTATGGCTTTCCAGTAATGATAGGTTCAGACAATGGACCTGCATTTGTCTCGAAGCTCTGCAAAGGGCTCACCAAGATGTCTGGCCCAAGCTGAAGGACCTGTACAAGACGGAACCACCTCTGGTGCCTCATCGCTATAGACCGGGTGATTGGGTACTTGTGAAACGCCACTGGCAATCTGGAGCCACGGTGGAAAGGACCCTTTCAGGTCACCTTGACAACACCCACCACCCTCAAGGTAGACAGAGTAGCTTCTTGGATCCATTACACCCACGTCAAGCCAGTGGACCCGTTTCCAGACCTCATAAAACCCTCGGCCGAAACAACTTGGAAGTGGGAACAAGAGGTATGGGCAATGTCTGGACAGGGACTCTGTGTGGGCAAATACTCAGTTGTGCATTCCCACCTAATTGAGTTGAAACA
This sequence comes from Megascapheus bottae, assembly GCF_031878675.1. NCBI lineage: Eukaryota > Metazoa > Chordata > Mammalia > Rodentia > Geomyidae > Megascapheus > Megascapheus bottae. The sequence goes on from NC_143517.1 coordinate 24,739,343, forward strand.
GGAAAGGGAGCAAAGTGAATTTTTCCCCTTGGTTGACAGCCCTGTTTTCTGCCTTAGCTGGACACTTAGGCCCTTGTGTGATTATAGTATACAGAGATAGATCCAAGATTGGGTCTAAAAGTATCATGGGAAAGAGGGGAATATTGTGCCAAGATTGTCCCATGTTCTGGGAATGACCCCCTTCCCCCCACCCTTGCTCAGGGCCCATGTACTAGGAACATGTTCCCGGAACTAGCCTGGACTTGAACCCCAGGTGGCAACAGCCCAATGCTCAGTGGTTAGACACCTGAGCTCTGACCAATCCTGAAGCGACTAGTGGTTCGAAGTTACCAAACAACCAATCAGGTGATTGTAACTATGGAATTCCCCTAAAAAAGCTGTGTAAAACCTTTGTTCGCGGCCTCATAGTGTTGCTGGCTATAGGCACGCAGAAGTCCGAGTTCGAACTCGTAATAAAAGACCCTTGCTTCTTTGCTTTGCCTCTGGTGGTTCTTTTGGGGTCCTAGAAATTTGGGCACAATACTGGAAAACCCTTATTTGCTCCTTCTCAAAGGCAATCAATAAGGAATTGATTATCATATTGCATTTAGTTAAAGATCCAATACTAGATATAAACCTTCACTTTGTGGTGATATATTGCTATGCACATATGCAGACACACAAATACACAAAGTTATATGCATGTGAAAAGAACAAGAAACAGCAAATTAACAGTCAACAAATTATAAGTATGTGCAGACTGAAGTTCAATAAATTTTCATGTTTAAATCTTCTGTGTTTACATTATCCTAAGTAGATTTTCATTTCCATGTCTCCTAGTCATAATCCCTGAACTTAATCCATGTGCTCCTAAAAATACTTTCCTTACTGACAGACTCTTAGTACATTTTCTGTGTACCATATGCATTCAGGCAGTTCTTACTATCTTTTGCCTGTCTGGACTCCCTTGTCCCAGAGTTCTTTCTTCAGTAACTATGATCTGTCATTTAAAGGCAACTAACTTGAAATATCACTGGATATTCTACCAGTTGCTTAAATTTCAGTTGAGGCTTTTTTCCTTGTGTGAAGCATATAAATTTTTATGCCACCACTTAAGACAAGCATTGATTAAATGTGTTCTTGATGTGTTGGAATTTTGCAAGTGTTAACAGAAAAAAAAATTAAAACTGACTGAGTTGTCGAGCACACACAATACTTAGAAAAGAGTATCAAAATTTATCGTGGAAGGGGGAAATTGAAGAAAAAATGGAAGATGATATTGATCAAGAAGTATTGTATTCATAGTCTGACTCAATGGAATTGTAACCCCTTTGTACAACTACTTAATAAAGGAGCAATAAAAGCAAAAATAATGAATTTTAAAAAGCAGTATCAAAACTGCTATGAATTGCATAGCATATTCTACTTCGGTAGAGTATCAAAAGTGATCATATGATCAATAAAAATCCTAGAATATTTCCTTGTAAGCCTCTTGGCATTTCCATTACTTTGCTTTGGAGGAGTAAGATTTCCTGCCCAAACTCTCCAAGATGAAGCTGAAATCACTCCTCTTGATCCAGGTTTATAGGACATTGGCTACAGGCAGACAAACTAAGTAAAGATTTATGATTACTCTTAACTTCCAAAGCAAATTAGCCAAACAAAATATGAATATCCCATTCTTTTGTTGTCATGAATTGTTTGTTACCCACCGAGAGAGACATTATGGTCAGTGAGGTCCAACTCAGATTAGCAAGAAAGGAGCCTCCAGCTCTCAGAGCAGGCATTTGTCCAATACATTGTGGTTTAACAGGGACATCTAGCAGCTCCACCCCTCTTATGACCCTTTAAAAATTCAGGGTGACAACTAAACTTTCTCCACCCATTTTGAATCACTTAAAGGAAAGTATTTTCTGAACTTGTCCATTTTTCTTTTTCCTTTTTTCTTTTTTTGGTCATGGCTCCATGTAAACCCACACTCTTCACAATTCCCTAGGTAGAGTATGTCTTATTTCTATTCCTCTGCATACCGAATGGATACTGTATATCTTTGTTTAGAAGCTATGGCTTCTATTAAATTTAATTACTTACCCCTGTGGCTTTAAATTGAGGGTGGCTATAAAACAAAGACGGCTTCTATTAAATTTAATTACTTTCCCCTGCGGCTTTCATAGAAAGGGTGGCTTCTATTAAAAACGGCATAGTATAGGTGTGACTGCTAATCGAGGATGCTTCTAAATGAAGATATACCATCTGTGGTGGTAATTAATCAAAAAGGAGATGCTCAGTATAGACAAAATATCACATGATAAGACCAATTCAAAAATTTATGAATCAATTCTGGGAGAATATTCATAACTTGGGTTCTGCTGTTCAAATAAAAATTACAGCTTCCATCTGCACATGCAATATGGTATATATGAATGTGCTCTTAAGGAAGGTTGATACTTTTAAACATCACAACCTATCAGTTATAAAAAGAATGGCTCTGGGACGCTTTAAACTGAGTTTTTCCCCTTTTGATAGTAGCTGAATAAAGAAAATGGCTTACAGATTTAGCTGTGTATATAGTTTGAAAGTAACAACTGAAAAATGATGTTCATAATCTGAATTGCAATGAAACCAATTATCTGTACTGTGGCCATTCACATGGGAATTCTCCTAAAGGTTTTGTATTTCTTAAAAGAAATTAAAAACAGCTGTAAAAATACCATAAAATAAAAATAGCAGCTGCAAAAGAGATTAACATTCCTAAATTTCATTTGAACCTGATATGTTATTTTTCCAACAGCAACATATATTCTGATTTTTAAATTGATCTTTATGAAATTTTACTTTTAAAAACTAGGACAACTAAATATATCTTTAATCTATGTAGCCTTTAAAATTCACATAAATTTCATAAAGTTTTTACCCTTAAAATGTGTTTTTCTTTTAATTTCTCTATCTCTTTAAATAACCCTCAGTAGGAAAACTGTCATTGAAGAATAAAGCCACTTCAAATTTAAAGATCACTGAGTAAATACTTTGCAAGAAAATCTCTCTCCCCCCTTAGTTAAATAAGCAGCCACATATGAAATTATGCATGATACTTATCATTAGTATTTGAAATATATATAGGCATGCATGTTTAAATACTAATGCATAAGCATGTGCATTTACATAGACATTTGAAATATATCTATGAATATATATTTAAACAAAGCGCAATTTATAAAACAGATATGGAGGTGGTGACAGCATAAAACAGTTAGTTTTGCTGTGCTGTTCAAACATATGGCAGCAACTTTTCTAGACCTGTACCAGATGGAGTCCTTTAATCGATCCGAGCTGTTAGCCCGTATGTTATTTCTCCATTAAAAGCAGTTCCTCTTTCCCAATTTCTAAATTAAATAAATTGTTGGGTTTCTAGTGCACAAAGATGTACCTTTACACAATAAAATCTAGAATTTTAATTTTTAAGGCCACCTGATTATTAAAGAAACAAAAATAATCTAAAGCCTTTATTCATATTCTTTGAGCACAATTTTAATCAGTTGTAAAAAATTTAACATATAACCGGTGTAGTTTTTATCCCTTGTTTTGTTAGGGGTTTTGTTGTTTGAATAGCCAAATTTCTTTCAGTAGGGTTTATTTTAACATTGACATTTTCTCTGTTCAATATTACTAGTATTCACTGAGGCAATTAATTCACTAAAATTGTTAAAACTTTAGTAACATAGTCTTCAAAAGAATACTTATTTTTCCACAGGATTTCACAGTAAAAATATTCTTTCCAAGTAAATATTTGTCAAAGTACAATTTAGGTCAATATCAAGAAATTCTAATTTAGATATAAAGCAAAAATGTATTTTTAAAAAATTGCTTTTATTATTAAGTTATTGTACATGGGGCTTATAGTTACTTGAGTCAGGTAGTGAGTAGATTTCTTGTCAAAAATTGCTATCCCTGCTCTCATTTTTCATCCACTTACCCTCCACACACACCCCCACTCCTCCTTCCAAGTTGTAAAGTTCATCTCCAACATAGTGTCTTGTGAGTATTTGTGTTGCATTGGTTCATCCTTTGTCTTTTGTGTCACTATTTTGTTATGACTCTTCCCTTCCCCAAATCAGACAAGAACATCTACAGGACACGGGGTACCAAAATTGAAAACAGTAATACCAAGGATTAAACCCATAAAGGAAAGAAAGGAACAAGAACTAACTTCATATAGTACGTTAAGAACAACAGCAGTAACAAGAGCAAACCTCTTGTTTCCATATCTTGGAGTTCATTTTGAATAGCAAAGCAATAATCTTTTATATATCTTAATTCTTGATTGATTAATTTCATGGATATTTTCACAACACAACAAAAGCTGTAACCTATTTTATCTTAAATTGATTACAAAAGCCACATTAACAATACAAATAGATGTGTAACTTAAAAAAATATTTGAGGATTAGGAAACAATAAAACATTGTGGAATAGTTTACTATTATTTTTCTTTTGATAATAAATATTATTTGTGACAAAGGTTCAGTTTTAACGTAAACTGAGTTTATATGCATAACAGAAATCAAATGAAAACAACTAGTCTCTGGAGAAACCTCCACTTCTTTTGTAGAAGTTAGCTTTAATGTACACCAGTTCCTAACATATTCACAGCTTATAATGACTTAGGAAATGGGTGACTGTTGAAACAAAATATCCACTAGATCTATGTTTCTTAACATGTTTATTTATGACTACTTTCTTTTGAAAGAAAGCAGAAATATGATAATGGTTACACAAAGACTAAATAGAGTATGTTTTCATGAAAGCAATCTCATATAAGTACAGGAGAGAAAAGCTGTATTTTTCCAATATAATACTACAAGGGCAAATGACAGCCTTACCTGATGGCTGATATCTTTTATAGTACAACTGTGACATATTTTATGCATCACAAAGAATGATCAAAGATGTCTCAAGAGGCTCTCTGTCATGGAATGTGGCCCCACAACCCCTGTCTGCCTTTAAATCAGGCAATAATACACCTTTAAAATAAGTTGAGCATGCTTTCAAGAGTGATGATTATTTTGGATATATTTGAGCATGATTCTGATTTCTTTTTCAGTGGTGTGATTTCTACAATTCTATGCATGTTTCATTTGCTTTTGAAGAGAAAAGAGACTAAAATAAACACAAAATTGTCTATTTTTAAAACGTGTTTAAATTATATTTCTGCTTGCTTTTACTACTTTCGTAATAAAATATAGTTACTAACAAAACCATCCACATTTGTTTCCCATTAAATATCTTAATAAATAAAATTTATTTCTGCATACATTTTGTTCTAACATAGAATACTTTGTGTTTTAATTATTTCAAATAAAATTTAAATGATGATTTGAATTTTCTTTTCAAAGAAAAATTGGTTAATTGTCACAATCACACAATGAATTTTAGCATGCAGCCTCCAACCTACAATGTCTGGATGACTTCCAAAATCATTGTTTTTCTAAATACCTTACAAATTTTTGATAAAAAAATTTCCTATTACCTAGACTTATCTAGATAATTAAATTCTCTCTTTTCATTAGAATTTTTCTCCATACATGTCTAAACATCAATAAATGACACATTTTAATTAAATTGAGGCCTAGAAGTTTTCTTGAGTGCTGTGCAAGGACCACATAATTTTAAACAAACAAGTAAGCAAAATTTGTCATGCTTGTTAAAGACATTTACTAATGAAACAAAGCCATTGAATAACTCAGGAAACTCTATTTTGCTTCTGTCAGGGGAATATATTTACAAAGAAATATAACAATTTACATGAAATTATACGTGCTTTCGCAAATGATTTTAGTATTACTACGATGTTAAATATTTTATTTCATGTAAGTACATGTTGTTGTACTTTTGCATCAGTTTAAATGAATAAACCTATATCAGCATGAAAAATCATACTCTACATTTTATTAAGTAAAATAAATCATACCTTATGGTTTATTAAATAAAAGAAAGAATGTATGAGCATATGAGCATCATTTATAGATTAACAGCTGCAAAGTGTGTTCAATAATTTATAGGAATGCATGTGTAAAAAATTAAGTGGAAGAGCCACCCAGTTCAACAGTGATACTCACAAGACAATATGTTTGAAATAAAATTGAAAACTTAGGGAGAGCATGGAGGGAAAAGTGGGAGAAAAAAAATGAGGGATTGGGTAAAAATGTTCTACAAGAAATGTACTCATTACCTTACTATGTAACTGTAACCCCTCTGTATATCACCTTGACAATGAAATTAAATTAAAAATGGAACTAAATCAGGAATAATGAACACAGAATGGGCAGAACATGATTTTAACATAAATAAAAGGTAAACTTGGACATTTATTATTTCATTATTATTTTATCACTATTAATGTATGTGTTTATTATATTTAAGTAATTGGGTTTTTGAAGTCTAATGAAAGGATATATTATTTACATTTTATGTTATTTATATTTCATCATTTGTATTTTTCATTCACTCATTGAATGCCTACTGTGGTATCATGTTCGTACAGTATGAAAGGTTAAGAGAAGGCAATCATTTCTCTGAAAATCTGTGAAGAAGTTACTGGTTAACAAATCTATTTCAAAGTACAAAACATCTTGAACAATATAATACCTTTCACCTTTCTTTCTTTTTTCTTTCTTTCTTGCGTGCTTGCTTGCTTGCTTTCTTTTTTTTGTGGGTCATGGGGTTTGAATTCTGGGCCTAGGTGCTGTCCCTGAACTCTTCTCTCAATGCTGTCCCCCTAGCCCTTGAACCTTGGCCCCACTTCCTGTGTTCTAGGGGTTAATTGTAGATAACAGTCTCATGTTCTTTAGAGCCTGGGTTGGCGTTGAAACTCTATCCTCAGATCTCAGCCTCCTGAGTAGCTAGTATTACAAGCATGAGCCACTGTACCCAGGATTCTTTCTTTTTTCTCCTAATCTAATCCCTACCCTCAATTTATCTAGTTTTATAGGCTACGCATTGAACATTGTAATTGTATTCCCATATCATATATATATATATATTGTTCCTTCCAAAAAAGATTTAAAATAGTCAATTAAAAAAAATAGGTATCTGGTTATCTATCCTGTCTGTGTGTCTGTCTATCTGTCTGTCTGCCATCTGTTTATTTACCTATATAAGAAAACAAAATTTTTAGGAACACCAAGTTAAGTATTAGAATTCTGAGTTAATTTTAGTTTCTAAAATTTACTTGTACTTTTATTCAGTTTATTTCATTTAGTTTTATTCGTTTAATTTAGTTCACCCTTCGTTCCACCATTTGTGTTCCCCTTCTCCCTCCTGAGAACAAATAAACTTACATATAAGACAAAAGGACAGATATCAAAAACAGCCACAAAGAGTAAACAAACAAAAAGGAAAAAACAAAGTAACAAAAGACAGTCCTCCGGAACCACACTGTTGGAGGGAGTGTATACTCTTTCAACCACTCTGGAAAGCAGTATGGTGGTTCCTCAAAGACTAAACATAGAGCTCCTCTATGACCCCAAAATCCCACTTTTTGGCATTTATCCAAATGTCCAGAAATAGGGTCATACTAAAGCTAATAGCACAGCTATAGCAATGATATGGAACCAACCCAGATGACCCTCAGTAGATGTGGTATCTATACACAATGAAAATCTATGCTGCCATCAGAAAAAAAATGACATAGCCCCATTTGTAAGAAAATGGAAAGACTTGGAAAAAAATCATATGAAGTGAAATAAGCCAGTCCCAAAGGAGCATAGACCCCATGGTTTCCCTCATTTGTAATAATTAGTACACATCTAGGAGTCTCCTAATAGAGGATGACAATAGCTCAAAATCTATGTGCTATACTGGAAGAGACTAAACAAAATGAACTCTAGGATCTGGAAACAAGAGCTTTACCTTTGTGATTGTTGTTCTTAATGTACTATGTGAAGTTATTTCTTTTCTCTTTTTTTCCACTTATGGTTAATCATGTGGTTACTGTATCTGACTTTGTTACCTGGTGTATGGTATGTACATTAATTTTTTATTTGAAGTAGATAAATGAAGGGGCAAAATAAGCGGATTGGGCAAGGTTGGGGGGGCAAAGGGGGACAAAAAGGTGAGAAGATGTTTCAAGCTTCAAGAGGTAATGTACCCATTACCTGATACATGTAACTATAAGCCATCTGTACATTATCTCGCCAATAAAATACAATTTGAAAAAACACCTCTCTTGTTTCCATTTCTTGTAGTTCATTTCAATACTCATCAGTATATAAGCTCATTGGCAAATAGCAATTGAGACTTCATGATCCTCTTCAAGACCATCCTCCTTTTGTCTCACTGTGTGAATACGTAGAGTCCTGTTTAATTATTCATATCCAATGATATTTTTTTTCTTTCACCATTCATTGTGTTTATTTGTACATGTATAGGCACCATCTAGTTATTAAAAATTGCCTTAATTCAATTAATATAACTTTTTTCAAGTCTCTCTAGTTCTTTACAAATGGGGAATGCCATTCTTTCTGATGGAAGCATAGAATTCCATTGTGTATATCCCACATTTTCTTGGTCCATTCATCCAGTGAGGGCATCTCTGTTGATTTCACATCTTGGCTATAATAAACAACCCTGCAATGAACAGGGCTGTGCTTGTAGCTTTAGTGTAGCCTAGTTTGTAGTCTGTTGGGTAAATGCTCAGGGGATTAATTGCTGGGCCATAGGGAAACTCTATGTTTAGTCTTTTGAGGAACCTATATATTGTTTTACAAAGTGATTGAACAAGTTTACATTCCTCCTAAGAGTGTAATGTAGTAGTGTTCCCTTTTGGCTACATCTGCACCCAAAGTATACTTAGAGCTCAAAAATTAAACTCCCTAATGAATGATTGTTGTCCTTAAGGTAATATGTTATATCTCATCTCTTTTGCTGTCCCTTGGTTATCTCATATTGTTACAGTATCTCACTTTGTTATCTGATCTATTGGATATATTTGTATTTGGTTATTTGAAATTGGATCGGGAAGGGGGGAAAACAAGATAAGGGGTGGGGGAGGGAGGGAGGGAAATGGGGACCAAGACATGTGAATGGGTAACAATGTATGTGAATTAATGCACCTTCTATATGGCAAATATCATGTAACCCTTCTATTAATTACAATAAAATATATGAAAAAATTAAAAAAATTAAACTCCCAATAAACAAACCCTCAAGAAAAAAATCCAATTAATAAATGATTCAGAATTCTCAGAAGTAAAAATGGCCAATAGGCGCATAAAGAAATGTTCAACATAAAAGAAATGGGAATCAAAATTACATTAGGATCACCCCTCACCCCAGATAGAATGACCATTGTCATGCGCTCTAACAATAACACATGCTCGCGGGGATGTGGCCAAAAGTGAATGTTATTACTCTATTTCATATATTTGAACATCTAAAAATGGAAGTATAAGAAAATATTTCTAAGATAATAACTTTTAACTCTTAGTGTTTTGTGGTGTTTTAAAAAGAAAATCTAAGGATTTATCTCTCATTGACATCCCCAAGAATGTGTTAGTCATCTTCCCTATAGTCATGATATTTAATGCAGATATATGAAAATAGAATCAGGTATCTTAAAGGCATGAGTGGGTTTGGGAGAGATGGGATAGAATGATGAAAAGCTTAATGATCCAGATACATTGTATTGAGAAATTGATATGTGAATTGAAACCCCTTTATACAACTACTTAAAAATAATAAAATAATTAACATAATAAAAATATGAGATTCTTATATCTGATGGTACATTTGTGTATTATCTCTGAACTTTCATATAACAACTTTCCAAAAGCAGGTTCCATTATGCTTTTTATTCTCGTGTGTGTGTGTGTGTGTGTGTGTGTGTGTGTGTGTGTGTGTGTGTGTGTGCCAATCCTGGGGCTTGAACTCAGGGCCTGAGCATTGTCCTTGGGCTTTCTCAAGGCTACAGCTCTATCACTTGAACCACAGCACCACTTCTGGCTTTTTCTATGTACGTGGGACATAGGAATTGAACGCTGATCTTCATGTATGCCAGGCAAGCGCTCTACCACTAGGCTAAACTTCAGGCCACCATTATTCTTTAACAGGCTAATGACTAATTATATACAAGGTGGGTCACCTTTTCCTTTAAGATTTCCAAGAGATCACTTGTATTTCAAAGGAATGTTCTTTGCACTGAATTACCTACTATGGGGTTATCATAATGGTTTCCAAAACTGATTGGAGCAGCAAACTGATCATTACAGTGGAAGTCAGTCCATATCTTCTTGAGGCTGGTATATTTGTCAATAACTAATGTATAAATGAAACAGTGTACAACATTCGAATCAATACTACAATACACCAAAATCTGTCAAAATTTCTCTTAGATCTCAGCACTCAACACTCAAGATACAAAGCACTAGGTAGTATTAACTAAGATTTGCTCCAAGAATGTTTTTTTACCAGGTGTCTAATCTTTGGTATAAAATGAAATAGTCAAAAATTATCTTATTATCAGAACTCTCCTTCATAAAGCCAGTACTATCTTGAATTAGAATATCATAAAATGAATTTGCAATTAAATTAAAGCTACCAGAAAACACAGTAAACCAGATAATTAGAAACAAAATTGGAGAATAATCTTATACATTGTTTGCAACATTTTCCCTCCAAGATTTTATAAAGTTTTAATTAAGTACAAGAAGAAGAACTTTAGTTGCCTATTAATAAATTTCATGATCCAGAGATTTAACAGCAATGCTGTCTCTATGTAACTTCTCAGAAATAATTTTGACTTAACCATACTTTTTAAAAAAGTCCTGTAATTAGTCTGACTATGATGACTCTTATTAAATGCTATAATCAGTTATCCTTTAAAAATATTCTTCTCATGTTGCAAAAGTCATTATCAAGATGTAATCTATCTTCATCAATGGTTTTAGTCAGAAACAAATAACTTCTCCTAACACTCATGCGTGTATAAATAGAGTTTGATATAATTAATGTCTAAAAACTCAAAATAATTATTTGGAATACATGAAAGAAGCCTTTAAAAGAATCATTTCAGCTATGAAACAACAATACTGTATGCTTTTGTTTTTAATAACCTTGAGTTTCCATTCCTGTATTGAAAGTTATAACCTAAATTTGAGTGTTCATCATTGGAATTTTGTATTTAAACAAGTTAAACTGAGAAATGTTAGCAGTTATCAAGATAATTCACTAAGAAAGAAAGACAAAACATATTTAAATATTTATAATTTTAGCAGGAAATAGTTATTCTTTCATTTTTCAAATGAGAATGAACCTATATAGTAAATTTACACCATTGGGGAAGCAATACATGCATAAAATGGATGAGGGTGTTGAATTCATGATAAGATAGGAGATTTATTTTATAAACTGTGTGAAGATCACCACTTGAAGACAATTTTAATTTACCTTTATTTAAAGGCAATTTTCCAGCTAGGTACTCCTTTCTCATGCCTGTAATCCTAACTATTCAAAAGGCTGAGATCTGAAGATCAAAGATTGAAATGAGTCCTTGTTTGGAAAGTTTGTGAGATACTCTTTATTTCCAATTAACCACTGAAAAGACAGGGGCAGAGCAATAGCACTGAGCAAATAAAACTCAGAGGCAGTGTGACAGGCCTTGAGTTCAAATTTCAAGAACAACATCAAAGAAAATTCCAAGTTTAGGAAATAAGCATTAGGGCATTTACTTATGCTATTGAGATTGTTTTAGAAGTCATGCATGTACATATCTGTGTATATTTTACAAAAATTGAACAAAAATGAGAATTTTTGTTTAACCACAATTCTCTTACTTCCTTGGTGTCTTACAGATGCTGCTATAACAAAAGAAGGAAAGAAAACCAAGTTTGAGAAAAGCTCTCTTCCTTGAAAGATTTGGAAGTCTCTCTAATGCATTATGCTGAGTAGAATAGTACAATTCTGAAAGGCTACATGTTTACATTTCAATTTATATAATATTGTTTTAAAAATAAAGAATAGTTCTCTGCTTCCCCAAAATTAGGAATGAGAGTTAGACTATAGAGGAGTATCACAAAGATATAATCATGGATGAAACCTATTTATAGTCTCAATGTAGCAGTATTTCTACATATCTATACTTTGTTAGAATTTATTCAACTGTAAAGCAAAAATGAGTTATACTGTTTGCTAATATAAAAATGGGGACCATGTATATTATATGCTCTATATTTGTGTGTCCCTATAGTATGTACATATACCATATTCGAAATATGTTTAGAATTTGAATAAAATGGAGAAGATTAAGGCTTCTTAACTCTTTTCATGATATTGATTATGTTTCATATCAATTAGGAAAACTTAATTCAAATGTAAGGAATCAGGAAAAAAATCTCTTGGCTGATTCCATTTTCACTTTTCCAGAGTTCACAAATTTTTCCCGTAATACTTTTTAATTGAGTAGGAGTGAAAAAAATGGCAGTTACAAACAAACTTACTTATAATTATTTCTTTTTTAAATTTAATTTTATTTTGCTGTGAAGCTGGTATGAGGAGGGTTACAGTTACCCAAGTAAGGTAATGCGTACATTTCTTGTTGAATTTTGTTACTCCCTCCCTTGTTTTTCTCCCACTTTCTCTCCCCTCTACCCTAACTCCCTCCCTCCAAGTTGTAAACTTCATTTCCACCATACTGACTTGTGAGTTTGGCTGCTATATTGGTTCATCCTTTATCCTTTGTTTTTTCACCTTGTTTTACTTCTTCCCTCCCTCAGATCAGATAAATGTATATACAGGACACAGGATACCAGAACCCAAAAACAGTGAAAACAGGGGATAAATCAAAAGAAAAAAAAGAACTTCATACAATACATTAAAAACAACATCAAAAGCCTCTTGTTTCCATATTTTGGAGTTAAATGTTTATTATCATTATTGAATTATTGTGATCCTCTTATAGGACTATCCTAGACATATTCTAATAATTACAAGTAAGGGAATCCATGGAATCTATGTTTCTTTGGGTTTGGCTTACTTCAAGTAATAGGATTTTTTTCCCGATTCTTTCCATTGCCTTATGACCTGGGCCAATGTGGTTCTTTTTGGTGGAAGCATAGAATTTCACTGTGCATATATATATATATATTATATTTTCTTTTTATATTCATCTATTTACAGGCTTTGGGCATCTTAACTATGGCAAATAATGCTGCAATCCACATAGTTGTGCTTTTCTTTCTACCTCCTGCAGAGCTGAACAGAGAGCCATCAATTTAACACAAATCCATGGCTCTAGAAATGAGTTCTCTTCAACTGAGTTTACTTGGTATAAAATTGTACAAAAAGAAAAAAAAGAAGAGGCCACCTACAGCTCTATATGTTGGCTTATTTTGTACCTAACTTTTGTTTACTATGCTTAAAATTCAGTTACATTTTTATTATTAAATGCAAATTTATGGAACAAAATCATAGCATTTAAACTGATTGAACTCTAATCAATGGAAAGTACTTTCATTGATTTTATTCACTTTTTTAAGATATTCATGGTTGTATTGTTAAGTCTGCCTAAACTATTCAAGTTTGGCCTTCTCATTATCAGAAAGATCCTATTAATGAACGTTGGCATTCATCTTTCATGTCTTCTCTGAACATGAGATAATCTGTTATATCAGATTCAAGACCATCTGAGATCAAAGGCTTTCTGACACAGTTTGTAATTTGCACACCTGTAAATATATTATTTTCTTTTTCAATTTCAATATATTTCCATCAAATCTATCATATTTTAAAACATTTTATTGTCTTTCAGAAGTTGCACAAAGGGGACTGCCATTGATCAAAGCAGTTTATGAATATAGGACATCTTGATCAGTATCACCCATTTCAACCTTCTCATCCTCCCCTCCCTTATGTTCAATTCTGCCTATGTGTTGAACTGTTGGCAATTTAATAAAGCAGTTCATATGTATAATGCTCTTGGATTTGTGCCATCACATCAACATGTTCACTCCACTTTAACTCACTCCTTCCCTTATATTTCTCAGTTCTGTTGAATAGACTGCGATTCCGTGCCTGCCTTCTCCATTCCCCCTATTCTGACCAAAAGTGAAATGTAAATCAAGCAACAAGCAACACTGAGATTTTACCTCACCCCAATTCTAATGGTTAACATCAAGAAACTAACAATAACAAATGCTGATGTGGATTGGAACAAAAGAGAACTCTATTACACTGTTTGTGGGACTATAAACTTGTTTCACCACTGTGGAAAACAGTATGGGGATACCTCAAAAGACTAAACATAGAGCTTCCCTGTGAGTTAGCATTATACTTCTGGACATTCATCCCATAGAACACATACAAGGCCACAGTAAAGCTACCAACCAAGTTCACTGTAGCATTCTTTACTAAGATATGGAATCAGTCTAGATGTCCTTCAATACACTATTGGATGAAGAAGATTCTATCATCCATTATAAAGAATAACATTTGATTACTTGTAAGAAAATGTAAAGACTTGGAAAAATTATATTAAGTGAAGTAAGTGAGAGACAGAGACGTGTGGGTGGCATGGCTTCCATCATTTGTTATAGCTAGAGGATAAAATAAATCTGCAAATATGCACACTGGGTGATAAATTAGGGGCTACAAATGAACTAAAATGTAGTCAGCTCTATAGAGAACACAAATAATATAATTGTTTAAAAAGGCTAAGTAGTAAGGCTAGGGAGTTTGGCCTAGAGTTAGAGTGCTTGCATAGCATGCATGAAGACTTGGGTTTGATTCCTTGGTACCATAGACACAGAAAAAAGCCTGAAGAGGTGCTGAGGCTCAAGTGGTAGAGCTCTAGCCTTGAGGAAGTCCAAGGACAGTGCTCAAGCCCTGAACTCAAGCCCAGAACTGGCCAAAAAAAGGCTAAATAAAAGCCCAGCAAAATAAGTACTAGGAAATAAGTATTTACAAGAAGACAGCATGGGGCTAATAGCAGAGGAGTATACATTTCAATAATTTACTTGATGGAATCTTAAGCCAGAACATGGTTTGAAAATTTGTTGAATTCCACTGCTACTCATCCTCTCTTTGTGACTGTGTTGTCAAAAATATTCAAGAGGAAAAACTTGTCTCCAGTTTGAAGAATTTTCAGATATTTATGAAATTAAAGATCAAGGACCCTGAGGACTTAAATAGTAGAATTTCAAAAATCTGATGATCTATTCTACCCAAAAATTTAGCCAACATTAAATTCAATCCACCTAACCTTTGCTCAAGTTACATTTTAATTTCATGTTTTGATATATAAGCATTCTAAATATTCTGAAAAGAAAAAAAAACTTCCAGTTTGAAATATGGGCTCATGACTTTTCCCTAAGAATAGGTAAAAAATTAACATCAATGACACTCCTGTAGGGGAAGGAAGCTATGCATTCAAGTTTGAGAGCCCATCAAAGCTACACTTCTAAATCTTATCATTTTTTATATTCTATATTAATTCATATTTATTCTAAGCAAACATGTCTTATATTCTTAGAGATTATGAATGGGAAAATCCATATGTGAGGAATGTCCTGGTTTTGTACTCTGGAAATAAACTGATATCAATCGTCTCAGTGTACTATATTAGCATATCAGACTAGGCTGGGAAGGCATAGAAGAAATGATAAGCTGGCAGCTCATCGGTATTTTATTAATCCAAATCTAGGGTTTATAAAAACCAAGTTATCTTCTTCCCCCAAGTAGAAAGGTAATGATGTAGTAGATTGTGTATGAGGTCTTATTACAGAGATGTCAGTTTTAGTTTGAAACATAAACATGTTTTTTTTCATAGATTAGTGCTTGTGGTGATCAATGACAGCATGTATCTAGTACACAAGAATTTGTTTTTGATCAGTAGAAAAGCAATTATTCATGGAAGTGAAAATAGAGGCAAAGTTGTAAAAGAAAGAAAAAGAATTATAGGTTTCTTACAGGGAAGGTAATTTTAATATAGACGAGATTGGTCCAAGTTCTGCCATTTGGATTGATAGATGATCTGGCAGAACTATCATTTCAATAATCTCAATGACAGCATAGCACTGGATACTTGGTACAGTATTATAAATTAAATTTACTGCAAATGTTATTGCAGAGAATATGGAGAGAGATCTATTATTTGTGTATGTGGAAGTTTAGATAGGGAAAAATTTAAGATTCTTTGACAAAACATAACAGGAATGATCTATATGATATACCTATATTGCCAGTTGTCAAAAATTTCACTTTAGCCGTTACTTCTTCATCAGTATCCTTGAATTATAGTGACATGATTCCACTTGTGAGGGAAAATATTATATTAATCAACTTGAATGTTACCTCTGTATGGTGGTGCTTTGCAGTTTTTGCCAATGTTGGATGTGGTTAACTTTTTAAAGAATATATTACCTTTGATTTATTCTGCCTAACATTGAAGTCTTATAGCAGGTGCAATTTAGGATTGCAAGGAATTCCTTCATGCATATAATAAAAACTGAAATTAAACCTAATGTGATTTATTGTATAATGTTTACTTATTGCAATATATACCTTTATTAACCCATCAAATGTTGCTTCATTCATTCATTCATTCATTCATTCATTCACCTGTCATGATTTAACAAATTTTCATGTACCAGTAACTATTATCTGTAACTCTACTGCTTAAATTACCTAAACATTTTTATTTAAAAACTAAAAAAATAATGTTTATTTCTCAGATAAAGGATTCATTATCAGACTATTAATACTTTTACACTATTATTGCTATTTATAATTACTCATTGCTTTATAAATGTCCTTAGCACCTAAGCACTCAACATATTGCCTAAAGCTACCAATTATGCTTTCTTTTTCACTTTCAGTTGTATTTGTTCTATTTTCCATCCATTGATCATCTTTCCTGATGTGCAAAAAAGCAATTAAATCTACAGTAAACTATAATAAATGCTAATGCTTGTTGAGGGCCCAGGTATGATTAACATCCTTATGAGAGATCAATAACCATGTTTCAAGAAAATATATTCACCTAACAAGAAATACATATCAGAAAATTCAGTTACAAAGATCTAATACAATTAGATACAATTAATATACAATTAATGTATATTTGTTCTTACAAAGAGGACAAAGCTATTTCTACTTTCAAATGATTTGTCTCTAAATTTTTGTTTCTTAGCTTCAAGGGCAGTGAATTAAAAAAATTAAAGCCATTAGTTAATATTTTCAAATTCCTATGTTCACATAGGAATGTTATGAGCACATTGCTTTAATTGAACTCATAGTTATCTCATTGAGAGCTTTATAGGCTTCTATTGTCTTCTGCTGTCTTTAGACTTCTATTGTCTTTAGATTTCTATTGTCCACCCATTCTTAATCTTTTCAAAAGTATGGAATGCTGGAATGCTATACAAGATTAGAGCTGTGAATACCTGTATTTACAAGGAAACATTTTGAAGTTGTATCTATTCTGAATATATGCCCAAAGAATTAAAATCAACTTAACTATAAATATGTATGATATATAAATTTTAATTACAGCACTATTTACAATAGCTAAATTATGGAGTCAGCCTAGGTACCCATCAGTGAATGAATGAAAGATAAAGAAAAGACGGTGTACAAACACAATGGAATAAAAGCAATTGACAATAGTGTACTACATGCCTCAAAAACTTGGAATAGAGCAAGTTTAATGTGAAATGTGATAAAAGATTTACGCAATGGATATATGTTATCCTTTTTCTCATGGCAAGTATATCAAAATGTAAGATTTGTTTGTGCAACCCAAATACCATATTATGCCTAATGAATGTGTACAAACATTGTTACTCAAAAATTTAAAGCACTGTGAATAGTATATTGAGAGATCCAGAAGTCTTCGTATTTAATCACACTTATGGGGAACAAACTTGAAAAAACCCTATTGAATGAATCAGTATATTACAAGTCATTTTATAGTAAAAATGCCATAGATTATGTTTTATCACCAAATGTAAATAATCATTCAAGTGTTTGAGGAGAAAAGGCAAATTGAGAGTTTAAAGAACCAAAGTTGATTGGATGGCTTTATTTAAAATAGGAAATTTAATAGAAAGATTATGGCCATATAGAGTGATATTCTAAAGAAAAGATGAAGCTGTGAGTAGAGGGTTTCATTTTATCAAGTCTACCCAGTATATTTAGTTGTCAAGACTTCATAAAAGGTAATTTTACAGATGTGGAAGTATTTATTTGCTGAGGATGGGGAAAAATTCCGTGATATTTAGCTGCTTACCCATTACAATTCCCGAAGATAGATGTTTTAATCTTCCTGAAATCCTTTAAATCTACATTTGTTAACCATTTCTACAAACCTTCATGAACAGACAAACAAGCCAGAATTTCATGAGTAAATTGAAGTCATTCCAAACTAACCTCCTTTCATTTGATATTTGCCTTTTATGGTACTGTATTCATTTTTTAGTATTGACATAAAAACTGCTAACCACGAACTTCTTCCTATTTTTCACTTCCATTATAGTCTCTCATTCCCTTCATAAGAGAAAAATACATTATTTTCTCACCACCCCTCCAATGCCTTACATTTTTGTTTATTTACATACTTTTCCTACATACTTTGCTCTCTACAAACATATTAAGGAATTTCCAATCTTCTCACTCACATATGCACATATAAGCAAATGTGTGTACACACAAAATACACTTTCCCAATTCTTACTACAATCTTGATCATGTGTTCTCCCCAAACAGCCCTTTTTCTAACACTTGCTCCTCGTGAAAAAAAAATCTAGATTTTTCTCACGGAAATATTTATATCTCCACTAAAATTATACCTTTCAACTTGATATCATCTTACATGTCAAAATTATTGAAGGCATGAAGTGATATTCATGGACTTTAAAGAAATTCCAAATACCCGTCAGTCATGAAAACTCTCCAAGTTTTTATCTTTTTTGTATTTTTTATATTATTATTTTTTTGCCAGTCCTGGGCTTTAGCTCAGGGCCTGAGCATTGTCCTTGGACTTTCTCAAGGCTAGAGCTCTACCACTTGAGACTCAGCATCACTTCTGGCTTTTTTTTTCTATGTATGTGGTACCAAGGAATCGAACCCGGGTCTTCGTGCATGCTAGGCAAGCACTCTACCACTAGGCCAAACTCCCGGCCCTTTTAATTTTATTATAAAGATGATGTACAGAGGGGTTATAGTTACCTAGTAAGGTAATACATGCATTTCTTTCACTGTCTAACTTTACTATCCCCCTACACAGGATCTAGACTTGCTTAGCATTCTGTTTTCTATATTCCTTAATATGTGTGCAATTCTTAAGCAGTCTTACTCATTTTTAAAAACTCTACTATAATCATTTCTTCTATGAAAAGACATCAGTGTTTATAGTAATGCCTACTTCTATCAAACTATAATCACATCCTCCAGGATGGTTACTCAGGTGTAAACCTGGAACCTACTCTCAGTTGTTTGGTCTTCCTCACAGGGGTAGGCGTCTTTAAGCATGATCTTCCTTGGGGTAAATGGCAACACCACTCCCTGACCCCAGAGCCAATTTCAGAAACAACCACTTTTACTGGAAGTCTAATTTATCTGATTTAACATACTAAATATATCTACATAAAATTCCTCCAGTTTTTTAATTTGATGTATGAAGGCGTAGTCATAATATAGATCTTCTCTATAAAGCAATTTGCTTGTCATTTGTTACAGATCGGATATTAATCATCTTGTACATAGAATATATCTTCTGAAATAACTCCCCTTTCTCTTCTCTAAAATATTTCTAAACAAAATTGTGATCATGTAACTTTCTATTCATGTTTAAAGGAAGAAATATTTTTGATTAATATTTTTATTAGGTATCATTTTGTTTTTAATCAATAAAATGTGTTTGTTACAGAGCAATGTGACTGAAGTGAATATACATTCATGCTATATTCATGACAGCGAAAAACAAGGTGGTCACAAGTATTGCACACAATGTGATCCATTTTTTCAAATGCACAGCTATCTTTATATATCTGATATGTGAACAAAGGCAAATATATGTGTTAATTTATAAATTATAACTTAGCTCATCTGTTTAGCAGCATACTTTCTTCATAATACCTTTATATTCAGTTATGTTTTGAAAAAGCATTTCTTTGAATATTACAACACATACTACATATCAAGTTAATCATTTAAGAGATTACTCAAGTACCCTTAACATTTCCTGTACTTGTCTTGATAATGCAAAACACATAAGTTATTTACAATTGTTCATGATCCAGCCTGTATTAAAATCACAGCCTTGTGTTTTCCCCTTCCTCTGAAGCATTTCTAATTAATTCTGTTTGTAGAGATTATTTAATGTGTTTGCACATTCCATTGCTTTTCGTATTGAACATTATTGTAAAAGATAGAGGCCACAAAAATATAGAAATTTTTCTAGCAGCCATACTATTATCAAGTTGCCCACCAAACCTTTAATTCTTAATTTTAAGTCTTTTAAAAATTAGTCTCCCTTTTGCTGTCATAATTTCATTTCTTTATCTTTTCTTTTTGTGAGGGTGTTGTTACTGGGATTTAAATTTGTTTGCCATTTGTTACCGGTCAGATATTAATCAACTTTTCTTTTTCCAGTCCTGGGATTTGAACTCATGGCCCCAGAGCACTGTTCTTGAGCTTTCTTAAATCTAGTGTTCTGCCACTTGTGACACAGCATCACTTCTTGCTTTTTCAATGTATGTGGTACTGGGGAAACGACCTGGGCCTTCACACATGCCAGGCAAGCATGCAACCACTAGTCCGTACTCCCAGCCCCCAGATATTAATCATCTTTATCTTTTCCTTTTCTAACAAATAAGTCTTAAATTTTTTAGGAAAAACACTCTAGGCCATTTGAGACACACCTTCAGCCCTTTGTATGTTGAAGTTATTTTTCAGGTAATCTTGCTTTTTGTCCAGAATGAATTTCTCTACCTATGAGTGCCAGTTTGTTTTGTGAGGTCAAAACACATTAATTTTTCCCTTTGCTTGGCCCCAAGCAAATACTAATCTAATTATTAAAGCCTAAGAAGTTGGGACTACAGTCCTATTCTCTGGCCAGTCTTGTAAGTCATAATTTACAATTTTAGTTCTAATTATTGTCTGATTTCTTCTGTTCAAATATAGCTATATTCTTTTGGTTTTGCTCCTATAAATCCTCTCTTCATCATACCACATATTACATATATCTTTCTTATAACTGCTTCTGTGTTTTTTACTAGTTCAATAGATTTGATAGCTCTAGGAATGTGTGACATAGGACTAAAGTCTAGAAACTAGTCACCAGAAAAACTTAAAGTGCTCATAAAACAGTAAGTCAGTTGATGATACTTATATCAAAGGAATGTTCTGACAAATAAATACTATTTTAAGTAAATTCATAGTATTTATTAATTTCAATACCTATGAACCTAAAGATGAATGTAATTAAATCCTACTGACAAAGTCAATACAAAGGAAACCCATAGTGAGAAATATTCAGAATCATTACTACATTTGGATGATAGATACAGAAGTTAAAATGTCATTGGCAATTTATGTTCTAGAAAATAGTAATAGGTAAATTTTCTAGTATTGGAGTTACTCAGTAAAACTAATGCTTGAGAGGGTGTCCCTAGGTACAGTTTAAAGTTGCAGAGGGAGAAGAGATAGATAGATAAATGTCCAGAAGTTAATCGTAATGTATTGATGTTATTTTGCCAGTCCTGGGCTTGGGCTCAGGGCATGAGCACTGTCTTCGAGTTTTTCTCAAGGCTAGAGCTCTACCACTTGAGCCATAGCACCACTTCTGGCTTTTTTCTACGTATGTGGTAGAATTGAACCTGGGTCTTTGTGCATTGTAGGCAAGCATTCTTCCACTAGGCCTAACTCCCAGCCTGATATTTTTATCCTATATATGTACCTTTTTCTCTACATTTCTAACTTGCTCCAGCAAAATTGTGTGCATATTCCAAATTAATACAATACTTTGTATTTAGTACATCAATTCCTTTGGTATGTTGGGTTTCATCTTGGAAAAAAGTCATGTTCATTACAAAACCCAGATCACATAAATTGGCCAGAAATGTTAGCCAAGGATATTGTCAGTACAACTGATACATAGATTAAGACAAAGATGGACTAAGAATCTGCACCATGCTGATAGACATTAGATAGTAATTAGGAGACCAGAGTGATACAGCAGAAGGCAACACAAGGAGATCTAATTATTCATGTTCATTAAGTTGCTGTAATGTTCTGCAGTGTGATAATATGGAGAATGTGCAAGAAAATCAGAGATAATGATCCCATAAATTGATCACCAGAGGCTCAATCCTGTAATTCTAACTTTTCAAGAGGCTGACAGCTAAGGACTGCAGTTCAAAGCCAGCCTGATCAGGAAAGTCATGGGACTTTGTTTAGAATTTCTACCAAAAAAGCTGAAGACTGAGCTAGTGGTAGAGAACCCATTTTGAACAAAAATGGTTAAGGATTATTGCCCAGGCCCTGAGTTCAAATCCTAATGCACTGGTGCACGCACACACATGGGTGCATGCGCGCGCACGTGCACTTGCGCGCACACACACACACACACACACACACAAAACTGGGAAAGAGATACGATATGTACTCCTTGGTAATTACAGGAATATTGAAATGAAATATCTATAGCAACTAACATTGAGATCTCTTTATCAGCTCTCCCTGTTGGGAATTAAACTTTCTCTCTATCCAATTTGCTTAACAGTGGAAAATACTATACAAATCTGTTAAAATTTGTATTAGCTAATAAGAGCATACCTATTTACTTTGTAAATTAGAAGATCTAGTAAAGAAAAAATATAAATCACAAAAAACATTAGAATGGAT
This sequence comes from Megascapheus bottae, assembly GCF_031878675.1. Lineage (NCBI taxonomy): Eukaryota > Metazoa > Chordata > Mammalia > Rodentia > Geomyidae > Megascapheus > Megascapheus bottae. The sequence continues at coordinate 24,762,215 of NC_143517.1, forward strand.
GTACATCGGTCAAACTCTGGTAGCAATTATGGAATATATGCTCATATTATTTTATATAGTATATACATATTATATATGTCTGTGGTGAATAATAATAAGCAACAGAGAATGGATTATAGTGCACTGTAAAACCATTTCTGTGGTTAAAATTAAGGAAGCATTTTCAACGATATACTCTAAAACATTAACAATAATGCTACTTATGATTTTTCCCTATAATTTACCTTAAACTTCTATTTTTTAAAGTGAACAGTTCCTTATATACCAAATGATTGCAAAAATAAATTCACTGATGGTTAATTAACATTTTTTCTAGATTCTTAGTGTTTAATGTATTAGAGGAAGATAGTATTTTTTGTTGAATAGTTAGAATCTTCCCTTATCAGTTCATAGATAGAATATATAGTATATCTGCTTTAAAATATTATTGACACATTTCTATAGAGCTTGGTAAAAATAATAATTGCTTTCCATTTTACTTAAATTCCACCCCTAGTTCTTTTTTTATAAAGCACATAAAATTGCAGCTTTACTCATAATGGCATCTGTACAATAAAAATAGTAATTTTATATTTAAAATTTGTTTGCAAGACTACTACAAGGAAGACATAAAGAAAGTCCCAAAGAACTTTGATATATTGAGAAGGAACTGGCTATATAAGTTCAAAGTGTTTCTTCTTATATTACGTGGATTTAAAGGAGGAATATATGGGTTTGACATATTTTCTTGAACAATTGTTCAAGTGGTTTGGGTTTGGCAAAGTTAATACTGCATTTTTTCAACCCTCCTTTCCTTGTAATTTACAAAATCATGTATACTTCAAGGGAAATTTAAGCCATATGCTCCGATTCATTTGCACTTAACTTGTTATAATGTTGTTCATGAAAGTCATCTTGTGTCCAGGAAAAATTGTGAGAATATTTTTAATAAGTCCCTGTTTCCTCCCTACTCTAAAAGCCTGCATTTTGCTATTAGTTAACCAAATGGGAACTGAAAAAAACAGAAACTGGAAATAATATAAATGATTTCATACTTAGCCATTTTTGTCCCCTATTTACTTGTGTGTTAAAATAGTTTATACTGTTTAGTAAATCTACTTGGATCAATGTTAAAATAGTTTATACTATTTAGTAAATCTATTTGGATCAAGCAAAAGATTAAGTAGTAAGACTTGAAAATTTTAATATTTTAAAGTCACATTTTAGAAATAATTTATCAGAGCTTTGTATGTTATAAACATGTTTCATTTGAAAACAAGAAGTGTGTTAACTCCATAGAGAAAATACTATATACATATATATCTACAAAGTCAAATTAAAAAACAGATGCTAGATTCATCATAACCTTTGTCAGCTATCATTCCATAGAGCTGTAAGGCCGCCACCAATAATGAGTATAACACAAAGGGAAAGAAAACCAAGATTCAAAGAATAACACCTCCTAAACTAATAATTGCTTGTGCTGGTCAGGATTGTTTCTCTGTCTCTAACATAAGATGAAACCATAGGGAAAATAGCAATTAAAAGTTTTGAAAGTTAATTGACTATAGGATATAGGCCTTTGAATACTGATGCCAAGACAAAATAAACTTTAAATGAGTCTTTAAATAAATTGTTTAAAATTATATATTGCCATTTTTTCTACCAATGATTCTAAGTATTCTTCCAGTGACAACATACACGACTTGTGAATTGTAGTTGAACAAACCCCATTACCCCAGACATTTCAAGGATGCATTAAGAATGGTAATGTGAAAAACAGAATGTACTGCACACTGTTTAGGACACTGAGATGCTATTAAAAACTCCCCAGGAAGAGTGAACTAAGGTCTAGTATAAGGCTAGGATGGGGAAAGCTCAAGTTTTCAACCAAACCTAAAATTTCAGCCTACATCTATTTCAATCTATGCTGGAGGACCTGTCCCCTGGGAAAATGGATGCCTATGTTTTCTATGCTGTGAATTATTTTAGAGCAGAACTGTTGTATGTTCTCCAATGTATGTTTATGTGCACATCTGGATATATGCAGAGATCTCATGTAATTAATTGGCTATGTAAAGTAAATTACTATTTTTAAATAGCACACTGACTCTGGGTGAGTGAATTTGTGGTTACAAAATTAGGCTTTCAATACATTCACAAACATACACACTTCATCTCACTAACCACCAACTCCAGTAATAACTGAGGAATTTAGACCCCTGGACCCGATTGAAACTGCTGATTAAGTTCATCTGGCCTGGGATATTGTGTTTCTGAAGGAAGAAACTTCTGTACCATTTGAATATACATTCAAATATTGCAGTAGTTTCAAGAAGTATAACATTTTGACATACTTTGTCATTTATAGGAATGAACTGGTTTTATAAGAGGAACAGTCCCACAGTTAGGAATTTGCCTTGAGAAACTGTAAGGTATGATTATAATTTATTCAGCATGTCTACCTTTTCTTTTCATGTTTTTCTTTTTGAACACCAGTGTTGTGTCAAAAATGTACTTAGGCTTTAGTGTGAGAGTGGAAGAGGAAAGACACAAATAGAACATTCTCAGTCTTGGGATTCTATTGCTAATTTCCTAAAAGCCCCAGTTAAGACATTTAGAACACCAAATGCCTACACAAATCAAAAACTGATTCTGTCCCACAAGGCAAGGAAGGGCTTCATAGAAAAGCAGTTTAGGTGAGTGTGATGATTTCATTTTACTCTCTGGGTCATTAGTTTCATGACAGAAAAATGATGGCTTATTACTTCCTATAGGATTGTTATGAGCCATTCCACCTGGTCCCTGAATTTCCTGTACCCTTATTTTGTACTTATTATTTTGTACTGAATGATGCTAAAAGGGGATTGCCTTAATTAAATTTTCTTTCTCTTGGCCTTAGGGAATGCTAGAGTCTAGAAGTAATGATGAATTATTTCTCCTATTCTTCCCAGAACACCTAAAATAAAGATCTCTTTCTCTCTCTCTCTCTATTATCCAGAATATTTCTAACTATTGGAATAAAATGCAGTTGGACATGAAAAAAAAAGTTCTGTCCAAATTTATGTTTCTGGATCATCTAGACCAATGAGCAGTCTGGCACAAGGGAATCATGCCTGCAATGTGTGTAACAGTTACCAATTTAAATGCATTCATTCCTTTAAGTGCTAAGAAACAAAGAAATTCTTTACCATATACTTTGCAATATACTAGAATTAAAGATACAAATACATATTTCCTATAATTAAGCTTCTGACATTTGAACCAAATGTGTTGTTGTTGTTGTTGTTGTTGTTGTTGCTGTTTTGTCTGTCGTGGGGCTTGAATTCTGGGCCTGGATGTTTTCCCTGAGTTCTTCAGCTCAAAGATAATGCCCTAACCCCTGGGCTGGACATTGTCCCTGAGCTCTTCAGCTCAAGGTTACCACCTTACCTTACCTTGAGCCACCAGTGTCACTTCCCATTTTCTAGTGGTTAATTGGAGGTAAGAGTCCTTCGGACTTCAGTGCCTGAGCTGGCTTTGAATCGTGGCGAACCTCAGATCTCAACCTCATGAGAGGCTAGGATTACAGGCGTGAACCAACGCACCCAGCTAAGTAAATGTTCTATCTATCAGTCATTAATGCAATGGTGAATATATTAAACATTGTTTTAGTGGTTTTATACAAGCATGCTACAAAATATCATTGAAGTGTAAACTCTTGGTGAAATACATTTTGAAATTGTGTCTCAAAGCAGTATCTTCAAGACACATTGCTTGATGAGTGTATGGCTCTATTTTCCATAAAACCTAAAAATTCACTCTTATTCAGAGATCAATTGAAAGTTTGCAATACTGTACTTGGCATTAGAATTAATTACTTTAGTACTAATGCATCATTTCAATAGCTGTTAGAGCTTGTTACAATGCTAAGTATCATTTTATAAATAAATTAATAATATAAATATGAATGCATACAAAATTGTACAAGGAATCAGCTCTTCTTTAGGGCCTCAACTCAAGTTTGAATATTTCTTTTGTGAGCTATATCCTCCGGAATTATAGTTTGTTCTTTGTGTATATTTTTCCAACTATTTAGACCATGATGCCATGTGTCCCCTCCATCACTACTTGGTCTAAAGCTTGACAGATGAGCACTGACTAAATCTTTATGGAAATAGTACATGACACAAGTTATAGATTTCATCTAGAGCACAAATCTGCTGGTCACCCTTCCCTGAAGGTAAAGAAGGATATTCAAAATTAGGGACATGAGAGAAGAGAAAAATACCCCTTTTCACACTTTTGTCTCATAGGAGAAAATGTAAAATTCCTATTCATTTGATGCTTGAAATTAATCTGAACAAACTCATAGTAAAAAGTAAGTTATGAATAAATTCCACTGGTCTTTGCCCATTGTGTGGGTACCATCTCTTACTCAGTTGTTATACTTCAATTAAATTTAAATGGCCAGATTGCAGGTAACTTAAGGAACACTTAAAAAGCATTTAAAATTAGTGTTAGGTGTGAGCCTATGTCTGCACAGGAAAGAAGTTGTACATATTATACAATTGCTCATCTTATTCATTTTATATGCTTTCATTATGACTTATAGAAGTATGACACTATAATGACATTTATGACTAACAGCTTTTGCTTATATCCTTATTGCTAAAACACATTTTCTTGTTTGAATTCCTATCTAGTGAGGAATAAGGCTATAAATATAAAAAGCATGGCAGGAAATGGAATTCATAATAAAATGAGATTAAAATGAAGTAAAAGAGAAAAAAAATTAGCAATTCAGTTATAATTGTAGTTATTTATTAACAAATACAACCCCCAAAATTGAAGATTATAGATAATAATTTTATCAGTTCAGAATTTAAAGCTCTTTACTGAAGAAAAAATACAGCTTTAATTTCTTTTTATTTCTCTCAATTTCAATAGATTTGCTCCTTTGCTCATAATAACATGAAAAACAATTTTACTAAAAATCTGGCATATTAGTTTTATGTCTTCCTCTTGTACAAGCCAACATACAGGAGAAACTAAGTAGTTACCTAGGTATGTGACTCAATGGTAGAACACAAGCACAAAGCCCTGCATTTGATTCCCAGGAGTGTGACAGAAAAAAAAATAAAGTAAGTAACTAAAAAGGATTAAAAGTAACAAAGGTAAATGAAGCATGACAAAAAACTCTTAAAAATCTAGATATCATAGTGAAGTTTTTCTTTTGATGAAAAAGCTGTCTGAAGAGCATTATAGGGCTTTAGTATCTATTAGAATTTCAGGTTAGAACAGCTAATTATCAGATATTAAAGGAAAATCTGAATGCTGTATCTTTTTTCCCTATTTTTTGTTCAGTTTTTTCACTATTCACACATATTTTATGTAACTAGAACAGGGTATGTAACATATTAATGCTCACCTAAATAATTATTGATTGTTATGTTCTTCTTAGTGCCAAGCCTAAAAAGAGTTTGATCAATAGCTATTGCAATGATACTGAAAGTCTATTTACCCTTACACTCTTCTGAAAATCTAAGTCCTTCCAATATTTTGAAGAGCCAAGGAAAAAAATAGATTTTGTACAACATTGTTTGTTTCTCTCGTTTTATTGCCTCTGTACTTTCCATTGATTACAGAAAGCACAACATGAACATAACAGCTTTGTAGAGATGCTGAGGAGTATTTTCTAGAACACTGCTCAGTGGCAATTTCTGTGAAGATTTAAATTTCTATAAGTTGTCTCATACTTTAGTCGTGAACTACATGGAGTTTTTCAGTTCTTTAAAAGTAATGGGTGACCCAAGGAAATTACACGTTTAGTGTCATGAATTTAAGCGTAATTAAAATTTAAGTTCAAATAGACACATAACCAGGGTATGGATAAGTACTGATAAGATTATGAAATGATATTATAATGTACCTTTAGAACATTATTTGTTGGTACTGCTTGCATTTCTTAAGTCAATGTTTTGTCATTCTTTTCATTCTATTTTGGAACACATAACCACAATTTTTTCATGTATAATATTTACATGTAATACAATATGACTACTTTACAGAAAGGTAAATTTCAATCTTTCCCTCTACCCTGAAGTCTAGCAGTAATATGATTTTTAGATATGTAGGCAGAAATGATCAGTAGAGAGAGAATGCTAACATATTTTCACATATTATTTTTCAAATAAATTGACATCACAAAATATCAAACATCAGTTACTTTGACATCATCTACAATCTAATTCTCATTTCATCAAAAATAGATCATATTAAGCAGTTAGTTTTTAATATCAGTTTTCATTATTTAGAAGATCAGTTTCATATTGTATATATGTTTATTTGAAATAGGATAGGGAAGGGATTACAGGGATGAGCCCCTGTGCTGGGCGATTTCTAGCATTTTAACTATCCTGTGATATGAGGTTTACTGCTTTGTATACCTATGAGGACATTAATGACTGCCACTGATATCAAAAATTGTATTTTTAGATCAAAAGAAAACAGAAATAGGGAAAGAGGCTATATTTTAAACAAAATACTTATTTTCATTAGGTAGGTATATTGTTGCTAGCCACAATAAGGAGAATGTGTTGTTGAAAAATACTGGCTACATTTCCCTAGGATTGCACTGACTGTATGGAAAGGATATCGTTTTGGACAGAGAGGCTTAAACACTTTTACATCTAAAGGTAAAATACACTTGCCAAGAACACTTGGGTATCTTTGTGTTTTTATTAGCCTGGCTTCTCTAATAAATCATCATAAATTCTGAGCCTTTCCAGGGCCACAAATAGCTGGGAAATATATTACTTTCTGGGTCCATGTATCTTTATGCAGGCTTTCATGCAGCAGCTGGACAATGGCTCTGGAACCAGACCCATAGTGTAATACTAGGAGAGATGATATTATAAAGAGTCAATTTACTATTCCGTTTACAGCTGTCAGTAAATTCAACCTATTTTCTGGGGATAATGCTGATTACTATGAAAGCCAAATAAGGACGTCTTGTTTCTGCTGTGTTGGAAGAGGAGAGATTTCCTTGTATTTGTGGAGGTTTGTGGTTGATTGTTCTCTGAGCAGTGTTGGTTACATAAGCAGGTCATGGTGCTTTTCACTATTTTTGAACATGGCATGTTAATAACAGCTACTTCTGTACTGTCTGTTTACTGGCTGCTTTGATTAATGTAAAATAGCTCTATCTAATTTTAACATACAAGGGTTAGTTTAATGAAAATCCTTTCTTATATTTTTTCATGAAAAAGAATTTAGGGCTTTCCTTTCCCTTCCCTATCCCTCTTCTACTCCTTTCTCCTCCTCCTTCACTTCTCTGTCTCTCTTCTTCCTTCCTTCCTCCTCTTCTTCTTTCCTCCTTTCCTTTTTCATTCTATCTCTCCCTCCTTTTCTCACTCCTTCCCTAATTTCTTTCCTCACTTTGCTCTCTTTGTTTTTCTTTCTTTTTCTTCATTCCTCTCTCTCTCTCTCTCTCTCTCTCTCTCTCTCTCTCTCTCTCTCTCTCTCTCTCTCTCTCTCTCTCTCTGTCTCCTCTTTTCTTCATCCCTTCCTGCCTTCCTTGTCTTCCTTCCTTCCTTTGTTTTACTATTGCTTTCTCTTTTTTTCTTCTCTCTCTCCCCATCCTTCCCTCCCTCCCTCTCTCCCTCCTTTCTTCCTTTCCTCCCTCCCTCCTTCCCTCTTTCCTTCCTACTTCCCTTTATCTTCCTTTTTTGATGAAATATCTATCAGAGAATTATTTTTATTCTTACTCTTGTTCTTTTATTCTCTACCCTTAGATTATATGATCATTTTTAAAAGAAATGAATGTATTCTGGCATCCTTTCAAAGTAAGTGTAGAATAAGATTTGAAGAATAAGAAAGGGGAAAAAGAAAGAAATTGAGTCTGTTATTGTTTGCTTCACAGCTACAATAATCTTTTCCAATATTATGTTGTCTATTATGTTTGGGCCTATTAATGCAAATAGTTTGGAAAAGGATTAGGTCAGTATATAAGCTCATACTAAGCATGACAAGCCCTCTTCTCACACAAGCACAAGCATAGCCAAGTGTAGCAGCATCCACCCAAATATATTGCTTAATATCTTATAGATCTGGGTGATTATTAGCTTATGTTTCTGTTTATGACCAAAGTGTTTGTAAAAATATTAATACTATTAAACTGAGAACATAATCATCTCAATCTTCTATAGATTTAGATTAAGTGTATATATTAACAATATGTTACTTATAATTATTCTTTATTCTGACTTCTCTGATGCCATCCATTGCTCATCTCCTAGAAAAGTTGAGAAAAATTCATGGGTTTGTTCTTGTCCTGTCCTCCTTGCCTTCTAAGTAAGGGGAGCACACTTACCAATTTTATGCTGAAATCAAAAGGACAAACCAGGCTATACCTCCAGCTCTATGATTAAAACTCTAAACTAAACATTAGACACTTTTCCTAGTTTGCATGTATGATCCTGACTTTGTTTTCTACTCTGGGAAAATTTGACCCCCTTGTGATTCCAAATAAAAATTTTCATGGATGCAAAATTCATAAAGGAAAAGAATTTGAATATTATTTTTCTGTGTGATTTTTACATGCCATGGAATCTCTAAAAGAGGCCTCGAAACAAAAGGATATACATACATACATATATATATATATATATATATATATATATATATATATATATAGTTCATGGGGATTGAACTCTGAGCCTAGTTACTGTCCCTGAGCTCTTCAGCTCAAGGCTAAACTCTACCATTTGATCCACAGCACCACTTCCATTGTTTTCTTTTTTAAATTTTCTATTAATTAATTGGAGATATGGCTTTACGGACTTTAGTGCCCAGCCTGGTTTTGAACTGCAATCCTCTGGTCTCAGTCTTCTGAGTAGCTAGGATTACAGGCCTGAGCCACCAGAGCCCAGCAGGAGATATATTTTTGTAATACGCTCCAACTAGGCAGATATAAGAAAAAGGAACAACATTGTTTCCCATAAGGCTTTACTGAAAAATGTATTTGACAGACTTGAAATGAATCAGGTAATTATCTGACAGGTGAATTGACTATAGTCAATCTGCTATACTTATTTTCTGGAAAGACAGGAAAGAGAAAGAAAATGCAGAGGATTCAGCATGATGACAGGAAACATAATGGGTGTTTAATACCAAATACCTCCAGATTTTATAAAAATCATTGCTGATCATAAACTTGCTTCATAGGTAGCTATTTCCATTTCTTGTGTCTTTGCATTCCCTTTCTTAGGCTTTCTTTCCCCGAGGCTACCTGTAAACCATGAACTGAACTCAAATGGAGGCATCTGCATTGTCAGGAAGTTTCGCAGAACATGAGAAATCTAGTACCCTCAGAAATGTTCTCACATCTCCCATTCCTCTCCAAGTAAGATGAGGTATTTTGTATTTGGTTCAAGAATCTACTCTTCTTACTTATCTGTAGCCTACATATTAAAGATGGGAAAGACTGTTGGCAACTTGATTTAGGAATTTATATTCATCTTTATATTTCTTCTATGTGTTCTTTGGAAATAGGTTTTCCCCACTGTTTTCTTTTTTACTTAGGCAAAAAAATCTATCATTTTTATAATTTCTAAAGATTTTCTGCACACATTTTCAAAGTAGATTTGATATTACACATTTTATTTTCCAATGTAATTTAACTTTTCAGTCCAATATAGTTACACCAATATTTAAGAGTTTTACTTTTATTCAGTTTTTGGAAGAAGAGAGCTCATACACTATTAGAAATTGTTCTATATTTTTTAAATTATTTTTATTTGTGAAGTATCTTTTTATATAGATATTTGAATAGATAAGATTATTAGAGCATTGGTAATATTAAGAAGTATATCCTAATACAAAATGGCAAATTTATTTAAATTCATGAATATTACTAATAGTCAGAAAATTGTTTCTATGTTTGCCACATTTAACAAGTATAAGATATTAGTTATTCTGAAAGATTACATTTTAAGTAACTTTTAAATATATTTAAAAAGAAACCATGACCAATTTCTAGTTATTGTTTACAAATATTTGAAAAGAAAAAATATCCTTATGACATTAAGTCTTCCTATCCAGAAACAAGGCATGTTTTTGTTTTCATTCATTTTCTCTTGCTCTTAGAAAGTTTTTGGTCTATTTTTACTCAGTGTTTAAGGAATATTGCTGAAACATTTGCTATAATTAATATCATTTGTGCTGGTATTTTGCATAGAGACTGGTTTCTAGTCTATTGCACATGAAAAGTATTCTTTTTCTTATATTTTTATACATTTTACAACTAATTATTTACATTCATGATTGACTCTCATAAATGTTAGCTAGATTGTTTGGATCAAATCACTTAACTAATGATTATGAATGATTATGAACTTAAAGTATTGAAACATATATTTGCTATTATTTACAAAACTTTCTTTACTATTAGAGGGAATCAGAGTAGATTTTTTTATATAACTTCAGTAGGAATTATTTTATCATTTTACCAATAACTAAGTTGTTGGTTGTTTAGTAAAATAATACATTGTAACATAAATAATGTGTTATATCAAATGTGATTAGACAATAGATATTGAATATTTTTCAACTACTTGATATGTGATAATATAAAATCATCTGTGAGATTATAAAATAATCATACCTATGAAATCTGTTAAATATAATGAGATTTAATATGAAATAACTTTCTACTTCATTGAATCATAATATGAACTATTTCCAAAGAAGAAGCTCAATGAAATGTCAAGTTCTGCTTCAGACTCTTTGGCAGCATCTTATTTTCCCCATCCATCTACCCTCTACTCCCCACGATTAAATTAAAATAAAAATGTGTATTTACTTCTATGTCTGGATTATTTCCTTTAATACAGTTTCTTCTAGGTTCATCTGTAGTTAACAAAAGACAATACAGACTTCATTTTTGTAGCCAAATAGTATTTCATTGCAAAGTAGCCAGACTTACAAACCCTCAGCCTGATTTTAATTATGTTCTAAAATCTAAGTGCCAGTGATTGTATATAGAGATCCCCTTCTTGAATACTTGTTTGTTAAACACATCATTTGAAATATGATGTAAAAATCAATGTTAAATTCTTTAATTAAAGAAAAGGTAAATGGCTACGGTAATGGATATAGGGATTAGCTTGAGTTAATGAGTTAACACTATACATACAAATAGCACCATGATCATATATGATAAGTAGTACAAAGAATCCTGCTCTTCCTCTTCGGGTTCCAGGCATATCGGCTCCTGCGGGTTGGAAGTTCAGACATGGCCAAGTCCAAGAACCACATTACGCACAAACAGTCCGGGAAATGGCACAGAAGAAGGGCTTTAAGAAGATGCAGGCCAACAATGTCAAGGCCATGAGCGCCATGAGAAGAAGCCATCAAGACCCTCGTGAAGCCCAAAATAGTGAGTAACGAACCCAGGCTCCTGAGTAGGCCACAAGCAAGCTCCAGCGACTCACCTACATAGCCAAGGGCCTCAGGCTCACCTAGCCCAAGGCCAGGGCCAAGGCCCTGGCTAAAGCCAAGGCTAAGGCGCAAGGCAAGGCCCAGGCTCCAGCAGTCACTCCAGCCCAGGCCCAGGCCGCAGCCCCTAAGAGTGCCCAAGCCCCAGCTTCTATGGGTACCAAGGGCGCTGTGAAGGGCCCACAGTGAGGACCTCTGTCTGTTGGCGAGGACAGGAGGGCTGCTATGGCACCCTGGCCGCATCTTCAGGGGGCCAGTGGCAGATGTCATTTCTAGTAATAAACCTAAAACAGGATCTGGAAAAAAAAAAAAAAAGACTCCATTGCTGACATTTGAAATATTTATCTTGCAACTCTATAATGAATTTCAATAAATCAAGTCATCATTTGCATCATCCATGACATCATAGCATCTGAAGAATGTCAAATAAGTTCTGGTAACATGAAATATTCTCTTTTTGTATGTATTTATGCATGTACTTATATGTGCACACGTGTGTGGGGTGTTGCTAGGAAGATCAGTTTAGCTCAACAGCATCTCTGTCTGCCTCCAAAATGGACTGTGGTATTTCTCATAGAATATGTTTTAATGATGCCTTCCCAGTTATACCTGTTAACGTTTATATTATATGTGTAAATAGAATAAATTAAAAGAAAATATGTATGCATATATACATATATATTAACTTGGCTATATTCATATCCCTAAATAAATTTTACTTGGTCATAATATAATAATATTTATTATCATGTTGCCAAGATTCTATCGGGTAGCATTTAGTCTAGATATTTCTATCTATGGTTAACACAGATCTATAGAGAAGTTATATGATGCATGGTATTTGTGATCACTCTCTTTCAACACAGGATTGAAAAGCCAATCTCAGTTTTCAGCCTTCACCTGTACTGTGTTTTACTTTCAGCATTTAGTCTACAGTATATTCTTCCTGGTAAACCCAAACTACAGACTAAACAAAGAGATAACAGGCACTGGTCCTATCTACCAAATGTTAGGATCTTTTCAATACTTTTAGAGCTACTCAAGAATCTAGACAAAACTTGACAATCATTCATTGTTCTGAAGATTCATCTCAATCATCCTCCACTTTCTTACATAAGTTGTAGATACACTAACTCCTAATTGGCAGTGTTCCCATGCCACTTCCTGGTCTCTTGTCCCAATCCTTCACAGATGTTTCCTCAATTAACATCCTGAATTTGCTAAAATTTACTTCCCAGAGATTCCACACAGGCAGAATCTACAAGTTTATTTTGCTTGTTTGTCAAGAATGTTTTAGAAAGTTATTCTAGCTTCACTTAATTGATTTTATTGTTTTTCCTTCAAAGTTGGGGAAATTTTTTCTAGAGCATCAGAATTATTTATCTTATTGTTTTCAGATAAAAAATGCACCACAACCTTTGATTTTTATGAATTTTGTTGACATTTGGGAATTTTGTCTTATTTTCTTGATGCACTAGATTTTTGCAGAATTTTGAAATTTATATTGGACTAGAAAAACTTTTATTTCTCTGAGATGGTTTGTATATTTTTTCTCTCCAATTTATAATTTTTATATTATCTGTATTTACCATTTTTTAATATTTTAATTGTAATGTATAGAGGGGTTACAGTTATATTCGTCAGATAGGGTGCATTACTTCTCACACATTGATACCCCTTCTCATGTTTTTGTCCCCATTTCCTTCCCTCCACCTCCTCCCCATCATCTTATTTTCCCCCCTTCCCTTTCCTATTTCAAATAATCAAATAAACAGTATATATAATATACCGGCTAACAAAATCAGATACTGTAACAATATGAGATTAACCAAACGGCAACAAAAGAGAAGAGAAATAACCTAGTACATTAAGAAAAACAATCAGCAAGATAAAGCTCTTGTTTCCATATCCTGGAGATCATTTTTTATAGTTATTTATTTGTTTATTTTTCCAGTTCTGGGGGTTGAACTCAGGACCTGGGTATTTTCCTTAAGCATTCTTAAGGTTACAATCTATTCCTGATCCACAGCAACATTTCTGGACTTTTCTGTTTATGTGGTACAAAGAAATCGAACCCAGGGCTTCATGCATGCTAGGTCACACTCCATTGTTTTTTGTTGTTGTTTTTAAATCCTGTATATTTTCAGATGTGTTAAGTTGATTTAAGTTGTGATATACTTTGCATTAATACCTAATTTTAATTTTTGCTTTTAAATGTATGTCCTCTGTAAGCTTTGTTAATCTTTATAATAATTGGAATATCTATAATAAAATATAAATTTCGATGTTTACCTGAGAAAAAAGGGAAAAGTAGATTTTTATTTCTAAATACTGGAAAGAAACATGAATATCTCTGTCCATGAGGAAGTCTGCATCCAAATACTAGTGAGAGAAGGCAGGTTGGCAGGTGTCAATTAATAAAATTTTTATTGTATTAGTTTCTCCAATGAATAACATTTAACTGCTTTTCAATTGATAATCATAATCTCATATATACTCAACTCATTTCATCCATCTGAAAAGCAGATGCTTTTTTTGTTTCACTTGTAGTATATGACATCCCATGGTACATTGTGTTATTTTATTTATCATGTGCTTTCTGAAACATAAATCCCATATAATCTGTGTGGGAAGATACAAGAAATATAAATGTGATGAACTGGAAAATGCATTGTGCTTATCTGAAAGTATTTTATAATCAAACAGAATGAATGTTTAATGCTACAGTAATTTTCTTATAAAGCAATTTATTTCCTTTGTGTTTGTTCTGCAAATGGGCTTACTTGCTGAAATATAATTTCTGCAAAATCAAAAAGTGCAAGACAAGAAGCAAAATCCTGATATTTGTCTAACATAGACAGAAAAATTCAGTCACTATTTTAGTTTATATATCACAAAACAAAGGGAAAATGATTATTCTAGTGAAATAGCTCACCTTTAGCTGGCATGGGTATTCAAGCTGCTGAGACATTTGAAGCTATTTCAGACTAAGTCACACTGGGAGAGTCTTTGAGTTTTCTTGGCCTCCTGGATGCCTCTTCTCTTTCATTTCACTTTCAGTTCTTTGTCCGTGCATTTTAATCCAATTGTGAATATTCCCATATTCTCTTTGTGTTAGAAGTTCAAATTTCTAAGCTTAAAAAAGTTTGTTTTAAACTTTCCTCCCCAGTGAATGCATATTTTTGCCAATGCCTCAGCAGAGAATAGATATTCAGCAAGAGCTATAGTTTGAAATATCAACCATTTATGTCATTTTGTCTATACTATTTAATCAGTAATGACTTTACTGGGTAAATGCTATGTTCTCAGAGCATAGCATCCTGTCAGTGAGGTTGGAGTTACTTGATTAAATAGATGAAATCCTTAGTTCTTTCCCTTTTATCTCTGAATCCTATAATAAGTCCTTCAATATTTTCAACTTTGCAAATTTGATATATTTTCTGATTGACTATAAAAATGGTACCACAATGGTTTCCCTCACTTGTCATAATTAGTAGAAACCTTGGGCTCTCCTAGCAGAGATCTGCAATAGAGCAAAACGTTGATACAAAAGGCCATATAGTAGGACACTAAATGAAAGGATCTCTAGGATAAAGAAACATAAGCCATATAATGAATGATTGCTGTTGTTAAGGTACTATGTTATCTCTCATCTCTTTTGCTGTCCCTTGGTTATCTCATATTGTTACAGTATCTCACTTTGTTATCTGATATATTGGATTTATTTGTATTTGGTTATTTGAAATTGGATAGGGAAGGGGGGAAACCCAAGATGGGGGGGGTGGAGGGGCCGGTAATGGGGACCAAGACATGTGAAAGGGTATCAATATATGTGAATTAATGCACCTTCTATCTGGCAAATATAATGTAACCCTTTTATTAATTACAATAAAAATATATATATAAAAGAAAAAAACTTTAAAAAATGGTGCCACATTAGGAATAATTTAAAAAATTGACATGCAATTCTATTTTTATTATATAAATTTATTGTCTGCTTTCCTTTTATGCAAAAAAATAGTTCCAAGGTATGTTAGAATGTTGCAATATGTATTTAGTAATGTAAGGCAATAGGGTAAAGAAAGTAAAGGATGTGAGTTAGAGCTACCTCTCCTTAATCAGTTATTCACTTTCAGGGACTTTGTTTCATGTCTGCATAGTAATATGTTTAGAAGATGATGTCAAAGGAACTGAGAAACACTGAGGAAAGTATTAAGAATGAAAAAAAGGGAAATCATGGTAGAATAATTTAATAGAGAAGGTATCTATATCAAAGTATTTGAAAAATGTCTCAGTATTGTGGAAGAATGAGGTGGATTAGTGAGTGCCCTATTTTTTATTTTATTTTATTTTGTTGTGGGGGAATGTATAGAGGGGTTACAGTTACATTTGTCAGGCAATTGGTTACATTACTTCTCAAACCTTGATAACACTTCGCATGTTTTCATCCCCCTTTCCCTCCTCCCACCACTTTCCAATCATCCTGTTTCCCCCTTCCCATCCTTATATCTAATAAACAAATAAACGTATATGCAATATACCAGATAGCAAAGTCAGATACAATAACCACATGAGATTAACCCTAAGTGGAAACAAAAAGAAAAGAAGTAACTTCACACAGTAAATTAAGACCAACAATCACAAAAATAAACCTCTGTTTCCCTATCCTAAAGTTCATATTTTTCACGAATTGACAAAATGGAAGAGTTTCTTTTCTTGAATTTTATCACCACTAGTGATGCTTCTGTAGATTTTGTTTTATCTGTCCTGGAGCTTCAGTGTAGGGCCTGGGCACTGTCCTTGAGTTTTTTTCAAAGCCAGTGCTTTACCTCTTGAATCACAGCACCATTTCTGGCTCTTTTTGTGTATGTGGTATCAAGGAATCAAACCCACGGCTTTGTTCATGCTAGGCAAGCTCTATTACTAGATGAAACTCCTGGCCTCTCATCAGATATTTTTTCCCAAAATTTTACAGGAATAGCTATCTCCTAGTGAATCTTGCACTGTAAGGCCTACTGTGAACATTCACCAATGCTATAATTGAGTGGTTTCACTCAAATAGTAAGTGATGAAACCACAGAGAGTTATCTGTTAAGTCAATAAAAGTTGTCATCCATATGAGCATATTAATTGCTGAAGCAAATAGTTGTAATAGGTTTATAACCATCTGTACCCTCAAAAGGATCTTGTAAAATACTGTGTCAATTTTTTCAGCTTTTTAATTTGCTATAACTCATCAACTTTCTCATTGGCTCTGGTCCAAGAAAAGTAGGGAAAACAATCTCAGTGTTCAATGAAATTTGTCTCTTTTTAGTCTGTTATAAAATTCTCTTTTCAGGTGATTAGCCAACTGTTTCCTATTTCTGTTTGTCATGAGAGTGTCTACAAACAGAAAATAGAATACACAAGTGCAGATGAAGTCAAATTGGTAAATTAGGTAGTCAATTCTACTCTCCTGGCAAGCTAGATGCTTGTCCTGGTCACAAAGGTCTTCATTGTATTATTATCAGTACTGATTTGCCATTGAATGCTTTTCCCAAATAGTCAGCAAGCAATTTCTATCTATTCATCTATGTATGTATGTATGTGTATGTATGTGTATGTATGTATGTATTATGTATGTATGTATGTATGTATGTATGTGTGTGTGTATCTGCCTATCTACCTATGTATCTATCTATGCATCCATCCATCTATCTATAAATTTATCTACCTACCTGTCATCTGAATTTTCTGTGATTCTAATAACTCCTGTTTTGAACCAACCCCATCAGTTCTTCCAAGTATTTATCACTGTAGAATCAGAACTTACGACTAACTCAGATGACCTACCTACTTGTGTATCTCTCTCAGTGATTTGTTATATAATTGTATTACAATTCTTTTAAGCTTCATCGAAGATTTCTGTTTGCTGTAAATTTTTCATTATTCACCAGGTTCAATTAAACTGAGAAAAGAATATTTTATATTTATTGTTTTATTTGTTTCCTGTAAATCTCATATTTGAGGTTTGTCACTTATGGAAACCTCTACCCTGCCTTCGATATCTCTCTCCTTGTATTAATCATATAAAGATTTTGCGTGGTGGAAATAATTAGCTCCAGATAGTGCAAACAAATAAGACTACATATTTTAAATCTTCTTTTACTTCCTTTGCTATAGATATTATCCTAAATTCTAAACTTATTTATGAAATTTTTGTATATTTTGGAGAAAGGCAGCTAAAATTTCATTGTGTAAAATTGCCAGAGGGCAGGAAAGTGCATGAGACTCTTGCCTCCAATTAACCACGAGATTATTGGAAGTGGAGCAACCAACACTAACAATAACAAAACATTGCTTAGATTATAAAATAACATAACACAAACCTAATTCAACTCCAAGATTTACCAAAGTAAAATTAATATTGTATTTTCAGGCTAAGGTGTTATCAATTACATTCAAACATGCTTTTGAAACACAACTTTTAGTATAATAAGAGACAGAATGGACATTGATTAAAGGTCTTGGATTTTGTAAAGTTAGATGCTAACTTAATTTTATGTCATGAAGATAGTCAAATAATTTTTCTGACAAAAATAAATAGCTCTAAATATAATTTAATTCCTCACCAAATACTAATTGATTTTGAATGTATTTACAAATATAGTTTTTCCATAGAACACATGATCACATTCATGTGCTTACTGATCATTGATGAAATACTCATTGAAAATAAAATAATACACAAAATACAACACACAGACTATGTGGAAAAGGCATTTGTTTACAATACTAAAACTGATACAAGAATATGTAGTCTTCTGTTTTGACTTCAGCAGAGATTGTATTCAGGCATCAGTTTTACTTTTTGTCCTTATATGACCACAAGAGTCAGGGGAGCATGGGTGGGTTTATCAAACTGAAGCAAGTAGATAAATTCACAAATAACAAGGGCTGGACATATGCATGCTAATCAAGAGCCATCACTTTTTAAAAAATTGTTGCATTTATTCTGAGAGGAGTAAACCAAATAGTGAAAAGAATCTAAATTTACAAATAGTGAATTTCCATGAGTTTTTCAAGAATATGTGTAAACCAAAAGGAACAATGGTAAATAGGATTGCATGTCCTGGGATATGTTATCACATATAAATATCATCTAAGAACATCCAACTACAAAAATGCACAAATTTTCCCTTTCACTTATTTAAATATTTGATAAAATGCATCCATTAATGAAGTGAAAACTGGGGTGAACTGAGAATTTTTACCGTGACTTTGAGATTAAGTAGAACTTTTTAACATTTGGAAGTAAAATGTGACTCATGTTTATGCCTTGATTTCCCTGGTACTGAGTTGGCCTGAAGGAAGTTGATTTGCATTTCCTTGTAAAAAACATGAGCTTTTATGTGTAAATAGCAAGATTTGAGAACATTCCATCAGGAGTCCAAAGATGGAAGGCCTTGGAGGTAAGATATAATTTATCAAAATGAATAGGAGGAAGTAGAACATATTTTTGTAGGGGGAGCGTACAGGGAGCACACGAATGAGGAAGGGAAAGAGTTAGTGAATGTAATCATTATATTCAATTTACCTTAAGTCAAAATTGAACTCCATAATTTGATGACATGTATGAAAGGGATTAGTGGTGGAAAACAATGGAAAGAGTGTATGACTCAATACTGACTAAATAAAACTCACCTAAGGTTGGTATCATATACAAACTATGCATAAGGGAACATGCTTCCTCTTCCTTTTTATAAAAGATAAAATTACCAAATGGCATTCTAATTAGTTTAATCCATTCTCATAACACTGTGCATTACACAATTTCAAAAGTTTGTATTTATTCATGAAATATTTCCGGCTCCATAAACCATAATGAAGAGTAACATGGACACAACACAGTTGTTTTGAATACCAGAATTGAAAGGAAATTTCCAAACCCACAATATTCCTGACCACACAAGATGAGTGCATAACTAGTAACTTATAGCTCAGTCTTTACAGTACTGTGGAGCAAGTTTCTCATAACACTTTTTTTTTGGAATGAACAACCAGAGAATTGTATGGAGACCAAATTTAAAAAATGAGTGGAAGACTATGAACAATTAGTCTAGCATGGAAGAAATAGATTTTGCTTTTGCTCATTGCTGGGCCATATACTAAAATTGTGCTAAACCTAGTGAAATTAAAATAGGCCCTAGGAGACCATAGAACTCTTCATGAGAGGGAATAGAACTACCCATGTGTGACATTTTGAAGAATTTTTCAGATTTTATAGTTTCCCATAGAAAACAGTAACGACCTTATTAAAAGGCAAATGTGTAGATGGAAATGTTGCTTCTTTTCTTCTCAGGATGGCTGGGAAAATGCAAGATGATTAAAGCAGGTTTGGGGTTCTCCCTGTAGGAAGGAGGGTGCATATAGATTTTCTTCACAGGCCTGCATATCGGTCTTATCTTGTTGCATAGAAGAATGCTAAGCAGGGGGAGGGACATGGGTACCAAGACATGTGAAAGGGTATCAATGTATGCGAATTAATGCACCTTCTGTCTGGCAAAAATCATGTAACCCTTTTACTAATTACAATAAAAAAATAAAAAAAAGAATGCTAAGCAGGAAAGCAGTGAATCCTCGGCTTCCAAGATGTTTTTTTTAGGTTTGTTTCACAATTAGAAGAATGAAATGTTGGAAATGAACTTTACAATTTGGTGGGGAGGTAGGAAGAAAATGTGGGAGGGGTAATAATGTTGAACAAAAATGTACTCACTTCCTTACATTATGCAACTGTAACCCCTATGTGTATCATGCTGACTATAAAATTAAATTTTAAAAATCAAATAATAATGTATTTTAATGCCTTGACATTTACCTTTTCTATATCCTTAGAAAAAAATTGAGAGTGGCACAAAACAAAGCAACAACATGTGGTAGGACAGCAATAAAAACACTTTATATAAGTAACAAGAGCTACATTCAAAAAAATCAAAGCAATACAAAAACACATATTTCTCAATTCTAATTTATTCTACTAATATCACATGCTACGTTGCATGTAATTTAATAGAGAAAATTGCATACATTTATACATTGAATTCATCTCTTCTCAAAAAGTATCATTTAAACGTAACTAGAAGGCAAAGAGAGAGAGAGAGGGGGGGGGGGTACTTGTTGTGTTTTGGTGTATATGTGCATATTATATGCCTATGTTGTTGCATAAGAGCACAACTGAAGGAAAGCTATCAAAACCTTATGTGCTATCTTTAATTGTAGAAGTAAGTAACTTTGAGCCAGGTGCTCTACCACTTGAGTCATATCTCTAGGCCTCTTTTGCTTTAGTTATTTTTCAAGTAGGATTTTGCATTTTTGTATAAGTTTGGCCTCATATTACAATTTCCCTATCCATAAAATATTCATAACTACAATCATAGATACAAGTCATCACTCTAGTAGTTTTAATAGAAAAGAAAATCCCCTTGGCTTTTCTTTGTAGGGTTTGAAAATATAAACACTGTCATCTGAGTAATACTGATTTTTAATTTTCAAAGTCCTTAATCTGCTTATATTGCTTCCCCAACCCAAATACAGATGGTATAAGAACAAAAGCCTCTTGTTAATACATTTTTGTTGTTGTTGTTGTTGTTGTTGTTGTTGTTGTTAATACATTTCTTACCTTTAGTTGTTAGGTCAGACTACAGGTCAATAATTACTATACATTTCATAAAAGTTTGTCTTGGAAAAGATTTGTAATGATTCAATTATGTACAATATACAGAAGCACTAATCTTCTGTTCAGAATTCTGACAATGACTAGGGCTGTTAACACATCCATTCACTTTTTTCCTTCTGTTACATTTTCTCTTATAAATGTTATTATTGTCTTTAAGTAGTTGCACAAAAGAATTGTCATTAAGAAAGCAGTTTATGAATGCAATATATCTTGATCAATGTCATTCCTTTTAACTTTCTCACCCAACCCAATCTTGTCCTCCTTACCATTGTTAATTTTGTTGAAAACCCATTGGATTTTTTAATGCATTCTACACTTCTTCATTTGTCTACTCTTTTCTCTTTGTCACCACCCCATCCCTTTGAAGTATCTGATTCCTGATGCATTATTATGCTGAACTTTGATTTTCTAGAGAAATGCATTATTTTAAATGTCCCTTGAATCTACTGTATTTCCATTAAAACATTTGAACACATTTGTATACCACTCAACATATTTACTTATGAGTTTGTAAGCCTCCTCTAGCTTCAACATATATGGGTTTTCGTTTGTCTTTCTGGGCTTGACGTCAGTTAACATTATTTTTTGCAGGTGTTTCCATTTCTTTACAAATGATAAAATATCATTTTTTCTGATGGATGAGTAAAATTCCATTATGCGTATATCCCACATTTTCTTGATCCATTCGTCCATTGAGGAACATCTCGGCTGAGTCCATGCTTTGAATATGGTGAGTAGTGTTGCAATAAACAGAGTTGTGCTGGTGGCTTTACTGTATCCTGGTTTGCACTTTGCTTTAAAACACTATTAGATACTAACTAGGGAAGAATTAGGATGCAAAGCTACCAAATATGGGAAATTTACAGATTAAAGACTGATAAATGGTTCACATAGTAACATGAATTTTAAAAGGAAATCATGACTCATGTAATACAAAAGAAAACTTTATTAGTGACTATGTTTGGGTTTAAAATATATTCATTATAAGGAAATATTTTATTTTCTATTGAATATTTTCTATATATATTTTGGATATTCTATTGCAGTAATTTTCTATTCTCTTGAAATTGTTTGACAATCAAGTGATTTAAAAAAACAATTATGATTTTTCCCTACAAAGTGCCCTTTATATATTGATATTGCTCTGAATATCAAGATTCATAGGTAATGCCATCAAGATGTTATCATTTTCCCTTTCTTTTAAATACTATATTCCTAAGGGAAAGGATCAGAAGAACATCTTGCATTTCTAACTTTAATATTTTATATAAAAGAAACCACTTTAATTCCCTCCAGAACACTTAACAGAATAATAAAGGGTATCCTATATCATCTTTTACTGTTGCAGCTATAAGCAATTTATATACAGATGTGTAGGACAAACCTTCCTTTAAGGAAAAAAAGAGGAAATATGCCAGATTTCTAAAACATCTAGACAAAACACAGTTTTTATTGTCAAGAGCCGCAGCATTTCTTTGTCTAAAAACAGATGATAGTGGAAACCCTTCATAGGGACTGATCATGAAAAGAAACCCCAGGAGCACAGAATAACTATAAAAAGAAGTAGGAAGAAGTCGTTATATTGTTGAGGGAATAAGAATCTTATGTCAGAAAGTTGTGAAATGTACTCATTATTGGTCATCTTGGTAATTATCTGACACCTACAGACAGAGTCACTATTTAATCAAAAGAATGCATCAGTACTGATATTGATTCAGACCAGGGTGTTTGAAATAATGAATCCACTAACTAAAATGTAAATTTAAGGCTAATTCCTTCAACCCTTTTTCTATACTTTCACACTAAATGATAAAGAAATATGCGTGTTTTACATGATCATGTTAAAAATAGTAGAAGCCAAAATAAAATTATATATATATATAAATAGTAAAGTCTAAATAATAAGAACAAAATAATAAGAACGATGCCATTGACAAAATAATTATTATTTACTAGACCAATTATTACTTTGACTTTGACTGGAGAATATATAAAAACAATAGAGTAGTATTTGAATGAGAAAATGACAATGTTTTAAAGCAGTTTTTTCATAATTATTTGCTTGATAATAGTAAAAGACTAGACAATTTGGTGTAAAGAAACATAACAAATACTCAGTTATATTTATTCAATTATAGATCAAATAAGCTCTAAAAACTTCAAAGCTGTTTTGGATGTAATCTGTAGTCCATATATTTTTGTTTAAAAAAGACATTAAATCCAAGAAAGAAAAATTACAAGTTGAACTCATGATTGCGTAAATAAGTGATTGAGTAGTACATTGAAAAAAAAAGAACTGGAGAGTTTCTATAGAACATAGATCAAGCTGTGGCATGTGACTCTTGGTTCATGTCCATTTTATCATTGCTGTCAATTCACAAAGAGAATAGAAGAGAGAAGAGTTTCTAGAACATCCAGTTTTGTTTCCTCAATCTCATAGTGTTATGTGGTAAACTGAAATAAAACAAACTTAGCAAGTGCTTTACTAATTCATAATTTATTACTAATTCTTAATACTTGAATACTTAATCGTGGAATTTATTATGACACAAATATTTTAGGAGGATATACTATAGACAAAATTTTTCAAAGAAAGCAGCTATAGTCTATCAAACAATATGTAATTAGTGCTGAAGCACGTCACAAATCATACTACTTCCTAAAGGGCTATAAAACTTATGTTAACTGTCAGTACATTCTCTTTCATATTTTTTCCATTTTAATATTATGAGTCTGGATTATTCCAAACCTTAGCAAAACAGCAAGATGATATTGAAAAACTAAACAAAATCAAGCCTGTAGAAAAAAATATTCTCTGAATATTTCCCAAATGTGGTTGCTCATTATATTTTATGGAAAACATTGCATGCACAGAGACTCACTCTAGTATAAATTTTAAAAATAGAAAAATTGAAGAATTTATTGCAGAATATTATGAGAGGGCAAGTTGCATGTCCTTTTGAATTGATGAGAAAATAGATTTCTTATAAAATTTAAGGTGGTTTGATATGATATTCCCAACAGGCTGAAATATTTGGAGCTTCAGCTGTTCTTGAAATGACTTTTTGCGTTTAGATTTATACAAATTTAAAGCCAGAGCAGATGATATGACATATATAACAGATACTTGTCCAGCAAAAGATGGAAATGTTTATAATTTTGAACACATGCACACTTTTCCCTTTAAATTAAATATGTGTACCTTAAATTATGGGATCCCGCCTTGATTTCTGAACTTCATTTCCTAATTATAATGCCGTAGTTTATCCTTAAATATGATTATATGTAAGTGAGCAATATAACCGATCCATTTTCATGTTTATATTATTATTTAAACTACACACATCAGTGTTTAGCGGTTATGTTAGTTTTATCTAGAAGTGTTTGCTGTTGAAGTCTGCAACCATCTATTTGGATCTAACCCCAACTGCACCAACCTTCACCCTGTGGAAGTTTGACTGCATAAATTAATCCCTGTTCTTTAGTCAACTAATAGAGTGACGATATGAGAATTTGTGATTTAAAGGAGTTTCTTACCTTGCAAATGATATCAGAGCTTCCTCAGCACAACAGAACTAGTGAAAGAATCAACATGCATGAATGTGTTTTAATAACAACTTTTCAAAAACTTTTTCATTGTTATTATAAAGGTGATATACAGAGAGGCTATAGTTACATAAGTCAGGTAATGAGACATTTCCTTGTGGATACCATCACCACTTCTCTTGCTCTCTCCCAGTTTTTTCTACCCATTCAATAACAATTTTTCATAACTTTTAACACAGAAATATAAGAAAAATGAAGGTTAGTAAAGTTGGAAGAAAATACGTAACAAAGTTTTTCAAAGGTTCAATGGGTATGCTGAAGGGACAAAAGAGAGACAGATTTGCAGTAAGAAAGGCAAAAAGTATTTTTATGTTAATTGTAGACATGAAATCTCAGCTCTGGGAAAATCAAAGAATATCACGTGAGATAAGTGCAATCACTTTCAATTAAATAAACAATATTCAAATTCTATAAAATGAACATCATGAAGAAAGAGGAAGAACTACACAGTTGATATAAAAACAAGAATAGGGATTGTATTAGATTTTTCTTCACAAAGCGTAGATGACAAAATATGAAATATTAACTATTATTAACTATGTTGAAAGAAGAACACCCTGCTTCAAATTGTATGTCTGGCAAAATTATTATTCAAAAGTAAAAAGTAAAGAATTCTGTCAGGAAAATGAACTTTACTAAATAGAAAATTGATGGGATATGACTACATAACTCAGGTTTGAAAAATGGCAGTTATTTTAATAAAAAATAAGGAAAATAATCATATTCTGGTTACTTATGGACAAGCACTGTGGTACACACTTTCATTGTTTAAGTTAAGCTTTATATCATGCTTCACAATTAAGTAAATAGAAATAGGAAAGTTTTTATTAATCTCAAGCAAAGCAAACAAGATGTCACTGAAAGACAATCTCAAACAAAGTCTTATTTTTTTATAAGTGATGCCTGAGATTTGAAAGTATGAGAGTTCTAGTTGTCCTAAACTCATTTTTCTATTACAAACTAAGGTTGGATGTTTTAAAACAAAGCTAATGAGAAATGCTACCTTTTAATAATGTCTTAAGAGTTTGTATGCTTTCAGAAATATGCATTATTGCCAAATCTACATATATGGATGGGAAATACTATAATCTCAATTTTGTTAAGCTCTCTTGTCATCAATGACTGGTCCTTTCCAAGGTGGATCTTCAACTAAGCCTATAAATCATAGAATAATTCCAATTACACATGTCAATTCTCTGAGGAACACTGCAATTCTAGCTCTGTCAGCTATTCACTACATTCCATGAAGGTTATCAGGAACTAAAATTTAATTCTCTTATAATAACCCCATTGAATAGTTATACCCAGGCCATCTCTAGAAATGAAATGTAGGTATTATATTTTCATTAATATGTTGTTTTCTATTTTTGTTAAACAAAAATGACGCAGTCTTTAATCCTAGACCTTGGAATCCTAGGCAGAATGCTCATTTGTTTGAGAACAACCTAAACTTTTATCATGGGGCTCTTGTCTCAAAAATAATCACTAGAAAATGGTGTTTGGGGACAAATAATAGATCCATATGTAAGTTTCATAGAACTAAAAATAAAAGGAAATGGTATGACTGCATGTCTGTTATACACTTCACTCCCCTCAGAGTTGTTTGGTAGGAACAATTGCAAATGTCCAGAAGAATTTTGAAACTTTTCAATCCAATTTTGTTTGGAAATACAAAACATGAATTCTTTCAAAAGGCAAACAAGCTATAAATCTTCTAGAGTATATGAATAAATTTACTTAAACACATTTTGAAATCTCTAATAAGTAATTTTAATAAAATATATTAAAAATCCTGTGTTCTATTTAGAAATAGTCCTTCATTCTGTTAAACAGATACAATTTAAGAGTATTCAGCTTGTGATGGGATTGTTAAGGAATTCATTTGACTTTCCTGACATTTAGTTATAATGCACTTGTGATAAGTGACTGTCCGAAATGGCATGATTCTTCTTTTACAAAAAAAATACAAAGCATGATATATGGATCAATAAATGATAAAATGTTAAGTCTTACAATATAATCTCATCCATGTTGGATTAGATTTTGTGTGAGGAGACATTTTATTTATGTCTGTCTTTTGTAAATATGTTAACTGTAAATATGTAAATATACTAAACAGTATATGTACTTGTGGACCAAAAGCAATTCCCTTTTTATTTTTGTCAGTCATGGGGCTTGAACTCTGGGCCTGGGTGCTGTCCCTGAGCTCTTCAGCTCAAGTCTACTGCTCTACCTCTTCAGTCACAGCACCACTTCTGATTTTTCTAGTGCCTGGGTTGGGTATGAACTGCTATCCTCAGATCTCAGCCTCCTGAGTAGCTAGGATTACAGGCTTGAACCACCACGCCTGTTACAAAACCACTGCTTAAAACTTCTTTTGGATTTATCATTTTTTTAAAGTTCTGCTCCCCAAAATAAATAAGTAGAGTGTTTTTGCCTTGTAATTTTTTGTTGCTAATTCTTCAAATAAAATACAATATCAAAATAAGCAGAATGGAGAAAAACCAAATATTTTATATTTAAAGCTACACCATAAAAAATCTATTGCAACTATACTAAAATTTTATGAAGGCCATTAAGAAAACTTCTAATAGTCTTTACTCTGAGGCTTGAACTTAGTACCTGGCCACAGTCTCTGGGTCTCTTTGTAGTCAGTTAGTACTCTATCACAGCTCCACTTCTGGCTTTTCTGAATAGTTTATTGGAGGTAAGAGTCTTAAAGGCATTTCCTCCCCTGGGCTGGCTTCTTACCATGGGCCTAAAATCTCAGCCTCCTGGAGTAGCCCATATTATAGACACCAATCACCCGTGCTCATTTAGAGGAATTTTATGCTTTTTAATATTTTTTCTCTGTGTGTGTGTGTGTGTGTGTGTGTGTGTGTGTGTGTGTGTGTGCAGGTTTGATATTAAACTTGTTTAAAGTACCTATGTCAATATTTGTCAATGAGAAATCTGGTTCAGTACAAAGCTTATTGCTTATCTCTATAGATTTTGAGAAAAAATTCTTCTATACTATCTTCATTAGATCATTTTAATTCACTCTACACATGCTTAGACTTGTGTGTGAATGGCATATATATGTATGTATGCATATATATAGAGAGAGATATGATTTGCCAATTTTTATGGTTTATCATGTGTACAAATTCTGAAGAGGATTTAAAAATGATTTATTAAGCATGATATTGCTAGCTGTCTCTGAAATTACTTTATGAATAAATCAGGGAATAAATAGCTTTCTATTAAATGAGTTTAATTCCAATTCTTTGTCCATTAAGTCATGTTGATTTGCACAGACTTATGAAAGACATCTACAAATAAGAGCAGCAAACAAAATTTTGTTGCCATCAATGATGGTCTAGACTAATAGGAATAGTAGAATGTAGAGATAAAGTTGGTAGCATAAAACCTACTGCAGTAAATTATGACTCTTCTGGCATTAATTTTTTATATTGAGTAACAAGTTACTATGAAGGGAGTTGAGATCGTAGCTATCAATTTACCCTAGATCTGTAAATTAAAAGTCTCAGCATATCGTGAAAAGATTCTCTGCTCATGTTCTTTTATCAAATGGATTCCGTTTCTGTCTGTAGACATTTGGTATATTTACTTACAAGCCAATATGATAAGATATTGCAAAGTTGTTTTCAAGATTTTGTAGGCCTGGAATCATCTGTATTCCTGAAAACTTCCTTGAAGTACTCTTAGTTTGAAGAGGACGATCTATGGTTCTTGAAACATAACCTCTTCCATATTGAAATTCAGCCAAGGAAAACTTTCTTCTTTTTAAAAATCTTCCTTATTCCTTTATTCCATGCATATTGCCGCTGGTTTCAATAAAATTCAAGACTCTATTGAGGGCTCACAATATTAGGTCAACCAAAGAAAAGATGGCATTCTTTGTTAAAATGTACTATTCTAAATAGCGTTACCTAATCTCTGCACACTAAAATACAACAATGGTTCTTAACAGTTACAGGAAAATTTTGCCCCTGATTTTGTACAAGTCATTTCAATCTCAAAGTAATTACCCTGTATATACATTAAAAGCCCATTTCAGAGTATGTCTGGGAATATTCATGAGTAATATGTAAAACTGTTGAAGATATTACTTGATACAACACATACATTAAATGCTAACTTTACTGTTAGTGATGTATTTTTCATAACTGACAATTCAAAACATCAGTGATCTGACACTTTGTGAGGATTACTGAGTGTTTAGCTGTACATAATTTGTTATTGAAAGTAAAGGGCAAAAAAGATCAGAGAATTAGAAATGTAAGTTAGAAATATATCCAAAAGTTATAACCTTTCTAACAGTTTTCTAAAAAGGAAGCTACTTGATTGGAACGAGAAATAAATAAAAAAGATTTTCCACTCCCCATTTCATCACACTATTAATGCTCATGAGAGTGTGGTTTAAATCCAATTTCATTCATTTTAATTCCTCATTAAGCCAAATGATGTTCTATCTGTCGCATAATTGAACATATTCTTAATGAGAAAATAGTAATCATTAAATTCATCATTTACACTCAGGAAGAGAATTGGATATTATTCTTCAACTTGCATGTTAAACCAAGCCAAGATTCCTGCATTAGCTATGACTGAGAAATTATGAGAATGATTTCAAACAAGTCAGTGAAAAAGCAAGATCTATTAAAACATCCATATGCTTTGGAAATGAGGGGAGAGCATATGGTAAGATGTCTACTCATCTAAAACTAGATCATTATTTTTACATAAATACTATGTACATATCCAGCTTGAGAAGATTTGTAAAGAACACCAGATGCATCAACATTAAAATATGTTCATAGTACTAAAAGGTCAACAATTCAATTATGTGAGATAGAGGGAAAATATTTACATGCTGAAAGTAAAGAGAAGATATTTTATTTCCAAAGTGAAAAACTAATACCTTAAAATTAAGAAATTTGGAAAGAATGTATTTTTAAAAGTTGAAAGAAAAACGCAAATCCATCTCGTAATCTTTCTCTACTTTTCATCACTAGTCAGCCATGCATTGGAGAAAAATGTGTCCTTTTCTAACATTAATTTTTATTAAAAATAGATTTATAGACATCAATAAGACATCCTTGAATATTCCAAATATGACTTATTTTTGTAAAATAGAATGGATTATAAATTGATTATACTATACTCTTTTTTTTTCTTTTTTGCCTGTCCTCGGGCTTGATCTCAAGGTGTCAGCATTATCCTTGAGTTTTTTCCTCAAGGCTAGAACTCTATCACTTGAGCCATAGCATTACTTCTGGCTTTTTCTGTGTGTGTGGTACTGAGGAATCGAAGCCATATCTTTGTGCATGCTAGGCAAGCACTCTATCACTAGGCCAAACTCCAGTCTGACATATTGTACTCTTATGTTAAGTCATATACGCTTGAGTATATACATATATGTATTGTGTATATATACGTATATGTACATGCATATTTGTGTATACATTCCTATAATCCTTGATACTCAAGAAGCTGAGACCTGAAGGGTCATGATTCTAAGTCAGGCTCTAAGGTTGTATCTCTAATTATCCATTCCAGTCTGCAAAGTTGTATCTCTAATTTAAAAACATCAGAAAGCTGGGGTGGATGAATGGTTTAGTGATAACAAATCAGTCCTAACTAAGAAATCCCAGTCAGAACACTAATTCCTACATTTACTCCCTGATTCTAGACCAGAAAAAATAACCAAACACTTGAGAAATACTTAAAGGTTACCTTTTTAAAGGATTTAAAATACTAATGCATTGGAAGTAAAATTATTAATATGAGAATATTTTCAGTGAAAAGTGGTGTTTCTATGAATTGACTAGATTAGAATCCATCAATAATGAAAATCAAATGCAATTGAAATTTTTTGTGCGTGTGTTCAAATGGCTTTACTATATTGTAATTATAAGTACTGGGTGTATTGAGATTCCATTTTTCTTTCCTTCCTGTTTACATCCCACTTCCTTTTGGAAGCAAGTTGCAATCCATATAGATGGCTTTAATTTTTCTCAAATGTTTCCAAAGCTATAGTTGGAGAAAAAATAAACACACATAATTACACAAAATGAGAATGGAAATTTTTATTGCTTTGGAAAGTCTGGGTCAAACATCTCAGAGAATCCAAAGAAAAGGAACTCAATGCCAAACAAATTAACACTTTCTCATTTAATCCTCCTTCCATTCTTACAGAACTCTGTTTGCCACATGTTTATGTGGAAGATTCAAAATATATATAATTTCTTGTCTCTTTACTTGAACAATCACAACTGATTTGAATAATGTAAACAAAAATTGTATTTCCTACACAATAGCAGCATTTCTCTGTAAATATTAAAGAATTAGTTTTCTCATCAGTGATTTTTTGCACTAATGAAACTGCAACCTTATTAAGATTGGAATAAGAAAATCATATAAGTATAAAAATGAAAATACTGGAACATACAAAAATAAAAATACTGGACTACTTTACTCATAATCTAGTTAAAAAATGATGTGGGATTATTTTCAAGTATGGCCAGCTATTTTCCATAACTTCAAGAGTATAGTATGTAAACATCTTGACTTAAACAAGAATATTTATATTTGGTGACCCAAATGGGTTTAGATAATGCTTGTTCTTAATTAAATGGCCTACAGAGCAGATATGTACTGTCATCAGGCTGTCAGATTTAGGTAAAGAGGAGATGGTATTTCATTAAGTCCCCAAGATTAATCTCACCATTATGTTGCATCTAATGGTGAAGCTCTCAGCCTAATTATTTGTAGTATGTTGACATGTCTATAGAATTACTTTAGAAATATGTGCAAAGGGGAAGACATGAATCAGCTATTTTTCCCCAATCTCCTGTTTTTTTTCTTTATGAAGTGCCTTTGTCCTTCTTTGCTATAATTTTAGAAATTTAAGAATTACTGACAAATCTATAATATTTATCAATGCTGTTGGTGAAAGTTTAACTGCAAAGTTATTTTCAAATACGGCTTCTTCTACTTGTGTACTAAAGAAACAGTATTGAATCTCCATTTTCCTCAAAAAAAACTTAAAATCCTGTTTTTTTAAAAAATATCTCACTTAAATTGATAAATTATTCTTCCCAGATATACCTTAAAGTAAATGTGTAGATTCTCAGTCATGGGACCATCTAAGTAAGGCTGAAAGGAAAGTTTATTTATCCAGAACTTCACCCATTCAAACAAAATTAATATATATATTAATTTATATATATTAATATATATAAATATGGCAGGGGGTGTTCTTTTGGTCTGGGCACTGTCACTGAGCTCTTCATCTCAAGGCTGGTACTCTTCCACTTTGAGCCACAGCACCACTTCTAATGGTTAGTGGGAGATAGCAGTCTCATAGACTTTCATGCTCTGAATGGCTTTGAACCATGATCCTCTCAGATCTCTGTCTTCTGTATAGCTAGTGTTACAGGCATGAGCCACCGGTACCTGGCTCAAAATTAATATGTTTTTTTCTCTTCTCAAAGATCTAGTCTATTACAATACATAGGATTTTATGACTGGCTTTAGATAGTCAAAGGATAAGCATTTATTTAGTCAGGCATTTCCTGAGGATTATATTGTCATTTCTCTCCTACTTGTGACATTGGCCAGCTTTGTTTGAGATCAACTCTTGTAATTATAATTTTTCTATCCAGAATTTTATGTGATGGTTTTCAAGACTGAGTTGTAGATAACTGGGCAAATATCCAACCTCTCTCCATTGTACTCTCAACAAGCAGATAGGATAGAAATTTTTTTTTTAATATCCAACTTTCTGGCCAGATGTTGATGGTTCATGCCTATAAACCTAGGTATTCAGTAGGGTGAAATGTGAAGAACATGGTTTATAAGTAGTCAGGGAAGGGAGGTCCTTAAGATCCGTACGTCCAATTAAACATGCACACACATGTACACACAAACACACACACACACAGCAAAACAGTACAGAACCAGAAGTGGCACTGTGACTCAAGTTGTAAAGGACTAGTGTTGAGCAAAAGAAAAGCTCAGGGACAGCACTCATGCCATAAGTAGCAGCCCCAGGATTGACACCAAAATTAAAGTTCTATGCATTAAAAGATTGATATATAAATGTGACTGAAGTTTATTATGTTAAACATTTTTCTTTGTCTGAGTTAAAATATTTCCCCTAATAATGTAATGTGTTAATTTTTCCATGTCGTAAAATACTCAAAACATACTATAGAAAGACTGCTAGAATGCTTTTAGGGAGACCTACCATAGGTCAAAAGGAAATTTTTATTGTTTATATGAGAGTAAAATGCTGATGATTGTTTGCTTTCTTATGTGTGCTATTCTGTTGTTTGGATCCTTTCTATATGTGTTTTTAGACTTCAAGTATCAGCTCTCCTACATTTTCTTTTTATCGAAAGAAGAGAATATTTTTTGTGTGTCCTTTTCCTTCCTGACTCTCTTGTCTGTGGGAAACAAGTACATAATTATTTGAACCACATATTATAGAGCAGCTGTGTTAATGAAAGCATTTGTTTTCATTTATTTTATGTGCACATACCTGAAGAGCTATGCAATGGCTATGCATTTATAAACCCAATGAATGGACATCATAAATAAACACAGGCATAGAATCAGTTAGGAACCAGAATTTGTAGTTAAAGGGATTATATAAACCACAGAAATAGACAGGAAATTCCATCTCCCTGTCTCTTGGGGCAATAGTATATCATCATGTACTTTTAGTTTAACATTTTTGTCTACTTAATACCTAATAACTGAATTTCTTGTCATTTTAAGTAGGGTAATATTCAGCATGTTGATGCTTCTAGTGCTATACTACGGCATATTGACTTATAGGACAGACTTTTAAAAAATTCCAAGATAGTATGATTATGAATATTTAAAATGTCCAGAGATGTCTCAAGAAAATACAATTTTTCCTACAATTTATTAGGAAGTAGTCAAAAATACACGTATATAGAGAGATATTATAATAATGGTGATGATAATAATAATTCTGATATAGACTTATTCCCAAGTGAAGTAACTTTTATTCTGATAAATGAGGACTTCAAGATTCAACAACAAGATATAAAAGATCTAATTTCAATCCCCTGTTATTTTTAGGACAAAATAAAAAATGAGATATTGATGGCCAATAGGTGCTTCTATCTCCAGGAAACAGATATTTGGGGAAACTACCTTTGAAAGTAGCATGTGACCCCTAAACCACCATCACCCTCTTTATATACCTGAAACAGAAACAAATTGCCTAGAGTCAGGAAAAAACTTAAATGCTGGCTGATTTGATTAATAGGTGGGAGCTTTGTGTGGATTAGCTTGAGAAAGCTGCAGTCTACTGGGGATCATCACACTTCTGTGTGGTGTGTCTACATAATCCTCCCAAATTTCTGACTGTGAAACCTGGAAACATCTCTTCATGGATATAGCAAAAGTTCATCATTGTAAAATGTCAGTTTACTGTGAATAATACCATGCTAAAGTTTATCCTAGATCACCGGCTGATTACTTTCTGCTTCATCCTCCTTTGATTTTCTGTGGCTGAAAGGATAGTAAAAATAGCATATTATTGGAGAAATAGTTTTGAAAATCCATGCTTTGGAACATAGAGATAATAAAAGGAATGTTATTTAGTTTTAACTTCATAAATGTTTCCATTTCCTATATCATCTAACCACTCAAACAAGTCTCTCATATGAAAAGGGAAGGGTAAAACATTAAACTCTATGTAAGGAATAGCAACTTCTTACTTCATACCATGTAGAACTCTTTTGCTGGTCTTGTGGAGGCATTAAAATTCTTGCTACAGACACATTTGGTCTCGCCGTGCTTATGAGTGGCATCTCTTTCTCTGTGTTTGAATTTCCATCCAAGTTCAAACACCTGTCTGTTTCATCTGTTAATGTTTAGACTAGTAATGTTTAGATGTTTTTGCTATGTACTAACAAATCCTAACTCATGAGAGAAGGAAAACAAAACAAAAAACAATCCCTATAACATATTAGAATTTTTTACATCAACAGATACTTGATATATAAAACAACCCATCTCTAGGTTGATTAGCATAAATTCTCAAAATGAAGGCATATCTTCAGTTTACGATCACTGCAAAAAATATCTGCAAGAAAAAACTTACAAGATTTTCTAGAAGGAAAAGAATAACAAAACATGAAGAAGAAAGCAAGCCTCAGAATCAGACTCAAATATAAGACATATGTAAAATAACTGTGATCAGTAGGTTAAAGTCTTTAATAAATAAATAGACAGCAATAGAAAAAACACATAGGAAATAAAAGAGATAGAAAAATTGAGAAATACCAGAGAAATGGTTGAATTCAAAACTACTATGAAGACAACTGCTTGGGAAATTTCCTAGACTGGACACAGAAGAGATAAAAGGAAAAGAGGTTAAAGTTCAGTCATTAGAAACTTTTCAGACTGAAATAAAGGCAAGAAAATGATGAATTTAAAAAATGAAACAAAATAGTACTTTGTAAAACTCTGGAAGAAACTCCAAAATCTGTAATACATGCATAATTGAAATACCAGAGAAGAAAGGGGAAATAAGGTAATAAAAGAGAGTGATATATTGGAATTACTAAAGCCTAAGACCATTCAAAATGGATGACAGACAAAAAACTAAAGATTGGGCTGAGAGTTTGGCCTAGTGGTTAAAGTGCTTGCCTAGCATGCATGAAGACCCGGGTTCGATTCCTTGGTACCACATATATAGAAAAAGCCGTAAGTGGTGCTGAGGCTCAAGTGGTAGAGCTCTAGCCTTGAGAAAGTCCAAGGACAGTGCTCAGACCCTGAGCTCAAGCCCAGGACTGGCAAAAAAAAAAAAAAAAAAAAAAAACCTAAAGATTAAGGAAAGCAAGAGGCCAATAATCAGGATAAATAGCACAATTAGTTCTTGTTATGTACAAACACAAACTATATACACACATACTCATCTAACAAAAAACAAAAGACAAAGAAAATCTTGAAAGAATCTGAAGGGTAGAGTCCTGGGGTAATCTGATATCTATAGATGATAAATAGTTAATTGCTTGGGCAAAGAAAAATAATTCTATTTCTGGAGAAAGCAAAATTATGCTTAAAATATTTTCTACAAAATATTAAGAGCTCTGTGTGCAACAGATGTTTTGCAAAGATTTTTTTTTTTTTGGTCAATCGTGGGACTTGAATTCTGGGTCTAGGTGCTGAGTCCCTGAGCTCTACAGCTCAAAACTAGTATTCTACCACATTGAGCCACAGCAATACTTCCAGTTTTCTGGTGGCTAATTGGAGATGAGAGTCTCACTGACTTTCTGTCCCAAGCTTGCTTTGAACTGTGATCCACAGATCTTAGCCTACTGAGTAGCTAGGATTACAGACATGAGTCACTGAGGCCCAGGTATAGTGCAAAGATTTTTAAATTTTCTTTATTTCTTAAGGGAAAGGGAGATATAGCAGGCCACAATTTCAGATTTAGATAAAGAATTAAAGAGTTTTGGAGAAGGAATAAATGAATCAAAACGGATTCTTTTCTTCCTTTTAATCAATCAGAAAGGATAAAATGTAAATGGGTATTCGAATGAGCATAAGTAACAATGTAAGTGTTGGAAGGGATTAAATAGGAATACTCTTTAATAAAGTCCTTCATCACATGTAGTATAAAATACTACAAAATTCCCTATTCTAGGTAAAGAGATAAAAATACTTTATTAAATCAGAGAAAGAAAAACTAATCCCCCAAAACAAAATCAGGTGGTTTAAATGTGAATGATCAAAATGCACAAATTAAGCTTAAGAGAAAATGACAGATTTAAAGAATTTAATGTCCTAGAGTTCTTTTTAAAAAGATGATAAAGTGGCACTGTGATTCACTTGGTATTGCAATTGCCTTGAGCTGATAAGTACAGATACAGTACCCAGGCAAGCCCCAAGACAGACAAAAAAATATCTAAGCAGTTTAATCTTCAATTCTATAAAGACTTCAAAGGAGAACTCACACCAATATTCCTCAAAGTCTTCAATGAAATTAAAAGCAAAAATTCTCAACCAAAATCATTCTATGAAGCCAACTTAACCCTTATCCCAAAATAAGACAAGGACTCATCAAAAAATACAAGTATAGACCCATTTCTTCAATGAACATTGATTCAAAACTTCTCAACAGAATTGACTTCAACTACTCATATATCACCCTGCATCATTAATTCCAAAGGGATCAAAGACCTTGAGATAAAAGCAGATACCCTGAAAACTTTACAGGAAGGAATATGAGATCCACTCGAGCTTCTTGGCACAGGTCAAAACTTTCTTAGTAAAGTCCCATAAATACAGCAAATAAAATAAACTTTGGACAAAAGGCATTGCATTGCACCACAGAACTTCTGGATGGCAAAGAATATAGTAAGTTTAAATGGAAAGCCCACAGAGTGGGATTTGGTTTTCACTAGCCACGCAAAAAACAAGGGCTTCATATCTAAAATCTATCTACAGCTCAAAAACTTGTATTTCTTGAAAACAAATCCTGAAAGAAATAACCATCTCATACTGAAATGCAAATCAAACCAACTCCAGTTAGAATAGCCATTATCAAGAAATCAAACAGATGCTGGCAGAGATGAGGCCAGAAGAAAACTATACTACAATGGTGGTGAGAGCGTAAACTTATTCAAGTACTATGGAAAGCAGTATGGCTTTTCCTCAAAACACTAAACCTAGAGCTACCCTGTGACCCAGCAATCCCCTGGACATTACCCAAATGTCTAGAAACAAGGCCATACTAAAGCTACTAGCACAATAATGTTCATTGCAGCATTATTTACTATAGCTAAGATATGGAACCAACCCAGATACCCATCAGTAGATGAATGGATGAAGATGTGGTATTTATATACAATGGAATATACATCTAGGATACATATAGTAGACATCTAGGATTCTCCTAGCAGAGGACCACAATAGCTCAAAAGCTAATGTGCATATATGTCCATATAAAAAGAGGCTAGGGAAATGACTCTAGGATATAGAAATAAGAGGATTATTTTTAGGATTGTTGTTCTTCATGTACAATGAGAAATTATTATTTTTCCCCTTGTGGTTTATCTCATGTTATTG
The DNA here is from genome assembly GCF_031878675.1 of Megascapheus bottae. NCBI lineage: Eukaryota > Metazoa > Chordata > Mammalia > Rodentia > Geomyidae > Megascapheus > Megascapheus bottae. The sequence goes on from NC_143517.1 coordinate 24,800,112, forward strand.
CTGTATCTGTTTTTGGTACCTAGTATATTTGTTTATTTGAAATAGGGAAGGGAGGCGAAAAAGCAAGATGATTGGAAGGGTGTGTGGGAAGGGAAAGTGAGAGAAAAACATGGGAAGGGGTATCAATGTTCAAGAAGTAATGTATTGACTACCTGATGGATGTAACTGCAACCCCTCTATACATCATCCTGAAAATAAAATACAAAAAAGGACAAAATAATATCTCATCTTAACTCAATATATTGACTGTTAAAAGTAAATAAACACTAATCTATTAACAAAAGCAGTAACACCAATGAAATACTTGAATAGTCTCTGCATTGTCAGAAATATTTCTTTTAAATGTTCTGAATCCAGGCATGGTACTTCATGCCTTTAATCTCATCTATTTGGGAAGAAGAAATATGGAGGATTTCAGTGTGAGGTCAGTCCAGAATAAATTAATCAAATCCATATCTCAACCAATGAGTCTGGCCTAATAGGGCATGCTGCCAGCACAGCTACAAGGGAGGCTTGAGTAGAGAATGGTGGTCTGAAACTACCCAAAGAAAAAAAGTTAATACCTTATATGAAAAATTGCTAAAAGAAATGAAAGAAATCGGAAAGTAAAGAAATGAAGGAAGGCAGGTCAGGAAGAAAAAGGGAGGAAAAAAGTGACAGTAAAGAATGCAGAGGGGGCACTGGGAGTTTGGCCTAGTGATAGAGTGCTTACCTTGCATGCACAAAGATCCAGGTTCGATTCCTCAATACCACATACATAGAAAAAAGCTGAAAGTGGTTCTGAGGCTCAAGTGGTAGAGCTCTAGCCTTGAGAAAGTCCAAGGACAGTGCTCAGACCCTGAGCTGAACCCCAGGAGTGGCAAAAAAATAAATAAAGAAAAAAAGAAAGAATGCAGAGGGGAAGAGAAAGAAGGAAAGAGGGGAAAATTATTTGGCTAATACTAATAATATATATTTCCTAACTATAAAGAAACTTAATATTAAAACAAGAGTTTCAAAATATGTAGTATAAAAATGCACAGAACTTAAAGAAAAAATTAATTTTTATGGGATATCACAAATATTTATTTTAATAATTAATACATTAAACTAGTAGAATGTCAGTAAATGCATAGATGAAAAGAAGGGCATTGCGACCAGGAACATATCCTAGTGGTAGAGTGCTCGCCTAGCATGCACAAAGGTCTGGGTTTGATTCTTCAGCACCACATATATAAAAAATGCCAGGTGGTAGAGCAATAACCTTGAGCAAAATGTGTTCAAGGACAGTGCCCACGTCCTGAGATCAAGCCCCAGGACTGACAAAAAAAAAAGGAACAAAAAAAACAGGAAAGGAAAGAAAAGAACATGAACTAAGAGACCTTTAGAGAACAACCATGGACTGACAGTTGCAGAACATACAGCTTTCCTTTGCTCACATGCTACAATCATCAAATTAGACTAAATACTGAATCTAAAACATACTTGAATGTAAGCCAAATAAAATATCAACTCAAATCACAATGGGCTTACAAATGAACAAAAGAAAGAAAATTGGATAATTTACAAATATTTGGAAATTAAGAAACACAGATCTCAGTAAAATAGATTAAAGAAGAAATCTTACAAAGAACTAAGCATAATTGTAAATTGGATAGAAATGAAAAAGGTTATTAATATTTTGGACATATATCAACAACAGTACTTATGAATTTTAATATTATGTGCATATTAAAAAATAAAATGGTGTGGGCTGAGAGTTTGGCCTAGTAGTACAGTGCTTGCCGAGCATACACAAAGACCCGGGTTCCATTCCTCAGTACCACATACATAGAAAAAAGCCCGAAGAGGCTCAAGAGGTAGAGCTCTAAACTTGAGAAAGTCCAAGGGCAGTGCTCAGGCCCTGAGCTCAAGCACAGGACTGGCAAAAAATAAAATAAAATAAATGAAATGATGTGAAATCATTTTATTTTATTTTTTGTCAGTTTTGGGTCTTAAACTCTGGGCCTGGACATTGTCCCTGAGTTCTCAAGCTCAATGCTACCACTTACCCTTGAACTACAGTGCCACTTCCGGTTTTCTGGTGGTTAATTGGCAATAAGTCTCACAGACATTAGTTGCTGGGCTGGCTTTGAACCATGATACTTAGAGCTCAGCCTCCTATGTAGCTAGGATTACCAGTGTGAGCCACCAAGCCCGGCTTGAAATCATTTTATAAACTAGAAAATGGAAGAACATTGTAAACCTAAAAATTAAAGGAAAATGTTTAAATGGAGCTGAAATTAATGTAAATGAAAACTGAAAAAAAAGAAAAGCAATGAAACCAAAATACTGTTTATTGAAATTAGTAAAATTAAAGATTATTCATCAAACCTAACCAAGAAGAAAAGAAAGCCCTATCAAGGAGGCCTCCCTTTTGGTCAAACACAATGTAAAGATAATAATATGCTAACAAATTACATTCTTTGATTTACAGTTTTATTTATAGATTTCTGCTTCTGGAATCCATTCAAGTAAATTTAGGCGTTGGAAAACAACTGGACAATCTGGCATACTAGACTTTAACAGAATGGTTGGCAAAGAGAGATACTAAAGAAAAATAAAAGTAAGGCTTGAATAAATAATGAATCCTTAGGCACATGAAATCAAGTGCAGTGAACCAGTGCTCATGGCTTGTGCCTGTACTCCTAGCTACTCAGGAGGCTGAGATCATGATTTGAACCACCTGGGAAGGAAAATTCCTGAATCTCTTACCTCTCATTGATGTCCAGAAAATAGGACCTGGAACTGTGATTCCAAATGGTAGATCACTAAATTTCAGCAAATATGTTCAGGGACACCACCCCCACCAACCACCACCACCACCACTATGAAAAGAACAGCATTAGTATACTTACTACAATTTATGCCCTATTCAAGATGTATTTTTTACAAATCTTTATGTGAGAAAAGACTATCACAGTTAATCTTAGTCAACTTGAGTACATTGAAAAATCCCTAAACAATTAGTAAAGGGAAATTCTCCATGTGTTTGTAAAAATATTTCCAAAGACAATTTGCTTCAGTGTCAACAAACTGTTGGAATAGAATCACAGTGGTTAATGCCATGCAATGGGCTAGAGTGCTGAATGGAATGAAAAAAGCAGTAGAAATTTTTCCTTCAGTTGCCAGTGATTATTAGACAACAGATGATTTTACATGCAGACTAATACTTTGACTGTCCAGGTAACTTCAAGACTTTAGCTTTATATTGGGGCATATTGCGTTGTTTTTCTGTTTTGTTTTGTTTACTTGTTTTTAGTCAGTGGCAGGCCTTGAACTCAGCCTGGGCACTGTCCCTGAGCTGTTCAGCTCAAGGCTAGCTCTCTCTCTACCAAGTTGAGCCACAGCATCACTTATGGTTTTGTGGTGGTTAATTGGAGATAAAGAGTCTTAAGGACTTTTCTACCTGGGCTGACTACAAACTGCAATTTTAATATTTTAGTCTCCTGTGTTACTAGGATTATAGGCTAGAGCTACCAGAACTGGGCCTAGGCTGGTGTTTTATCTTTGGATTTTGAAACTTTCGTCTTGGACAGAGCACCTCAGTTTTCTATACTTAGTTTTCTAGTCTGCAAACAGCCACTGTGAGATATAATCACAAAGACATTTTATAATCAGACATTTTTCTTTTGCTCTTATTTGTCTGGAGGACATTAACTAAGAGAAATGGAAAGATGAATAAGAAAATAGAATGAAAATTTAGAGTAGGAGAGCAAGAACAGAAAAATGAGATTAAAAAGTGGGAAATTAAGTAAAATATTGAAATTCTTAATTTGTTGAACTTAAGTCTCTCATTTATAAGCAACATGTCCCAACAGCTAGAAGAGGATTACAGAAAGAATAGGAAATAATTATTTCTAGGACAACCATGTGGCTTTGATATAGAAAGCAAAGGATGTAGGGGAGAGAGGAAATGGTAACTCATTCAGAATATCCGTGTTGATAGGAGTTAATGCATTGCTTTAACTAATTATCTTACTTTTTACCTCCCACTCTCAGTAAGTTACTGAAGCCATTTCTCACACTGTTGCCAACAACAATGATCATCTTGCCAAATCTAATATTTTAGTCTCAAGATTTACTACTCAACTCTGCAGCTGCAATTAATGAGAATGATCACATTATTAACCCCAATTTTTATTTTCTTAACTTTCATAGCACTGTACTTATTTTTTCCCCAATTCTGGTTATGTCTTCCCATCTCCATTTGATAATTCATGAATTTTAATTCTGTCTCCCCCAAGTGTTGGCCTATTGTGTTCATAGATGTGTATAGAGTATTTCCACTTGGATATTCAATAGCTTAAGGTGAATGACTCATTACAATAGCCTCTCGCCATCTCAGTCAAAGGCCTCAGTGTTACTTCCATTATGAGTACTATAAGTTGTACTTCCTTCCCTTCATCTGTAAATCCTATCAGATCCGTTTTTGTAATGAGTCCAAACTGTGAATATTTCTCAGAACATAATCTCTGTCATTCTTATCCACATCATATTCTATCTCCCCTGGTAAGACAGCAATCTTCCTGACATTCCTCTTTCTTTTCTTTGCTAATGACGTATTTATTATCCATGAAACAGGAAGATGATAAATACAATATTAAAAGGACACCATATGCCTCTTCTTTCTCCAAAGCCTTCAAGTAGCTGGCCATCATGCTAAAAGATCTAACAAATATTTCTGAGATCCTGCAGTGGGAAATTTTGTTTTCAAACCCAATGAATGTGCAAAAGCAAATGCTTTTCCCTGGTCACACCATCTATCAAGGAAACAGTACTTAGCTCACTTTTCTGTTCTAGGCTATGCTTTGTATATCTAGACCTGGAGATCTTTTTCTTAGGCCTGTTGACCACATCTCTCAGAGTGAAGACTGTGTGTTTTTAAACTCTCCACCACTATATGCACACATGGGACAGAGCAATGTCCATGACATATCTATTTCTAGGTGAGAAGGATAACCAGCCCTTTGACATTCAGACTATCAAAAGGAGCAGATTTGAACCAAAAAATTAAAGCAGATGGTGGGTATAACATGTGGGGCCTAGGGTACCTCTTGCTGCACAGTCATGTTCCAGCTTACGAGTCCAAAAATGTTAAATTCACTGTGATACTTTGGATTTTTCCAGAAAGAGATATTTGCCAGAATAATTAAAAATATCCTTAACAACTCTTAGCTTAATTTAGTGTTTTCTTAACATCAATTTACACATAGGAATGTGTTGAAAAAACTCAAAGGAGATCATTTTAGTTACATAAATTCCTGTTGTTTTATTTCCAATTATGTTCATGTGTTAAAATATGTATAGCATAAAATTGATCATTTTACCCATTTTAGGAGTGTAGTTCCACTGTAGAAATACATCCATAAATGCAATTGACTCATCATCATCATCTATGTTCACAGGTCTTTTTCATCTTCCACGCCTGAAACACACAGGATGAGTCGTGTTCTCATCCAAGCAGAATCATGCAGCGTTTTTCCTTTGGTCTTATTTCACTTAGCCTAACATCTCCCAAATTCATCCATGTGGTAGCATTTGCCAACCTTCTCTACAATTTTGGCATTTCATTTTATAGTATGTATGACATTCTGCTTATCCACTATATCTTTTAATAGGCTATTTGTTTCTATATTCGAATTATTTCAGATACTGGTGATGCAAACATTTATGTAACAAAACTGTTTCATTGTACTGATATTATTTTTCATAACTATGTGCCTACCATAATGATTGCTGGATCCTATGTGGTAAATCTATTTTTTGACTTCTTCAAAAACCATTATACTGTTTTCCAATATATGTTTCATTTTACTTTCCCAATCAAATAACACAAATCTTCAATCCCATCCATATCCCAGCCAATACTTTTTTTTTTTGCCAGTCCTGGTCTTGAGCTCAGGCCCTGCACTGTCCTTGGACTTTCTCTAGGCTAGAGCTCTACCACTTGAGCCTCAGCACCACTTCTGGCTTTTTTCTATGTATGTGGTAACAAGGAATTGAACCGGTCTTCATGCATGCTAGGCAAGCACTCAACCACTAGGCCAAACTCCCGGCGCCAATACGTTTTTATGAAAGTTTTTTTACTGATTGTAACCAATGTAAGGGATTTGATGCTGCATTACATTGTAGCTTTGGTTTGCATTCTCCTAATATTTAGAGTAAAATTCACATGGTAATTGGCTATTTGTCTTACCTAGAGGTATGTCTGTTCAAGCTGTTTCCCATGTTTGGCATTTAATTTTCTTTATTGCTCTTATATTAAGAGTGTTTTATGTCTTTTAAAATAACACATGAGCAAATAGATTAACATGCTAATATTATCTTCTGATGCATATCTTTCAACAACTCATATGAGGCTATTTGATATAGATCAGTAATATAGTGAGTGTTTCACATGTTCAAGGCTTTTGAGGAAATCCCCTTATTTGCATGCACAAATGCAAACACAAATTCACCCACACATATATGCACCCACACATATATATAAGGTTACATTAAATCTAGAAATCATTTTATTTAGTATCACCATCTTCATAATCTTTGCTGTCCATGAACACAGGGTATATGTATTTATTTATATCTTGTTTAATGTTCATGATTGTATTTCACTGTGTAACCTGCTATCTTGGTGAGCTACATTTTGTTTCTTTGCTATTTAAATGCTAGTTTTTCATAATTACTTCTTTAAATCATCACTGTATATGAACAACTGACTTTTTACTTGGCAGCTTCATATTTGACTTTTTTCCTTCATGTGTTTTCTAATTTTGAATAAAAATTTGTTGTGGTTGCTTGAATGTTTCCTCTTGTGTAAGGTCATTGTTCCTTTCTAACTTGGGTGCCTCTATTTTTCCTAAAAATTTTGATCAGAACTTTTAGATTATGCTGAATTGCAATGGCAAAAGTAGTCATCCTCACATTGTTGCTTCTCTAAGAAAACCTTGAAGCTTTTCACCATTTAGCATTATGTTGGCTGTTCAGTTGTTTTTAGTTGTTGTCAGTTGGTTTTTGATGGCAGTAATGAGATTAGAACTCAGGTCCTCGCCTTGTGCCTGAACTTCTTTTGCTCAAGGTTGAAGTCTACCACTTGACACACAACTTCACTTCCAGTTTAGTTGATACTTTAATTGGAGATTATGGTCTCATGAGCTTTCCTGCCTTGATCTTCAGTTTTCTGTGTGGATAAAACTATAACAGTGAGTCACCACCATCGCACCCAGGGCCCATATTTTCTTTTATATGTATATTTTATTACCATAAGCTAGGTTCTCTTATTCCTATTTTGTTGAGCATATTTTCTTTCATAAAAGCTACTATGTTTTGTCCAATGTTTTTATATTAACCAAGATAATGATCTGTTTCTCTGTTCTTTCTATTGATATAGCATATTACATCAATCAGGTTTTAAATGTTGGAACGTGCTTATATTCCAGTAATAAATTATAAATATGCATGCTGTGTTATTTTCATATATTGATTAATTTGCATTGCCATTACTCCTTTGAAGATAGTTGTGGCAATGTTCACAAGGATTGTTGGTTTGCAGTTTCTTTTATTATGGTGCAATATTCTGAGTGCAAAATTCTGCCCAAATTATATTGCCTTATATTTTTCCTTTGAAGGCCATACAGAGTACATTCAACTAAACATTTGAAATTAATAAGGTAGTATCTCTAAGAATCAGATCTGCCCTCATCTTCACTGGGTTGATTCTTGCTCCTCTTCCTCCTTCTTCTCATCCTCCTCCTTCTCCTCCTCCTCCTCCTCCTCTTCCTCTACTCCTTCTTCTCTTCCTCTTTTTCCTCCTTCTCCTTCAACACCTCCTCCTCCATCCCTTCCATTTATTCCCTGTCCCCTCCCCACTTTCCTGATGTTTTAGGAGTTATTCTTTACCATCATATGAGGTCTTTATACCAAGGACCAGATGGATGTGTAAATTTAAATTATTTTAGGTATATTCTGACACACAGCATTTTCTAAAATGTAGAATTTTCCATCTACACCACTGTTTTTGAGTTCCCTAGTCTTTAAGACATGATACCCAATGAAGAGCGAAAGAATGAAAATTAAGGGGATGAGGGGAGCACCTTAATTCTTCAGATTTGGAATTTTTTTTTAACCTGAGGAAGGATCTTTTAACAGTGGGGAGAAGTGTAACACCAATGGCCACTTGCATCTCCATGAAAAGCCTGAGGAATAACAATCAGGATACAGACTCCCAATTTTCTGACCATAAGATAGGTAATTGTTGCCTATACCAGATCCTACAAGGAAGATGTCCCAGGCATAGCTCAACAAATTCTAGCTGCAAAGCTGGCAATGAAGGAAGAATAATTATTATTGTGGCAGAAACGGATATTATTTGAAGTCAGTCACATTATACAACATGAAACTTTCAGTGAAACTGCATGCCTTTTGGATCCAGTTTTCCAAACTAGTTACATCAAATTCCAGTAATGACATCATGGGCTAGATGGTGAGACAATTGCTATATTTCTCATTATAGATTCTCGAAACTCTGCTTTCTAACTTAAGTATTGAACCCCCACATCATTTTTTAAGTTTTATTTTCTTGTTGGGGTGATGTACAGAGGGGTTCTAGATACATTTATCAGGTAGTGGGTATACTATTTCTTGAACATTGTTACCTCTCCCCACTTTCCCTTCTCCATCCCCTCATCTCGCTTTTTCCCTTTACCTTCCCATTTTCAGATACACAAATAAATGTATATACAATATACCAGGTACCAAAATCAAATTCTGTAATAACCTGAGATAAACCTTATGGGGAAAAGAATAAATGAAGCATAGTTTCACATAGTATAATAAGAACAACAATAACAAAGATACTCCAAATCTTTTTTAAAGGATCATTCATTACTACTCCCTTCTCTGTGTCATGTAATTACATCCATATATTGTATAAAACTGGGAATAGGTATAGATTCTAAAAGCACCAACATTTAATGTAATTTCCTTACATCCTACATTGACCCAAAATAGTATAAATTTAGAGAGGGTTGTCTATATAAGTAAACTAAGAAAGCATTTAATTGAATTCCTCACACATTTTAGCATAATGAAGGATTTTATGTTCAAGGATTAAAAATAATCAAGAAGGGTTAGAGTCACAAGCTAGGCAGCAAAATATGTGGGAATAAAAATCACACTGTTCTGTTCTTGTAAGGGAATTTTTACAATGTACTCAATATAATATGGTATTATACAATCTTTATGTGCAGAAATTGGCATACACTTCAGAAAATAGCTTTATACCAGACACTAAATGTATGCAAATGTTTATCTTTTAGTATTTTTAATTGAAAGTAAAGTAATGGTATAGAAGTATTTTATAGCTCTAAAACTATGATATTGTTATTTTAAGGAAAATTAACTCTAAAAATTTATATATTTATATGTGGAATTTTATTCAATAAATCCATGGATTGCTATGTTGTTATTTCTTTATGGCTATTTAGATTTGCTACACAAAACCAATATTTTTGTAATGGCACTAATGTTCTCATATGTAAGACATTATTCACAGTATGCTTCCTGTTATTTTGCATAGTATTATTCTTTGTAAAACGTAATGTTTTGGCTTTGGGAGGCATATTGCTATCAAATGCACAGGACTATAGTTGTGGTATGGAGCCATAGTGTTGTTGCTTGATTTAAAAATTACCTTCACAACCTAATGAATAAGTTAATTTAGAAGGGATAGGAGAGACTGATCAAAATGAGATAGAGAAAAGGAGAAGATATTGGAACAAAGTATAGAGAATGTGGATATTTCAATCTGATTTTTAAAAATTCTGATATTGTAATTGTCAGTAAATACGAAAATAGAATTGATATTTTACATATCTAAATCAGTTACAATCTGAATTATTAATTTATAAAATTTGTCAAAATGAGTTTGCTTCTAAATAAAATCACAAAATTTTACCTACTTGTATCTATTTTTCCCTGGTGAATCATTTCAATTTTTATATAATTTATATTTCACTGTCTTTGAGTAGTTCTAGAAAGAAGTTTCAAGTCAACATGTCAGTTTATGGTAAAATAAATTTGATCATGTCATGCCTTTCATTATTATCCTCCTTCTCCCTCAAAGCCACACAACCCTTCTCCACACATTGACCTCGTTCCATTTTCATAGCTATTGACTGAACATTATGACTGCAGTCTTGACATCATCCCCCTACATGCTCCATCCCCATACATATGCCAGCTTCCTGGCATTCATGTTGTTAACTGTAAATGAGTTCTTCTATGTATTTACACCTGTAATCATTTCCTGTGCTTTAATTTTTTAAGTAATTAATTTTGCCATTGATGGAGCTTGAGCTCAGGGTCTGGGCACTGTCCCTGAACTTTTGTGCTAATTTCAAAGCTCTACCCATCTGAACCATAGTTCCATTTCCAATTTTCTGGTGGCTAATTGCAGATGAGTCTCAGAGATTTCCTGTCAGACTGGCTTTAAACTGTGATCCTTAGATTTCAGTCTCTTGAGTAGCCAGGATAACAGGCATGAGTCACTGGCCCCTGGCTTTTAGTTAATATTCTTAATCTCTGTTAAGTAATAAAGTAGTATAATTCTGATTTTGCCTTTTATAAATGACCCTGGAGCACTAGCCTGTAAAGATAATACAAAAATAGAATTTTTACTTTTACAATAAAATTTAAACTAATTTATGAAAGAATAAACTTTCAGATGTTCCCGAATAGCTGATTTTCCACCTCTCCCAATCTCCCATTGTCTTTTTCCTTTTTATTTTTTGTAAGTCCTGAGCTACAGCACCACTTCAGTGTGTGTGTGTGTGTGTGTGTGTGTGTGTGTGTGTGTGTGTGTGTGACTGAGAAATCAAACCCAAGATTTATTGCATGCTAGAGTAGCACTCTACCACTCCTGGCTCCAATATATGTTTAGTGTCTACATTTTCTTTGGCTTTGGTTCTAAACCTTGTCCTTTTGCTTCCATAGAAACAGTTTTCTGTACTCCCTGAGGTTTTTCATGTTGGAAAGACTTATGTTGGGAGACAAATGAGACTTGTAAGCATGGATTTAAATTGTTATAAAAAGTATATTTGGAAAAATTGGGAGGGGGAGAAATAAATGATTGATGGAAGATGCACATCACTCGTAATCTACCTGTTGAACTGAAACTACTCTGTAAAACTACTTCAGACCAAATAAAATCAAATTTAAAAGCATACTTAGTCAAAAATTTAAACAACTAAGTCTTTATAAACAATGTAGATGCATTTACATACAAAAATGCCAACCATGATTTGATCCATTGTTTTTCTCAAGATTCTTTCTTATATTTTAAAAATAGAATGGTAAATTCCAGCAGAATTTACAATGAACCTGTAAAGCCTCTTTACTTATGATACAAAACAAGCATTGTCATTACATGTCCATTGCACTTACTTTGAGCATATGTACCCCCAAATATAAGAATTTATTATCATTCTATAATTTTTTTCATTTTGATCTATGATTACTTTACCCTAAACATTGCTCTTTGCACTTTTTTCTTTTTTTTTGCCAGTCCTGGGCCTTGAACTTAGGGTTGAACACTGCCCTTGGGATTTCTCAAGGATAGAGCTCTACCACTTGAGCCACCGCACCTCTTTTGGCTTTTTTCTATGTATATGATACTGAGGAATTGAATCCGGGTCTTCGTGCATGCTAAGCAAGCACTCTACCACTAGATCAAACTCCCGGCCCCTCTTTGCACCTTTTTCTATTGCTATCCATATTCATTTTGTCACGGAAAACATTCTTTAGATTGTTAGTTATTTCTTTTGCGATGCTACCACTCACATTTTTTTTAGCTAATTGCTATAAAATTGTCATCTCTATGAATCTGACAATATTAAGATCATGTGTGACATTTGCATTAATCTGATGATAGAGTAATTAAAATTATTTGACTTAATTATTCCACCACTCTTACTGGACACACTATCTCTTCTTTTGTTTTACTTTAGGAGTGAATGTATTCCACTTCTGACTGATAATTTTTTCTTACACTGACAACTTTATGTAGACCTAGATTTTCCTTTTTAATTCACATCCATTCTCCTATACATCTCACATTGTCTTGCCACTTTTAATCACTTTTTAATTTGATTTACATTCCAAATTTCTCTTGTGAATTATAGATTTGCTGATTTCACCATCAAATATATACCACAAACTGAACAACAAAAAAAGTGAGTTGCTGACATTTTTCTTAACTAACATTAGAACCTTGATTTTTGCACTTTTACCAACATCAATGCACTGCAGTTTTTCTGGATGACTTGGTCTCTTATATGTTAATTACTCCTTATTTTCTCACACATTCTGTGATATGTATATATGTACTATTTCCAAACTCCTCCATCTGCTTACCTCCTACATTTATTTCTTCTCCAATCTGGGGATTCTGTAGAATGGGGGAACATAGCAACATACACACACACACACACACACACACACACACACACACACACATATACACACACACACACACACCTATATATATATATATATAGGTGTGTGTGTATATATATATAAACAAAATTGTCATGAAAATAGAAGAGAAGCTCAACAAAATTAATAGCAATGAAAACTTACATATATAGAATACTTTTTTTTGCCAGTCCTGGGCTTGAGCTCAGGGCCTGAACACTGTCTTGGACTTTCTCAAGGCTAGAGCTCTATCACTTAAGTCTCAGCAGCACTTCCAGCTTTTTTCCATGTGTGTGGTACCTAGGAATCGACTCTGGGTCTTAGTGCATGCTAGGCGATCACTCTACCACTAGGTCAAACTCCTGGCCCATGAAATACTTTTTAAAAGAAAAATTTCTATAAAAGTATTGAGTTCATATACTAAATAACTTTACTTTCTAGCTATACAATTCAGTTTTGTCCATCAATTAGTGCCTTGAGCTCATCTAACAGTAGTGACAGGAAACAAGCATTAAAGTTTGTTTTTAATATTTCTATATCAAACTCAGTAATAATTTTTAAAACCATCAAAGTAGTGAAAAGAAATCTATGTGATATATTTATGTATGGAAGAAGAAACCTTTAGTTTTCTAATCTGTACTTTATAACACCTTGGAACATGAGTTATAGTCTGATTTTCATAAAAGGTACTTGAGCCACCAATCTTTTCCTTTTCAGCTCTTTTGTTTTAGGTTTAAATTGATACCTTTGGGATTTTTTGTTCTTTTCATGTTTATATCTATTTATTCCAGTAATATTAGACCAATATGCATTAATAAGTGTATGGCAGAAAAAGCCTAGAGGAAATTAATTGTCACTAACAACCCAGGATTCTGTGTTCTAATAAGCAGAACAGGCTATGCATTCTTTTATGTTGATTATACATGCAGATAATGAAATTTCCATTAAAAAGTAAACATCACAAATATATTTCTGACATGTTGTACATATCAACAAAGAAATTAAAATTAGCATGCCTTTAACATTATACAACCTCTCATTTTATGTAGTTAAAATGAGGGAAACAGGATGAAATGGGAAGGAATCAATGCATTGTTTTAAGGAATTGAGGATTTGTACCTCATTTTATTGTAGACAATCTGCCTTCCCTATTAGTAAGAATTTTCTAATAAAAATATTACATATTTTATTTTTCTAACAACAGAAACAAGGCAAGATGAAAGCTAACAATGCAAATACATTTCTTGTAGCATTATTATTTTTTTTTTCCAGACCTGGGCTTGAGCTCAGGGCTTGAGCACTGTCCTTGGACTTTCTCAAGGCTAGAACTCTACCACTTGAACCTCAGCACCACTTCCGGCTTTTTTCTATGTATGTGGTACCGAGGAATTGAACCCGGGTCTTCATGCATGCTAGGCAAGCACTTTAACCACTAGGCCAAACTCCCGGCCCTCTTGTAACATTATTTATCATAGCTAAGATATGGAAACAACCCAAATACTCCTTAATGATGAATGGTTCAAGAAATGTGGTATATATACAAAATAGAATCCTATATTTCCATCAGAATGTACAGTATCACCACATTTGTAAGGAAATGGAAAGACTTAGAAAAAGTCATATTATGTGAAGTAAACGAGTCCCAAAGAAACACAGGCTCCGTGGTTTCCTTCATTAGTGTATGTCTTGGATTTTCTTAGCAAAAGATCACAATAGTTCATTAGCTGTGTACATTCGACCCTATAAAATGATGCAAATCAAAATGAACTCCAAGATATGGAAATAAGAAGTTTTTGTCTTTTTTTTAAAGTACTGTGTGAAGTTATAATTTTTTTCTTTTTCCATTTTTCTTTCTTTTCCTTGGTTTATCTCCTGATATCACTGTTTTGGATTTTGGTACCCTGTGTCTTCTATGTACATTTATCAGATTTGGGGAAGAAAAAAGAAATAACAAAATGGTGAGACAAAAAGCAAAGGGTGAACCAAGCAGCAATGATACTCAAAAGACACTGTTGGAAATGAAATTTACAAGCCAGGGGGAGGGAAGGTTCTAGGAAAGAGAGGGAAAGTGGGAGAAAAATGAGAGAGGGGGTAAAAATGTTTAACAAGAAATATACTCAGAGCCTCCTGAGGTGGCACCCATCTGTAATCCTAGCCACTCAGGAGGCTGAGATCTGAGGATCAAAGTTCAAAGCCAGCCCAGGCCCTCAACACTACATCTTTACAATAGGCTAAAATTGAAAAAGCAATATTTGTTTCATTTTACAATTGCTCACTTTCAATAGTTCTTTTGATACTATTAAAGTGAAATTTATAAGACTTTATTCTATCATTGTCATTGGAATATTTTTGTATTAATATTTCAAAGTATTTAAAGTTTCAATGAATACAGTAAGTCTTGCAAACTTGACTCATGAGTATTATAAAAATACAGTCTCTGACCAAGCATAATAAATTAAGCTTATAAATACTGACTTCAGAATTACCCCATTTTTGTATTCATATGATTGCTTTGCTCTAGCTCTTTGCAATTTTAAAGTTCCCTCACAAAACAGTTGGTTACTTGGTCAGTAGATGTTTCTTTAGAAAAAACTTGTCTCAAATTAATTGGGCTTTGTGTACAACAGTTTCAAAAGTTTCATTGTGCTTCCAGGCATTAAAGCACACACCCACTGTTCTCAGTGTTGTAAAGCACAAATCAAAGATCAGTCCATTGTCACAATATTTTACTTTCTCATTCTCTTTATCTCTTCCTCCCTCTCTCCCCCCTCAGTCTTTCTCATTCTTACATACACAAAATCAAATACACACACAGACACACACATACATATAAACTCACATTATGCTGAAAGATTAAAAGCAATATAACCATGTATCATAAGTGATTGTATCTTTCATTTTATGTGGCAAGCTTCAACTCTGTAATTACATTCCACCTTGAAGTAGTGGTGCTTTCTTTAGGCATTATTAAAGTGTGACTCTGCACTTAACTAATTGTTACTAGAAAAGCAGAAGGCAACATTTACCCTAAAAATGGAAGCCATTCCTATGCTACACTTATTCTTAGGCTATGAGTCATGGCACTGTTTATAATTGTTTTATTGACAAGAGGATAAAATTTTCTTTCACTTGTTATCACTTTAGCAGATTGCTAGATTACTTTCCATTGATTAAAAATGGCTATTTCTTACACTACTTGCTTTTTACTGTCAGTTAATATCTAAAAGCAATAGGTAATCCATCTCCTTTTCACAGTTTACATAATGGATGCAATTTTGTCATTCTTTTTTAGGCTAAAATCTTTCACCATTCCTCCTACTTTCTCAGTTTACTATATTAATCAGTTTGAAATTACACTAGAAATTCTTCAGTCACACTTCCTTTGCCAGCCCACCAAGACAATACCACCTGGTATGTCTACTCCTCTCTTAATTACTTTGTTTTGATATTAAGGTGGCTTAAATGGACTCAAGACCGTAATAAAATAACATCCAGTTGCACATTTTTGCTGTGTCAAAATAGTTTGCATAAACTACATATAAGGAGGAATTACTCATGTTAGCACAGTTGCACAGCTTTCATCTCATAGTCTTTGGCTTTTTTGTTTCATGGCCTGGGTTATAGGAAAATAGCATAGTATGGTAGATAAAAATCAGAGAGTAAAAGAAGCAGTACTTAAGGGCATGTTTCTAGTGACCTGCTAGCTCTCAATATGATCTTCTGCTGTTCCACCACCTACAAATAGTCAGCTCAGATTTTCAAACCAATAGTAACTAAGTCTCTTCATGAAGAAAGAAATGTTCATAGAAAAATACCAGTCTTAAGAGCAAGATTCAAACACACTTTGTCTAACACAAATATGATTAAGAGCTTACCGAGAATAAAAAGTACCCAAGGAATATCTTGATTTAATGATTTGCTAAATTGCCTTCATAATTTAGGAGATTGAAAATAAGAGTTAAACTTCTACTAAATCATTCAAACAAGTACTAAGGATGAGATACTTAAATGGTCATTTACATGTGATTTGAACAAGGTCTGATAATTTCAAAATATAGGCAAATGATCATTTTATGTTTTTCAATTGAAAAAATTAAATAGTTCAAGAAAAGATCTGTGATTAGGCAGAAATTTCCTTGGACTAGTTATGTATCTATACCATCAAATTATGGAAAATGACTTATCTGTTTTTGATGAAAGTCTAGATTATGTTCACTTTAAGATGAAAATTGTTACCAATATTTTTCACATGTAAATGTCATTGTGTCCACTGTTATGAGTATAAAGTATATACTAAATACTGGGTTCTCTTATGCTAATTCTCACAATAATCCACAGATTAATTGGAGTGATAGTGACAGCAGGTGACAGCAGGTTCATCGAAATATCTAGAGTGGAGAAAACAGAGTATGCTGGAATAGAAAGTAAAAACAATATGCAATTAGTATGTGCTGATTAATTCAGAACCCTTAGATCATAAGATAAGAGAGGGAATGGAAGAGGGGTCGCAAAGGCAAAACGAGTGAAATGCATGTAGAATTATCACAGAAAAAAATTGCAGTCTAGGTCCCAGAAATTAATCACTACTCTGTGCTAAATATAGTTCAGCTGAACAATATTCACCAAAATAGAAGCAGAATAGAATGAACCATTTATGATGTTGGAATAGTAAGACTAGAAGTAGAAATAAGGGTTATCCTGATTAATATGTAATAGATGCACATTTAAAATATGACAGTGAAACACTTTGCAGCAATTAAAACACACACTATATGTAGTTATAGTAATATATAGCATTAGTATAAAATATATGTATATAAAATTATTTCCAATACGTAAAATGTATATTTAGTATTACAATCATTTGCAATTTTTAGGCAGTATATAATAAATCTAGTATACATTTCATATTATAATTTCAATGTTTTATATTAATTTATAATTTAATACTAAATAAGGTGAATATTTTAATATAACATGAAACATAATGCTATACAGTTGGTCATATATAATACCATATTAACTATATTATATTCTGCATATATAAATTTTACACATGTATGCATATCCCACATATGCATTATATAGGTATGCATACATAAAGAATGAAAATAAGCAAACCAGACCTTGTTTACCATTGGGAGAGTGAAAGTGATTGAAAAAGATGAATAAGAATGTATATTCCCAAAGAATTTTATTTGCTTATTTATTATTTGAAGGAACAATATCTGCTGAAAACTGTTTAGGAGGAGTTGGGAAGAGGGTGCCAAATTTGGTGGATTTGGTATGGGTTTATTATAGGCATGTATGAGAATAATACAGTGAAACACCCCTTGTACAACTACTCTATACAAATAAGAAATCCTAAAAACTCAAATAAAAAAGAAAGAGTAATTAAAATACTATTAAAATAGCAAAGCTAACCAGATATTGAATATTTATGTTGTCAGATACAGATAGAAGAAAACCATAAAATATATATTTTAAAAATTTTTTAATTAATAGCATTGGGAATAGTTATATGTTATATGAAGGACCAAGAAACTTTGGAATCAAGGATGCGTTCTAGGTGTGAAATTATTCACTAAGGCCAAAACACAGTGACAAATTGAGCTAATATTTGAACAGTTTTTTTGAGAATGATTTTAGTATTCCATTTGAATTAAAAAAAAAAAAAAACTAGTGTAGCTTTCCTCAGTTAAATATTAAACAAATTCCCTCGAGATGTAGATAAACTTGGAAATCAAGAAATTATATTTAAATGAAAAGTTTAGTTATTTCTATTGTTTTTCTGGTTTTAATTTTTTAAATTCTAAGAAAAATAGTAGGAAATCTTCAACAGCACCTTCTTTACCAGCCCATCAAGAAAATATCATCTGGTACAACTACTCCTCTCTTAACTTTTGTTCCTTTGATTTTAAGGTGGCTTAATTCAATTCATGACCATAATGAAATCAAATCAAATAACAATCAGTTAATCAGGCTTTTGTTGCTGTGTCAAATACCTTAAATAAACAACACTTAAAGAGGATTAACTAATGTTGAATCATAGTAACACAACTTTCAACTCTTAGTCTTTGGCTGTTTTGTTTCATGGCCTGTGGGAAGGCAAAAAACAACAACAACAAACAACAAAACTCTTGTTTCTATTTCCTGGAGTTTTAGTAAAGATTATTTTGCATGATCAGATACACATAGGAATTGTACCTTTCTGCTTCTTTCCTCCTCCGTGTATTCTCCTTTGTTCTCACTGTGTGTGAATGCCTTGAGACCTGTATAATTTATTATGTCCTGGTTTATTTTAGATTTACCTTCTGCATATGAGAGAAAACATGCACCCTTGTGTGTGTCTGAACTTGGTTTACCTCACTTAACATGATTTGTCCCAGTTCCATCCATTTTGCTGCAAGTGACAAAATGTTACTCTAATGGTTATGTAAGATTCCGTGTCTAGGTACCACACTTTTTGGATCTGGTCATGTATTTTAGGCTTATAGTGAATTGGGCAGCAGCATCTTTTCAATTCAATATGGTACTTGCCACTCAGTGCCCTGGGAGATCAGGAAGTTTTATAGAATACAATGATAGAAGTTGAATAAAACTTCCTGAGAATTATAATTAACTGCGAATAGGTTCTTGTTTGCTGATTGTTAATTTAAATTGAGAAGAATTGTCTAAGCCCACAAATTGTTAGTTTGCTACATGTTTTAATAGAAGCAATAGACCTTTAGTCTGGCTATGAAAGAAAACTCTAAATTAGACCATATTTCACAAGCACTAAGAACATAAAACTTTAGAAGATTACACATTATATTGTGAGCCGACTAGCCATTTTACTCCAAGAAATCATGACTTCAGTGATGCCTCATTGAGGGTGGAAAGTTGGGTATGATTTGAGATACTATTATATGATATGTATATATATGTGTATGTACATGCACATATGTATGAATATATAGATATAGATATAGATATCTGTAATAGAAAGAATGTTATAGAGAGACATTCACATATATACACACATCTAATTTGAATTCTTAATTTTCCATGAAAAAATAAAGGATTTGAAAATGAAAAGATTTTGCTATCACTATAAATTAAGTAATACATAGCCTAAGAAAAATGTAGGGCTTCTGGGGCCGGGAGTTTGGCCTAGTGGTTAAAGTGCTTGCCTAGCATGCATGAAGACCCGGGTTCGATTCCTCGGTACCACATATAGAAAAAAGCCGGAAGTGGTGCTGAGGTTCAAGTGGTAGAGCTCTAGCCTTGAAAAAGTCCAAGGACAGTGCCCAGGCCTTGAGCTCAAGCCCAGGACCGACCAAAAAAAAAAAAAAAAAAAAAAAGTAGGGCTTCTGAAATTCTAATACTCTTTTTCCATGAAATCTGGATACCATCATGGCTTACTCTGTACATGTCATTAGGTAAAGCAAGTTGTATGACAAAACTTCATATAAACAAACAGGGAAGGTGATTTCACTCATGATGTGTTCATACCAAACATTTAGATGCAGAGAGAAATGAAGTCAAGGGCTGGGAGCTGAGTGGTAGGGTGCTTGCCTAGCATTTATGAAGACCTGGGTTTGATTCCTCAGTACCACATACATAGACAAACCTGGAAGTGGTGCTGTGGGTCAAGTGATAGAGCTCTAGCCTTGAGAAAGTCCAAGGACAGTGCTCAGGCCCTGAATTCAAGACCCAGGACTGGAAAAGAAAGAGAGAGAGAGAGAGAGAAAGAGAGAGAGAGAGAGAGACAGACAGACAGACAGACAGACACAGACAGAGAGAGGAGGAAGTTAATTGACTAAATAAAGCTTTCTTTTTTTGAAGCATTTTTAATTTATTTTTATTTTTTATTGTTCTGTAACGTATAGACGGGTTACAGTTACATTTGCCAGGTAGTAGGTGCATTACTTTTCAGACATTCATACCCCTCTCAAGTTTTTATCCCCATTTTCCCCTACCCCAACCCCATCCCAATCTTCTTGTTTTACCCTCTTCCCTTTCCTATTCCCCTCAAAAAAAAATAAACATATATACAATACACCAGGTAACAAAGTCAACACCTATTTTTTCAATTTTTTAATTTTTCATTTTTTCAGTCTGATCCCATGCCTCGAATTCAGGACCAGTAATTTGTCCCTGAGTTTGGTGGTGAAGGGATGGAGTGCTCATCACTTGAGCCACAGCTCCATTTTTGGCTGTTTGCTGGTTAATGGAGATAACAGTCTCATGGAAATTTCCTTCACAGGCTAGTGTTGAACTCTGTTCCTCAGAGCTCAACCTCCCAAATAGCTAGGATAACAGGCACAAGCCACTGTCACCATGCAGAGCATTTATTTTGGACACATTCATTCAAACCTCTTTAATTTTTCAGAGAAATGTATAGATTTATCCCTCGTGCCTTCTTGTTATGTATTCTCAACTGTGATTTAGCCAACCCCATAGATGTCCTCTTAGTTCTGAAAAAGAGAGCCACAGAGTGACTTTCTCCTCCTCTTCTTCATCAGGTACAAATGGCTCCCACCTAACTGTGAGGAAGATGAGCAAGTGAAGAAATAAGTGGACTTTGGGGCCAAGGGAAGGGCTGTCCTTGAAACTAGGGATCTTTGGAGCTTCTGACTCCAAGTGCAAATTTCTCATTTGCACACCACTTGTAATTTGCAGCAGGGGATTGAGGCTTGGGACTTGAATGAATGGCAGAGCACAGTTGTGGGTGTGCTTCTGTTCTTAGGGATGACATGGAGGGCTCTGTGCAGAAAGTCTACAATCAATATTAAAATTGCCTCTCTCAATGAAATTTTGAAGACTTGTACTCTAGAAGTTTCTAGAATTGAGTGGTGATCAGTCTGCTTGCAGGAGTAGCTACTTCTTTCACAAGTTGCATGTGTGCATCCAATAAAGCTGTCTTAAAACAGTGATAACATTCCATGCAAAATGTCTTGGAGAGCAGTAGATAGAAAAAATAATAATTTTTGTATATACACATATATTTAAAGTTTTAATATTAAGTCTGTTTATGTTATAATTAAAATTGTTACACCAAATAAAATCATTTCTCAATGCACACCATCATTTTCTCTTCATTTCTTTTCCTTTCTTCCTTCCCAGAAGAAATGATGTATTAAAGTGCAGTTGTGAAGATGTTGTAGATACAGATTACTCAGATTGTGTACCGTGTATATATTTGATTTAGTACACATCATGTATATTCTTTAGGCTTGCTATATAACAGGAAGAAATATCTCATCATATAATTGTTTCAAGGGACACATGAAATAAAGCATACAATGAATTTTAAAGTACATCACACAGAGTAAATGCTTGATAAATGTTAATGATTATTGGTAATAGGTGGAAAATGCTTGAAATCCTCAAAAATAAGTGTGATAAGGGCAAATATGCAGATAGATTCTATGGAAAGCACAAATAGTATAATTCTGTAAAAATACTGGTACTTCTGAGAGGTAAGAGGGGAGTCAAAAGGAAGTAGAAGAATGAGGGTAGAAGAATTAAAGGGGAAGGGAAAATGATGTAGGCAAAAATTCAGTGTATATATCACAGAATAGAGAAATATAAGGAAAGCAGAGATCAAAGAGGCATGAAGATACTGAATAGAAGAAAGAAATGAAGAAATGGAGGGAGGAGGGGAGGGAAGAAGAGAGAGAGGCAGGAAGGAAGGAAAGAAAGAAAGAAAACCCAGGTATCCTAATGAAACATTCTCTCTAATCTTACCATAATCTTTTTTATCATAATCTAATCTTATCAGTAATAAGATCATAAATCATCGGTGGTGTTTAATGCATTGATTTTAATTTGATAAAACCCCACATTTTCAAATGTTTGCCTCAACAGGGCATGTTGGTATATGCTTGCAGTGCCTAAACTTTGGAAACTGAGGTATAAATGCAGGGGTTCTTGGCCAGCATGGACTATGGTGTTAGTTCTAGAATACAGTAGACTACAAAGGGAGATTCTTATTCAAAACAAGCAAAATAAAATAACTTTCCTGTGAAAAGTAGAAATAAGCTAAATTGAAAGGTGACAGAATTGGAGAAGAATTTTACCAGATATCCAAACTTTACTTCATTTCCCCACAGTGAGTCCAAAAGAGGAAACTCTTAGGAAGGGAACACAAAGTGCAATACCTATGTGCACCTGATTATATAAAATAATAGTTATCGAAATTAACGAGAGGAAATGGAAGGATGAGGGTTTTATTTGCTACTGTTTTTTGTGTTTTTCTTTTTGTCTTATTTGTCTTTGTGAGGGTCATGGAGGGCATTGAAATGGAAGGACGAAGAGTGAACAAACACACCAGTTAGTTCTCACTAGACATGGTGTTGAAAATGAAGTATTCAACTTGTAGGTGGAGACAGGAAGGAAAAATTGAGCAAGAATGAGGCAAGGGTGATACTGTCGCAAAAATATGTACCCATCACCTGACCTATCTAACTATAACCCCTCTGTACATCACTTTTATAATAACAATTTTTAAAGTGCCCATACACTAACGTCAGTATAGCCACACACACACACACACACACACACACACATACACACACACATACATAAATAAGGTACCTCTTCATTTAAATTCATTTAAATTCCCTATTACAACTACAAACTTCAGCAGCATTTTCTAGGTTTGGAATATAAATAGTGAATTTTATTCAAATTCACTAACTTTTGTAATTTATTTATTTTAAATAATTGGCCTAAAATGTCTTAAAATTTATGAATTATTCTACAAAGTGTTCTCAAAATTATATCAGTACTTTAATATCTATAATATTTGGAACTACTTATTGGTTAATTTGAATAACTCATATTTATCATGATATTGTGCAGTAGGAGTAATCTTTTAATTTTATGTCATAAAGTGAACAAAATAGTCTTCATCTATTCAGTATTCCTTTGTTACATTATTTGGTAGCAAACCAGCATTTCTAGTTTAACAATACATATGTCTAGGTACTCCAAAATAGGGTTTTATGCTCCATACACTCAATCTTTGCAGAACTATGCAATTTTCAACAGGAAATCCAATTCTATAAAGTTTAATTATTTTATATGGTGAATGCAATGTGACTCTCCCCTCCACTCCTCTCCCCTTTACTTGGCTGGGTGATACATGGCTTTCCTCTGGAGGGTTATATTTTTTCAATGCAGCTACATTATGAGAACACCACACACATGCACAGACACACACACACACACACACACACACACACACACACACAGAATTGGCATACATCTTTTCCCATCTCCTTTCAGTAATTATACTTCATGGAACTCCATGTGTTTTTTTCACTTGTGTGGTCTTCTGGAAATAAGAGTTTGTTTTAATCCAAAAAAAATGTCATTTCAGTATTTTGGTTGGTTCAATAGTATTCTCTTTTTCAAGGGTAAAAAGCCTACCCATTCCAAAAGCATGTTAATAATTATGGTATTAATCAAGAAAGAAATTGCTATAGTTCAAAATTAAAATTCATCCTGACTGCTCTGTTCTGTAATAACTAGGTCAGGAGTTTTGGCACTCCTCCTTAGAATGTGCTTACCACTCATATGTATTCCCTCACCTAGAGGCCTGATATTTTTAATGAGATTATATCAAAGGATGTGAAGGCTAGAGAATAGTAACATCATTTTACTGAGTAATTCCCAGAACTCTGATCCATTTCAGAAAGGCAATTAAGTCTGATGACTACAATAAATGATACTAAGAGATTATAAAGGTTTTACTGCATGAGTAAAAACTTTAAAAAATAGTTAGGTCTACTTAACATTTTTTAAAAAAACACCCAGAAAGAGAAACTGTGGGGGCTTCCTTTTTTCTCTTTTCATTTTTCAATTTATCTGAATGCATACAAGTGATTTTCTCTTCCTGTTTCTCTGTTGCACTTGTGTGTACCCTGATAAATGATTTCTTTGAATGGCACTAAAGGAAGTAGATTTTAATTGTGCACTTTTCCTGCTTGCTGCCAATATCTATAATGTTCATTAGCATGATATTCCTGTGCTTTTTTAAAGCCAAGGATGATGACTATGTCTAACTCTCATTTTCATCAAAAGACATGTGTGCTTTTTGCCTTTCACCAACCCTAGCTTATTACTGTCAGTGCTTTCATAGACAATAGATGAGTTTCGAAAAACAAACAAGAAAGTCAAACTTTGTTGTCTTGAAGAGTTAATTTTGAAAGAGAGGTGACCTTTATCTATATACACTGAGTCTTCTTTCTTTATTTTACATTATTATTATTTTTATCAAGTCTCTCCAAAGGGACTCATCATATGCAGAGTTGTATGAAGAGAAAAAGCAGGGCATTGTCCTTATCACCTCCCTCCAGAAAGTGGCAGAGTAATAGGACTTTGTAAGGCGAAATGAAGCCCAGTCTGATGGCTGCTGATTAAAAATTGACTCTGCCACATCAAAGAGGAGTTGAAGGTGAAAATGATGATCACTTCCCTCTCCCAGGGACCCTGCACCATTTCTTTTATTCAACCTTGAAAGGTTCTTTCTGAATAAGATAATATCCCTCGAGTCCATTCTGCCTTGGCAGCATGGAAAAATGTAGATCAGTATGTCTATTCTTTATGAAAAAAAAT
Organism: Megascapheus bottae; assembly: GCF_031878675.1. Lineage (NCBI taxonomy): Eukaryota > Metazoa > Chordata > Mammalia > Rodentia > Geomyidae > Megascapheus > Megascapheus bottae. The sequence goes on from NC_143517.1 coordinate 24,825,207, forward strand.
GGGATTTTGTTAATGACATAGCACTTTAAAGCGATGGCTTATATGTGGTAAATGCTGAGAAATTAATTATAAAATGCATCTTAGGCTGCAGATCACTTTAATTGTTGGGGGTATGAAGCTATTAAAAAAGACCAGTGTAAACGTGCATTACCTTCATAGCTCCCTCCCCCCATTTTCCCCCTCAAATGTAATAGTCCTTTATTTTTATTGCATTATAGAAAGACTAAATTCTCAGAAAGGTTGTCATAGGCAGTAGTGTAATGCACTTCTAGATAAAAGGAAGGTAATTTATTTTAAATGTCATTATTTATTACAGATCTGTATTTTCTGAATGTCTTGTTATAACACTTTTGTATATATAGCCTCTGGAGTACCTAAATACACAAATATGTAGGCATATAATGCTATAGATACACACAGAGATACCAATTATACTAACACATGCATGTATATAGTTACAATATCTGCTAAAACAGGTATCACAAAAACATTTAAATATTTTTATATATTTATAGACAAATACAGAATGTGATTCTAGAAGTAGTTCCAATGAAACAAAAATGACAATTGTCCTGCAGAGTATTTGTTTTAACATTTATAAAAATAAAGGCAGTATGTGCACAGAATGTATAAATATACGACATGTAGGATAGATTCCTGTACATTTATTTTAGATTTTTTGGGGCACAAAAATAGACCAGAATATCTATTTTTTTAATGTTGGAGTAATGTATAGAGGGGTTACAGTTACATTCTTCAGATAGTCGGTGTGTTATTTCTCACACATTGATACCCTTCTCAAGTTTTTGTCCCCATTTGACACTTAGGAAAGATTCCTGTACATTTATTTTAGATTTTTTAAACACCCTCTTGTCAGTAGAGTATACACAGACTTTAAGAAGGATCATCTGAGAGAGTGTAGGGAATAATTTCAGTGTTTCTGAATCTGTCCAGGTTTGTTTTATGGCCTAAAATATGGTCTATTTTGGAAAATGTTCCATGTGCTGCTGAGAAAAAACGTATATTGTGTTGTTGCTGGGTGGAATAATCTGCAGATGTCTGTTAGATCTAGTTGGTCTATATAGTTGTTCAATTCTAAGGTTTTTCTCTTGAGTTTTTGCCTTGTTGACCTGTCCATAGGTGAGAGTGGTGTGTTAAAGTCACCAACAATCACTGTGTTTCGATCTATGTATGGTTTCAGTGAAAGTAAAGTTTGCTTGATGAAGTTCGGAGCTCCCGGATTCGGTGTGTAGATATTTAGGATCGTTATGTCCTCCTGGAGGAAAGATCCCTTTAGTAGAATGTAGTAACCTTCTTTTTCTTTTTTTCACTAATTTTAGTTTGAAATCTATTTTATCTAATATGAGGATGGCAACTCCAGCCCGTTTATCAATGTTTGTGAGGTAATGTACCTTCTATCTGGTGAATATAATAACCCTTCTATTAATTGCTATTAAAAATATATGAGAAAAAAAGAAGTTCACAGATGGGACTGGAATGGTTTGTCTACAATTTAAGAACCACCCAAAAATGCAAATCACCAAAAAAATCTAAGAGAAGGCAAGAAAATTCCTTTTCTAGAAACCTGAAAGAAAGCATAGCCCTGTAGGCACCTTGCCTTTAGCCTTCAGAACATAGATAATAATAGTTTGCATAATTTTTATTCAATAACTTTACCTTTTTTGCCAGTCTTGGGCTTGAGCTCAGGGAATGAGCACTGTCCTTGGACTTTCTCAAGGCTAGAGCTCTACCACTTGAGCCTCAGCAACACTTCCAGCTTTTTTTCTATGTATGTGGTACTGAGGAATCGAACCCAGGTCTTCGTGCATGCTAGATAAACACTCTACCACTAGGCCAAACGCCTGTCCCAATAACTTTACATTTTAATTGAAGTTTATTATTGGGAAGAATCTTCATTATGGATCTAGAAATTTAGTTGAAATGTAAATTTTGGAGAGGTGATATTTAAAGATTGGAATAGATCATTTTAACTAACAAAATACAACCACTTTTAAAAAACTCAAGGAAAGTATTATTATTGCAGAACTAGGAAAGCAATGCAACATACATTTACGATAAACAACTCTTCCAGGAAGGGTTAACTACAAAGAAATTTCATGCCCAATTCATTGACATCAACAATAAAATAATCATTTTACTAATTAATAGAGCCCAGTCTAACAGCTAAGTAACATGCCAAAAAGGGGTATGGCCTACCAGCAAAATAAAAGAGGGAGAGAGATATAATTGTAAATAGACTGCTTAAATGTTGTTTCAAAGTGATGATGAGCATGTACAAGACTGTGATATGAGGAATAATATCCCACTGAGGTTATTCTACATCACTGAAATAACCCATAGTCTTAAACAAATAAGAAAATTATCTTTATGGAAAAAGTCATTGTTTAAAGTTTTTACAATAAATTACATGAAATTTTGGAGAGTTTTTTAAGAAAACAAAGAGCTTTTTTGTTTGCTTTTTTAAATATATTTTTATATTAATAAAAGGGTTACATGATATTAAAAGAGCTTTTTAAGAAAAGACATCCAACAACTTATGTGACATAATTCATAGGGGAAAGGCAAGCAACAATGCCTAGGACTGAGTCTAAATATTAGATTTAACTAAGAGAAACTTCCAAACTTCCATTACATAGAATACATGAAAGACACTATGCTTTAAAAATAGAACATGATGAAAACTTCCATGATAGAGATGTCAATGGAAGTATGGAAAATGTATAAAAAGAACCAAGTGAAAACCAGGAGTTCAAGGACAAAAATCAAATTAAAGAATAACTACACTGATTGGAAGAAGATTTTCTTCAGTGGAAAAAATAAAGTCAAATATTCAGTAGATGTTATATAATCAGAGGAAGAAAATATTGACCGAAGAGGGGTGAGATACGGTTAGAGCTGTAGGAAAATCTGGAACATAGTTAACCACATTACTATAAATCGGCAAAATAGATGGACCAAAATGGAACGAAATGAGACAGAGCGAGGGAAGAAATATACTGACTTATGTAACTGCAATTTCTCAGCACGTCACTTTTATAACATCAATAAAAATTACCTATTTAAACTTTGTTAAAATGGAAAGAAAAAAACAAAAGAGAAGTGTTTGTGCAAGTTATCTAGGGTTATGGCACAAGCAGGATCTGATGTTTTCAGGATTTTTTCTAATCCTATAGAAAAATCTTAGTCCACATAAGAGACATTCAAATTTAGCATCTTCCTTTCTAGAAAGGTAATTTATAAGTTATGTTGAAGATAAAAATTTACTTGCATTAGTTACTTTCTGTTACTGTTACAAATACCTAAAATGAATAAGCTTAAAAAGAAAATTTCATTTTGGCTGATTGTCAACAACTGCTTCCCGTGTTGCTTTGGTGTCTGAGATAAGATAGAACATTATGGCTGGTAGTACTTGGTAAAGCAAAGCTGCACAATTCATGGAAAGTAGGATGAAAATAGAGAAAAAGGAGAACAAGATCCCACTAATGTCGTCCAGAACATATACTAACACACCTTCTTCCTGTAAGGGACTATTTACTGAAATTGCAATTATCTTTCAATCAAATTTAAGAGGCAGGTCTTTAATTATAGTATGTATACATACAATTGGGGACATTCATTTCTATGCCATAACAATATTGCTCTAGTAGATTATTAAATGCACTGACTCAGTGCTAAATAAAGCTATAAGTAAACATAAAATACTGTGTATGTTGACGTAATGAAAACTTGGCCAGCCATTTTGCTGTTGTGATGGAATAAAAGAGAAGATGTACAAAACCAAATATATTTTCTAGGTTTCTATTGTACTTGTGAAACTTTGACAAAGCCAATACTCTTTTAAAATACCTTTTCTTTTTCAATCAGCTGATTCTTTTAAATGATATGTCTAGCAGATAATTCACATAGAAAATCAATGTCTGGAAAATTTATGAACTATATAAGCATAACTTATTATTTATAATAATATAAATTATTATTTTCTATAAATAATTCACTCCAATGTGCCTTCCCCCTTATATTGCCAATTTGTCAACTAAGACCCCATACCAGGCAGACGTAGTCAAAAACTGTGTCTAAACTTGTCTGCATTGTGTTTTTCCCTGTGGTTCCAACATTTTTACCAAGGGCTCTCACTCTTCTGTGAATAGTGTGAGTGAGTTTAATTACTGTCTGACATGTGTATTCGTGAAAAACAAAGGGTTGTGAACTGAAGGTGATGATTAAGTGTTCTACTGAATAATTTCTTAAACTACTACTTATGTTATACAGCATTATCTCTTTAGAACAAAGTGATTATTAGCCTTTTGTGTAGCAATTATAAAGTAACTGCAGCCTTGCTGTTTTAACTCTTTCCGAAATTTATGTTTAATGTACATCCATTACTATGATAATGCAACTTCTGTTTTTCATTGAAAACTCTCCTAGACTCAATTGCATATGACTTTGTCTACTTGGAATATGCCCCACTTTTGATCCTATAAGCAAACAGAATTTTAGACATCATGATACAGTATATTGGAGATAAACAAGATGTACCTACAAATTTTTGTAGCCATGTATTCAAATGCCTACTATATTGTGACAGAGACAAAGAATCCTGTTTTTTTATTTTGTCTAATTTGATATTAAGTTTCACGTTACAGAATTGATATTTAAAATTTAGTAATTTTTATTTAAATGTTTTGGGAAGGATTTATGAGACACATTATGCATTTGTGTAAATACATGCTAACTATTATTTTACTGGTAGTTGACTTGTGAAATTATAAGAAATAGTGCAAATGTACAATGTCATCTTTCAAGAGTTTTAATCTATGTGTACATGATGATTAAGTACCATAGAAGTTCACTGTTCTCTGGGAACATTCAAACTCACCACTCAAGCTCATATTTTGTCAGAAGAAACTTTTCAAAATCTGATTATATTCAATTCTACTTGGCATAATTATAAGATACAAAGTATCTGTAATAAGAGAAAACTTTTATTTTAGGTATAACACTGCACAATAAGCCATATTTAATCAATCTGTATAATTTGATAAGTTTTTAGAAACACATACATCACATGACCATAAAATTCAAGACACTGAATGCATCTCTTATTTTCCAGTTTCATGTGATTTTTTAAAAGCCCCTCTGGCCTTTTCATTTTCCATCCACATAAGCCAGTATTCTTCATTCACATAGCTTAGATTAATTTTTTCTTCTGTACACTATTTTGCTTTTCTAATACAATATAATTATTTTAAGATAAATACATGTTATGCATATCAAGAGTAGTTTTGTTGTTAAATATAGGCTACTATATAAAAACACTTCTTTCTATATTGCCTGTAGTGGTCTATTTTTATTATTGCCCATTCTTTCCTATTTCAAATAAAGCTGCTATGGTCATTGTTTAAATGTTTGGACACATGATTAACATTTTCATAGGTAAATACACTTGAGATGGTTGGTTCATGTGGTGAATACATGCATAATGTTAAAGGGTTAATGAAAACAACTGAATCAAAGCAAAACATATTCCAAATTGATTACATTATGTGATAATTCTAGCAGTAGTATAAGTTTTTTGCACATCTTGGCCCAAATTTGGCCTGATCTTTTGTTTTTAGTATTACATGCTAATACGTCATTGTGCTTCATTGTGTATCTGCATTTCTTAGGGATTATTGAATTTGAGTAAATTTCCATGTGCTTGTCATTGCTACGTTCATTGAAATATTTTAATGATATTTGTAGAGTTTTACATATACATTATTAGGTTTTAGAAGTGCGAACAACTTGTAGAAATAAAGAGAAATTAATATTGCATATTGGCAATGCTTAATTTGTATCTCCTGAGGAAAATAATCATAGGATTTCATCTACATTTTATATGCAAACATTGTTCCTACTACTGACCTTTGTGTGTTTATAATAGTCCTAGGGCCTGGACTGAGATTTGTATGTGTGTGTGTGCTCAAGCCTAGTATTCTATCAATTGAACCACAGCTTCTTTTGAGCTTATTGTAGTTAATAGGAGATAAGAGTCCCACAGACTTTACAGCTGGGGCTGGATTTGAACCACCATCCTCAGATCTCAGCCCCAAAAGCAGCAAATACAGACTTGAACCACTAGGACCTGGTATCATATTACTGACTTTTGGGAATTAAACCAGTCATGTATTCCTGGGATGAGTAAAAAATGAAGCATTGTTTTCACGTTTATATGTAGCTTAACTTTGTAAATTTTATTAAAAATTTGCATTCTTTTTTTGGGGGGCGGGTGTGGATCTTGGGGCTTGAAATCTAGGCCTGGGCGTTGTCCCTGAACTCTTCAGCTCAAGACTACTTCCCTACCCCTTGTCCTGGGCCTTGTCTCTGAGCTCTTCAGCCCAAGACTACTGCCTTACCCCTTGAGCCACACATCCCGTTTTCTAGTGGTTAATTGAAGATAACAGTGTCTCCGTCTTTAGTGCCTGGGCTGGCTTTGAACCCTGATCCTCCTGAGTAGCTAGGATTACAGGCATGAGCCACCATACCTGGCAAAATAAAGTTGTATTCATTTTTAAGTAGCATATTAATGCATCTTCCTTAATTTAGAGTGTCTTTGTGTGCTCTTGGGATATCTGTGATATTGCATTTGTACCATGAGTTCAGACACAGGGGATACTCTTGAAATGATATTTTTTTCTAAAAGTACCTGTTTAACTGGCTTGTGAATAAAGACAACATTCTGACATATGAACCAGAGCATCTATTATTATTTCATTATGTTAAATTTATTATCATTGTAAAGATGATGTACAGAGGTGTAGCCATTACACAAGTCAGACAATTGATATTTCTCTTTGAACGGTGTCTCTCCTTCCCTCACTTTCTTCTAGATTTTTCCTCTCAGCCTCCCCTCACCAAGTTAAATAGTTCATTTTCAATAGAGTGCCTAGTGACTGGCATTTGGTCATCGTCTGGATCACCTTCCTGTGCTCCTGTTGTTTCCACAGGTTGACTGCTATGAACAGACTTGCAGTGAACATGGATCTGCAGTGCCTCTATTGTACATGGACTGACATTTCTTTGGATATATGCCAGTTGTAGTTTCATTGAATCATATGGAAGTTTTATTTTTCATTTAAAAAAATAAACATTTATACAAACTTCCAGAGTGTTTGCACTAGTTGACATGCCCACCACAGATTTTTTTCAACCATTTGTTTATTGGAAAGGAAATAGATAAACATAGAGTCCATCATTTTTAACAAAATAAGCTCCAACTAGAAGGAGTGTGTGGCATATTTTCCCTTATCTGTGGATGCTACACCTAAAAGAAAGCACAGACAAATTGATGTATAACTTGCAATTGTAGAACTCTTATGCAAGAAGTAAATGTCAGGTGATAATGCAGAAATCTTGCATTTTGGAATGCAGATAGTAAAATGGAGCTTACTTAAAACTGTTGAACTGTAGTAGATAATGTGGATAGGAAAAGTGACCGTAATGAAAAGGTTTATCTGAATAATGTACATAATAATTACTATATACATACATACATATAATAATCAATATAACATATACTTATATAATAAACTATATGCTCATATATCATACATATTTAAAAATATATCATATACTATATAGTAATATTGCATATTAAAGCTTATACTATATACTTCATCATATTATATACCATATAATATATATACCATATAATACATACCACATGTACCATACAATATAATATAATATATTGTTACAATGTATATATTATATAATAACAAATTCATATAATACATCATTTATTAAGTTTTATAATGAAGCATACAATATATAGCATATTATATATTCATATGTATTATGATATATTCATAAAATATATGATATATAGTACACATCACATATATGTCATTTACATATAATGTTATATATTATATTATAAATAATATAAATATAGTATATAAATATCTGTGTGTACATATGTATATATTTTATATGTTATGTGTTGTGCAATGTAATTGTATATAGATTTATGTTTACACATATGTATGTCTTACCACTATGAAACTCCCTTGAACAATTAGCATACGTTAAACAAAAATAAAAGTGATTAGTAATATGTCTTCTATTGAATGAGATGGAAGGAAAAGGCAAGCCAAGGGGTTTAATAAGGTCAAAAGACTTACATAAGTATGTGAAAATGAGAAATCAGACTTTCTGAGTAGTAAAGAGGCAGAGGGATGTAAGAGAAGGATGGAGCAGATTATTCAGAGGAAGTTGCATAATATGCATATACAAGCATATCAACATTACTCTTTTGTACAACTAAATGATGGTCAACTTGTGGCACTGAAGACAATAATCTCAGTCATCACTGTGTGTTTCAACAGAAATTAAGTTAGTTTTCCTATGTCAGTAATTCTTCTGTCAGAGGATGTCTTTGCACATGTGTGGAGACATTTACAAGTTGGGCCTCACAGCTACTTTCTCCTACTCAGCCTCAAGATCATACTGAAGAAAGTAATGAAGGACATTCTTTGAGCTTGGCCAAAGGTTTTAAGGACTAGGCAGAATTTAGAAATACGCTGTGCTTCCACAAATATTTTAATGGTTATATTATCTCCAGAAACCTTGCCTACCAGCTTTGCGGTCATTTTCTTTGTTGTTTTATTCATTTATTTAATTATATTTTTAAAATTTGAACTCAATGCCTTTTTTTTTTTTTGCTAGACAGTACTCTATCTCTTGACTTACACTTTCAGTCTCTTTTGGTTCTACTTTGGAGATATGTCTTACTGCTTTCCCAGGTCAGCCTGACCAAGATCTTCCCACAGACATTGTCAGATATCTAGCTGATTCTCTTGAGATGGAGATGCAAAAACTTTCTTTCCCAGACTGGCTTCGTATCAAGGCCTTCCTAATCGTGGACATTCATGGAACTGACATGGGCAGGCATGCACCCTGAACACAGCTACTGGTTCAAGTGGGATTTTATGAACTTTTTTAGGGGGTGAGCCTCAAATGACAACCCTTTTTAATTTCTGTTTCCTGAATAGGTAGGATTAAAGGCATGAAACTGTGTTGTCTGGCCAGATAATTCTCTTTCCTTGCCTGTGGTATTGTCTTTCTCATCTCACTGTGATGTTAAATAATTGTTATGTTAGTTTTTGATAGTACCAATGGACAATCAGGGAGCCTATGATTCTTTGGGTCTGGCTTACTTCATTTAATAAGATGTTTTTCTAAGCCTTTCCATTTCCTTACAAATGAGGTGATGCCATTCTTTCTAATGGCAGCATAGAAGACAGGGAAACAAGAAGTTTATCTTTTGTGGATGTTGTTTTTTCAATGTACTATATGAAGTTATTTCTTTTCTCTTTTGTTATGTTTTGTTTTTCCCTTATGGTTTATCCCCTGTTGTTTCTGTATCTAACTTTGATACCTAGTGTATTGTATGCACATTTATTTGTTTATTTGAATTAGGAAAGGGAAAGGAAACAACAACATGAGGAGACAAAAGACAAAGGGTGAACCAATGTGGCAGGGATAGTCACAAGACAGTCTGTTGGGATGAATTTTACCACCTGGGAGTGGTGGGGGAAGAAAAACTGGGAGAAAAACATGGGAAGGGATAACAATGTTTGAGAAGTAATGAACTCACTACCTTATGAATGTAACTGACAATAATTTTTTTTAAAAAAAAGAAGCCAGGAGTACAGAGAATACAAAAAAAAAAACAGTTATTTCAGATAGACTTAAAAAAAGGCAACTATGCAGTGTAAATAAAGGCATTTTGAGGAAACCATAAGTAAGTAAAATATGGACAATTGCTTAAAGATGAGTCTTTGCGGAGATCTCACAACACAGTCTGCTGTTTTCCAACAGCTACTCTGTGGCGAATTTTTACCTTTCTTAGGATTTGTGAAGCTGCACATTTTCAAAAACCATTCATATCCTTAGACAGTATTAAAATATGGATGAGTATGATATGTTTTGCATGTGTTCTCTTCCTCATAAAGAAGTGAAATTTCTGAACTACACATTTGTGAAATACTTGATTGTCTCCTCTTTCTCTCTCACCCTCCCTCGCACTTCCTCTCCCTGCCCCCCTTCTCTCCATCCTCCTCATCTTCCCTCCTCCTCCTCCTCCTCTTCTTTCTCCTTCTCTTCCTCCTCTTTCCCCTCCACCTCTTTCTCCTCCTCCTCCTCCTCCTCCTCCTCCTCTTCTTTCTCCTTCTCTTTCTCCTCCTCCTCCTCCTCCTCCTCCTCCTCCTTTTCTCTTCTGCTTTGTTTTTATTGGGGATTGAAACTGGCAACTTCCATTTGCCTGGCACATGGAACTCCTGAGGAAGCACATTTTTCGTTTTGCCAGTCCTGGGGCTTGAGATCAAGGAGTAGTGCTCTACTACTTGATTCACAGCACCGTTTCCAGCTTTTCTCCCCCACTATATATGTGGTATCAAAGAATTGAACCTGGGCCTTTGTGCATTCTAGGCAAGCACTCTTACCATTAGGCCAAACTCCTGGCCCAGGAAGCACATATTTTTATCTTTATATTTTTTATTATAAGACAAGATCTACTGGCAATTAACTGTGAGTCATCAGAAACCAGATATGTTACCTTTCACAGAGCCAGTTTAAAACTGAAGCTGAGATTACAGGCAGTCATCCACAGACAGCTACTTAAATTTATTTAAAATATATTTTTACTTGCATAAATATCTTCTTACAAATTGTATAATTCAAGAAAATGTATTTAATTTACAGTTTCAATACTTCTTGTATTGACTCGGATGTGACATTTTTCCTCCTTTTTGCTCTTCTCTAATTGCTTTCTTTATAATTTTTATTTCTCCTTTTTCTTTAGCCCTGATTTTAATGTGCATTAGAATGATTTTTTTCCTTTCTTGCGATTTCTTCTTATAGAATTGAGTGTTTATAATAAATTTATAAAAAGTATTCTGTTGTTCTCTCCCAAGGTTTGCTCTCATTACTGGAGAGAGTTTGGGGAAATATATAAGTAGGGAACGGATTCTGCTGACACTTCTAAAAATAGCAGAAGTAAAGGACACTTTGCTTTATGGCTAGGATTGTCTTTTAATTTTGAGGAAAAGTTCTGGGGACAGTTCAGTCTTTAACTCAACTTACTTCTAAAGGCCTGACATAATTTATATTTTTAAGCCTCAAATAGAGTTTTGTTAATTGTTGCATTTAATAATTTTGAGAATGGTTGTGATGGGTTTGAACTCAAGGCCTTACACTTGCTAGGCTGGCACTCTACCAGTAAGTTATAGATACTAGGCAGACATTCTACCATTAAGCTATGCCCTCAACCCTATTTTTCACTGATTATTTTTGACATACGTCCTTACTTTGTTCGTCCAGGTGTATACACCAAAAATGATTGAGTATTTTAGCCTTCTTGTAGCTTTGAAAACATACATGTATTGCCAAATCTAGCATCAATCAATTTTGAATCAATTCAGTTGCCTTAATTTGATGTATTTCTTATATGCCCACATTGAATATGTGTTAAATTTGTAAACAGCAAGGAACATCAATAAGAAATTGCTTCCTATCATGTCACTTAGAATATTTCTTAAGGACAGAGATTTACTAATGGACATATCAATGTGTGCATTCTAGCTTCAAGATTCAGCATTTAGTCTTCCCTGAGTGGAGTCATTTTTATAGATCATCTTAGCTTATTGATTTGTATAATGTGAGTAATGAAACCTTAGGCATAGGACAGAGTTTGGGGAAGAATTAGATCCAGCAGTGAATGTAAATGTCTTGAAACACTGCCCTTATAGGGCAGAAAAAAACTCAAAAGAAAATGGTAGCCAATCTGTCAGAGAGAATAATGAAAGTTAATGAGAGGAATAGTCTGGGTAGAAAAGCAAAACGTCACCATCAGGAAAAGGTGGCTTAAACAGTGTTCTGTAAGGTTATCTAGCAACAGACTAAGAGTCCCAATATACTTATAGCGCATAAAAAAACTAATGGCATGGCATAACTACAATTCAAAGTGACATAGGTAGAATTCTCACATGTGCTGTAACTATTCCCTTGTGCTAAATTTCTTATTATCATTGATGCTCTTCTCATCTCCTCCAGTTACCAAAGCATTGATCTTTCAGTCATATTTGATTTATAATAATCTTTCACAACTCATTTGCAGTCAATCTGGTCCAATGTACTCTGTCTTCTCAGCACAGCATATATATAATCTTCAACCAAGTCTTAGAAATACCTAGACAAGCACTTGAATCTTGGATTCTAGTTTCAGCTGGCAGTGACTTGGACCAGAGTGTGCCTGCTTATTAAACAGCAGTAGTAATCAAAGGAGCTCAATTCATGCCACAGCAGAGATACTAGATGTGATTACATACCAGAAGGTCCTAAAAAATATGAGGTATTACCGTTATTATCAGCTATGTAGCAACATTTTTCTCTCCTGCGTCTTAATTTTCTCAGATTCTAGCGTATGTATATGTGTGTGTGGGCGGGGACAACATAGTTTTAGAATCTGCATATTAAATGATAAATATCAAAAGCTATAGAGCATGAAAATGAGAATGGGTTCAAAAGCCTAAAGTGTTTTATAGTAAAACATTGAAAAGTAATGGAGAATCCTTAAATATGTCATGGGGAAAAAAAGAAATGTATTAAGTGACAGTATTTCCAATGGAGAAGGTTTCTAAAGTGATGCTGTGGCTCAAGAAACAGAATACTAGCCTTGAGCTGAAGAGCTCAGGGACAGTGCCCAGGCCCAGAGTTCAAACCCTGAAACTGAACCACCTCCAAAAAAACAGGAGTCCCAATAGAAAAGAGTTAAATGATTCATTTTGTGATATACAAAGTTAGTTGTATGTGTGTATGTGTATACATATGTGACCTTAAAAACATTTGTTCATGAACATACCTAGTTAAGTCTCTTGGTGATCACTTAGCATTTTATTTTTCCCTGATTCTGAAGGGAAATCCCTAAAATTTTATATGTGAAAAATGAGTATATGTTTGGAATCCATAGGTGTATTCATAAAAGCCTTTACTTAGGAATTGCATATATTTTTATTGGCTCTCCTTTTATTTATTTTCTAAGACAAGGATTTCTGTCATTTTAGTGACTTGTCTATAAACATACTGAGGGAACCTTCAGTTCTTGGTATCTTCCTCCTTCAATGGAGTCTTCACTGTCTCCTAATGGTGCATGCACATTTTCTAATGTCTACAGTCTCTAGCTTTGTCTGTTTTCTGCTTGTAGATGAATTCTGTGAAAAAATTAACACATTACTCTTAAATTTAAGTTCTAGGCTAGGCTGAGAGACATTAGTGGTCCATCTTCTTGGATTCCTGATATCTCTTGAGAAGTTTGCACAGAATCTGCTTCATCTTAGCTGGGTTACTTTTTCTAGCACTTGTGCCCTCGTGGTACACTTCTCCTTCCCTCTCCCTTTATGCTTTCCTGCCCTTCTCAGAGCTAACTTTTTTTTTCTTCAGTGTGCCTTAAAATCAACATCTGTAACCTGGCAGATGATCATCGTTGATCAGTTCCTAAATCTGATGGCCAAACATGGTTTTGGTGATTTCTTTAGATTCACTGTGGTCAAACCAAATTTGCTGGGAGAAAGCCAGTACTCAATCCTGGACATATTCAGGCTTGCGAGGAAGCAGCACAAAGAAAACCAATCCCATGATTCTATTTTCAGATCGAACAAAACTGCAAACAATTTCTATTTTCACTTAGTAAGGATTTTCTTCAATCTACCAAATCCTGAGAGATTTTTTTGTTTAGATTAAAAAATGAATTCCTAAACTGGGCCCAGTGGCCCATGCCTGTAACCCTAACTACTCAGGAGGCTGAGATCTGAGGATCAAGGTTCAAAGCCAGCACAGGCAGTAACAATCCTGAGACTCTTATCTCTAATTAATCACTTGAAAGTGGGAAGTGGGACTGTGGCTCCAGGGGTAGGGTGGTAGCCTTGAGCGGAAGAGCTCAGGGGCAACACCCACGCCCGGGTGTAGGGAGGTAACCTTGAGCTGAAGAGCTCAGGGATAGCTTCCATACCCATAGTTTAAGTCTCATGGCTCCAGAGAGCAAAAGAATAAATGTTCAAAAGACTTCATCTCAAACCCATTACAAGAATTGGAGATGCATTTCTGTTCTCCAGAGACATGGAGAAGTAGTTCCAGGTAGCCCCAGAATAAAGCAAGCCCTCAATAATCACAATCAAAAATGCACAAAAGGAGCTTGGGTTTTGAATTTAGGCATAACAAGTCCAAAACCTTAGCTTCAGTTCCAAGTACTGCCAAACAAACAAATAAACAAAAAGAAGTTGAAAGAAAGGAGTGGTGAGTGAAGGAGGAGAATGATAAAAGCTGTGACTTCGATGAAGTTGCTTTGATTTAGTGAATGGTACCTCCTTGGTACAACTACTTAAGGAAGATGATCATCATCATAATATAATAATGAAGAAGAAGAAGGAGAAGGAGAAGGAGAAGGAGAAGAAGGAGAAGGAGAAGGAGAAGGAGAAGAAGAAGAAGAAGGAGGAGGAGGAGGAGGAGGAGGAGGAGGAGGAGGAGGAGGAGGAGGAGGAGGAGAAGAGGGAGGGGGAGGGGAGGGGGAGGGGGAGGAGAAGAGGGAGGGGGAGAAGGGAGTTTTGTTTGTAAATTTTACTGGAATTTTGTGCAGTTATATCCTACATAAGAAAGACATAATATGAAACATTTTCAGTTGAATGGGTACTGTAGCCTCAATCTTTTTTTGCTGTTGTTGGTGGGTCATGGGGCTTCAACTCGGCCTGGGTGCTGTCCCTGAGCAATTCAGCTAGAGGGTAATTGGAGATAAGAGTCACAGATTCTTTTGTGCCCGGGCTGGCTTTGAACCTTGATCTTCAGATCTCAGCTTCTTGAATATCTAGGATTACAGACATGAACCACCTCACCCAGCTATAACAACATATGAAAAGTAGAATATATTTTAGATAATACAATTGTATTTTGTATGTAACTTGCTTTTGATACTTAATTTTGACTTACAAATTAACTTCAGATCACTTCATATATTTCTTTATGAAGATGCTGGCAATTTTTGGGGCTCTCATTTTAAGGTTAAATCAGAACATTTACTTATTAATCACTTTTATAGATGAGGTAACTAAAAATATAGATAATAGCATACTAAGTACTGAGTTTTTATGATCAATACATCCTGAAAAATATAAAATGTCAATGAAATGCTTCACTGGACATTTTAACCTATTTTATATCCTTGGAAACATTTAATTCATTGAGTTGTTCACCTGACATTTTTACAGATTGCTTTGATTGTAAAACCGTCATCTTAAAATGACGCTTTTACACTGTCTTGGTCTTAAAAACATCAAATGGGGAATAATTCTTCCTTTGAAGTTATTAAACATGACTATAATCATAAAAATGTCACTTTAAGATAATTCTTCATTTGACCTTTTTTACACTTGGCTGCTCTTTTCTTTTCTTCCTAAAAATTTGATATTGGAAATGAAAGTTAATAGAATTTTTTAATGCTATACTTTAAAAATTCAAATCAAGATTTCATTGTTAATGTTGCTATGATCCTAAGGGAAAGGTTTAAGTACTTAACCAGTCCCATAGCTGTCCGGACATTATGGCTGTGTGTGGCAGTGTCTATATCTGTGACTGCATGCAATCTCCAAGTACAGTTAATTGTACCTTTTCACATGTAATCCATGACTCTTTACAACTTTTAGATATGTTATTACATTTTTATGGTATATGGCTGTCTATAGTCAAATCCCAAGATACTCATTTTCTTTCAGTTAAGGTGATTATGAATATTTCTTTGACGAAAAGTTATTGCAAAAGATAATTGAAAGCAGGTCTTTTTTTCCCAACTAACTCTTAACACTGCTTCACTTTAAATTATACACATATCAATAGCCTATAACTATAATTGATTATAATTATAATTAATTTTAATAATTACATATAATATGCTATTAATTTGTTTTAACCATAATGAATAATTATACACTATATATAAAACATTCATATTAAGCATTACCTGTAATAGTATAAATTTTTGGTCTGAGACCAGGGCTAAAACATGGTATGTGATGATTTCATTCAATGACTGGAATTCTATCAACAGAGCCATGCCTTCCATTTCTTTATTCTCTATTTTTATTTTTTAAAAATCACTGGAAGAATACATTTTATTATTAGCATTCATTCAATAACTTTTTGAGTCTAATAAAATGTTAGTATTTTGGACAGAAGCAATAATAATAGCAATAATAATTTTTGTGGGTCATGGGGCTAGCACTACCCTTGAGCCACACATCCCATTTTCTAGTGGTTAATTGGAGATAAGAGTCTCTGGGTCCTTAGCTTGGCTGGCTTTAAATCCCTACCCTCAGATCTCAGCCTCCTGAGTAGCTAGGATTACAGGTGTGAGCCACCACACCCACTCAGCAATAATATTTTAAGTCACATGTTCACAAAAGTTTAACTTATGAAAGTTTAACTTCATGAAAGTTTAACTCATGTCAGTTCTGTAAGGAATGCTTTACTGTATCATGATTAAGAAAAAGGTGACTCAATAGGAAGAGACCCAGAATTCATTAACAGGCAAACATAATCACAAAATTAATTCTTAAAGTTTTTCTCAAATGCTAAATTTAACTAGCTTTTCTCTCACGTTTCTTTTCATAAGATCAGGAAAAGGAAATATATATAGTAATTGTCAACATATTACCTAGTGTTTTGAAGGGAAGGTAAATACAAAAAGTCTTGACTGGAATGTAAAGGCACACATTTTATTCCTTCAAAAAGAACTGTGAACGTCTTAGATTTAGGTATATCAAGAAGGCAACTTATAATTATTTTTGTAAAGTAGGAAAGTAAAAATTTAGAGTTCATGTATTTACTTATAAAAAAAAAAGGACACTAGTAATTAAAAATGTATAGCACTACAAAAATATCATGAAACTTAAAAAAGATTTTTACAAGGTAATAGATTTCAGAAATAAATGCAAAGGAACAAACAAACTGCAAATTTTCTTTTGTTCCTGCTACACAGACACTATACTAGGTCATGCCGCCAGCATGAATTTTGTGAGGGTATTTTTTGGTTGTTACTGTTTTGGAGTTGGTTTTGGGGTTTTTATGTAGACATATTCTAGTGAACTTTTCTACTCTGGCTAGCCTTATATTTCTGTCTCACAGACTTCAGCCTTGCAAGTTACTGGGAATATACATGAGAGATACCAGCATTCAGCATAACAGCAAAAGTACTGAATCAGCAAATCAAGAAAATAATCCCAGAAACTTCCAAACTAACATCAGAATTACCTATTTGAGAAAACAGAATTAGAAAGCATAGACATTTCATCTGCCTCTTCTTTACGATCAAGAGCAAGTAAAACATTCTCATTTTGCTTGTAATTAACATAGTACTAAAATTCCTAGCCAGAAAAAATTAGTCAAAATAAAGAAATAGAAGGCATGCAAGTTAGAAATCTGAAAGTAACTTTCCTTACTTCTTTGTGGAAGGCCCTAAGGAATTCAAAATATCCAATAACAGTTAGAACCTACAATTCTGGAAAAACAATAAAAATAAGTAGTATATTCATTTTATAAGTAAGTATAGTTAAAATTAATAGGTAGAATGTCCATTATCAGGAAAACAATTTGCATAATATATGATACATATGTATTGTGAATTACTGTATAAGGACTAAAAAGAATTACACTTTCAGGGTCATTTAAAGGGATTTCATGTGGTATTTTCATATGAAAATATTAACATGCAGAACTAGCCATTGTAATATTAATTCAATATTTAATATTAATATGTCTGTATTTTAATAAAAATGAGATAAATTTCTTATGTGTCTGTATAATTTTAAAATGAATTCGCCTATCATTAGGAAAATATGGAGAAGTACAGAGTAGGTTGTTAATCAGGTAATGGTATGTGTGTTAGGTAGAAAAATATTGTAGAAAATAAAATAGAGGAAGAAAATAAAAAAGGAAGAAGTAACTACAGGGCTTATGATGTCTATAAAAGGGCAGTTCAAGCATGAAGAAATAGCCATGGAAATGACAGCCAAAGAACCAATAATGAATGAACATCTGTGTGAATATGTGGAACTATCTGTTCTTTGGTCCTATTCTTTACTAACATTGTGGGGGATTCGGTAAGTAAAATAAATTGTCTTCTGCATAAATTTTGATGAAGTGAGAGCAAATGTGTTTGTGTGCATATATGTGTGTGTGCATGTGCATTTGTATATATGCTTCATATACAGAACAGGCACAAGTGATGATGAAGTTAATGCAATTTCCCAAGTCCATGTAATCAGCAAATAAACAACTCAAGCTCTCAGTCATCTTTTGTATCTCTGTAACACCAAGCTCAAGTGAACAAAGGTTACAAGCTATATTGCACATTGTCTTTTTCAAATAGCTATGATACATTTTGTGATGCTATATATTTCCATAATATTTCCCTATTTAGTGATGTTCATGAAGGGTATATTCCCTATAGACTAAAGGACATAGAAATGGCTATCTCTCTGAGATATTTAAGGGACAAATCATTTCTGAAAGTAGGTGATGATGAAAATTCCCTGACCTTATCATTAATTTTGGTAGCCCTATGTTTAAAGTTGCACAGTTCACTATTGGGTGACACTGGTTCATTAGACCTCTTTCTACAATTGATGGCTATTTCCCATACATAAAAATCAATAGTCATTGGAACAGAAAATGTTATAATATGGAACTTTAAATGCATGACTCTCCTTGTTTCATTTTTGCATGCAACTTATCTGCTCATATTTTCACAGCTGTATTAATTAAAGTTCTTGCAAATTACAATGGGATTCTTGTGGAATTATATTTTATATCCACATGAATATGAAAACAATTCAGTATGATTCATATTCTTGCAATGAATTCCAAAGTAATAGTAATTGTGTCACTTCTTATAGCATGTTGCCAAACAATTATGTGCAGTTGATGAGCATTTGAATAAATGCCATAATACTCTACACTCAATTAAAACAACAGCACTTATAATTAATATTACCATTATTCATATCAAGTTATCGCTATGAGTTTTGTGTGTTCTAGGAAGTGAATAGAGGAATGAATGTTCATTTTAATTCCATTTATATTTTGCTCTGATATATTAAAGTGTAATTTGCATGAGATACACATATCATCCACAATGTTGCAATAATTCACAAAGTCAGCTTTCTCATTTGCTGAATGACTGAGAAAAGGAATGGATGTTTCAAAAGGAAAAATATGCATAGAAGAAGAGAAGTGCCTCATTTTTATCCTGTCTTGTCAAGAAAGCATTTAGTATTTGGAATTTTATTGTTTGTTGCATTTTGTTTTTTGTCTGCCCTTGGGCTTGAACTCAGGGCCAAGCTGTTATCCTCAGCTCTTTTGGCCAAGACTAGTACTCTACTACTTTGAGCCAGAGAATCACTTCCAGCTTTCTGCTAATTTATTGGAGATAAAAATGTCAAAGATTTTCCTGCCAGAGAATACCCAGGCTGGCTTTGAGCCTTGATCCTTTGATCCTGAGTGTCTAGGATTTCAAGCATGAGCCACCAGTCTCTCAGCATTTAGTATTTTTGCTAAAAGATATATATGATTTATAGGTAGAATGAGAAAGGGTATTAGCTAATGTTGATAGGATTATCCATTGTTTGAAATACAAATTGTATTAATCACTGCAGTTAACTTAGATATCATTATCCGGAAGATAAAAGCATTAGGCTGCCTCAGACATTAGCATATTAATAATAATAACTTCATGATACTGGAGCTCCTGACATCAAGCCCATGAAACACAGATCATTATGCTTTGATGGTTAGGACAGAAAGAGGCAGCATATTTCTAAAAGCAAATTTGGATTATACCTTATAATCCAAAATTAAGATTAGCCTTATATCTACTTTTACTAATGAAAAGATGTGAGTTGCAATAGAACTGAATACATCTAAAGGGTTGAAGACACAGAATTATCATGCCAATAGTGTGAATGAGAAAGTTAAACATCACTCAGACCATTCTTCCCTCTTCAAACTCACATGTTAAACCTGGCTTGTATTTGCCTTTTGGTTAATATCTTATTGTGATATATCTAATATATATTAGAATCAATTTAAAGTCTACCATCATTCTAAAACATGCTACCATATATAATGCAGGTTTATTGGCAGCAAGGTTGGAACACCTTCTATACTCTTTCTTCCATGTTTCAAACCAAAACATAGATTGCCTGGAAATTTTATCTATAAGGCTCCAGAAGTTAAAATACAGACAGCTCCTGAGTTAAGTGATGCAACATTTTTTATTGTGTTATTTGCAAGTGTGAAGGGCTTATTGAAATGAAATTCCGTCATAAGACAAAGAGCATCTGTGACTGTCCTGTGAAATATTCTTCAATACACTGTTGAAAAATACACTGTACTCATATGTGTGGAAAGCCCTCAGATAACTAGTCCTAGTATCTTTGTTATCATGCTGACAACTGAATTCCAAGTGCATGATATAAAAATGCTTCCTAAGGATTCATGATTCATGGATGTTTTCTGAAGTACAACCCTCAAAATGGTTATTGTAAAAAGAAAACTTATGATATACAGATGTATGAAGCATAGCTCTCAAGATAATATTTTGAAGGTGATACAAGTCTCTGGGACATGTAATGAAGAGTTTTTCAGACTCAAATCCATCTTAATTGGTGTGCAAATTAACAAATTTACATTTGGCACTAAATATATGTTTAGTCAGATGATTAAAAAAGTTGGAGATTTGAAAAAAAAAAAAAAGGCCTAAAGGATGACATTAGGTATTTTATACATCTTGCTATTTTGATTTGTAGTTTTTGTTTGTTTTGGGTTTTTTGGGGGGGGAGGTGGTCATGGAGCTTGAATTTGGCCTGGGCTTTGTCCCTGAGCTCTTCAGCTCAATGCTAGCTATAGCCCTACCCTGGAGCCAAGCCCCACTTTCCATTTTTCAGAGGTTAATTGGAGATAAGAGTCTTAGATCCTTTTGTGCCCATCCTGTCTTCGAATTGTGATCTTCAGATCTCAACCTCCTGAGTAGGTAGGATTACAGGCATGAGCCACTGTGCTCAGCTCATAGCTTCTCTTTGATAGTAGCATTAATTTATTATATTATCATCACTTGGAGTTGGGTTGTAACAATTGCTACAAATGATACTTAAACTATAATGTATGAAAATTCATAAACAAAAACTATTACCAAAAGTAATAGTTCTTAGGTAGATTATTATAAACAAAAGGTTTTATATTATTTGTGATAGGGCCAGCTAACGCTATGCTTTCATTTCATGGCCAGCTGCTCAAAGGTAAAGGAGAGACAATGATTCAAAATCCCAAATTCCATTTTAAAAATTTGAACTTATTTACTATTAAAAAGAAATTGGCACTAAAAGGATATTATGAAATGAAGAAATGTGTATATTTATTTATAACCATGTTTTATTTCATAGAATTTAGTAGATTTATTACTGGGATAAAAATTTATCTTGCACTAGATCTACAAGAAAACACGATTCTTAAAATGAAGAAATTGTCCTTCAAACCTCAATTTACTCTTTAACACTATATTTGGTACACCATTATCTTTGAGGGAGTCTTTAACTATTCATATGAAAGCTCATTTTCTCAGCCAAAGGTTAGAGTAATAGTATTTATTTGAAATGTAAATGAAGACTTACACCAAGGAATATATGTTTCATTTTGCATTTGTCTCTAATCAGAATGCTGTATGAATAATGTAGTTTGGCACCAATGTCCTCATTAAGCAAGTTTCCCATTATTGCATTTTCTGATTATAATCTCCTCGTTAAACTTCCTTCAGAGTTCCTGCTGATGATCATTCATATGCTTAGGTCTTCAGTATTAATCAACACTCCCCCCCCACACACACACAGAAAGAGGGGGGAGGGAAAGCCAGAGAAGGAGGGAGAGAGGGAGTGAGGAAGAAAGGGAGGGAGAAGAAATAGCCTCCCATAGATGAGAATCAAGTTATATCGATAAGCAGATGTTATTTAAATAGTCTTGTTATCCATTTTGTGTCCAAGAAATGACACTGTTATATGGGGCTAAAAGAGAAAAGGAATTTCAAACTGGTCTTTTTAATTTACATTCATCTATGAAGTAATTTGACAATTATATTAGATTGACCAAAATGGCCAAGAAAAAAAAATAGGTAGACAAAAGAAGAGAGACTAACTAGTATAGGCTTATGCTGTTTGCGTTGATTTATTTAACTTTCCATATATTCTTTAAAAACTACAGAATATTGAGACTTGTATTTTATTGTATACGATCTCAAATATAAGTGCTTTTCATACCCAGTCTTATAACTCTGTTACTCTGCAAAGGGTTGGAGATTTTTAGACTTTTAGAAGATCAGTTTGTATTTTCTCTTGTAAATTTTGACAAAATTAGGGATGGGGAAATAACAAACAGCCAGACAGAGATGACCCATGCATCAAAAAAGAAAAGAAAAAGAGACTAAATTTGAAAAGAGAAGGAGTAATTAAGACATAGTTTCCTGTACTGTTTCACTGTTTAATCATTCTTAATGGAAAATAAAAGTGAGCATTCTGCCTAACATAAAATGAATCATATACATTTAGTTTATTAAAACCTTGGTTAACAAATATTTTTTTAAAAATACACAGAAAATATAAACAGTAGATTCCCCTAAAGTAGTACTGAATTTCAGACGACTTTCATTATTTTCTGTATTTAAAAAAATAGAAAGAAAAAGAAAAGATTGTAGCAATTTTATAAATTGAAAACACAATCTGAACACTAAACTTCAATTATTTCATCAGAAAATAGAAATGGTCCCATCATTATTAAATAATATGATCCCCAAGACTGGCCCCAGGACTGGCCAAAAAAATTAAGCATGTTATTCAGCAATATTTGGCTTAGTGCATCATCAATAAAGGTTAGAAATTAATACTCAAACATTTTATGATTATATTTCTGAATTTAGTACCCTGTGTACTGATGCATAGATACCTATCTATAATTGCAAAGTATTAACCATAAAATATAGGCTCTTTTACAAAATTTTAAAATTTGCATATGTATAAAGGAAAAAGTGAAGGAACTTTTTAAAAAAATATGTCTGGCTTTTTACTGCTTAACTCCTCACTGAATTACCTTTCCTTTCACTAATTTATTTCAAAACAGGAAAACATCTGTTACTGATTTCAAACTCTTTACCTCTCCCTGTATTTGCATTTTAAACTTGAATCTGAAATAAAAGAATGAAGACTTTTGTGTCCTGCTTTTGGAATTTCATGCCCCAGCAGAGTATAAATGGCAAAACTAGACAGAAATAATTCATACAATGTTACCATCATCATAGAATAACTCAGAAATTAAGCTGATTTTGGTAGTTTTAGGTCCATGAATCCGAGTTATCTCAGGAAGAAGAGTCTCTCTGTAAATAAAGTGGCTGTTCTACTGTCCCGTTTCTACTGCTGATAGAGACAGCACTGTCACAGTACCAACTCTTTGGTACTCTTGCCTCAAATCCCGGAGAATTCCTATACTCAGTATAAGATAATATATTGCTCTGCTTTGAGGTTGTATTTATCCTAGACTTAACATACTTCTCTGCTTTGATTTTGTGTTTATTTTGGGGGCAGTTTATGCTTTTACCTAATAGGGACTGAAACCAACTTTTTCTTAGAACCAGTACAGCATAGTGTAAATGAGCATCACTGTGTCAGAAGAAGGTTGACCTGAATTTGTGTATCCTTTTCAATAATGCAAATAATTGATGCATGGACTTGAATATTGTCTGGGTTCTATGAAACAATAAAAATTGATATCCTGTAAATGTCTCCCATGATTGCACATAAGAAACGAAAACTGCCTGAAGTTTGGCCTACTGGTAGAGTGCTTGCCTAGCATTCATGAAGACCACGGTTCAATTCCTCGGTACCACATACATAGAAAAAAGCTGGAAGTGGTGCTGAGGCTCAAGTGGTAGAGCTCTAGCCTTGCGAAAGTCCAAGGACAGTGCTCAGGCCCTGAGATTAAGCCAGGACTGGCAAAAGAAAAGAAAAGAAAGCTAAAAATGTTGCAGAATCATAAGGATTTTTTTCTTTTTCTTTGTTTCATAAAGGGTAACTTTATGAATCAGAATCTAAGTCTTACAAGAAACAGTCTGCTCAAGTTTTAAACTTTCTTCATGAACTTCCTCTGAACTTTTCATAGTGTAACACAGATTTTGAAGTTGTTTTTTAATGATGTCCCGATATATATCCAACATAAATGGGAACTATTAATATTTTTAAAATAGAAATAAAATACAGCATAGAGAATTCTGGATTCTGCAGAAAGACAAATGTTTCCTGACAGTTTTTAAGGCGTGCAGAGAACTGGAAGTGTTAGGAGAAAAGAACTATGATTATGGGCAATAGGTGGTAAAATAGGGGTAGGAATAATTAGGATGTAAAGTTAAAACTTGTTAATAAGGACAAAAGTGAGTTTTCATTTGCCAATCCCTAAAAAGAATTAAATAACCTGATTATAAGCTACGAATCTGCTCTATTGATTCCTACCAATTATGAGAATGATGGCAGTTTACAGGTTTAGGCCAACTCTAGAATGTACACTGGTTGAAGACTGGCCAGTAAAGTTGTCTCAGTCTAAGCACTGAAAACCACTGGTAAAGGAATTCCTATCAAGTCTGACTTATTTTAAAAGCAGTACTCAGTAACTAAGAAATAGGCTTACAAACGACATAAGAAAATAAGCTATTGGGAAAATATTAAACCTGACTGATGTTAAGATTCAAGGAGGATGAGCAGAGTTCAGAGATAAATTTCAAAGACAAACACATCATAAAGTTAAGAAGTTATAAACAAAATGGGAAAAGTGCAGATGTTTGAAAAGTGAAATCTTTCCAGTAAAATTTCTTCTATGCAAGTTTCCAAAACCTACAAAAATAATATTTTCCAGAGATAGAAAATACATAAGATATATTGCATTTAGAACATCTAAATAGTATTGGCAATATATATTAGCCGATTCAAGAAAATTTACTTTTAATTTGTTGCAAAATTTGCTTTTAAGTTTGTTCATGAAAACAAGAGAAAAATAGTGGGGTGTTATTGGCTCTTGGCTGCATTCCCACCCTAAGATCTGCCAGCCCAGGCAATTAACCACCCTTAAACTGAAAGTGGAGCCATAGCTCAAATGGTAGAGTGCTAGTCTTGAGCAAAATGCCTCAGAACAAGGCCCAGGCTCTGAATTCAAGCCTAGGACTGACACACGCGCACACGCGTGCACACACACACACACACACACAGAGTAAAGATACATTCAGTGATATAAGGTTAACGAAAAGGCCAATTAGTTATAAAGTATTGTGGGGATGTTATATTGACAAGAAATAACATTCATTAGCCCAGGAAGAAGTAGAACTAATCTAACAATCCAAGAAATGATGATCAAGGAGGAAGGGGAGAGGCCAAATAATTTTAACTGAAATAAAAGGAAGAAAGGGTCCAGACTGGGGATTTACAGGAAAAGGAAGATCCCACATGAATGCATACCAAAAGTACTGGACAACCCATGGGATAAAGTAAATACACAAAAAAAGAGTTTACAAGAGAAATTTTGTCTGTTGAGATAACAATGAAAATAAATTACTCCAGGCTAATATTGGTGAATCTTCAAAAATCTCACTAGTTTATTTAATTCTTGGCTTCCCCCATCATTATTCAACTTTCACTCAATTCATGAAAAAGATTGGTACATTTGAGAGTAAAATTTACTGGACTGGATTGTGTCCCAAATTAAAATTTTATTTTAGAAAATTCTGTGAAAGTTAATTTTTTTCAAGTCAGAAGAGAGTTTTCAAATTTAAAAACAATTTGGGAGAGGCAACTGTGACAACAAAAAATTCTTGAACCCTCTTCCTATTAAATTATAGTAACTATTTATTTTATGAAACAAATTATTTAACATTTCTTGAAATGGTCCTAAAGGCAAACAGAAAATAATAATTATTCAGAAAAATCCACAGAGTCTTAATAAGAATACAAAAGTTTGTCGGTTCGATGATGATGCACTTTCCACTTGTAATCTTATTTCCCAGATCAGAGAGACGAAGAGAAACATCTGAAAAGAAAAATGAGATTCTTCTCCTCCAAATCCCAGTTTAGATCTATGAAAACTACTCCTAAGATGGGAAAGGACAAGGCACACCCAATCTATTCTTTATATTATCTAATTAATATAGAAAAGTTTAGGTGTTCCTTCTTCTAGCTACCCTCTATTTCCAGAGTACAAGCATTATGGAGGCTTCTGGGCCCCAAGGCTCCTCTATCAGCACAGTCAATGTTCCACACTAGAATAAAAACAAACCCAAAGAGCAGAGCTACCTAACTAGATCAGTGCTCTGCATATAAAGCTAAATATTATTTAGAATAAGCTGCTCACTGTTTTAACTCCTTTTTCTGTTACATGAGACATGAATAGATGCTCAATTTCATAACCCACAGAGAAATGTGAAACACACTCACATACCCCTTCATATTTATGTGACAGAAATAAGCAAAAATAACATCATTTATTTTATATGTCATTTCCATAGAAACCAGAAGTTTTGAAATTGTGGAGATTTTATTTTGCCAGTTCTGAGACTTGAACTTAGGGCCTGGGTATTCTTTTTGAATTATGTGATCGAGGCTAGTGCTCTACCAATTGAGCCATGACTGTACTTCTGTGTCTGTGTGTGTGTGTGTGTGTGTGTGTGTGTACTTAATTGGAGATAAGAGTCTCACAATTTCCCTGTCTGGGATGCATTTATATTGAAAAGATCTCAGCCTCCTGAATACAGGATTACTGGTATTGTACACCAGTACAAATGCCTAGCATTTGGAAGCTTCATAAATTACTGGTAGAATTTAAAAATGCTCAGTTACTTTGGTAATAATTTTGATAATTAAATTGGAATATATGAGATTTAAATTAGACTAAATACATGTCTCAGACATGTTATAGCTAAATAAACTGTATATTTCTATTAAATGAACATATATGCTAACATAAAAACTTGAACGTGAAAGCGTATAACATACAAAATAGCTAAAAATCGGAAGGGATACAAATGTCCATCCATTTTTGAATGGATAAATAAGATACAATGAATGCTTACACTCTAGAATATTATTTTGCAATAAAAAAGAGTGAGAGATTGACATATATTACATCATGGAAAAGCCTTGAAGTCACCAAAGGAAATGAAAGAGACAAACCAGAAGTTGTCAGATAGTAAAGACAAAAAGGTTATTAGTCATTGCCAAAGAGGACGGACAGATAACTTGATGATGGTAGAAAAAAAAAAAACTGTTTACCAAACCTTCTGAAGCCTCTAGGCCAGTCTGTAAAGTTCATTTTTAAACACATGAACAAGTTTCGACCTGTGCCAAGGAGGCCTAGTGTATCTCCCATTCCTTCTTGTAAAGTTTTCAGTGTGTCAGCTTTTACCTCGGGGTCTTTGATCCATTTATAGTTAATTCTAGTGCAGGGTGACAAAGAAGGATCCAACTTTAGTTTCCCTCATTTGTCATAATCAGTAGAAACCTTGGGCTCTCCTAGCAGAGATTTGCAATAGGGCAAAACCTTGATACATAAGGCCATATAGTATGACGCTAATTGAAAGGACCTCTAGGCTATAGAAACAAAAGCCATATAATGAATGATTGTTGTCTTTAAGGTACTATGTTATCTCTCATCTCTTTTGCTGTCCCTTGGTTATCTCATATTGTTACAGTATCTCACTTTGTTATCTGATATATTGGATATATTTGTATTTGGTTATTTGAAATTGGATAGAGAAGGGGGGAAAACAAGATGGGGGTTGGGGAGAAGGTAACGGGGACCAAGACATGTGAAAGGGTATCAATGTATGTGAATTAATGCACCTTCTACCTGGCAAATATCATGTAACCCTTTTATTAATTACAATAAAAAATCACAGAAAAAAATAAACATATGAACATACTAAGCTTAAAATGTCCTCTGTCCCGGTTTTCTAATTATTTTTTGACATATGAGTAGGTACAATTATTCACCAAGCCCCATATGATGTCTGGTTACCTTGACCCATCTTTAGCAAACATAACTTTAGGTCAGGTTAGCCACAGCCTCTTTGTGCCTAATTTTTAATTTTTCCTCTGGGTAATTTTTTCCCACTGATTTCACACTCTTCCTTAGTTCTAAATGCCCCTTGACATGTCATAGTAAAAGTCCAATAAGTCCATATTAAGTCCAGTGGGGTCATGGCGAGAACCCATTGCCATGGGTTCACTGAACTGTATTACTTATATTAAAACATGAAGTACTCAAAATTTATCTCAGTAGAATTGTCAGCATTTTTCCTTTTTACATACCAATACTAAAGTCTCAAGCTCTACACATAAGCTATTATTTGAACCCTTAGATATACAAAACTAAATTTCCTATCAAGACACTGAGATTAAAGAAGGAAATAAATTGAATTGTACATTGCTCACAGATTATTTCATCAGCTTAAATTTTTAGCAATCATTAGAATTTTTGCTTAACCTTTTTCGTTTGTTTTGATCTAATTTCCCTATAATTATATTACGACAAATGCAGATTCTGAGGAAAATTGTACAGAATCCTGTATATTTCCTACATATTTTTAATACAAAAATATTTGGAGCATAGCATTTGTCAGACAACCTCACAATTCCTTAATTTCTTGATAAGAAGATCCTGTTCTACATAATCTGTCGAAATTTCAATTTTGGTAGTAGTGTGACTTTCTTTAAACCAAATTCTAAAAGGACTTTATTTTAAATTTCAAATTTTCTACCTTAAATTTCAGCTTTCCAGAAGTATCAGACCTTAAGGAAGCATTATGGAATGCAATATTAAATAATTTGATTTAATCCTCACTTACTTAAAAATCATGCCTGATAATCTGACTGTTTAAGAAAGTATGAATTATACTTATACCTATTTCTTTAGAAATAGGTCTTCCAGCTGAGGAGAGGGCAAGAATGCCATAGGATAGTTAATTGTCAGAGTTTATAGTTATGATAGAACATCTATTTTTGCGATTAGTGTCTATGAACTATATCAGAATATATCATACTCAGAAACAAGCAGCATGTCCTATTTCCTCATTAGTTCATGGTTTTGTGTTTTTACGAAACTATCCTTGTTTACAGAAATTCAATCTAATTAAAAGGAAAGTGACAGGAATTGTGGAAAAGAATTGCCTATTATCTATAATAGATCTTGAACAGAATTGATTTTTATTATTAAAAATCATTTGTATTTTCCTTTGATATGTTAATTCCTTTGAAATTTCTGTGATTAGTTAACTGTCTTCTCCAGAGGCTCATTCAGCAGACACCTCCTATTTATTTCTGTCTACTAGTGATCCCAGTGCTCTCTCCTCCATCTCCTGCCTTTCTTTTCTCTATTGCCTGCTTCCCTCTCCTATTGTTCCTTGGGAGAAATTCTTTTGTTATGAAATTGACTTAAAAAGATTAATTAAATAATTAGTTACACAATCTACAATAAAGAACTATTATGTTTTTACATTTCCAGTTAAAGCTTTTAGACAAGTTACAACAATACATTGAATGCTTCCTTTGAAAATACACTGACGCCTAGTTGAAGAATTTTGCCTTTTACTACTAACCTCCAACAACTATCAAATCATCTTATTCTGAAACACTCACCAGATGTTTTCAATTGCCCCAAAGCCAAGACAAGAAGACACATGCTAAAATGCAGCAAAGAAATCTTAAGTTTAAACATGTCAAACAAAAGGGCGGCTAATCACATCTCAATAATTTCTTTTCTTATGATGCATATTCTCAAAAAGTCTCACATGGGGTTACTCTTAAGAATGAGTGCTTTGGATGTGGTCAGGAGGGATCACTACTACACTGTTGGTGGGAGTGCAAACTCGTTCAACCACTATGGAAAGCAGTATGGCAGTTCCTCAAAAGACAAAACATAGAACTCCCCTATGACCCAGCAATTCCAATACTTGTTTACCCAATCATCCAGAAACAAGGACATACTAAATCCACCAGCACAATAATGTTCATTGCAGCACTATTTACCATAGCAAAGATATGGAACCAACCTAGATGTCCCTCAGTTGATGAGTGGATCAACAAGATGTGGTATTTGTACACAATGGAATTCTATGCTGCTGTCAGAAAGAATGACTGCCCCATTTGTGAGGAAATGGAAAGACTTAGAAAAGATCATATTAACTGAAGTAAGCCAGACTCAAAGGAACTTAGGCTCAATGGTTTCCCTCATTTGTCATAATCAGTGGAAACCTTGGGCTCTCCTAGCAGAGATTTGTAATAGAGCAAAACCTTGATACAAAAGGCCATATAGTAGGACGCTAAATGAAAGGATCTCTAGGATATAGAAACATAAGCCATATAATGAATGATTGTTGTTCTTAAGGTACTATGTTATCTCTCATCTCTTTTGCTGTCCCTTGGTTATCTCATATTGTTACAGTATCTCACTTTGTTACCTGATATATTGGATATATTTGTATTTAGTTATTTGAAATTGGATAGGGAAGGGGGGAAAACAAGATGAGGGGTGGGGGTGGGGGGGAAGGGAAATGGGGACCAAGACATGTGAAAGGGTATCAATGTACCCTTAATGCACCATCTAACTGGCATATATCATGTAACCCTTCTATTAATTACAATAATAAATATATGGAAAAAACCCAAAAAATAAAAAAATAAAGAAAAAAAAAGAATGAGTGCTTTGGTGTGTACCAGTGTCTCAAGCTGTAATCCTAGCTATTCAGGAGGCTGAGATCGAGAATTAGAACTTGAAGCCACGCCAGGTAGGAAAGTCTATAACTCTCATATCATCAACTGGCCACCAAAAAATCAGGAACTGGAACTGTGACTCAAGAACACTGTCCTGTGCAAAATTGCTAAAGGACAGCACCAACCCCTTAATTCAAGATAGTGAAATCCTTTGACATTTTATAATGCTGACTTCATGCACTGAATGTTTACCAAAATCCACAAAATATAATAAAATGTCACTATAACACAGATGTTAAACTGGTGGTTCTATAGGTATATGTATAGAATATATGAAAACTCCTTATGTTCTACTCAATTCAACTGTAAACCAAACTGATAAGAAGTATTTGTCAGAAGGCCAACAAAAAGAAAAAAAAAGAGACACATAGAAATATAGATATGAGGAGGCTTATTATAGGAGTCAACATATATAAATTTGAAGGTAAATAACACAATCAGTCAACTGTACGCTAGAGAATCACTGTCTAATTCAGGCCACACCAGAACCCACATCAGGAATAATGATATCCTCGGACAAGAGAGGATTGCTAGATCAGTATCTGGAGAAGCAAAGTTGTTACTCTTCTGCCTTTTGGTTGTATTTGTGCGCTCAGTAGATTGATTAACTTCAAGCTTTTCTGGTCCACAAATTCAAATGATAATTTCATTCACACATAACTTCGCAGACATATTGACAAATGAAGTTTATCATATTTTGAGACAACCATCCTTTAACCCTGCCACATAACATTAACAAAGTGTAAGCCTCAAAGTATTTTGAGGGATATGTGCTGCTTCAAATGAATGGAAATGAAATTCATACTTTGTAAAACTAAGGTTAAAAGAAAGAAATGGGAAATATTCAATGACATAATTTACCTTTTAAATGCCATCATGTATTGCATGCATGATTTTCATAACTATAAGTACTCAAAATTGATATAAATAAAAAGAGAAAGTAATACTAGACAAAGAAAGCTATTGTGGTTTAATCTGAGTGACAGTAACAGAATTATATAGTAAAGGTTTCATGATTGCTAACCAAGTACTCTATCATTTTAATTATCCCTCCAAGCTTTTTTTTTTAGGTGTTTGGGTTTCCTTCTTGTTTTGTTTTATTTTTGTTTGTTTCCTGTATATCTCACTATACTGAAGGTGTAGTGGAGTAAAGCTATGTTTGAATCCGAAGCCTTACACCTGCTGGTTGACGCTCTCAATTGAGACTTGTCCTCAAGCGTTTTTACTTCATTACCTAGATGTAATTTACTATTTTTAGGATTGGTCTTGACTGAGATTATCCTTCTTATGCTTCCTCTGAGGCTACAATGACAGGGACATGCTACTATGATCAACTTAATAAATGAGATGAAACCTAGTCCCAAACACTGCTTTCTAAGTAACTGGATTCATTGACGTTTGCTGCCTCACGAAAGTGATGTGTAGAAAGACAAGTACATGATTCCAGAGGTTCAGAGACAAGGAAACCAAATTTGAAACAGATTATTGTTCACTGTTGGGATTCTGATAGGATTTTAGTAGATAAAATTAAAACGTGAAAATTTTGAGTTTGCAATCATTTGTGAAGCCTTTGAACATAAAAGATTACATTCTGTTCTGTCAAGCTTCAATATTCCAAATTTACTTGAAGAACACATTTCTAGCATTAGATAGTATTTTGAAAGTTTTATCTAGGGAAATTAGAATATAAAATTTAAATAATGAAACTATAAACAGTAAAAGTGAACTTTTACTAATGACATCCTCTTTTGGAGAATAAACCAAGCAAACCAAAAGTACTTAAACATTCATGGGAATTTATTTATTTATTTTCTTAAGTAAATGATCAAAATGATATTGCATTGCTAAGTACTTAGGTAATTGGACTGAAATTACTATAATAAATAAATATCCAATGAATATAGCAATAATGAAACAACGGCACAGGCTTAATAAACTAATACCTATTTCTCCTTTTAAAAGGAATAAAAATTATAGGCGATGGAAGAAAAAATATGAATAAATGGAAATTCATGGTATGTATCTGGATGTGAAACCTTAATTTTCAAAGGAATTCAATCTCTCTTAGACAATCTCTAAAATTAATCCAGTTTCCATTAGAATTCTAGTGTTCATTCATAGGATAATTAAACCCACCTAAATATTAATCTTTTGTGCTTACTACAAAAGCCATTCAATCCAAAAGAAGGGCATAAAAAACCAACCATAACTGAATGGAAGCAGAATGTTAAAATGTCAATGATAAGTATTAGGGGACTGAAAATTCTGAATCCATTATAGGCTCTACTAGAATCCACTCAACAAATGAGAATCACACAAAGGAAAAAGGGGAGCGGCAGCATGTACAAATAGCTAGAGAGAAGAAAATGTATGCCTTGCGAAAACCAGAATTCTACCCCATGTGGAGAAATGCTTACCACGAGTCTAAGATTGAGTTAATGAATATGTAATACCAAAAGACATTGCATGTGTGAACTAAGAGAGCAAAATGAAACTCCATGAATGCTGTTGAGTAATATGTTGTATTGAGGATGGGGGAGGTGAAGGTGAAGGAGGGGTAAGTCTGAAAAAAAATACTGAACAGGCATGTATGAAATGGCATGCGGCAGCCTTTGTACAATTAACATACACCTAAATACTAATTGTACACAAGAAGTACATACATACTGAAAATGAAAACAAAAATGTTACAGGTCTGTAAGGGAGGAGGATGCTGGTAGGACATTGAACAGAAAAGTATGTGTGAGCATAGGATGGGCAAGATACTTTATGTATGTATTAAAATGGAGCACTGAAGCTTATTGAGATTGGTTTGGGAACTGAAGGAGCAATGGAGGATTTGGGACAGATGGAGTGAGTCTAATCAAGGCATATTGTTCATACATGTGGGTATGCTAACCTGAAACCACTTTATATAACTAATTAATGCACATTTTAAAAAACAGCTGCTTTTGTAAGTGTGCATACATGTGTGTGTGTGTGTGTGTTGCATGTGTGCATATGTGTTTAAAAGTAAGAAGGGTTAGAAGAGAGAGTGGACCTATTCCAAATGCAATGTCGGACAATTGTAATCTTTTAAAAAGTAGCTTAATGAGAAAACAAAGGACAAAGCCTGAATGAGTGTAGGAAGAGTAAAAACAGCATTACGTGACATTGTTTCAGGGGAGTAGCATCAACTTCAAATAGACAGGTACACCTCTTCCATACTTGAAAGTGAAAGAAAACGTAGAAGAAAGTAACAAAAAAAAGGTTGACTTGCAAAAACAAATCAAGATCAGCATCCATATTCTACAACAAAACACTTCACTAATGAAACAAGTCACCATGTAGAAGGAAGTTTCTACTTCTGTTTTTGAAAACAAATGCTGTTTGAATCTATGCTTTAGAGTGAAACCTCATAACAAGCAAAACTTGAAAGATGGTACCTTTCTTGGGGTGAAGGTTGAGAAGGGATGCTTGAAGTCCCTTTCAGATAATTGATTTCTTGAGGTCTGGTTCCCCATATAGGATACACTCTGGCTAACTGGGTTATTCTATGCTACTCATGGGTCTTTGAGGCAGGAGAGCGGGGGAGGAATTGACATGACAATGAAGTCTGCAGTGCTTTCTGTGTTGTAAGTAGCAAAACATTTTTCCCAGTGTTTCTTCTGAAGTACATGAAATTGTGGCAAGCTCCGGGCTAATTTGAAAGTATTGCAAAATTTCGTCTTCTTTGTACTTTTTGCAATGTGTCACAATTAAGAATTTACCTTTAGATACATCTAGCTCTGAAAATTGATGTAAAAAAGAAGCAATATTGGTAGAGTTTCCATGAAATGCAACAAAAAGTATGCATGAAGGCATATCAAGTAAAATAACAAGTAAATATCAAGTAAAAATATCAAGTAAAAACATGGAATAAAGTCTATACCAAAATTAAAAACAAAAAACAACTGAAATGGAAAACAGAAAATAAAAGATGAAACTAAGAAAGTGAAAGTCAAAAAAATTACAGAATTATTGCCAAATAAAACCTAAACAAAGGGTGATATTGGAACAATACATTTGCTAGATAATCAATAGACTGAGAAAAGGAATGAAAATGTAGATAAAAATATTGATTCGAGCATTTTACTAAAAATAGGAGAGCATTATGTAAATATTTAAAATTACCTTGAATTACAAAGAGCATAAAAGAATGAAAAGTAAAATTATATAATTATTTTAATTGTAACTCATAAGCATTTTTCTACTCAATATTTGTTTTAGAAGTATAGAACATTTTGAAACAACTCAGATACCTATTACAGAATGCATATTCCAGAAACCAAATTCTGAGAGCCATGTTAGGTAAATTTGCCCACACAGAAATGTTTAGAGGAAGAGAGAAGTTTTAAATAAAAAGTGACCAACAAAAGGCTCAACCTGCGCTTCCCTTTGCTGGAGTATGTAGGGATGTGTTTCTGACTGGAAGAGTAAGTTCTTGGCAGCTAATGCAATTTCTAAAGAACTAGACTTGAAGGCTATTGCAGTCCAAGCAAGAAGAAAAAAGAATCCCCCACTGAAGAGTAGATACACATAGGTGTATCTATGTGTATCTGTGTCCATTACATCAGCACAATGTTTATTACATAAATGCAATGACATTTTCCAATTAGTTTCTGAACAGTCATATTTCATTGAATGATGGGAAAAACTGAAAGAAAATTACAGTGAACATTTTATACCTAACCATACAAACGTTATTTATTCACATTAAATTATGTTGCCGCTTCCTCGGTAACTATGTGTATCTGTTTTTCCATCTATCACTCTCAAGTTGCCACTGGAACATTTTATCATGAGTTGTTTACATCCAACTAAAACTTCCATCGAACTATGCACATTTTGGGTGGATAGGTTGCTAAGCTTACCTAAGTGCATTTGCACACAAAACCCAAACCTCTGCCGGGATATAAAGGATTAGGCAGAACCACAAGTGTTTCTACGTTTCCCTTTTCAGTTAATCCCTGCACCTACTAAGGAGAAACCACCACTCTGATCCCTTTCTACCAGAGTGAATGTTTTTATGTTCTAGAATTTCAAGTAATGAAGTCACCTAATGTGAACACATCTAGATTCAGTCTGATTTCCAACTTTTCATCTATAGTGTGTCCTTAGGAAGAACGTACTCCTTTTGGCTATTAAATCTTACAGCCATGTGAAGTTTGTGAATGATTTTCCTCCGTATAAACACATGGGCTACTTCCTGTCTTGAATTTAAGAGTAAAGCTGCTAAGAACTTTCAAGGGTCTCACTTTACATATTTTCAAATTAAAAAATGTAGCTGCCTGTGAGTGGAATTGCAAGCTCGCAGGAGAAGTTTGTTTAGTTTTGTGAAAAGCAATCATTTTTCCCCCAAGAATTTGGCCCAATTTATATTTTCATAATATTTAAGACTTCCATGTTCTCCACCAGTTTCCCAATGTCTGTAGTTGCCGGTATGTTTAAATTTAGACTTTTTAATGCCTGAGCATAGGTATCGCATGCTCCAGGGAGTTTCCAAGCCTTCATCCTTACACTGGGGCTTCATCATGGGTCGGACACCTTTAGAATGAGCATCTGGCTGCTTGTACCCCCATTAACTCCAGTAACCCTATTAACTGTGGGATGATTGGTCCAATCTGATCTAATCATTCATTTCTCATTGCAGTGTATATGTTCAATAGAATAGCTCAACATATTTGATCATTAATGGTAATAAGGAACAAAAACCACCACAACAAACAGAACAAGCAGTATTGTGATTAAAATTGATTGCTACTACAGGATCTGGACTTGAATCAGGCTTAATAAAATGAATGGTATTTTACCTTGGAGATATTTGTGGCTTCATGAAGCTTAAGTTTGTATGACGTTGAATGGGCTTCGTAGCAGTTTTCTGCACACTCCACAGTTTTATTTATTTAGTTAATACTTTGGGGCAATAGTTGAAAGAAGTCTTGTCTACTTATCATATGTAGAAGTTTAGGACTAAACTTATGAATAGTGTCTTATTTATACTAGTATCAAATAACAAAATGTAGGCAAAACCGTTTTGCATAAGGAACAATATTATGCAACAACAGTTACCTATGTGGCTACACAAATATATAATCAACATCACTTTGATGACAGATGAGCTGTTGAAGGTAAATCACAACCATGTCTTTAATATTAGCGATGCAAAAATATGGTGTGAGCATCCAGAAACAGTGTCAATTACCTGATCAAAATTATAGATTCAAATAAAGAGATTTAAATGAGAAACAGCTTTCTGGAATTTAGCATTAGCTACTTGCAGAAACCGAGGACACTATATTTTGAGTTACTTGCAAAGGAAGGATAAGAACATACCTGTGACATAGAAAACCAAATATAAACCCAAAGAGCTTGGAAAATATGGCAGACCTGGATTTAAAGGTGAGAAATTGACAACTTTTAACAATAATATTTATTATCATGAAATTCAAGTAGTTTGGATTGTTCACATCCCAACATATGTTTTAAATTATATGTTCCAAACTTAAGGATAAATCTTCTGATAAAGGATATCCATATTTAACAAAAAGCAGTCACTTTTCCCTCTAAGATGGCAACTAGTTTCTGTATGTAATATATGTAATATAATAGGAGCTATAAACTGGTTGAAATGAGAAAGCCAAATATCCATGCTAGTAAAGAATCAGGTAAAAAAGTTATATAGGAAAAAGACAAAGATTCATCAGAAGTGAGACCACATAATAAAATAAATTTCAGAACTGCTCTGAAAGGATAATTTGGATTTTAATGCTTTTGCTATAAAATTGGCATAATTTACCTTGCTCTAAGAAACTGTTGTTATTCCATTGATACCAAAACAATATAGTACTTAGTGTAAAATTATTCAGCTGTGTCTTGTATTTCCTTAATATCTAGAAATGGATAAATACTTCCTTTGTGGTAGAAAAATAAAAATACAGAATAATGTTCTATGAAGGACGGTCTTTAAGAGTCTGGAGCATCTGTTCTTTCTTCACACAATTCAAGTGTCTCCACAGCTACAACTGTGCTGTAGGAAATAACAATGTAAAAAATGTTTCTAAAGGTCTGCTTATGTCCTTCACAATGATATGAGCTTATCTTAAGTGTCTTAATTATGTGACAGCATAATAGTAACTGATTTCAAAAAATAGGAACATGAAGGAAGCAGAGAATCAGGACAAGTAGTTCATATATATATGTATATATTTCTCTTTAATTCTGGCATTCAATGCTCTCTATTCTGACCCTCAGTGCATTTGTCTCTCTTAAGAATATAAACAAAACTCTTACCATCTTTATCCTAAGAAATTAAAATAATTTGACAAACATGGACTTACTTTTTTACGATGGGATTTATTTAATTGAGAATTTATTGAAAATAAAGTTGACCATTTCTTTTGCAAAATTATTACTACTTTTATGTTGTCAACTTTACTTCTAGTAATAATAAAATAATTACAGTAATATTATACTTACATTGTTTAACAATATAATATTTATGATATTATTCAAGTTAGAATAAATTTTAAAACTTTGCTGTTATGTGGTTGGATATATTTGAAAAAAATCATTGTTCTACCAAAACCAAAACAACAACAATAAAAAAAAAACCACATAACCTTCACTTATCCCAACCTTCTGTAGTTACAGAATGTTATTTTAATAAGCTTACCATCATGGCAAAAATGAATTAACATTATTGTAGTGAGATGTCTACATTATGAAAGAGTAGCTTCAGAGTCTTTTCCTCTGGACAATACATTCTGGCATTTGTCAGTGTGTTTAGAAGCAGATGCTTCCCCGGTCAAGAAAACATATAAGAATAATCCTAGCTAATATTAGACAGCAGCCTTTTAGAGAACCCAGAAATATCTTTCCTACATTCTTGACAAAACTGTAAGAAAATAAATAGATAACATTTAATCTGCTGAGAATTTTGTTTATCCATTATATAACCAACAACCCAAAACAAATGCTAATACTTGAGAATAATGTGTAAAATACTAACCATAGGGGTTAGAGAAACTGGAACCAGACAGTAAGTGAAAGTTGTAACATTTTTAGTTACTAGATATTTGAAAGATAATTTTAATTTCCAGCATAATTGAATTGAACACACTGAATTTCCAGGTACTCTTACACAATTTCCCATATTGGCATTCCAATTTCTGGAATTACAGGCCCTTGATGCTTTCCTAGGTCAAGTTACTCATTTTCTTCATTTTAAGTTTTACTTATTTATTTATTTTTTGTTTTAGATAACAACTTTTCTCCTGTATCTTTTCCAAATATTTTTTTTGGTCATTTATCTTTTCTTTCTGTGAACATCTTTCACTCAGCATAATTTTTTTCATTTGTAATAGAGTCTGAGTTATTAATTATTTTCATGGTGTGTGCCTTTAATGTTTTATGAAAAGTCATCACCCCTCCAAAGTTCATCCTCAGAATTTTAAAGAGCAGTCTTTTCCATTATGTGTATAATAGTTACTTCACCTTTAGCAAAGAGAAGGTCTATGTACATATAGATTAATATTTTTGTATCTGTGGCCACTTGTTCCATCATAATCATTGAAATAATAATCATCCCACTTGCTCTTATTTTTTGTTTTATTGCCAGTCATGGGGCTTGAACTCAGGGCCTACGCACTGTTCTTGCGCTTTCTCAAGGCTAAAGCTCTGCCACTTGAGGCACAGCACCAGTTCCGGCTCTTTCTATGTATGTTACCGAAGACTCAAACCTGGGTCTTCATGCCTGCTAGGCAAGCACTTTACCACCAGGCCAAACTCCCGCCCCAAGTGTCAGGATTTTAATGGAATGTTCAATCTGTATCTTAAGTTTGGGAGAAATAATTTTATAATTTCATATTATATCTTCGTGCTTTCTAAAGTAGGTTCTTAGCATCTGTAGTAAAGGTACACACTCCAGAGGGAGTACCTTTGAGGAAAACTGGCAAATGCTTAAGAGTCAGTTGAGTATTGGACTAAGGATGCTTAGTTGGTACATATTGCCACCCCACTTCAGAGGTGCTACCTTTCAACAAACCTGTATTTTTACTTTCTCTCTGTGATAATGCTATGAGTCCTTTATATTTTGGAAGCTTTATAAATTTTGCCAAGCTCATTGCACACCATTTGCTTTGTGGAAGCTTTTTATTTTTTACAAAAATTATGGGGAGGGAAACATTCAGTAGAGTACACACAACTTAAACACAACTGATAATGACACAGAACAGACTGAGAGTTTCTTCACACCAACTAAGCTACCTGATACAAGCATAGGAATTTTAAATTTTTACCTTTGAAATTTGAGTGTTTGAGATTTCTTCACTTCATTTGGGAAACTTAAATTTACAAATAAAAAAGGCTTGCTCTACCCAACATAACTCTCCATTTATTTACTGTCTCTCACCTATTTCATCAGCGTTTTATAGGTTTTCTGATATGAATTTGTATATATATGTATACGTATATGTTTTACCTGTATAAATAAGAATTTTATTCCAACAGAGTACATATAAATATGTTTAGTGTTTAAGTTCTTATTACAATTGTTCACTGATGCATATTGATACATATTTGATTTTTACTCTCTACTCTTTAATCCCGCAATCTTGTTATAATTGCTTATCAATGCCAAGAGAATCATTTTTTTCCAGTCATGGGGACTGAACTCAGGGCCTGTGCACTGTTCTTGGGCTTTCTCAAGGCTAGAACTCTACCACTTGAGCCACAGCACCATTTTCAGGTTTTTTCTATGTATGTGGTACCGCGGAATCAAACCTGGGTCTTCGTGCATGCTAGGCAAGCACTCTGACCACTAGGCCAAATTCCCGGCCCCTAATGCCAAGAGAATTTGCGTCAAGTATTTCATGCTTTCTACATAAATAATATAGATGTCATCTGCAAAGGAAGTTTATTAATTCTCTTGGTCTGGGAGTGTGGCCTCGCGGTAGAGTGTTTCCCTGGAATACACAAAGCCCTGGGCTGGATTCCTTGGTATCATATACACACAGAAAAAGCAGAAGCGGGACTGTGGCTCAAATATTATCCTTGAGAAAGCTCAAGGACAGGGCCTAGGCCCTGAGCTCAAGCCCCAGGACTGGCAAAAAAAAAAAGTTTATTAATCGGCATACCATTTCTTTCTTTTCCTTATTTCATCAAATTGAAAAATTGCAGTATGATTTTAAAAAGAAGTAAATAGGTTATTTCATTTTTGCACCTTAGCATTAAAACACTGATTTTCTTAGTGTTAAAAATTAGGTTATTGCCTGTATCTCAAGCCTTTGATCCTAGCAACTCCAGAGTCTGTGATGGAGGATCATTGTTCTAATCTAACTCAGGCGAAGAAATCCATGATACTCTTATCTTCACTTAACCCCAAAACCTGGAGTTGAGTAGTTGTAGCTTATATGGTAGAGTACTAGCATTGAGTACAAATGCTCGGTGACAATACCCCAGATATGAGTTAAAGCCCTATGATAAGTAAAATAAGACAAAATAATAAAATAATGTTACTTGTGATATTTTTGCAGATGTCCTTATCGAGAAAAGGAAGTCCCTTCTATATCTATTATCTGAGAAATTTTATCATAAATATATACTCATTTTATCAAATATACTTTCTTCATCTGTTATAGTAAACTTGTGTATAAGAATTTTATTTGTATACTGGAATATATTAATTGATTTTCAAGCATGGATTCAGCCATGCATAGCTAGAATAATTCCAATCACCT
Organism: Megascapheus bottae; assembly: GCF_031878675.1. NCBI lineage: Eukaryota > Metazoa > Chordata > Mammalia > Rodentia > Geomyidae > Megascapheus > Megascapheus bottae. The sequence goes on from NC_143517.1 coordinate 24,866,911, forward strand.
CCTGCTGTACAGTTTTTACACATTTTGTTGGATTCAATTTATTTGTTAAAATTTTGCTAAAGATGTTAACATTTGCATTCTTAAGAGTTACTGATCCTAAAGCACTATCTTCTTTTCATACCTCCAGTTTATTATTAGGGTTATTCTGAATTTATTATTAAATTACAAAATAAATAAATTATGAAACAGTATCTCTATATTTTCTGGAAGAAATTGTCAAAATTTGATGTCCTTTGCTTCTTCAATTCTTGAAAACTTTCATTAATTGCTCAGTATGTTTTTTTTTTAATTTTGGAAGACTATCAATATTATATATAAAATATAATAGGAAGTATAATACATAAAATACAGCATTTAATATAACACACATTAGATATATATCACTATTGGTGACTGGGTCCATAGTATTTAACACGCAAGACAAATGATCTACATTCTTAAATTTCCAAGAAATTTTAATTAATCCATTAACTAATTAATAGTTTGTACTCATAGATCATGAATCATGTACATGTTGTTCCACCTGAGTTGTTCCTCCTATGGACAATATTTATTGATTATTGATTCCATTTTTTTGCAGGTCATGGGGCTTGAACTTGGCCTGGGTGCTGCCCTTGAGCTCTTCAGCTCAAGGCTACCAACCTACCCTTGAGACACAGCCCCATTTCCCCTTTTCTAGTGATTAATTGGAGATAAGAGTCTCTCAGCCTTTAGTTCCCAGGCTGGCTTTGAACCTTGATCCTCAGATCTCAGCCTCCTGTGTAGCTAGGATTACACGCATGAGCCACTGCGCCCAACCAATTCCATTTTTAATAGATAGAAGTATATTCAAAGTTTTCTGATTGACTTTTGAGGAACTGGTCAATTTCACAAGTGTTATAAAATTTGTGAGCATAGCTATTCATAGTAGTTTCTTACTCCCCTTGTAAGACTTTGAAAATAGTAATAAAGTATTCACTTATTTTCTAATTCTAATAATTTCTGTCTTTCCTGCATTTTTTGAAAATTTATTAGAAGTGCATTGATTTATTGATCTTTTCAAATAAATTGCTTTTTATCACTTTGCTGATTTTAAATGGATTTCTTGTGCTTTCCATACTTTATTTTTGGTTATAATTTTTTCTTCTAGTTACCCTATTTACATTAATTATTTTTTGTTCTAATTACTTTGGATTTAACTTAATCTGTTTCTGATTTTTTAACATTTTGATATATTAATCTGTTTCTGCTATTTTAGTATTTCTTTTCTTCTAATTATTTTGGAGTTACCTTTGTCTATATTTCATAGTTTTAGGATATTAAAGTTAGATTTTATCTTATTTCATGATACCTGAATTCAATGATCTAAATTTCCCTCTGAGCACTAACTATAAAGAATAGTGACATAAAGTATGCCACAAATTTCTACCATTCATATTCTTATTCAAAATATTTTTTCATTTACCATTGGATTTATTCCTTTGCTTCTGAATTGCTGAAAGATGAATTGTTTAATCTCTAAGTATTTAAAAAATCGATTTTGTTGTTATTGATTTTTCATTTCATTTTATTATTGTTAGAATGCAGAAAGTTTTATTTCTATTCTTTTAAATTTGTTAATCTATATTTTATGACCCTATGTGTGGTCTATCTTAGTGAATGTTCCAGATGAACTTGAGAGGAATGCTGAAAAGAATACTGTTTTCAAATAAAGTAGACCGCAACTATCTACTATGTCCAGTAGTTTCATGTTGCTTTAGAATTCAGTTATGCCTTTACTGATTTTCTGTCTGTTAGACCTGTCGTTTCTGGTAAAGAGGTGCTGACATTCTAGACTATAATAGAAGATCTGTCTAATTTACTCACAGTTCTATCATTTTGCTCCAAGGACTTTGATAATTCATTTTGAAGCAGATACAGATAAATGTTTCTTATTTCTTCATGGAGTATTGATTCCTTTATCAATATATAATGCTTTTCTTTATCTCTGACAACTTCATTTGCTCTGAAATCTGTACTGACTGAAATTAATATAGTTCTTTGGAACCCTGGTTAAATGTACCATATGTCTACTTTAGATTGAGGGCCTTGTAGAAAGAGTATAGGTGGTTATTACTTTTTAAATTCTGCTTCAGGAATCTTTCTCTTTTAACTTGTGAATTAAAGTACTAACTTATAAATTTTCATTCTAGTTGGGCAATAACTACCATATTTATTGCTCCATTTTATTTACTTCCCTTGTTCTTTCTTTATATTTGATCAGCAATATTTTTCTATTCTTTCTGGCTCTAAATGAATATTATGCACAAGTCATTTTTTCCCAAACTTAACAAATCATCTATACTTCTTTTTATTCAGTGAGTGTCTTACAGCTTACACTACATAGTTAAAGATAATCCAAATTTAGTTTCCTGCAATATCACACTGCTTCACAGACAATGAGAGACCTTGGAAAAGCAAACTATTCTTTTTAAAATTTATAATAATCTATATTAATTATAAAATATTGTGTTCTCTGTGATATTTGCATGCATGCATGTAGCAGTTTTTAGTTGAATTCATCTTTGCTTTTTCTTTTACTTATTTATTTTCCTATTCAAAACAATGTTATTGTAAAATTTATGTACAGAGAAGGTTACAGTTACATAAGTCATGTAATGAGTACATTTCTTTTTGAACACTGTCACTCCCGCCTTCATTCTTTCCCAGTATTTACTGAGTTCCAAAGTTGTACAGATCATCTCCAACACAGTATCTAGTATCACTGATGAATTGCTTCACCTTTCATCCCACAATTTCTGTGCTTCTCCTTCCATTTCTGTGCACTTCCTTCAATCTTGACATAGAATAAGTAATGCAAACATATGTGTGTATACTTGTATTGTATCTCTAGTGTCCTTTCTTACCCGTGTGTGTCTCTTGAGATATTAATTTTATCCCCCTTGATTCATTAAATCATTTACTTCAATTATGTATTTCATTTCACATACATACCAACACAGGTGGGCTTAAGACAAATCCCATATTTTTATATTCACTCTATACTTTAAAAGAGGTCTGTAATGTAAAGAATTCTAGGTTAGTGGGATGTTTTACTTTCCACTTATTAATGACTTGCAATTTTTCTTTCAAACAAATAGAAACTAAACCTATTATTATTATATCAATTGATATTAATTTTATATTTTCTTTAGCAACAATTTAGTGAGGGGGATAATTCATATTAGAATTTAAACATGGTGGTTCATGCTTGCTAGCCAATAGCACTACCACTGGAACCATATTCCCTGCTCTGACTGCTTTTTATTTTTATTTATTTTTTGCCAGTATTGGGGCTTGAACTCAGGGTCTGAACACTGTCCTTGGGTTTACCTCATGGATAGCTCTCTATCACTTGAGCCATAGCACCAGTTCTGGCTTTTTCTGTGTATGTGGTTCTGAGGAATTGAACCCAGGTCTTCATGCCTGCTTGGCAAGCATTCTACCACTAGGCCATGCTCCAGCTCCTGCTCTGATTAGTTTTTACGTAAATTGTCATTTTTCTTGTCAGTCCTGCCTGGAAAATAAACCTCCTATTTATACTTCCTACTGCGACAGGCACACTCTAACACACTATTATTGATTGGGATGAAGTCTTAAAATTTTCTCCATATGATTGAACTTGATGAACAATTTGCTCTATATCTACCTTCAAAGTACTTGAGGAATGTATTCTAGTGAAGCTTTCATCATTTTTCTAATACTAAATTGAACAATAATATGTATATAAAGTAAATTTTTGTTTCTATACTACTTCATGTTCTAAGATAAACATTCACTTCTTTTTTAATTTCCTTCTTTAATCTGTTTTCTTGCTTAAAGCAAGGTAATTCAATTACATAGTAATACTTATTAGTTGTATTTAATGCTATTATTATATAAATTTGTCTTTCTGATCATTTGTAATACGTCTTTACAGGTGTGCATATTGAATTTATACTAAGTATTTGGTTAGGAAACACTAAAATAATTCATGTAAAATATTTTGCATAATATATACAATAAATACAACTACTGTTAAAGAATGTATTGCAGAAGCAGAAAATAGCTATGTAAATATGCTGGGAAAAGTATTGCAGCTAAATTTGACCACCAGTTTTCTGAAGAACTGCCAAACTTCAAATAAAGACCCAATTGAGTAGAATGTTCAGACATCTGGATGTTTTTCTTTAAATTCTAGGGAAAATTCTATATTCACTTTAAATTGTGGCTACCTAAATCTGTATTTCCTATAATTGAAATAGTTATTCTTTGTAATTTCCCATTTGTTATATTAATTCTTTTCAACTAGCTGATGATCAAAAATAAGTATAATATTTTAAAAAACAGTTTTTTCCTGCCTACTTTTCTAGTTATTGTGTTAGCAGGCTTGCCTTGGCAAAGTAACTTTTCCTCTGACCTATTCCCAGAGCTATAAAATTTATTAAAATTAAATTGAACATTGCAAAAAATATTAACAAAGTTCAACAGTTCAACAAATTCAAGGTTGAAAATTATTTTTCCAGTCATGCTCATGTCAGGAAATTTTTTGAGTACCGAATCTATCTTCAACAACTACAATTTTCAATAAAGCCAGGAAGTAGGCATTAGACTTGATATGACTATCTTCCTTAAAATCCTGAGTGTTGATCTCTGGAAAAGAAAATATGCCTAGCTTAGTTCTGTCATGAAAATCATATTAAATGTCATAATTTTACAAAGCCTGAGGTTAGTCACTACTTACTGATTCACATAATAATACAATATATATAATTAGGTCAATATTCAAATCATTGCTCAAATATATCTCAACAAATCAAATTGACTTGGCATAAATTAAACCTATATTCACAACCAAATGATGCATCCTTATAGCTGTTAATTCTCCGGCAATGCAACTTTTCTCTTGCTTCTAAAAGTCAAGTGTCATATACATAACTCTGTGATAGTTGTTGGACCTATGCGGTCTGGGCCCTCACAGACATACAGAGGCTGGGAGCCAAACTGACCACTAGCCAAAATTTCTAAAACTGAGCCAAATACACCTCTTCTCATTTTGAATGGAAAATTGTGAATAATCATCAGATCAGTGGGAAACAAATTAACCTGCAGGTTTTCTAGGCATTCTATTGAAGTGGCTACAATAGTATCAAACTGTAACTAAATCTTGACAGATCTTAATTTCTGAGTTAATCTAGACAAAATCTAGACAAAAAATATTCAGCAGACACCTGAGATAGGAATACATTGAGAAATTGAAAATGATACTTCATGATTGTTGTTAAGATTACATGTTCATGCAATATATTATACTATTATAATAATTAAAATATAATATTGATAGCAAGGAGATATGAAGATATCATGCATATATTTATGTATGTATGATATATACATATATTTGTTAAAGAACAGTATTATACCAATAGTAAATACTGTTGGGAAAGTGGGTAAAATCACAAGCTGTGAAATTAGACCCAGACTTGGAACATACAGTCTTATTGTTGTTATTTTGACTAATTAGTCAACTAAGATGAGCAGCAAAAATTCCAGGGTTCCAAATATTCTCAAAACGGGTTCTGTGTTGTATGGGTGGGATACTAAATCTTTGCTCCAAAGTGGCATGATGCTACTCAAGACTAAAATTGTGGATTTCTCTGAAGCAAATTAGTAGAAGTATGTTTTCCCAATTCTACAGTATAGATGTTTTCTAAGAGCATGTACAATTTTAAATGCACTGTGTGTTTATCAATTCTCTTTTGTGTCTTATAGCCTAAAGAGAATTTATGACCACTTATATATTTTTGTATTAATGTTAACTAATAGAGATGAATTTTTGACATGCAAGGAAAGTGATTTATATTTCTTTAAAATACTTTAAACAGTGCTGTCATAACACATGTCTAAAATTTTGATGTGATTGCTTAGTTCCCTAGGGAAATAATTTCAAAAGTGGTGTTAATAACAATGCCTTATATATCTGTTTTATCACTATACGTTGTTATTAAAATCAGCTCATATCCTTTAGTAGACATTCCAGGTTAGAATTTCACTTAAATGAATCCAGAATGAGGATGAGTTTTACATTCGTCTAGTTTACTAAACTAAAGCAATATGGATTAGTATAGTACAATATACAAATATTTATTCCTACCGAAACAGAAACGGCAGGATTATTTTGCCAGTGTTTTTACATAGTTACCTTTTGATTACAAAAGCAACACTTCACTATCTGTAGGCAATTTCAAATCATTTCAATTAATCAGAGCCACTGATTGTTTCTATTATTTTTTTCACTTTTACTGTTTTCCCGTTCTTGGCTTTTCCTAACATTTTCCTCATAATCATTTTGAGGAAGTGTCACTATACACTCTAAAAATTAATATACCCTCAAATAAACATATCACATGATGAAGAGATGATATAAAATATACACTACTATTTAATTTTGCCAAGATAAAAACAGTTATTTACATAAAGTAAAATGTCTGAATCAATTCTGAGTTGTATAATCTAGGGGACCATAAACATATATGTATCCCATTGTTGATTAATATATTATGATATGTTAAATAGCTAGAATTAACTTTCTTCCTCCATCATCCCTTCTCCCTTTACCAAGAATAGGTATAAAATGGAAAAATTATGACACTCTGGCTCTCTTAATTATTTGTGAGATGAAAGTAAACAACAAATAAATACATCTCATATTATTGGCATTCTAATATATTACCATGTTTATTTTTATATGACTCTCAGCAATAGACCAAATGTTAACAGTATGTGATATGTTAAGGTTTCATATTATATAAATATTTAGTGTGATCATATTTAATACATTAAGTATGTTAATATATTAATACTAAAATGTAAATATTGTAATAATTAGGAAATTTTGAGTTTTGCTTTTTTTCCCCTAAATTTCCAAATTATCTAAAATGTAGTCATTTTGATTTAGCATTTCATTGATGGTATTTACATGACAAGAAATAGACTGAGATGCTACTAAGACTTGAGAATCTGGTACTTACTGTTTTTGTTTTGGGGATATTTTAATAACTTTGTATAGACTTTTGAAAAACATATTTTATAGTGATAGAAATTGAGCTACACTCAATTCCATATATATTCCATATAGAAATAATGCCCATTTTTGCTAGTCTTTCATGCTATGCCTTTTCTCTTATTTCCAAAATTCAAAACAATTTGTTCCAGAATAGTGGCTGTGCAATAACCTGGATAGGTGAGGTATCTGTGGGATATAGAAAATGAAAAGCTACGTCTGATTGCAATGACAAGGTTCACTTAGAATGTTGTGATTTAGTGATTGCAATCACTATCTCAAGAATGCAGAAAATGTCAGTTTGAATAGATTCTTAATCCTTCTAAACACACTAAAATAAAATATTCACAAGTATTTAAGCTCACAAACTTTGATTTATATTGTATACTATACATGTATATACATATTTGATTACATACACACATGAATTTATGGATATATCAGCATGTATGTTCATGCACACATGCACACACACACATACTGATATTCAGGAGAGGTACAACCATATTCAGAAGGAAAAGAAGACAAGTTACAAAGAACACATTCTATTTACATAATACACTTCTTTTTTGATGCCTTAAAACATCTTCCAAGAAACAGATTTAAAATGGTCAACACTTCACAAGAAAGAGTGTTGACTTCCGTAACTAAAACTTAGTAGATCACAAATACCAAAAAGAATTTTAAAAAATGGATCATATAAACATTTTTCCTTTAAACTGTGAAATTCCACTTAGCAGTACACATATTGCTGTGTCTTAATATTTTAAATGTAAATAGAATGCTCAAATATTTGATGATTGGATGAAAGATGCAATACAACCTACTTAAAACAAAATATAGTGAATTAAAGGAAAGGAAGATAATAAAGGGCAGTGAGAGTATGTAGCAGCTCAAATTATAAAATATGCCCAAATAGAAATACTATAATAAAAAGTCAGCCAGCACTTAATATATGTAGACAAATTTGATTTTCATATAATTTCAACAGAGATTTATCTACAAACTAAGCTATTTCACAACTGATCTGTGTAAAGTAAAATGTGCTGTTATTGATTGGGTAATATGTGATGGGGAAAAAGTAATTTTAGCAGAATATTTCATTTGCTTCCCATATGCATATTTATTTGCTTTAAATTTGGAACTTGTGATTATATGAGCAAATATGTTAGAGAAATAAGCCAATGCAATACAAATTATGCTATTATTTTCATTATTATCATTGCAGTGCTAAATTAGCTTTATCCAGTCTGTAGGAAACCACTTAATACCATAGAAGTGGTTTCCTGTCCGTAAGATCCACTGCTCAGAAAGAGTTCATTGAATCCCTATTGTGAAACCCTCTACTTCTCAGAAAGCTCTTTTATTCACTTCTGCTCACCATAGGGAAGTACCAATTGACAATAATATACATCTACAAATTGTGGCGATGAATAAACATTTCACAGAATTACCCAAATTAATTTCAGCAGGTTCCAAAATGTTTTACCTATAGATTTTTTTCCCCATTTTTATTCTACCTTTGCTCAAGTAGGTTTTTCAGCAGACAAGTAGGTTTTTTTTTTCCATTCTTGGCGCTTGAACTCAGTGCTTGAACATGGTCCTTCAACACATTTTGCTTAAGGCTAGCACTCTTCCACTCTAGCCACAGTGCCACTTCTGAATTTTTCTGTGTATGTGGTACAGAGGAATTGAATCCAGGGCTTCGTGCATGCTAGGCAAACACTGCCACTAGGTTATGCTCCTGGCTCCAATAGGTTTTTTTTTGTTTATCTTTAAACTTACATGGCAGAACCTGAGACAACAGAGAAAGATGAGTCATTTAACTTTCATTAAATGATGCGTTATGCATGCAGAAATATTTTACTAGTAGCCTTTATCTCCAGTTTTAATCATTCTTATTTTCATCTTTGACTTCTATTTATTAAAAATTCCATAGTATAATGCCCCTGACTTACTCTTCCTATTGATCTCAAATATATGTAAACTGATTCCTGGACTAAAGGATAGCCATGGTCATTCTGATTCTTTATATATCTTAGCACTTTCACGCAATATTCCAAACTTAAAAATATTCATTTTTGTGCTTACTCCCCACTAAGGATCTCTAAGTATCTAAAACATGATCTCTTAATCGCTCATTATTTGAAGGTAGAAAAGGAAATTTTATTTTAAGAGATAATGAATCTGAATAAAAAGAGATAATGAATCTGATAAAAATTTTATGTCAAGTATTCCCATCATTCATTCTTATCACTGAATTGTTTACTATAAAATAATGAATATGGAAGGAGAAAAACACTTTACAAAAATGATTCTGTGACTATGGTTTAACAGGACAAAATATTTTCATGAGTTATGACCTGAAGATCACTTTTATTCAAAGCTTCAAAGAAATGAAGGCATGAATGAAGCCCTGAAAATACCACTGGGAAACAACAGGGCACTTCTTTCTTTCCTTCTTTAAAGATTTGCTCTTTTATGGAATTTGATTTACAAGAAAATGTTAAGAATTTTGACCTCTAAAAATATTTTAAATTAAAAAAGATGAAAAATCTCACTAGGCAATGAAAACTGGGAAAAACTATGGAACATGTATGTCATTTCAAAACACAGAGAACTTGTACTTTGAATAGTCAAGAATCTAAATAGATTGGTACCTTTGTCTCAAGTTATAACAATACTGATAGGACCAGAAACTATTACTAATGCCTGGGCTGAGTGCTAAACTTGATTTCTAGAGACAATCTGCCATGGCCCTTCATAATACTTCATGCACCTAAATAAGCTAGGGTAAGATTAAGTTAGGGACATAATGACACCAACAACTAAGTATTCAACGTTCTGCCTTGGAGGATGTTTCCTAGGACTGATTATGACATCAAACAATTCTATCAATCAGGATTCTGTGGAAAACAGAACTCTCATTCTGTGGAAAACAGAACTCCCTCCCCGCCATTTTTTCTTTCTTTTGTGCTAGTCCTGCTACCTGCAGGCTATCTTTGAGCTTTGCTGCTCAAGGCTAGCACTCAACCACTTGAGCCCTAATTTTACTTTCTGTTTTCTGATGATTAATTGGAAGTAAGAGTCACAGGGCCTATCCTGTCCAGACTGCCTTCCAAACAGGTTCCTCAGATCTCATCCTCCTAAGTATCTAGGATTTCACAGATAGGAACTAAAGGCACCTGGAATAGTTTTTAATAGTTTTTAATCTAGGTAAGAAAAACAAATGGATTGACTAAACAAATGTAGGAATAAGGAAGATAAAAAAAGGAAAAGTGAAAGAAGGAAGAAAGGAAGGAAGAAAGGGATGGAGAAAGGGGGAATTGAGGGAGGAGGGAAGGAAGAAAGGAAAAGAGGGAGAGAAAGGAAAATGGATGATGCACATAACAGAAAAATGTAAATGCAAAAATCAATTAAAAGGACAATGAAAATACCAGTTTTAAAGGTTTTAGCATGTAGAAACTTGGAAGATTTGCAGAGCTCTGCAGAGGGGACATTGCTCACAATGTTCTGTTCCAAAGAAGATAAAAAGAGAATACATATTGTGCAACCAATATCTTGAGAGGATGGTGAAAAAAACAAGAACATAAAAAGACACTTTTTCTGTCTTGGTCCTAGAATTTTCGTTTAACACAATCTAAAGAAAGGGCTAATGGCAAAAGGACGTTTTGCCATTCTTTTTTGGCTTAGAAAATCTGTGCCTGCACAACACAAGGCTACTGGGCCATTATTCTGTAGCTAATAACAATAGTTTGATAATGATAAAGCTTCACAATGGGACAACAGTATATGACTTCCAGCCAGAAATGAGTGCTATCACTCAGACTGGAAAACCAGATATTCTGTTTTTCAGTAGGTAGAAATATTAAATATGAGGTACCAGTTACAAAGCATACTTATACCTACACAATAATTAATTAAATATGAATTGGAATGAAGTAAAGATTTAAACATCAAATTTTACTTCCTACGAAGTGTATAGGATAAGAGGAAATGATATCACTTCAGAGAGAACAGGTAATACATTGGATAACTTTTTAAAGCATGTGATTTAGTTATTTCAATAAATTACCAAGAGAAAAATTATTTGATAATAATTATTTGAATAAATATTTGAATACTTATTTGAAACCTCAACACCTACCCTCAACTTTCTTAATTTTACAGGATATGCAAATGTATTCAGATAACTTCCAAGTTCATATTCTGCTTGATGCACAATTCAAATTAATAATGTTCCAGCTACTTATTAATTCTCACAAATATATGGAAAAGTCAAAAACTGTCCATCACAATACCATCTACAGAGATAACTTCCTTTAAATTAAAAATTAGTGAAATTGTTTGGACAAATACAGCCTAATACACCGAGAGGAATGTGGATGGCAGCTAATTTGTCAAATAGCTTTAGTTTCCTCCCACTAATACTGCTTAATCCAACTTATAGGGTATTTTAATGAACAGAAAAATTAGCTACAATCATAAAGACACCTAGAATTAACTATAGAACCAGCTAGAGTAATGACTTTCTCTTCTGTTTTACTTGTCCATCAGACAGTCTCTTTGCTCAATGTGTTAGAGTACATATCTATCAAAATTATATATTGTTAGGCTGGGAGTTGGCCTAGTGGTAGAGTGCTTGCCTAGCATGCACAAAGACCAGACTTTGCTTCTTCAGTACCACATACATAGGAAAAAAGCCAGAAGTGGTGCTGTGGCTCAAATAGAGCCCTAGTCTTGAGAAAGTCGAAGGACAGTACTCAGGCCCTGAGCTCAAGCCCAGGACTGGCAAAAAAATAATATATTGTTGAGAGCTATATTTATTTGGGATAATAGTGCACATCTAGGACTCTTCTAGCAGAGGATTACAATAGTTCAAACCCTATGTACATGAACCCATGTAGGATGGGACTAATTGAAAGGAACTATAGGATATGGAAACAAGTGATTTATCTTGTGTGATTGTTGTTCTTAATGTACTATGTTGTTTCTCTTCTTTTTTAACCCTTATGGTTAATCTCATGTTGTGACTGTATCTGGCTTTGTTACCTAGTATATTGTGCATTCATTTATTTGTTTATTTTTAATAGGGAAGGCAAGGGGGCAAAAAGTATGATTGTGAGCAAAACGGGGACAAAAACATGACAAGGGGTATCAATATGCAAGAAGTAATGAACCTAGTACCTGACAAATGTAACTGTAACCTCTCTATACATTATCCTGACAATAAAATAAAAAAAAAAGAATATGGCAAGAATGACATATTGGATTAGAGCAAACAACATTCTTAAGCCATATCATTTGAACAAACATATTGCACTGAATATATAATACAAGAGCACTGCTCAAGTGAAAAATGGTTGTAGATAATATTGGGTAGGGCCATGAATATTTTTCTGATTGTGTTATGTAAGATTGAGATAAAATTTTTCAATAGTTATATAACAACTAAGAGTAATAATCTTTCCATCAGTTCTGAATAAACCCCTTCTTCATCTAAGAATGTACAGTGGGAAAAGGAGGACATACCCAGAAAAACACTCTGTGGTGTGAACAGAATAAGCTCTATTGCAGAGTTGCTAATAAAATTGTCTTTGAACTTTATTAACTGTAGAGAGCAGAGCTTTAGAAAATTTTACTTGATAACACAGTTTTACACACACAAATACACATAATTCTAAGTAATTAAAATAAAGCTTCTAATAGGGATGCTTTCTCATATAGTAGTTTCAAAGTTTTCAAATTGATATTAAGATCTTTTGTACAGTTTGAAAAAAGATTAAATAAGTCCTCTAGACGTAGATATCCAATGTTCCCAATTTCTCATTTTTAGCTTGTTTGTTTAATTTCAGACTTCTATATATGCATTGTATCACATGATTAGAATATGTTGAATCATACTGGCCCTTCATAGAATGAGTAGTCTATCAGTTTCTATTTTGTAGAATTATTTTTATATGGTATAATTTTATTTGATATGTAATTTTGTCACCTTTCTGTTTCACCAGTCTTACCACTAGTTTTGTCCTCTGTGATGTTTCTTGGTGCTCTACTCTCTTTTACATCTCTGAATATTGTCATTCCTTTGTTATTTCTTACTCATAGCATTTAATGGAGAAATGTATGTACTCCGTTTTTCCTGTTGTCATTAAATAATGTTTTCAATGTGGATGAACAGATCAATACTTAGTACACATAATTCATCTACCATATGATAATATTGAAGTTATATGCACTGATATCACTGCTATAAAATAGGAAAATACTATAATAAATTTACATAAATTAATAATGTATAGAAATATTTAATATGAAATATCTTTGAACTTCTAACCCTAATGGAAAAAATTATATTTGAGAACAGAGAGATGACTCATGTTAAGATGCAATAATTTGGATCAAACTGTATATAATAATCCATTATGCTAAATTTCCAGAAAATTTAACAAATCATCTTATTTTAGAGTCTAGTGAGCATTGGTACTTGATAAATTGTAACCTTTAACCAGTATATTTTTCTAAGAACAAAAGATTTAGTTTATTAACTCCTAAAAATTTTGGGTATGGAATATCAAAGATATGGAACCAACCCAGATGCCCTTCAGTTGAGGTGGATCAACAAGATGTGGTATTTATACAAAATGGAATTCTATGCTGCTGTCAGAAAGAATGACATCGTCCCATTTGTAAGAAAATGGAAAGACTTAGAAAAAATCATATTAAGTGAAGTAAGCCAGACTCAAAGGAACATAGGCTCAATGGTTTCCCTCATTTGTCCTAATCTGTAGAAATTTTGGGCTCTCCTAGCAGAGATTTGCAATAGAACAAACCTAGATATATAAGGCCATATAGACTGACACTAAATGAAAGACCTCCAGGATACAGAAACAAAAGCCATATAACAAGTGATTATTGTCCTTAATGTACTATGTTATCTCTCAACTCTTTTGCTGTCCCTTGGTTATCTCATATTGTTACAGTATTTCACCTGGTTATTTGATATATTGTATATATGCATATTTGGTTATTTGAAGTCATATAGGGAAGGGAGGGAAAAAAATGAGGGGTGGGGCTGGGGGGAGGGAAATGGGAACCAAGACATGAGAAAGGGTATCAATGTATGTGAAGTAATGAACCTTCTATCTGGTGAATATAAAGTAACCCCTCTATTAATTACAATAAAAATATATGAAAAAATATTTTGGGTATGGAATGTTTTGTAAATAATGTGACACATCAGGAATATTAGCTCTAAATTTAATTATTACATCTGTGAGCTTATTTACTGCCTCAAAGTCAAATCCTTATGTCAAATCCTTAACTGGATCCAGTTTTAATTCTATTGTGTTTTGTAACTATGAAAGAGTTGCTATTTTCTCTATCCTTGCTTCTTATTCTTTTCTTCTGGTATAACTGCTCTCTTCCAGATCAGATAATTAAATTTGTTGTCATTTTGTAGGACTGTTTAGTATCTGTTATGCTCATGTTTTAATGGTAGTTATAAATCTATAAGTCAAAGAGTATATGCCCTCTAGTTAGGGCATTGTGATAAATATTATGTTAAAGAAACATGTTCAAATTTAAGAAGTATGGAATGTTGAAAGGGATGGCATTGATCAAGCTGCACTATATACACATATGGCTTTGTTAAAGGGCAACCCCTTTGTACCATTCCTTTGAGATAATAATAACTTTTAAAAGTAAGAAGCATGGGATGCATACAAAACAGTAATGAAGTGAATTCTATGGAGCTTGGGAAATTACCAAACAATTATAAACATGAGTTTGGGAGGAAGGGAAATTGTTAAAAAGACAAGTTATGGATTGAATATTACAAAGCAAAGATAAGTCAGAAGTTTTGGCAAAGGAGTTAGAGAAAGTTGTGTGTTAAAAATAAACTAGGATGTTAGCTGTTATGTCAGTGTTGCAATCAAGCATGAGCTGCCTGTGAGCACACAGAGATAGAGGACACTTCATCAGAAAAAAGAGAAGGAGACAATGAGACAGAGAGACAGAAAGCCACAGAGACAGAAACAGAGAGAGAGGCAGTCATTTCAGCTTCGTACCCAACAAAACCTTTCCTACAATTAGTAATCAATTCAGTATAATAAAATGACATCATAGTTGGGTGCAGTGGATCACGCCTATAATACTAGCTGCTCAGGAGGCTGAGATCTGAGGATTATGTTCAAAGCCAGCCAGGGCACTAAAGATCATGAAACGCTTATCTGCAATTAACCACTAGAAAAATAGGAAGTGTGGTTGTGGCTCAAGGGCTAGCTTTGACCTGAAAAACTCAGGGACATAACTCACAAAATAAATAAATACATACATACATACATACATACATACATACATACTGTATCATGAAGTTATCCAATGGTTACTGCTTTTCATGCGGAAGTACACATGACAGATGTAGTTAAACTACATTCATGGTACATGTCATTGATAATTATTTCAATATACATACACATATTGAGGCCCAATTGACTAAATCCTAAAGAACACTTTTCCCTCCTTTTATTTTCATATTTCCTTTAGGGTTTTATAACTAAAGATTTTTAACATTTTGCCAAATATATTTGGATTAATTGAGACTATCTAATAGATAATTATAAAAAATAAATTTTTAATTTTGAATAATGCATCATCTAAGAGACCAGGAATAATACATCTGCAGAGAGTGGGTATACTTTTTATAAGATTTAGCCAGTGTGCAGTGTCTTGATCAATAAGGTACTCCAAACTCATTTCTTGAAAAAGAGAGGGGGGGTGAGAAGAAAAGAAAGGGATAAAGTTGCAAACTGCCAATAAAATACTGTTAAATATGTCTACCATGAAAATTTCAAAGTCTTATTACAAGAACAGGTATTAAACTATTAAGAAGCACAGGATATGCCTTAGATATTTCTAATTTGCTTTGGTTACACTGTTAAGTATTCACTCAGGATTAAAGTGGTATTAATTAGTACCTTCAGAATCAAATAATCCAATTAAATATTACTGAACATTGAAAGTAGAAAATATTAAAACCAAGATCTTTACCTAAGTCTTGAGGGATGAGTAACTATGCAAGGCACCTGACCTTAAACCTTCCTGTACAACTCTGATTCACGTTCCTTAAAACTAGATTTTAAAAACCTGGGGGTTAGAAAATCTTAATTATCTGAAGTCTGTTCTGATTCACCTCTATGTCATGATGCCATGATGGTTTTCTTTTCAAACAATAAAGAGAGAAAGAGAAAAACAGCCACAAATGAATGTCTGCAAGATTCCTTAATGCCTGTTTCAGAATTCACAGATTGCAAAGCAAAATGGAAGTCCCCCTTTTGAACAAAGAAGGAAAGGTTATTTAAAAAAAAATTGCAGTTCGCCATCATTGGTGTACAAAGCCAGGTTCTACTGCATCTGTCCTGTAGCTCCCCCACATGTACTTCTTGGATATTGCCTACATCTCTGAAGTGACAGAGAGGGGCTTCTACCATCGCTTTCTCACTGCTGCAGAGAGCTCAGCTTGACAAGCATCACGACCAACTCTCTGCTTTTCTCATTTAGCATCCTTTATAGACTGCTTGTCAGGTGGTCTCAGTGTGGTTTGCTCAGTTAATCCTAGAAACCTGCAAAACCTATTCAAATTATAATTTAAGAGAAGGAAATAGAGTCAATTCGCCACGGATTGTTCTTTCTTCTCTCATCCCAGTACCTTGCAAGCCTATTAACATCCAAATGTGGTGTCTGTGAATTCAAAGTATTTCACTGCATCAGTCACCAAATTAGTGGTTTTGTCTTTAGTCTCTCTTTCTCTTATTTCTCTCTCTCCCAACATTTCCCTCTCCACTATTTCAACCTTCCTTCTCACACTCTCTTTATTTCTCTACTCTACTTTCATGAAAAATAGACAAACAGTACCATTTTAAAGATATGATCCATTCTTTGTTAATTCCCATCCTTTACTACATAGAGGAAATGATTACCATAATAGATGTACACTTCCTGTAGCTTTACATTTTATACATAAAATAATTTCCTGATTTAATTATTGTTCATATGAGACTTAGGCTTCTAATTAATTTTTAATTTTTCTCAGTTTAGAAACTTGATTCTTTCCAACATCTACTTTCTGCTTTGGTATCACAATAACATTAACTTCTTTGACTTTTGTTGTCTTAAAGATAACTTATTAATGAAAAATGAGGGTGGTAAGCATCCATCAAAATCTGCGCCAGTCACTGGCACCAATGGTTTATAAAACCTTTGCATTATACAGATTTCTTCGTCCCCTTCTTTTTCTTGCATGTCACTATTCATTCCTAAGCATATTTATCTACATTTTGTTAATTGCAATTTACAATTCCATCTTAAAGGATGTAGATTTATACCATAGTAATTTTGAAGGTGAACAGTTATTTCATTGGGTTGTCACTCTTTCCAGAAATCAAACCCTCCCTGTCACGTATAAATAGATTGCTTGATATACATGCAATATCCTGTCGGTGTCATGCACTTTTTTCTTTAATCTGAGTGACATGGCAATAATAAAATGCTCACTTCAATATATGTCTGTTGTATTTTGCCTAATTCTAGGCTTAGTTTAATATTAGTCATGAATATTTCCTCCAACTAGACATGAATTTGAATATCTATAATGCATAGTTTATGTTCATACTAATGCACAAGCTTCAATCTTGTTTTTTTATTGCTTAGCTAGTTTGTTAGGAATTAAGTCATCTCAAGGAAAAAACTGAAAGTAACAGGGACCAGAATTGTTAGACTGTGATTGGGTGATGATTCAAATGTTGTGTTTTACTTTCCATGAACTTCAGAACCAAGTGCTGAAGAGGACTTGTCAGTGGGAAAAAATTAACAAGAGCTGAAACCATATTGCACCTCTGGATTTCTTAGATACTTGAAAGCACCAGTAGTTTCTAAGGCCCTCCATAACATTACATTTGTTTTCATTATGGATAGGACTCATTTATCCTGTTTCTTATAATTTAAGGCATTCCAATTAAACCAATGAAAGTAAGAAGATAAAGATAAAACATACCTAATGGCATACATATACATTTATATGTATATGTACACACATACATATATGTACATGCACTGAAATATATGCCTATGCATGTTTTTATACTTTTATAAAATCAAGATTTAATAAATGAAATCCATTTTCTACCTTATTTAAATGTAATATTTTGAGCATTTCCTTGACCCATTCACATATAGTAAAGAAATATAAACATGAATATTTTCTATGGAAACATCTACTATCCTATTAATATGTATCTTGGTTTAACAAAACACTACTGAGCAATATCTCTTTTTTTATATCCTACATTATTTTCTGTTTCAAATTGCTATACCGGATGCCAGATACAAAATGAGAATCCACACATTGATTTGATAGAATTCATTGCTGTAATAGTACTATATATGGATCTCAATAAAATGCAACATTCATTATTAAATGACTTTGTATCATATGAAGCCAAAACCTCACAGGGTAAAACATGTTCCTCGTAAATACTATAATTCTTGTTAAATACACCTTAGCAGAAACAAAAATATTTTACAAAATTATATCCCTTTACCTTAAAATTGTCAAAGATTGTTTTTGTTTGTGAAAACACTTTGAGTGTGTGCGTGTGTGTGTGTGTGTGTGTGTGTGTGTATGTAACTTTTGGTTATACTTTTCTTCTTAAAAGGAAGTTAGTTTTTTGTTACAGTCCTTATTCGTATCTTCTTGTCATTTTTTGAAAATTCCGTGTTTCATCCAGAAAGCAAATTTTTTATATCAGTTCTGCAAACACATGGAGTACACACACTACGTGATGGTAGCTTGGACTCTCAATGGATATAGCAATGGTAAAATGAACTGCGTGCTAAAACAGATTAGATGCCAAACTCAGTTAGTTCTTGCCTAATTCTATAAAAGTATGTCAGTTGGAGACCTTCTTGACCTAAGGAAAAAACAAATCTCGAAACAATATCACAGCTGATTACTTATTCTAAACTGATTATGCTGTCGCTATTGCACCCTAGAAAAGAATCATGTGACCGTGACCCATTGCTTTGGCCAACTTACATTAAAAATTGTTGTGATAGGAGAGCTTATTCGGTGACATTAGCAACACTGAGCAGATTAATACATGAAAATAATACAGAAATAACATCTTAAATAAGAAAAAAAATCTGTAAAAGTTCAATTTTTTTCTCTCATTTACTTCCAGTATGCTTGAAGAATTTTACTGGCACATTTCCCCAAATTTCAGGAACTGCTATAGCTTTTAGTCCATTACTTTTATTCAATTATTTGTAACACTGAGGAGCGAAGAGACAACAGAATATTAAAAAAAAAGTTTGGAGAAAGTGCAAACCATACATCCACAAATCTGAGTGGCTAAACCCTTGAAACAAGAAGCCATTGGATAGGCATGCTAGAATCGCTGTTCTGTGCATAGATGCTATCACGCTCAAATTAAATGATCCAAAGGGGTGGGAAGGGAATTTTGAACTGGAAACAGTACTTCAAACAATAAGGCTGGGTCAAGTATTATATGAGCACTAAGCCTAGTATGAAGGATAATATAACAACTTGTTCTTTGAAAAGCTGGGCACAGTCTAAGGCAAGCCTATTGTTCCCACAGGCCACGCGCAGTTACTGTTAACACACTTGCCTGCTTTCACCAGAGCATTCTGGAGCTGTTGCCCTGCTTGCAAATATGATGCTCATGACAAGTGTGTCTGCTTTTAAAGCATGTCAAGAAAACTGAGCACTATTAATAATATTAATGTAATGGAGAGCTTATCCTCAGCTCAGACTTTTTTTTTTGCCTTCCCTCCCATGCCTTGTTTGGAAAATAAAAGTGGGAGGTTTGTTTTAATACTCTGCCCTTTAAAAGTTGGAGGAATCAATTGAGTGTCCCTGCAGAAACCATCCTTTTCAAGTTTTGTGCTTAATTAAAACATCCCTATCTAGTTGGTCAAAAGTAAATTCTTGCAATAACAGGTTTTAAAGATATAAAACATAGCAGTAATAAAATTCTTAGCAATTCTTTGTCAGAAGAACAGAATATTTGTTAGACCTTGTGGACAAAGGGGCAAATGTATAATTTTTTAAATGCTTAGAAATAGAAGGGACTATGCTAAAGTTTCCCTATTAGAGCTTTCTTTTCTGCAAGGAACCAGACATAACAGCTATATAGTAGCTAATTAGATAGAACAAATGTTCTAATCTCGGAAGAAAAAATTGTAAGCAAAATACTTAGAAGCCATTTCAGAAAAGAAAAAAAAATGAAACCACTAGGACAAAATAAATATGACAATGCTCAGCTATCCCAATAAGTACTATCTCTAAGCAGAAAGATGTTTAACGTTAACTCATGAAAAGATAAAAAGATATCCAAATGGCGGTTCCTTAAAAATGAATTCCCAAGTTCTTCATTTAAATTTCATTAAACTTCCTAAATGGTAAGATTTCTTATTCGTAATTCATGAGAATATTACACAGAATACTTATTTCAGGAAATTTTGTGCCAAACTACCTCCCTGGAAACTTAGAATAAAGGTCATATTCTACCTTGCACAACAAGAGCCATTTTTATGCTCTTTTCCTCTTTTATGCCTTTTAAAGCTAAGAGTTAAACAAATCATTTTATAAGACAAAAGCAGGAAGGTCAAATTGCTTTCCTTTATCTGGAATGGTTACTGAGCCCTGGTGTTTGTCTTCCGCACATGTGGACATTTTGTCTGCCTTTCTCTTTTGTCATGGGTTTCAGCTATAAACTGTGTTCGTCTTTACAGCTAAGGCTCAGCCCGGCTCCATACAGCCCAATGCAACTTATCATACTCTGACAGCTAATATTTAAAAGAGAACACACACGTGTTTTGAAGTTTGATAACTGCTATCAATCTCGATAATGGGTATCCAATCCAAAATTGTGACAGATATCTACTGGAGTGAGTATCTACCAGAAGAAGCTAATGCTCAAGTAAATGAATCAGTGAGGCAGCTACCTCATACCTATAATTAAAAATGAAACAAATAAATACCACACAAACAGTGGCAGCCTGAAAGATCTACACCCTAGCAACCAAATGCACAAGAGAAATTTACAGTTTCCAATTTCTAATTTACTTGTCCTCTTCCCTTTTAAAAAAATTAATGAAGACGTGCTATTTTTCCTTAGGAGATTATATTTTTAGTGATTAAAATTTGATACCTCCATGTATCATTGTTTTTACAGAAGCTTCCCATAGAAAATACAGTAGGCCTTGAAATAACAAGGCTTTGATGTTTAGAAAATGCTCTCTTTTAACAGAGTAAATGAAGGTATAGTGGCCTCCAAAAGCCAAATTGCAGCACGGATCATAATGGGTAATGATATGTAAATTACCCGGCATGCAATTGGGATGCTATTACAGCATGACCAAATGGTGGTTGCTAATGACCTCAACATTTGATGTCTAAGTGCATTTATTTCCCCTTCACTTGAAAATATATCTCTCTGATACAGTAGCCTCAGCACACTGATGACTGAATAAAGAGAACAAATTTCTCTAGAGGCACTATTGTACTTTAAACCAACAATTTTAAACACGGTAGCTGAATAGCTTTCAAATTGTTCTAATGGGGATGGTGAAAGATCAGGATACTATTAAATTGTAATTTTCAATGTAGAGGTAAATTTCCCTATAAAACTTGCCTTCCTAAGGAAAACAAGTTGCATAAACTTGGTTTGGGCTTTTCAATTATTTAGAAACATAAAAGATAAAAAGGATATGTTTGAATATATTTGTTCTTGCTTTCAACTGTTCATCCTATATGTGTAGTGAATTATTTTAGGCTGTAGAAAACTGGGTACTGTATTCTCAGTAACCACTTGCCCTAACTACTGAATACTATGGCATAATTTTCTTTTATATTTGAAATAAGTTACACTATACAACTGGTTCATTTTTTGTTGGGATGAAATATAATGAAGATATTTCACTGTGATATCTGGTTAAGATTTTTTAAAATAAATCAAAACAAAAGCTTCAGGAAAATATTTATTGTTCTTTCTAAGCAGAGAAATGCATCTCTGTCATTCAGAGTGACTCAGCTTAGACCTGCTCAGATGTTGTTGTAAAAATAATCGCTAGAATATAATGAAGAACTGCACACCTGGAATGAAAGCCTTCACTATTTTTCATTTTCTAACAAATTAGAATGTTTAAAAATGATTACTATAAATAACATAAAAGTAATCAAATCATAAGACAGTTCAAAATAGTTTAAATTATTTTTACCTGTAATAGCTATGATTTCTTAAATAATCAGTTTATTTAGGTCCCATTGAATCATATAAATGACATCAAGATTTGTGTAGGTTACACATGCACACAAACACACACACATATGCACATACATATACACATAAACACACATATCTGTTTCTGACATGCAACTACCTCTTTTAGAAATTGACACCATAGAGGAAATAGGTATAAATTTGTGTGTTCATACACACTATTTTAAATACTTTTGCTTTTATCTTATTTAAATTTATACTGCCTGTGAGATCAATCAAAATCCACTTACATTTCTCTTCTCATTAAATTAGCATTACAGAAGATGCATACTTTTGAATGATTGAAATTCTTATATAAAATTTTAGAGGTAGAAAAATGGTCCTTTTTCAATAAGAATTTCTATGTTTCATGTATACACACTTGGATCTATATTATAGGCCATGATTGGTTCAGTTCAAGACAAAATAAATTAAACAATGAATAACATCCAGATATTTCCCATGGGATAGGGTACTTGATTTTATTTTTCCTCTTCCTACATAATATTGCAATAAGTGTCTTTTGAAATTTCTGACAGGCAGTCTATGTTGCCTCTCTTTCTTTGATTCCAAAATAAAGCACACGCATATGCAGTGTTGGACATGAAGACTTTTCATTAAATACGTTTGCACATCAAAATTACCTGGGTAAAATTTTAAGCACATTTTGGTTAATATAAACCATGTGCATTTCCTACAGAACAGATAATCCCCCTGAACACATCTACGGAGAGATTCTAACAAAGAAGCAGAAATACAAGCCAGAGAACAATTCTGCTTGATTTTCTTGTGCAGTCATGTTATCAGGGACAAGGAATATTCCACAGTGGTGCACAGGCGAAGGCTGCATGCATTCCCCAGCATTGCATTGTGAAAGAAAATGAAAAACCTAATAGCATTTTGATGTATTCCAGTTAGATTTTCCATTAAGAGAAAAAGGTGATATGTTCACACCATTTGTCAGGAAAAGAAGAAATGAAGAAAATGTTGACAATTTCATTACACTCTGGTTATGGGGTGATCTGAACTTACCTATTACAAGATAAAAAAAACCTATTCCAGATATTATTAGTTGAAAACATTTTTGTTTATAGTTACGTTAACATGTGCTACAAGTAGGGAGTTGACATCATTGTATAAGCTCAGATCTAAAATGAGTTATATCACTTGCAACCTGGTTTAAAATTTTGTAGCCTTTTGAATATGATGGCATCACATCAAGTGGAGCACTGCAGGACAGCTCTCTGATGAGTCCAGTCCTGAAAAGACGATGCTAAGATATCATGACAAATTTCTATCGTTCTTTATTTTTGACCTACAAATTTATTCAGAAGATCTTCTTTCCATTTCTCATGCTTTTTTTCCCTTCTATTATTGACTCTTGGACTCCAAGATTTTTTGCTGAGAGTATTTCTCTAGGGAAAACAGTTGCTGTCCATTTAAAATCAAAAGTCTAGAAATCGGACATATTTTCCAGGGTTCCTGAGAGACAAGTGGTGGACTCAATCTATTCAGCTAGAAATTGGAAATTGTACACAGTGTTCTTTACATTTCCTTTACTAATTATCAGCTGTGATATTGGGGAAATTTTGTTTTGCAATAAACTAAATTGCAATGTGTGTGATGAGGCATATTTCCTAAATCATTATTTCTTCTGTTGTGTTGAATGAAAATCTGTTTCAAAATGTATCATATATGGAGTGCTGTAAAGTATTAGATTACCTGTGAACTTTTCTAAACATATGATCTCTCCATGTGCAGTTATTTTTTTTAATGACTTATGTATTGGAGGAAAAAATTAAGTGTTGAGCTAATAAAGGGTGATTATCTGAAGAGAGGTGTTCAAAAAGCCCACTAAGTATGACTGTATAAAGATATGAGGCCTAGGACACAAGTCAGTAGAAGGAGAACAGAATAGTGTTCTTATATAGCACTTAAGGGAATGCCCATTTCAAGACAGAAGATATGAAAAGCTGCAGAGACCAAAGTGAGTCAGGAAGAGAAGGCTGATTGTGACATAATTCACCCATCATATATACTTGAAGGAATACTATCTTCTTTCAAACTCCTAACATTTGCCCAGTGAATCAAGTTAGTATATTTACATTTTATTTGATTCTCATTTTCTAGTGGTGATGATAAACAACTCACAGATTTTTAATCAAGAAGCAGACTCTGAAGTACAAGCCGCTCCCACACAGCATTCAGGCTGCCTTTCTGATCCCCACTTGAAGATCAAGGCTCCGTGCTTGAAAAGGATGCTTTGCAATAAACAAGTTCTTTTTCTGACTATCCACTGTATAGTGAATGCTAAGATACACCTTGTTTCAAAGAAAAATCCTGAATAAATCTTGGTTAACCCATTATCCTGATTTGACAGCATGTGCAAGCCAATTATATACTAGGAAGTTAGTTTCTTCATAATGTAATTATAGTGACAATATACAACAAGTTCTAGTTTTAGTTTGAAGATGATTTTTCTGGACACGTTTTTACTCTAAATACTTATTGTGATACGTGCTGTAGATGTTTAAGTGTTCCACTTGTGTGCTTTGAAAAAGTCAGAACAAATATCCTCCATTCCCATTCACGTCAAGTCATGTACTTATTTGTTTTACACTATGAGAGTAATGAGAGTTTGAGCTAACAAGAAGGATGAAGAAGGATGAATACAATTAAAACATGATTTGTGACTATGAAAATGGAACAAATCTCAATTGAGATTTGTTTGGGTAGGCGTATAAGGAACGAGAGAGATGGGTAGATAGGGTAAAATTGAGTAGAGTAACTCAAAGCATGCATGAAAAGGTCATAGTGAAACTCCCAATATTACTGACATAAGCTAATAAAAATAATGTTAGACATTTCCAGATGTTTGATGAGATACTACATGTCTTTTTATGTTGTTTTCCCTTTGCTTGGTGACAAGACATATTTTTGGGAATAGCTATTCTATCCACTAAGGTCCCCATATATAATGACTGAGAGGCTAATAACTTGTGATAGGCATGAAACAGGGAGAAGTCAAATTCCATTGGTTGAAGTACTGAGATCTAGAGGTTCCCCCTTACTGTAGTTCAGTGAGATTTTTGCTATAAATCATGTTAACATATTTGTTTTACTTGCTCTTCTTCCTAATTATATGATCAGAGACTCAAGAGTTTTAATCAATAAGTAAACTGTAAAGTTAATGCTGTTAATGTGCACAACTTTCAGAGATCTTTTATGATTCCTGACTAAGAAACTATGCATAAAACGGATACTTAGAAATAAGCCATCATATTGTGTTTTGACTAATTGTATAACGAACATATAGTAATTCATTTCTGATAGTCTTAGTATATTTAACATGCATATTTTCTAATAAAAATAAGACTGAAAAGCGTTATTGAAGCAATCAAAATTAGCTTGACATTAAATACTAGAGCTTTAAAGATCAATAAAAAATAACACCATGATATACATATGTAATGTGCTCCTTGAGTCAAAAATTACAATTTATGATCTTTCATTAGCATCTCAATTGTCATCTGAGATTTTGCTCATCTTTTGGTCATTTTTCAGATCTGAAAATTGAGACTAGAGTTAAATTATTTGCTCAGAAAAATTTAAATGGTGTCACATGATTTAGTTTCAAGTTGATTTGATTATGAAATATCAGTCAAAAGTAAAAAATATTTATTTCTCCACTGATGAAAATAAAAACACATTTAAAAGAATCACTCCTGCTGGGTATGTAGCTCATGCCTATAATCCTAGCTATACTGGAGGCTGAGATCTGAGGATCAAAGTTCAAAAGTCTGCCGAGGCACAAAAGAACCTGAGACTCTTATCTCTAATTAACCTCAACAAAATGGGAAGTGGGGCTTGGCTCTAGGATAGGACAGTAGCCTAGAGTTGAGAAGCTCAGGGACAACACGATGGCCCAGGAGTAGGGTGGTAGTCTTGAGCTGAAGAGATCAGGGACAGCCCCAGGCCAAGTTCAAGCCCCATTATGCACAAAAACAAAAAATAAATATAAATAAATAAAAAAACACTTCTTTTTCCTAACAAAGAGTTACAATGATTTTCAGTAGGCCAACTTATTAAAATATTTTAAATATATTTAGAGTCTAAAACATGATTTTGTTGTTCTGTTTCTATGGAGGTTGGCTTAACTGAAAATAAAGTAAAACAATTAAAGGAACAAAAATAAGACAGTAGAAAAATAAAATAAAGCTGGCACAAAGAAGGATAAAGGCAAATTTTATGACACATTAGCATTAGCCATATAATATTAAGGTGTGTCTTTTAGACTACATGAATGGACTTAAAAATTTGAATGTGCCATCTTTTCTTCTGCTGTTGAATAAATCAAAACATTGAACAGTCAGGATGAAAATTCCCCAGGGTGATGTGACATTCTCCAGTTTTCTTTCCTGGCTTCTCCACTGCAACTTCAGTACTCATATTATTAGAAAAGCTACCTGTGGGAATGTCAATTGTTGATTGGAATGTCTACTTAATTTACTGCATGTGCAGATGAATTTGTTATGGTGTAATTCTTAAGTGAAAGCATAGCTTCGGAAATAATTTTAAGACATGGTGGTATTGAAAAAAAGCCTTGATTTCAATGTTCAGTGTCTCAAAACAAATAATGCAATAAGAGATGTAGGGGGAGAAAATTCTCGTAACCTGTTCTGTTTAAAATAAATTTATCATTATTGTGAAAGAGATAAAGATGGGAGGGGGAGAGACAGAGAGAGAGAGACAGGCAGACAGACCTACAGACAGACAGCGACAGAGAGAGTGACAGAGAGACAGAGACAGACACAGAGAGAGACAGAGACAGGGAAAACCCCCCAAAGGCTTTCTGCAAAGAAAAGATAATCAAAAGGCTCAAACAAATGATCTTCCTTCATGACAACAAAATAAGAGGTCTTAATGTAGCCAATAATGAAGGATGCACCATTGGAAGTAGCTAGATTTTTAAGGATTTCTAGTTTCTAGAATGCATTCCTTATTTTCTACCTGTAGACTATAGGACATGATGAGCTAAGCATCAAGGGGCTTAAGGCTGCTTGAAAGCAGTTGCCAGTCCTGAACTAGATACAGGGACAGTAGAAATAAAAATACTATAATATTTTTGTTTTTGTTTACTCTAAATTATCCTCTCTGGGAAAAGATATATATACTGGTAAATCTATCCAACATAGACATCACAAACTAAAACTACACATTTGTGGAGCAATATATATATATATATATACACATACATATATATATGATGTATATATATGTATATATCATGTTTTTTCATAAATATTTCTTTACCTCTTTGGAAAAAATATCAAAATCACTATCATTACTTTCAGATGAGAGTACTAAGGGTCAAAAACTTGAAATGAGCCCAAGAATAAATTTCTAGACTTTCCTCCATCATTGTGATTGTACTTCTGGCCACCTGTCATCATGTGTAATGGCTTATTTTAAAGTTTTTTGTGTTGTTCCTATTATGGAGAAGACATATTGTAGTCTAATGAAAATGGTCTTAAATAGGAGTTTGTCAACCATAATATTCCAGTCTCTGAAATGGAAAATATTTGCAGAATTGTGAGAAACCAATATGTTTAAAATAATGGAGGAAAGCAGAATGATTCAAAAATATTTCTATCATATGACTAACTTTTCATTCTCTAGGTATATAAACCCCAGAATCTACAGGTCAGTATATTCGGAGGCCCAGTTGGTCTGCTTTACTTATTTTGATAACTGAAGGAATTGATGCTGATTTTAAATAAAAAGAGCAAAATTACTAACCGTATTTCATCTAAATTACTCCCTATATGCAACATGGTTATATTGAATTGGAACCAATACCCCGTGATTTCAAGTATAATCTCCAAGCCCTTCACATTTAATAACAAATGCAAAGCAATTACCAAACAGGATATGGAATTTATCAAATTATTTAAATTATTTTATAATTGTATTTTCTTGGGATTATTTTGAGCAAAATAATACTATAGTTGGTAGATAAGCTGTGATCATAGCAGAATTTTCTGGTACCAAAAAATAATAGCAGTTATGTAATATCGGGTTGAATAGTAAACGCCCAAAATGTACCATTTATGTTGAGTATTTCATCATGGGAGCTTTTTGGTACTTCGGGTTGCATATCAAAACAATATTATACAAAAACTTACAGAAATCCAAGAAAACTTCACATATATGTATATTTTACATGTACCCATAATTTTAAATTAATCTACACATTCATTGAGGCGTTTGTTTATTTCAGCATTATATATGGCTATGGGTCCCATTTAAGGAGGCAGCAGACTATCAATGTATTCATTATATCAGTTTTGTCAGTTTTGCCAAGTGACATCCAGTGTGCCAGGCTCAAACTACACAAACCAATATAAAAAGTCACAAGTTGTTGCAAACTAAGGGAGATTTGAACACATGCAGCCAGTCATACCTGCAGAAGGACTAAGAAGGGAGCCGAGTACGGCAGCTCACCCCTGAAATCCTTGCTACTCAGTTGGCTGAGATCTGAGGATCAAGGTTCAGAGACAGCCTGGGCCCAAAAGGATCTGAAACTCTTATCTCCAATTAATCTCTAGAAAACGGAAAGTGAGGCTGTGGCTCAAGGGTAGGGCAGTAGCCTTGAGCTGAAGAGCTCAGGGACAGCACCCAGGCCGAGTTCAAGCCCCCTCCCCCAAAAAAGAAGGACTAAGAAAAAGGGGAGACTACCCCAAAGATAATTGTCCATATTTGATTCTTAAGAATATTATCTGTAATTAGTCAAGGTTGTGGCCCTTAGCTCATACATTTGGAATTTTCTTTTCTCTCCTTTTGTCTTTTAATCTTTCCTCAACCTTTTTCTACTTTATTATTGCCTATGATTGCTTTTATTTCCTCTCCTTTGATTTTATCATTTAGTAATAGAACTTAAAAAGAACTACAGTGAAAGGTATGAAACTCTTACAAATTCACCAATTTACATATTTATTTTTAATGTTTTTATATATCATGAAAAATAGCACAAAATTGTAGCGCCAAACAAGACTTCAAAATACCATCATAAAAATCTTGCATGGAGATACATTACCTTTCTTCCCTTGGGCTGACTGAAGCCCAAACCTTTTCATTTAAACATCTGAGAT
Source organism: Megascapheus bottae (assembly GCF_031878675.1). Taxonomy (NCBI): domain Eukaryota; kingdom Metazoa; phylum Chordata; class Mammalia; order Rodentia; family Geomyidae; genus Megascapheus; species Megascapheus bottae. The sequence continues at coordinate 24,896,463 of NC_143517.1, forward strand.
TATAAATTGAAAAGAAATAAAATAGGAGAGCTTAAGCAAAATTGAAATAAATTATAAATGAGTTATATAATTAGATTTAATAGAAAAACTGAAGTACCAGGCAATTTAATATGAAGGAAATGAATAAATCAAACATTCTATTGCTATTATTAATCGATTGTAAGGATGAAAGTGAAAAACAGCTGATTTTACTTTTTTTCATTGCGGTAGCAGACCTTTCCTTTCACTGTAATGGCTCAAGTGACTACTGAATGCCTTTCTGGTTTTTTTTTATAACTTATGTTTTTATTATCTTAGGTATTTGTACGATGGAGTTACCATTTACTGAATCAGTATACAAGTGCAATGCATCTTGGTCAATGTCACTCCTCTTGTCATTTTCAAATCACATGTTCTTTGGTATTTTGAGTGCACAGTGGACCTCAGCAATCTTTGTATCCTGGGATACATGGTTTTTCTCAGTGCCTTTTGTATAGAAAAGGTGGTAGATATGGCTCAAAAGACTTTGAGGAAACATAGTACTTTATTCATGTATGTATTTTATTCATGTATGTATTTTAAATGGTTGTACAAGTTGGAGTTGCCACTGTATTTAGTGCTGGTGTGGGATTTTTGAGGCTAATCATAAAATCACAGCAGCTGACGTCCTCTTTTCTGGGAGTAGTTACTTGTTAGCCTGCTAAAAGTGCTACAGAACCCCCACAAAGTCATACTACATCACCGCCAACTTTACACCTCTAGATTGGAGCTACCTTCAATGCACATCTTGTAAATACATCTGTAAGCAATACTGAGAAATCTCATGGGTGAGTTGGTGTAGAACTAACGCTTTCAGTTGCTCCCAAATTACTGATACATAAATGTGAGAGATAAAAAAGGGTACTTTTGTCCCTTAAGCCACTATAATTTTGTATAATTTATTAACTGACATCAAATTCTTATCACAAGGTTTGATACTAAGGTACCAGAACACTCACAATCAGAACAAAATCTGAAATTCTGGACTGGACTGAGACATGGCAGGAGTGTCAACACTGATAATGATTGCTTGAAGCCTTGAAAGAGACCACGAGCTCTCCTGAATACTTTCACTTAATCTAGTGTCTGCCAGTGAGGGCCTATAGGAAAGAATATTTTACTACAATAATAAATAATATAAGTTCTTATAAAGAGGCAGAAATTTAGCTATGATGCTGTTTATGGTAACATGGATACCATAGAGAGCCCAGTAGATAATGCACTCAGTAACCTACATGGGATAGAAACGATTTCAAGGCAGATATTCACGGGTGCTATATGCATAATCATTGTTTAGAATGAAATGTAAGATGAATACTAGAGAAAAGAAAAGACGGCTACCCACAAGAGGAATTTGGGCTTGGCTAACTTAGAAACTCTCAAAATTCTGCTAAGTGGTAAAGCATATTAAAATCCAAGAAGTAATTTTGGGATCAAGGACAGATATAGGGGACTGGAAAGTGGAATTATGATTGTGCTAAGCATACAATTGTAAAATATTTGTCAAGATAACAAGAGATTGGGCACAGTGTAACAAACACAGAAGGCAGAGAAGGGAATTGTGAGACCAGGCCACCATTAAGCAGAACTGTGAGAGGATATTTTAAAAAGTAACCAAAACAAAACAAAATAAAATGCTAAAAATGTGGCTCACATGGTAGAGTTTTGACCAAGTTATACGCAAGTGCCTGAGTTTAATTTTAATAGTGCACTTAAAAAATATCTCAGAAAGATCTGAGAGAGTTCCTAAACTAAAAAGTGTTTTCTTGAGATGTTTAAAAGACGTTTTGCTGTTTTTGAAGGTTTTAAAGGTTTTGCTACTCTCCAGTCTTCAACGAAACACAAATTGGGGATTTTTAATTCTGACATTTGTTGATTTAACATTTTACTAATGAAATGGATGTCAATCTAATTATAGATGATCCAAAGATGATTTGAGAGAGGGGACTAATTTATAGAACATTAAGCAGATTATAAAATCTAATCCCCACTTGTGACAACTACATTTCCAGGTAAGACACCTCATACACTTTTTTATAATGAGAACTCTTATTTCTACATGATCTTAGTGGTGTTTCTCTGGGTTTAGAGCTCTTGGTAGACACACCTAGAAACAGAATACTCATGATACATGGCTCCAGGGTGATCTTATTTCTTGGGCAGAACATTATGGAATCTTATTCCTTATAGAGAAGGACTAGTTTTTATCCTTTATTTCAAAAACTGAAGTTCAAAGAACCAATTTTAATACATACTATTTGATACTCAAAGTGATACTAGTAAATCCTAGAAAGAAAGGTAAAATATTTGGCACTTACGATTTTTTTTTCTACATTGGTTATACCTTAGAAATCCATCCTTAAAGATTTGGTTAAGTTTTATGGCATTTTTCTAAATTCAATATTATTTATAGTATCTTCAGTTGAAAGTCTTTAAGGACAAAGATATAACTTCTTTATTTGCTGGTATTAAGCCTTTCTACTCACACCTCTGACATAGAATGAAATCTACTACACACATATTCAGTAATCATTGTAGTACATTTAATAGCCATATAGGCTATCTTAGGAAACTTTGTCTTATCCTTTTTCTATTCAAAATATATCCTTTGATTAGAGTAAAAAAAAAAATTATTGTAAACCGGGAGTGGTGGCTCATGCCTTTAATGCTAGCTACACAGGAGACTAAGATCTGAGGATCTCGGTTCAAAGCTAGCCCGGGTATTAATGACTAGAAAAGGGGAAGTGGGGCTTTGGTTCAAGGGGGTAGGATTGTAGCCTAGAGCTGAAGAGCACAGGGACAACGCCCAGGCCCATGAGTAGGGTGGTAGCCTGGAGTTGAAGAACTCAGGGACAGTGCCCAGGCCCAGAGTTCAAGCCCCATAACCACCCCCCCACACACACACACAAATTGTAAAAGTGACACACAGTTACACAAGTCAGGTAATGAGGTAATGAGCACACTTCTTTTTAGATAGCATGGCTGCTACCTTCATTTTTTTCCCAGTATTTTTCCTTCCCAATCCACCCCCGCATTGTATAGTTCAGTTTCAACATAGTGTCTAGTGAGTATCACTGCTGAATTAGTTCGCCCATTGTCCCACAATTTTTATGCTTGCCTTTTCATCCCCAAATCAGATAAATTTATATAAGACAAAAAGTATACACATCTAAAGTATTACAAATGGGGAAAAAAACAGAAAACGAACAAAACAAACACAAACAAGTAAAATAAAAAATCTTTTTCCATTTCGTGGTGTTTGTTTAGATAAACATCATTTTATATGATCACATGCACATAGCTATTGGGTCTTTGTAGTTCTCTCCTAGGAATATTCTCTGGTCCTACTGTGTGAATGTTTTAAGTCCTGTTTGATTTGCTGTCTACATTTAATCTTTTGGACAGAAGAACAGTAAGTCTTCCAGGACAAAGATGAGACAACTTTTATACAGCATGCAATTCTATATAACAAAACCCTCAAATATTCAAGGGAGATACAAAACAACTCATGGGACCAGATGCTTCAGCATTTGTACTTTTGTTAATCTTTTAAAAATTAAAATATTTCAGTCTGATTTTTCTCCATGATTGAACTTCACTTTCTGCATCCCTCTTTTGTCCCTAGAGGACAAAAGGTTCTGATCTGGAAAACAATTTTTATTCCAAAGTTTCTTAAAAGAAAAAACACAGAGCCATTTTCTTTTTAATTAGAAGGTATATTTAATTTGTTTCTCACATTTGCCTATTGTCAATGTATGTGTTGTTCAGACAATCATTATTACTCTTTCTAGAAAGCTAATAAACATGAAAGTGAGCCTTCTATTTTCATAAAGATTCAGCTCATCAAAACCAAGGGAAAATCCAAGCTGTGTTCAGTGCAACCTGCACAAAGAGGAGTGGGAGATTGTCTCTAATTCAGTCTCTGTTGGATCCCTTTTGAAAAGGCCAGTTGTACTAAATATTCATAGCAAGCAGTGAGTTTCAAACAAGGAGAAAGCAGAATCAAAATTGTTAAACCTATTTCCACTAATATCTATATGCAAACATGAAGGTTAGACGCTCTCTATAACTACCATTAAGTCAGAATGTTATCACAAATGATAGCAATGAAAGCATAACACAAAACATTAAAACTGGAAGTAGTCTGTCTTCAGTAACACAGTGATTTAAACCATGTTAGATAATTAAAAGTCCAGAAATACAAAACATAGTAAGGATGCCTCGAGTAGTGTTTCTGTTAATACCACAGAGACATCACCAGATACCACATTGCTTCTTATAGTCCTTCCCAATTTTAATATTTTTTTTCAGCAGGTGAGGACTGCTTATTGAGGACCAGTGTGGGACATAGACCTTCGGGTGGGATTGGAGGTTGTACTAGGGACTGGATTTGGGGGTAGGCTTATATAGGACTTAAGAAGGGAGCAAAAATTAAAAGATGGATAGTGTTCTCTTGGGGGTCCAGGGCGATGTCCTTGGTCAGGCCCACAGTGGAATGCTTCACCTTGGTTATGGGGGCTATGAGGCCTGGGGACCAAGATCTGAATGAGCTGCCTGTGAGCACGCACCTGGTGCTTTCCCTGACCTTGGGGAGTAAGACAGGACTCAATTCTTCCTATTCCATCTTTAGATACATAAAAAGATTAGGCCGAGAGGGAAGAGGCATATCCTTCTTAATCGAATCTATTGGATATATAATAAAGAAGGTTCATCTCTTCCTGGGAGATGAAAGTTCAGACCTGTTCCAGGCTCCTCTGTATTTCCTTGAATAATGGCATTTCCTGCTGTGTAAATGAAACATCTAAATATTTTAACAATGTGTAGTTGCTACATTATTAAATATGGACATTGGAAAAGTCCTTGCATTAGTAGAATGGAACAAATAATTTGAGCCATATTGGGTTGTCACAATTAAGAGACAGGCAAGATTTTTGTGACATGAGTTTTGTCCCTGAGGAGTTAAAATATCTCAAGAGTTGGCATGAAATATTTTTGACAATAGTATTCTTTAGGTTGAATTCAGGACAATGAGTTATATTTTAGGTATGTAAGTCTTTTCATTAAAAGAAATTGAGAGAGTCCTTTAACTTAAATATCTTAATGCATGTGTCTTTACATAATGTGCACACTGCTATTCTACAAATTCTTATGATACATATTGTAAAAGTCTTTACAATAGGAATTAGGAATGTTAGAGAAAAATGAAATACTAATGAAGATTCTATGGGTTTATGTCATGTTGTATACCTTTTCCACATTTAGCATTAAAATCTATATTTTTGTTTACATTGAAATAAATGTAGCTGATTTCAGTATCTCCTTTTAAATTTTTGTAAATTTGTGGATTGCAGATACCGATAATGTAGTAGAGAAAATATATACAAAAAGGGGGGGCCTTTTTAAATTGAGGTTACAGTAAGGAAGGAAGAGTATGATTTCTTTTTTAAAAGTTATTTATTCAATTTTAGATGTATATATTTTTTTTGTTCTGGCTTCTTTTGGGGGGGTGGTGTTCCTGGGGCTTGAACTCTGGGCCTGGGATCTGTTCCTGAGCTCTTTGGCTAAAGGCTACTTCCCTAACCCCGGCCTGGAAGTTGTCTCTGAGTTCTTCAACTCAAGGCTACCACCCTTGAGCCACAGCCCACTTCCCATTTTCTAGTGACTAATTAGAGATAAGAGTCTCATGGCTTTGTAGTTCCTTGGGCTGGCTTTGAACGTTTATCCTTAGATCTCAGCCTCCTGAGTAGCTAGGATTACAAGCATGAGCCACCATGCCCAGCTAATTTTAAATGCATATGTTACTAAATGTTGATATCCATGAAAATTTATTTCCAGGATCCGTGTAGATACATTTGTAAATACAGTTACACAAATCCCTTCTACCATGTGCAGAAAAGCTTATGTGATTCTGTCTCTTTTAACCATCATAGTCACAGATAGGAAGGAGGTAGGGCTCAAATGGTAGAGACAAGCCAGAAATCACAGTGAAAAAACAAAGTTCTGAGTTCTTAAAAACAAGCAAACAAAAACAACAAACAACCCAACAACTTGATCAACAACTCTGCAAAGCAGCACAGAAATTCCTCAAAACAGTAAACATAGAGCTATCATAGGACCCAGCAATTTCATTCCCGGGCCTTATAGGATAGAATACAACAAACAAAGATGCACTGAACCCACCAGCACAATGTTTATTGCCGCATTATTTACTAGAGCCATGATATAGAATCAGCCCAGATGCCCCTCAATGGATGAATGGATCTAGACTGAGTGTGTGTGTGTGTGTGTGTGTGTGTGTGTGTGTGTGTGTGTTTGTGTATTACATCAGAGTATTATTCCATTCCCATTTATAAGGAAATGGCTTGGAAAAAAAATGTTAAGTGAAGTAAACCAGACCCAAAGAAACACACATTGCATGGATTCCTTCATTTATAGAAGCTAGAATGTGTCTATAAATCTATAAGTAAACACACAGGTGGTATCCAAGTGCTTATAAATGAATTAACTGAATTATAAGAGGCTCCATGGAATGCATAAATAGTATAACTCTTTTAAAAGACTAAGGCATAGGCCAACAAAATAAGTACCAGGAAATGTGTACTTGCTGCGATGGGGTGGCTGAAGCAGAAAGATGGGGGTAGAAGAATGAACGAGAGAAAAATAAAAGTTTGATGCAGCAACAATGCATTTTACATACCACAGATCTGAGAAAAATAAGGCAAGGGGCAGATCAAAATGTTGATGGGATGACATAGATTAAGATACATTGTCTATATCATTTGCTTTGCTAAATGGCAAAATAATTCAATACATACTCTAAAAATGAAGGAAAGTGAAGGAAGAGTTGGGGAAGAGAGGTGGGTGAAATGTTAAAAGTGGTATTGATCAAGATGCACTGTACTCTTAAACTGCTTTGTTGAATGGAAAGTCTTCTGTAAAATTACTTAAAGAAAATAAAAATTAGTCAGGTGTTGTGGCTCACACCAGTAGCTATTCAGGAGGCTGAGATCTGAGGATCAAGGTTCAAAGCCAGCCATGGCACAAAAGGACCTGAGACTCTTATCTGCAATTAACCTCTAGAAAAAAATGGGAAGTGGGGCTTGGCTCAAGGGTAGGGTGGTAGCCTTCAGCTGAGGAGCTCAGCGAGAATGCCCAGGCCCAGGGGTAGGGCAGTAGTCTTGAGCTGAAGAGCTCAGGGACAGTGCCCAGTCCTAGTTCAAGCCCCATGACCCATAAAAAAAAAAGAAAATAAAAATTTTCAAAAAGAAAAAAAGAAACAGAGAAGGAAAGTAGAAGAAAGAAGCAACAGGAAAAGAGAATAGAAGTTAATGGTATGTGATTATGGTCAAAGTACTGTACAAAATACAGGTAAAAATGTCACAATGAAAGGGTTGCAATTAATACAAACCAATTAAATGGGAAAATATTACAATTGAAGACTAATGATATATTCACATTTGCTGTCTATTGTATTGAAAGTTATGAATTCATCTGAGCCTTACCAGTGTAACAAACTTGGATCATTGGCTGAATTTATTGACTTTAAATTCTAAGTTACAAACTTTATCCAGAATTCAATATAGTATTAAACTTTGAAATTTCTGTTCATTCTTTAGGAGGCTCAATGTAATAATGGACTTCAAGTCAATAATGATAAAATGGTGGCCTACTGCCTTCTAATGTGAGGAATATAAGTTTTGTGAGAAGAGGATGCAAATACCAGTTATTGACTATCCTTTGGGAAAGGGCACCCTACCATAAAAAATATCCTCATAGGAATCCTTTTGGCACCCTGAATCTCTCTCTTAGTTGAAGAATTTTGAAATACATACAATGGAAATAAAACACCAAAGAACATGGTCCTAAAAACGTTAAGCAAATCATGTTTTAATAATCATTAATTTTTAAGTTAGTCATAATTGATAGTGTAAAACACTGAATTTATCAGAAACTTTCTTTTTACTTTCTAACCTTACGAAATTTTCAGTAGCTGGACCATTCTTGATAACAGATTTGCATAGGAGGCTAATAATGATTGTCATAACTAATCAATCAACAAATCAGTAATCAATCACTCTTATTATAAAAAGAGCATCTTTTTTAACCAGTAAGAGAATAAGCATATTCTTTCAATAAAATGAGACATATTTTAAAAATAAAGTTACTTTGTTCTTAATGAAGTTCAAATACTTGTGTTTATTGGTTTTAATTAAGAAAGGGCATAGTTTCTGTGTCTGTAAGCTTGGGAGAGATATTTTTGCTGTAACTGATTTCCTAGATTTGTGAAGAAAACCTGGCCCTAAATCAGCATTCAATAAAATGGACTCATATTATTTTGTTTCTATTATCATTATTGCCTCACAGTTTGGTGCTTTTATGGCATAATCAATTCATTGTTGTTAAAGTACCTTTCTCAGTACTTTCCATCTTTCTCTGACATAATATTCTTTGCAACAAGTTATTAACAGTGAGTTATGTGGTAAGTAAAGGAGTTTCTATGGTATATCTATCAATCAACAAAACAGGAAAGTCTGAAATATTTCTTTCATGGCTCAGTTTAAACATTAGGTATGTGCTCCAATGGATCTTCTTAAAGATCAAACAATATATGCTCTGATTCAAAACCTTTTCTCTTTGGTGTTTCATCTATCTGTAATAACATATCAAAATGAGTACTTGATGAAAAACTAGGGAAGGTATAGGTATCAAACAGAAATGTAACTTGAAAGCTAATAATCACACTCATATTAAAATATGTATGTTACAGTTATTACAGTTTACCATTGACAAAGAACTCCAGAATATCTCATACAGGGGTTTCAGGAACATGGCAATGTCTCAGATAGAAAGGCATGTAACGCTATAAGTTCTGTCATCTCTGTTTTCTTGAAACTCATCTATCTGAATTTCCAAAGACTAAATTTAATTACCCAAAGAATCATACTTACTCCCCAATAATTAAATTTATAGCTAGTTTAATCATATTATTTTCAAAATATTTAACCTTTATCATAGGGTCAGCTTCCTATAAGGCTTGGTCATATTTCTTTTCAGCATATCTTATATTCACCTTTCTTCTATTCAAATAAGTGCACTTAGGCAGATATATTAGTTTCCCAACCTACAGAAAAAAATCAGTAATCCTATTAATTTTCCTCCTTTATGAAACACCCTCAAAGTGGTAGATTGAATAGATTTTAATGCACTTAGGGCTGATTTTGAGCCTTGAAAGAGCAGATGGGACTTAGTAATACAGTAAAATCTCCTTCTCGGTGACAAACTCCTGATATTTTAATTGCATTTATGATAGTTGTTGTTGATTCCATTTCCAAATGTCACTGGTGGTCAGGATTAGTAATAAGTACTTTGAGAAAAAAGAAAATAATTGATACTTATAAAAGTATTCTTTATGCAATTTTTTGAGTGACAGAGCATCAAAGTCAGGCAGGCAGCTTGTTTTGTTGCTCTTCTAATTTTGCAGGAGATCAATGGGTATATTTTAAGACTGGTCAAAGGATAGGGTATAGTGCTGCATGTTTCAAGTCAAAGTTATTCAGAAGGTAAGCATGAGAAAGATCACAATGCAAGGCCAAACTGACTGTATAAAAATTGTTTTTGAAATCCCCAACTCAATCAATGTATCTTATATGGCAGGACATAACTGTGATCCCAGCTGTGTGCTCTGCAGTACTTGGGAGGCTTGAGCTATGAGAGGCTAGCCTAGGCAAGTTCAGGAGACTGTAAAATAGAACTAAAGAAAAACAAAAAAGAAAAAGAAAAGAGCAGGTAACATTACTTAGAAGTGAATGCTAAGTAAGCATTAGACCTTAAGTTCTGTTAGACCCTAGTACTTCAGTACTTTTAGATTTGTGACTCAGGAAATCTTCCTCCAGAAAAGATGATACTGAAGTCACACAAAATACTTACCATTATGATCAGTTAAATCTCAAGTATGCTAGACAAAGAAATTCATATGTCTAGGCCTCTGTATTTTATTAAGTTATTTAGGTATTATTTTATATAGAACAAACTGCACTTATTTTGAGTGCAGGTCTGTATTTTGATACATGTACATTACCTGTATTACCAGAATATTGACAGTGTTCAGAACACTGACAAAGTTTGTTCAGGTCACTGCTTATCTGAATTGAAGCTGAACAAAGAAAAAAAAACCAACCTGTTTCCTGAACATATTGGTTGTTCTTACCATAATTTACAAATTTGCTTAAATGAAGTCATATAGGTTGGATAGACCTGACTTCTTCCATTCAACATATACTTGAAGAGATTCACACACATCCTTTATTGCATGCATCAGTAGTTGAACTTTTCTTAACACTTGTTACTTCCTTATGTGGGCATATTCATGTGTCTGTCCATTCACTAATGACATTTTCAACTTAGTGACCCTTCAAATATTTAATATGTTTTATGAAAGAACTGCAAACCAATACAAGGTGGAGAACGCTTTTCCTTTCTTTTAACCCTGAAACAATCCTACAAAGTGAATTTTGAAACATATCTTATTGGTCTCCCTTTTTGCTATATTATATTAACATATTTTAAGGAACTAAAAAAAGACTGAAATGTAGAGTTATCAGGTCCCCAATGTATTTTTTTAATTCTTGCTTTATTTACAACTAACAGTTCCACATTTTTTAAAAGCTAGAATTTGTGTCCCTTTAGAATCAGACTCTTCTGCAAAGTTAAATGAGTGTCATCTCTCATTTCCTTTCATATGGTGCATTTCAAATTAGAATATTTGTTTTTCCTTGAACAATCAACAATACCCTTGTTTTACCTAGCAGATGACAAGTCAGCATATTTAAACATCTTGTTACATGAGGAAGAAAGTCTAAAGTCCTTGATCTACGGAAGCAGCTAAGCAAATAACAGTATGTTTCCAAGAACTAGTCACTTGACATATTAAAATAAACTAAATATCCTTTTTATAGTTTGTAATTCAAGTATCCCATAAATTGGGAATGGTTAAAGGAAGTTACAACAAAAAAAGACAACAAAGAAAAATCAGATGCTTCAATATATCTGTAGTGAACCTGACTCACAAACATTACCCAAAGTCCATTGTGGGAAACATGCCTACTGACCTGAACAGTGTTAAATGTACATATATATATATATATGTATATGCATATGTATATATTTATATAGTTTTTTCATTACATAGTTCTATCAGTAATGAGATCAGTTTTTTGTATTTAGATCATTGATATCAATTTCCTTTCTGGCAAATTGTTAGAGTCTACTAGGAACAATAATATAACTTAGAAAGTAAGAACAATGTACTTCATATGTTGATGATCCAGGCTTCAAGAGTGAGAATGAATTAGAGAAATATAACAATTTTTGAAAACACAAATCTGAGTAGACTCGGGTTAGAAAATGTAACAGGGATAAGGGAGCTTTTTTTACCATGTAGAAAAGACCTACTTGCTGCTGCCTCCTTCACACACATTTATGCTTGAGGGAGTTTAACATCAGGAGCATTCAGTTTGACCTCTCTGATCTAACCACATAACCACTTTGAATTTACCAAACTTACAGAATTGGTAATCAAATTTTTTTAAAGAAAAGGAAATGTGATATATGAAGGATTTTAAGAACTAAGCAGCTGCTCCTGTTTTCCATGATTCTTTTAATACTCATTGAATTTAATTCATTTCCTTCTCAGTTTGTTTGGAAATATCTAGATAATTTTAAGTATGTTCAACTTCTTAATAGAAATAAGTTCATATGTTATGAACAGAAAGTAGGAGAGGGACGCCTCATAACTAGTCAGTTCTTCATTTCAAATGGCCAGTGATCTCTACAGTCATGTTTCCTGCTCCCATTCTATCAGTTTTAGGAGAATGAAGTTGAGTGTTTTTCATCTTCTCATCTAGTAAAACTATCTAAAAAGGACATGACATTTGCAACAAAATTGTTATTCTTAATGAGCCATGCTGGTTTCTAGTTATTATAATTTTTTTCTCTAGATCCAAAGGAGGACCTTAGTTTCCCTAAAATGATTTGATGAACTTAACTGAAATTATAAAAACTAAAATTACAAAACATTTTTGTAAATCTCAGGCGATGCTTATAGCAGACATCATTAAAAGTAATTCCCACATAGGGAAAACTTTGAGAGATATAAGGATAGGTAATTATTTTCTGAATAGAACTCTAGTTGCTTAAGAAATAAGAGGAAAAATTGACAAATGGGACTGTATCAAATTAAAAAGTTTCTGCATGGAAAAAATTATGGTAATGAAGACGCAATGCACCAAGTGGGAGAAAATCTGCAGTAGCTATTCAATAGATAAATCATTAACATCCAAAGTATACAAAGACCTAAAATGTCAAGTTAGAAAAGAATCAACCATTCAATTAATAAATGAATTGTAGAGAGTTCTCAGAAGAACTATAAAGTGTTTAATACATACATAAAGAAATGTTGAATAGCTTTAGCTGTAAAGGAAATGCAAATCAAAACAACACTCAGATCCTCTATACCTCTAGTCAGAATGGCAATCATTAGGAAAACAATAACAAATGAAGTGCAAATTTTGGGTATAGGGTGTGCGAGAAGGAATCGTCATATGCTTTTGATGAAAATGAAAACTGAGATAAAGTTATAGAAATCAGTGTAGAATTCATTCAAGAAACTAAAAAAATAAAAGCTTATAGTAGATCTATCTTATGACCTAACCATATGAATCTTTGATATATATCTGTAAGAGCATAAATTAATGTCCAAGGGAAGTATCATCCCTAAGTTTATTGCAGTTTTGTTCTCCATAGCCAAACTGTTGGGGAAAAGCCATGTGACCTTTAAAAATTATTTCTGATTAAAAAATTTAAAAAATATGATCTGTTAAAAAAGAAATTATTTCATTTATAGGAAAATCAATACAGGAAAAATCACCATGCTGAGCGAGATAAGATTAAAAGCCAAATATTGTATGTTCTCATTCACTACATATCCTAGACTTTGATGATGAGGATGAGGATGAGGATGAGGATGGTGGTACATGAATGCAAAGGAGGGATGGTCAAGAAGAGGAAGGGAAATGAAATGTTCCAAGGATGGACAAAATCCAAGTATGAGTATACAACCATATCCTCAAACACTGACTGAAAGGAAGGAGGAAAAAGAGGGGAGGAATGATAATAGAATGCAGGAGATGAATCATTACTTTATATGTACACGGAAATATCACAACAGAAACCACTCACAGAGCAGGCTAATTCAAAGTAAAGTAGAATATTTTAAAATTTCCCCCATTTTTCTATCTGTACCCTCTCCATCTTTTATTCATTCCTTAATAGAGTACAGAAGCAACCTCTGACTTGCTGTTTAGTCCCATTTTCTTTCTATTTTGTGGAAGCCAGTGGGGCTGGAGCAGAGCAAGAGAGAGTGATTTAAAAAAAAAAATGAAACTTGAGGACAACCCTCAAAAGGTCCTATAATAAACATGTGCCCTAAAAAGATGTAAAGAATTCCAACAAGTGAGAATATAATCTTATTTAATATGATTGAATGAGAAAAGGACATCTACTTGATTGAGGGACTGCTTGCTCTTATTCACACAAGTTGAATTTAGGTTTTCTGGGAGTTTAAGGCTTCAGGAAAAGGTGTGGTATTTACATGGGGCTAATTTTAAGGGATTGTACCCATTCTTGTGCATGAAATTGGGAATATAGAGGAATTAAAATTCATTGTCCATCCTTTCTTTCAAATGTGCTCTGTATTTTATATGATATTTCATATGTATATTGCTTTCACAGAAAGGGAAACACATAGAAAACAAACTGAGACACAGAAGCTATACCCAGACACATTCTCCCAAGGCAACTGTCTGTCTTATCTGACCCCAAGAGGGAATTCTAATAATGTTATCATTTGATTCCTATTTCAGACACTTTGCATTTTTATGTATGCTAAAGAATTCAAATGGCATAAGCAATAAGAAAATTTCCTTTAGTGCACAGGTGTACAAGCAAACAAATCCTTTCTGTGCTTGGAAATTGATCCTTCAATATAGCAAACTTCTCAGCAGTGTGCTGAACCTGCAAGAAGAGGTGGAAGAGACCATCTGTCAGGTAGAGGAAATGGATGCTGATCACCTCTTCTCACCTTCAGGCATAGTCAGGAATAGATCCTGTCATCCTGAACTGTCTTCCCCCCACCCTCGCCATATGCCAAAGAGAGCAAGCAAGCAGACAAGCAAGCTACACAGCATTAAAGTGTGTTAGGGTTAAACAACCATCTTCAGATGGTTAGTTCTGGATGCCCTGGAGAGATAACCTCTGGTTATAGAGGTTGTTCGTGTAAGGAGCCCTGGATTATAAATGTCTTTTACAAGCAAAACACTGCAAGGAATATATCATACTAGAATTAACGTGAATAAACATTATGCAAATGGTTGAACTCAGGTTCTGAATTTACTGCGAGAATCTGGCAATGAGTCCTCAGAGATTAAAAAGAACTCTCTTTGTCACCAGCTCTGAGCCAAAGGTTTGATTATTTTTCAGCTGTTTGGTGGTTGTAAACTAAGATGCTATCTTCAGAAATTAAATCATTAACTCCCCAAATGTACATTTTTAATGTCAAAATCTGAAGCCTGTATGAGTTATATAGCAAAGGGAGATTAATAAAACAATTTTGTCTAAATGGATTAGATTGGTTGACATTGAGGCCACTTTAATCTGAGTTTCTTTATAGCAGCTTTCTGTCTTTTAAATTGTGTCCCTTAAAACAATTCTGTATTAGACAATAGCTTTCATTTTCAACACTTAACGGCTTCCTTCAGCCAAACATCAGAAGCACTAAACTGTAGTTTGGTGCAGTGTAGCCACTTTGCTTTGCTTTCCAATACTGATAGCACACACTGTCAGCCAGGCAAGCAAGCCAAGCACAGCTTGCATGTTTTGCAGATTTTTTTCTCTCTTCTTCCTTGTGTGTTTCCAAAGGAGAAGCAAACAAAGTTCCTCTCTCTAGCTGCCCAGTCTATTATTTTGAGCTAAGGCTTTTTAAATGTTTGGTTGTGATAAACTTAAGACATCCTAAACTTTAACCAACATTCTTCTCTAATCCTTCTCCACATGTTAAACAGTTTGAAATCAGGCATATGTTAGCCCCTAAACAGATCTTCAAAGCTGAATTACAACATTTGCTCTTACAACACAAACAAATTAAATTTTACATGGACAATAGCTAACATTTTATCATTTTAAAGCCTCTTCGTTTGCCTTTGTCTCTATCTTAAACTTTTGCTGCCAGGAAACTAAGAATGCTTTCCAAGTCCAGTTTAACCTAACCTTACGACATCTAATTAATATGGTTTAAGCATTTTATTTATGTTTATACACACGAATCTTCTAGCCTCCTTTTTTTCTATTTGAAGAGGAGATCACAAATGTTTATCAAGTAAATTTTTGGCTAAGCAGTATTTTCAGGTGTAAATAGAAATTGTTTCCTTTATGAGCATTGTATATTAAAGTAAATTCTGCTGCATTTGAAAACCTGTCAGCTTTATTTTGTACTGGTATTCTGGAGTCCTCTCCTTTTTCACCAATATTGTATAAAGTTCCTCTGGGAAGATAATGTGCACGATTGCAGGCTTGCCTTGTTAAAATCCATGGCTTTTTATGCAGTCATGTTTTCACCTATGAATTATGCATGAAAGAGGATCTCATTACATTTCATTTTCTTTACAGCAGCATCCTCTCTTCTAGACGTACTCGAGTTCCCATCAGCTCTGCTCCTCTGGCCCTTGCAGCTTGGCTCCATCTTGATGCCTTCATAGCATTTTAGACAAAATGGGCGTGTTTAACTTGTCACCTCATGCCTGGTATAAATTATTCACTGGAGCTATACACAGATTTGTGAGATAACCAGCCTGGACTCAGAGAAACTTCACAGACATTAGATGAGAATCTGACAGAAACATAGAAGGCCACTTCTCCAGCAGTTGTCTAGGGCAGAGAAGGAAAGCGAACCTCACTCTGAAAGTCAACCTCATATTCATGCTTAAAAAACCCTCACATTCCTCATAACATAGAAATTAACTGTAAATATTTGCCACTGGGTGTGCCTGGGTGCTTTAGCATTTTATTTCACAGCTAAAGGTCAAGGAACAAAGGCTTGATTTTGTTTTGTTTCTTTTTTTTTTTCTTTTCTATTCCTTTCTTTTCATTTGAAATGAAGCCATTGGTCTTCCATACCTGACAGGATGAATTAAATGTGAAGAAAAGATCACAGAATTTAATCAGCACAGTCACTCGGTGTATGTGGTCAGAAACGATCAGTCAAAGAAGCATATGGAAAACTAGGTTAGTATGTGAGACACTGACAGTGTGAGTCTTAAGCAAGCCTGTAAGCTCCAAATCCACGTATGTTCTTATAAGAAAATTCAGTTCAAAATGCAATTTCATGTTTTTACATCAAATTATGCCTTTTAAATAAAATGTCACATTAATAAAGGAATCAAATAAAAGGGAGGAGTAATAACCCTCAAAAATATTAACAATGATCCCAAATTCTATGAACAATGGTTTTATTTTGTTTGTTTTCTTATATGTTAACTATTTCCTTTCTGTAAATGCTGGCAAGTAAAATGTACTTTGAATTTTATTCCTAGATAATAAGAATACTTGCTCTACTTTCTTTAGTGATTCTTGGAAGAATATGGTCATGGTAACACACAAGAAAATATCCTTTCATATTCCAGCTGTCATATATTCTCTCTAACAATTGAAACTTTCTTAAAATGGAACCCAAGGAAATGACTCATAAACTCATTGCTCTGAGTAATGGCAGTAAGGCTTATGGTTCTGAAATAAGCCTTTGAAATATAACCCTACATGTGGAATTTGGTGATATATGAGTTTACTATAAAAGTTTTATACTACATAGATTTTTGCTCTTATATTTCTATTTTTATTATATGTAAGATTCATTTAAAACTATATTTATATACATTTATACATATAAAATCATATATATTCCACATTCAACCTATGGATTCAGTATTCAAAGTATTGCTGCTAAAATGGTGATGTGGATTACAATAAATATAATTCATATATCCAACATCTGTCAATAATTAATTGTTAAGTTCTAGGTCAGTAGGGGGAATTTCTAGTATTCTTCTGATTCCAAAGAATCTTCATGGAGAGCATTGTATAATTGTATAGAACAATGATTTGATGTCTATCAAAGTTGGATTGATCCAAATAGCTACATGTTTTTGTAATGAATATAGTAACTTCTTCATCTATTAGTTAGCTAGCCATCACTTACATATAGGGATTATGAATCAGGACCTTTTGCAGTTTTTATGCAGGTACAAGGAGGAGTTGACATTTGTGATAAATTGTAGCTTCCTTCGAATGCTTGTCATTTGCTACAGTGATTGTCATCCCAAGAATGGTATTTAACCAGTGCTGAATGACTAGATGACCTGTTATTATAGCTATATTCGTATCGTGTGGGTGATATAGAGAAAACAAACAATAAAGTTCATTATTAATAGAGGTAGGGGAGGGTGAGTGAGGCCTTGAACATCTTTTATTTCTTTCCAAACAGCAATTCCCAGGTGTTGGTAAGAAGATTTGTTATATATAAACTGAATGCCAGGAATTTCAACAAGATGATTTGACAAGCTAGGAACAAAGGAATTGTCATTGGGATTCGTTTTGTTGTTATTGTTGTTATTTTTGAGCTGGTATCAATTTTTAATATAAAATATTAACTTAGACATCTGATGAGAATTTCTTTCTGTTTCTCTATAGTCTTGCCTATTACAAATGCCATTAAAAATAAGGACAGGATTATTTAGCTGAACTAACATCTTATCTGCAGAGTACTGCCATATTTCTTCACTGAGGTTATCTCTTCCGTAGCAGTTGGTTTATATGCTTCACTTTGTCCACAAGAGAACTATTGTTTCCTCTGGAGAGAAAGTTCAGTAGTTTCATAAGGTAGCAAACATGGAAGATTCACAGCTTTGTGTCTTCATTTCACATGTTCTGTCTTCTTACCAGACCTCTTAGCCCTTTGAGAGATACAATAAAAGGAAGGAAAATTTGGACAGATATTTTTGTCCTTCCTGTGTTTAATATACTGCTAAAAATCAAATAACAAAAAGGCAATTTATTTAGCTATGAGATTTAACTGGATGTCTGTAATTGTTAATACAGAGTAATAATTTATTAGAGTGACTTCAAAAGTAGAAAAAGAATAAGCATTTCACACCTGCCATTCCATGAACATAATGGCATACATTACTGAGTCTATACCTATTTCCTTACTGGGAAAGAATATCTCCACTAATTATTTAAATATAATATTTTCAAATGTATGTTTTTTGTATGAACAATAGTCATTGACCTTATAGCAGTCTTTTCACTTGTAATAATGTCTTTAATATCAGCCTCCCAACCCAAAACTTATTTCTATTTCTGCTTTAGCAATATCTTGACATTCTAAGAGAATGCTCTAAGAGATAAAAGTCAAAACAATATTCAATTATATTCTTGGAATATAATTTCTTAATTAAGCAAATGACCCATCAAATATAGTGTGAAATAACAATAAATCCAAGAAAAATACACAATACCTGTGCCCTGTGTTTTTGTTTGGGTGAAATATGAGATGTGGTACTCTTATCTTGATTAATTCCAAAATACCTCTTTCACTTATCCCAGTGCTTCCAGTGCCTCACCCTCTTTTCTAATCACATTGACATATGAACTTTTCTGTCCCTGCCAAGTGAGTTATTTGTAATGGCAATGTTAATATATTTGAGCAGAATTAAATCAAGTTGCTTTAAAAAAAAAAGATGTACTTATAGGGTCAGATCACATCAGATCAAGAGAGGACAGTATATATTGGAGATGAGAAAGACCAACCTAGATTCAAATAAGCCAAAACTGATTTGAAGACTGAAAAAAAAAAACCAACCATGTGGACTTAACTAGGCTGTTTGGAATATGACTAAAATTAAAAATTAGAAAGGATATAATTGCCTTGTTGATGTGGTCATATGCAAGACTCTGTCAAAGTCTAGTTCCAAAAAGGGGAAAAACAGACAAAAAAAGATTAAAATAATCAACTGAAACCTAAAGGAAAAGTTTTTTTTTTAAAGGCATGAAATGACTAATGTAGGACTAATCAATGAAAGGACACAAACAGAAATAAATACCCAGAGACATTTGCCACTTTTCAACTATAGTGATATAGAACACTAAGCAAATAAAATTATCCATAGGTATAAAAAAGACCTTCTAGGAAGTATTAAGGTATATTTTTTCTTTCTGACATATGTTGGCTAAATGAGACAATGGAAAACAATTTACATCTCACTTTAAAATTCTTTAGTGCTTTATTGAAATGTTACTTTGCATTTTGTATAGTTTTATTTCTTTTTACTTTTGTAAGCTTGTGATAAAACACTAATTATTCTTTAAAAGATATAGATTAATTCTTTTCACAAAGCAATTTCTAAGGAAATACACTTTTAAATCTTTTGATTGATTTGATCTTCACAACCGGTGCTTTGAAAAATTAGACAGGCAAGAGTAGTTTGAATAATCTCAGGGTGTCGTGCTTAGACTCAGAGGAATGGGCCACATGATCTTTTGCATGACCTAAGTGTTGTTTATTATATATAAGGTACGATTTCCAGTGCCTATAATAGCCTCTAAAAGAATAAAAAGCGAGGGTTAAAAGTGTAATGAAATGCAAATGAAACTGTCCTGAAAACAGACGGCACATTTTACTTGTTTTATACAGAATCTAGGACATAGAGTGTGTTAATATTAAATACTACCAACAGTATTCTAGTTTTAAAGTAATGGTGCAATAATTCATGGTCAAATTACACTTACAGCTTTATGATAATCCTCTCAAATATTTTAGAAATCAGATGTGGGTATGTCCATTAATGTTAGCACAAGTCTTTACTATGTTATATTTTATATTCTGTTCTATTTCTTTAGCATTATCAACAGATTAGGTAAAATTAACACTAAAGTCAGACTAGCATAGGTTATGCATCCGTTTCAAAACCAAAGGCAGTGAAATTCTAAAATTAATGCAGAACACTCATTCCTAGGATCATCTCTTCCTCTTCTTGTTTTTACTCCAAGGATTTCTATCTTCTTGAAAGGAAGAAATGAAAGTTATTAAAAACTCTAGCTTCCACAGTCCTTGGCTCCATTTCCAGGTACATGCTGTGTTAAACAGCCTTTAAAAAAAAAAAACACCTATATTCTGTTGCACTTCATTAACTAAAAGGTAGAATAATGAAGTCAATATCATTGGGTTTGAAGAGCACTAATTTTGTTGTACACCCTCATTCTTCATAGGATCTTGCAAAAGTCACTTAACTATTATTTGAGCTGTGCATTTCTCAACTGTAAAGGAAATTTGAATTAGACATCTTTAAGGTCTTTGTCTATGTTAAATGTTTATAAGTTCCATAAATACTTTAACCTCTCCATTTCCTCACTTAACTAATGTGCTTTACCTTATTTAGGTTTATTTTTAAAGGAAAAAGTTGTTAAATTGTTTACATTTTTTTCTGGAAACTGTAAGTAAGCAGTGTACATTGAAACTGCCATTATCAGACACAGCAGGTAGTAGTAGTCTTAGGATGGCACAAAGTCTTCTTGCCAATAGAGTTTCAGAAGAGATATGCTATTTTGTTTGACCTGGCTATTCCCTCTATAAGTCTCACTCAGATGAATTTGTCCATAGGCCAATGTTTCATTTGTTTTACAGAAATAGTAGTATTCACCCAATCACAGTCATAATCATTTAACTCACACATGGAAAACTTCATGGTGAAGCAACTATTTTAACTCATGAGATGTATCTCCATTAAATCAAAATCTTTGCAATGTGTAATTAAGGGACTACTGATATTGGAATTACCATGACAATGGATGACATCTTGCTAAAAACCCTCAGGAGACAGTTACTTAAATAGAAATCTCATCTTCAAAGAGCTGATAATCTAATTCTGAACAGAACAAAATATTCTTTGGAAAAATCAAGACAAAAATAAAGATGGTGGAAAGAATGCTGGAGGCTAGTCCTTATCTTAGGCAGAACAATTGTTAAGGAAGTAGTCTACAATTTCAATTTTTCCCCTTAGGTTACAGTAGTGCGTAAAGCTTTTGTGGTAGAAGTAAATTGTGCCATGTTAATAGATTTGACCAGGTCTATGAACTGTGTTCTCCAACTTGTCTAGCCTCATTTTCAGAGGTTTATGTGAGAAAGCGATCTGGGCTTTTTCTAGTTTAGGGCAGTTAAGTGCCAAATACCTTCTCAATCATTTTCTTCAGCCCTTGCAGATGTGGAAGGCATTTCTATACATTGCTCAGCAATATAATGATATAGAAACCTGTGCAGACTGAATCAATGGCCTTTATCTGAAATAGAGGTAAATGTAAATTGTAATAAAACATTGAGATTTTCTGTTTATGTCTACCAGAAACTAATAGGATTTAATTTAACACAAATGAAATATATTTAATTAAATAATAGTTTGAATTTAATTACACAAAGAGAAAGAGGGGCTGGGAGTTTGGTAGAATGGTAGAATGCTTGCCTAGCATGCATGAAAACCCTGGTTTGATTCCTCGGTACCACATACATAGAAAAAAATGGAAATGGTGCTGAGGCTCAAGTGGTAGAGCTCTAGCCTTAAGAAAGCCAAAGGACAGTGCTCAGCATGGGAAATAAAAAAGAGAGAAAGATAGAAAGAGGACATATTTGGGCTTATATTTGGACCTATATGAATAAATGTATAACGCTGAGAAAATGGAAAGTATGCAGTTTTTCTTTGTTGTTGTTTTTTTTCATGTACTATGTGAAGTTATTTCTTTTCTCTTTTGCTTTTCCCACCTATGGTTTATATCCTCTGATCACTGTTACTGATTTTGGTACCTGGTATAATGTATATATATTTATTTGAATTAAATTTGGAAAGAAAGGGGAACAACAAAATGATGAGGCAAGGGTAACAGTGACAATCATAAGACAATATGTTGGATATGAATCTTACAACATGGGGCATGAAGGGAGGGAAGGTAGGAGAAAAATATGGGAGGGGATAACAGTGTCCAAAAAGAAATGTATTTACTACTTTATGTATGTAACTGTAACCCCTCTGTACAACACCCATACCATAAAATTAAATTAAAAGTAGAAACCAATATGAAAAAAATATTCTCCAGGCATGATTAAGACACATACATAATCTACACATATACAGCTAAAAGACAACATTTAGAAGATGTAATCTTTTACAAAATAAAATATTATGTTTGAGTAACTTATGAAATAGGTAATCATAGATAAAAGATCATGGATTTTATTCTTTGGATTCTAAGCAAAGAATGAAAAATTCTTGAGAAGAGAAAAAATATCAAATTTACCAGAGGAGTAAAACCAAATAAACAATTAAGTAAGTTTTAGAAGAGATTGTGATATTTTCATTGTAAATAGAAGTAGTTATACTGGGAAGGTTATTGTATCTATTATATATATATATATATATACAAACACTATGAACTATATAAATTAATGTTATATACATATAATAAAGACAGAATATTTAAATCACATTCCCTTCCTTTACTAGTAGTTTTAAGTAACAAATACAAATAACTATGCTTAAAAACAACTTATACAGAATGATGTTAAATAGCAATAATAGAAACAAACCCTATGAGATAAAACTAGAAATAAATAGTAAGAGAAGCTATATAAAATATTTAAATGCAAAGAGACTGAGTAATTCCATCATAATTATCAGTGAGTCCTGAGTAAATAAAATGGAAAACTAAGAAATACTATTTTACTGTAAATATGAAAATAAAATGAGCCAGAATATTGTGGGAAAAGCAAAGAAACTTCCAAGAGAATCATTTATAACTATTATTATCTACAGTAAAAACTCAGAAACTACTTATAAGTAACACAATCATAACCCTTCAAACCCTTAGAAAAACAAAATCACACAAAACTCAAAAATCAGTAAATGGAAAGAAATTGTAAAGATCAGGGTAGAATTAATAAAATGAAGACTATAACAATACAAAAAAAATTAATGACACAAAGGTGGTTCTTTAAAACTAACATTCATAAACCCTTAGACAAACCAACCAAATAATGGAAGATTTAGGCTTAGAAGTGTTGCCTAGTGGTAGAGTTCTTACCTAGCATGCACAAAGCCCCAGGTTCCATTCCTTGATACCACATACACAGAAAAAGCCTGAAGTGGTTCTGTGCTCAGGTGGTAGAGAGCCTGCCCTGAAAAACTTAAGGACAGTACCCAGGCCCTAAGTTCAAGCCCTAGGACTGGCAGAAGGCAAATGAGGAAGAAGAGGAGTAGGAGGAGGAAGAGGAGATTAATAAAACTACAGATAAAAAGGAATATAATACAAAATGTATTCAGCAGATTGCTATCAAATGCTTGAAAAACTTACATTCTAATAAACCAAAAACATCTGAAGGAAATACATAAATTTCTTTCTCTCTTTCTCTCTCTCTCTCTTTCTCTCTCTCTCTTTTTTCTTTCTTTCTTTTTTTCTTTCTTTCTTTCTTTCTTTTTTTCTTTTTTTTTGTGGCTCATGGAGCTTGAATTCATTCTGGGCACTGTTCTTGAGCTCTTCAGCTCAAGGCTACTACCCTACCCTTGAGCCAAGCTCTACTTCCAGTTTTCTAGAGGTTAAATGGAATAAGAGTCTCAGGTCCTTTTGCTACCCAGGCTGGCTTTTGAACCTTGATCCTCAGATCTCATCCTCCTGAGTAGCTAGGATTACAGGTGTGATCCACCGTGCCAGCTTAGATAAATTTCTAATTATAGTTGCTCTACCAAAATTGAACAAAAAGGATGTCATTTACCTTGTTACAAAACTTGAACAAGAAATCAAAATGAATAGGTAACAGATTCTTCAAATAAATATTAGTTCTGCACTGGAAAGATTCACTGTCAAATTCTATCAATACTTTAAGGAACAACTAGTATTATTTTCCTCAAATATTCCATAAAGTAGAAAGGAAAGGAACACAGCTTAATTCTATGAAGTCAATATTATCGTGACTCCAAAACTGGGCAAGACTATAAAAAGAAAGATGGAAGGAAGGAAGGAAGGAAATAAGGAAGGAAGGGAGGGAGGGAGGGAGGAAGGAAGGAAGGAAGGAAATTACAGGACAATTTACTTGATAAACATTGATGTAAAGGGTGGGCTGGTGGCTCAAATCGGTAATCTTAGCTACTCAGAAAGCTGAAATCTGAGGAGTGTTGTTCAAAGCTAGCCCAAGCACTGAAAGTCCATGAGATTCTTATCTTCACTTAACCACCAGAAAACTAGAAGTGGCTCAAGTAGTGAAGCATTAGCCTTGTGCTCAAGAGCTCAGGTGCAGCACCCAGGCCCCGAGTTCAAGCCCCAAGATCAACAGAACAAAACAAAACAAAACAAACAAAAAAAAGATGTAAATTTCTCAATAAATACTTGTAAGCAAAACCACCACCAAGAATACATTAAAAAGATAATTCACAATTCACAAACTGGTTTCATTCTAGAACTCAACATATGCAAATCAATAAATATAATACAGAACCTAAATCTAAAGAAAGGTAGGCCTTTAGGATAGGCCTTCCTTTTAAATTTTATTTTTGAATATTTCTGTAACCTTTAAGTAATTACACAAATGAGTTGAAAGTACCACAGTGGAGTGAAACCATACAACCTGTGTTTCTCTGCATCTAGCTTACTTCACTTAATTTATATGTTTTTCCAAGTCTTTCCATTTCCTCATGAATGATACAATATCATGTTTTTCTGATGAATAAATAGATTGCAATTGTGTATATATATATCACATTTTCGTGATCCATTCATATGTTGGGGGGCATCTGATTCCATGGTCGAAGAAGTGTAAAGATTTTAAAGTGATGACACAAATCAATATGCTTGGCAAACATAAACTTCTTTGATAAACAGCAAAAAAGAAAAGGAAAAGGAAAGAAGTTAAATACATAAGCAAAAAATCAAATAAGGGTAAGTGTGGTTTGTAGGGGGGGTGAAAATGCTGAAATGGGAGAGAGTGATGCACTGTATTAATAAACTGCTTTGGGAATTGGCAACTCCTTTATACAGATTCTTTTTTATTTCTTTAATGTTCAGCTTTTTTTATTTTAATGTGTGGAGGGGTTACAGTTATATTTCCAGATTGTAGATACATTACTTCTCACACATTGATACCCCTTCTCATGTTTTTGTCCCATTTTCCTTCCCCCTCCCAATCATCTTGTTTTCCCCCTTCCCTTTCCTATTTCAAATAAACATATATACAATATACCAGGTAACAAAGTCAGATACTGTAACAATATGAGATTAACCAAAGGGCAATAAAAGAGAAGAGAAATAACATTAAGAACAACAACCACACAAGATAAAGCTCTTGTAAAGATAATAAAATATATTAAAAAACACAAAAATAAATGAAGAAAGGAGATAAATCTCTGCAAAGAACAACTTCCTAAAAGAGCATACTGGTTTTAGGCTCTCCACATCACCAACTATGGTCACAGTAAAGGCCCTTCCGCCCAGTACCAACTTTCTATTAAATAACATTTCACTTCTTTCATGAAATACCTGAGATGATAGACTTCTAAAAAGAAAATGATTATTCTGTCTCACCGTTTGGGAGGTTGCAGTCTGGGATAACTTGGTCCCATAGCTTGTATGCTATTGTGAGATAAGACATCATTGGGAAAACAGATGTTGAAACAAAACTGCTCACATCATGAGCTGGGATGCAAAGAAAGCAAGTTGTTCTGGAAGGGCATACCCCCAATTGTTCAGAAGCCACACTTGTAACACACGAGCCTTTGAGAAACATCCAAATTCAAATCAAAGAAAAATCATACAAAGCAAAGGAATCAGATCGGGTAGATTCTCATAATTCTCATTAGAGAGGTTTATTATTTCTACTTATTCAGGAATCTAACTAATCTAAAAAAAAACCCTCTTAATCATCATTCACATTGTCAACCCTTTCAACATACTAGTACCTACCAGTAAAATGACTGAGTTGTTATTTCTAATTTTATTCTATTTGGACAAAATACATTTTTCCTTCATAATGAATGTATACACATACAGACCTTAGTTTGCAAGGAAAAGACAAGAAGATGACATTTAAAATAATGTAATAGTCTGAGGTTGGCCCAGTTAGGAGCTCATTTGAAATATCTAAAGTTATAATAAGATGTTAAAATTCCCAGTATCCTTCACTTAACTTAATGTAAAGATTCTCATTTCCTTTTTCATACGATGAAGTCACTATATTAAAATCATAGATCTAGTCACAGTTCTGAAATTTCTGCACCAGAGCCAAGCACCATATAAGGAAATAGATGTTTCTTTGTTCAGATTTTATTCTTAAAGGTAATTTTAGTTTCTAAAGAGCAAGAAATGGTTCAGACTTTGTAATTGTTGAACTGCATTCTCCTTGGTAGAAAATTTCAAGAGTATATGATGCTATGCCTCTAAGAAAATGCATCCCTTAAATAAATTACTGCACATTATTTTTGTACTTATTTGGATTTGCAATCAATCATTCCACTACTTGGGTATCTATTAGCACAGATCAAAGTTGGTAGGTGTTAGCACTTTATTCAATTTGATTTAGTTGTTTCAAAAACAACTAAAAATTAATTTCACTGTTCACATCTATATATCCACTTTTGAAGCTTTAAGATACATTTACGTTCTAAACAATGGCCTGTCATTCAGAGTTGACTGTATAATTGATAGATTATTGTACAATTAGGAAATTCTTGTTGTCTAATGTAGCATTCATGTAGTTGTGAAGCTGTGTAGGAAACAAATCTATTTACCCTGACAGTCAAATAGAACTATAATGTATTTAGACTAAAATGTACACAGACTCATATATAATAGTCATTTATTAATACTTGATAGTACTAACAAATGACTGTCATTCCTTTATTTATGTACTGTATTTTACCTTTATAATTATTTTGGAATGTGATATGTAAGGAAGTTTTGTGAGAAAAGATATATGTGTTATGTGGGCATCCTCCTCAATAATTTGACATGTATTATTTTTCTGGGTTACATTAATGGGCCAGCCAAATTAAGTGACTGACCTGTATCATGGAAGTTGTTCAATGTTCTGTGATGTCAAAAAAACAGAAAAAACACGTAATGATGCATTTCACAATATAACCCAGTCATTAAGTGCTTTGTGAGTACATTTGAGATAGATTAATCTAAAGTACATACAATCCTTCCTTAAAATATTCAAAATAATCACGATGCTTACAATAAAGAACTGTAATTCTAGAAGTCAGGAAATGGTGAAAACATTATATTTAATAAATTGTGATTGTGATGAAGGGTAATGGTTACTTAGTTTAGAAACAAGGAAACCTCAACTACAATCTTATCATACAACATAAAAAATTACATAAAGCAGGAGCAAATACCACCTATAAAGACTGCGTAAGTCAAATAATCCAGATTGTAACATTCTCTGAGGAAGTGAACAGACTATTTTAAATATTCTCAGAAGCAGCTAAAGCTTGCACCTGCTGTTTAGTAGGGAGGCATGGTTTTAATCTACTTCTTTCCTCTCAGTAAGTTGAAGAGACCGGTACCTAATTAAAATCAAAGAACTTACGATATTGAACCAGTCTGTTTGAACACTTAATAATGTTCAAAATTAGGTAATTTTTGTCTGTTGAAAAAATAAGCAACTCTAGGCATGCTATATAGGCTTAACAATATCTCGTTTTTGAAAGTATCCTGTTGCTTATAATTAAAATCTGACTAATATATTCATTGAATTTAACACCTGAAGAGAAAGTTTCATTAAACTGATGTACAGTTTAAATCTCTTTCTTCCCAAAATAAATGAGACAAGAATTAACAAATTTAATGATACTGTTCCATGAGTGAAAAAGGAAAAGAATAATATATACACAAGAGAATTCAAATTTAGTAGAGCATTGAGGCTCTGTAAAACTATCAAATTGGAAGAGAAATTTAGAAGTATTTTCACCTATTGAAATCAGATGTAGAGGTTATTTTGTTAAGTAAATATGTTCAAAAGGTCAAAGGTCATATACCGGATGATAAACATACACATAAACACACATCCATATGTACTGAAATATATACGTTTGTATGTATGTATTATATAGATAAATATACAATGTCATCTGTCAATATAGACAGCATAAAGAAACTCATTGAAAGCTGTTGGGGTAGTGGGAATACAGACAACAAAAGTAAGCAAGGCTTCCCTCTGATTAAAATACTGTACATGCATGTGTGAAAGATCATACTGAAATCATTTACAATAATTAAAATGAATAAAATCCTAGCAACTCCGGAGACTGACATCTGATGATCATGATTCAAAGCCCGCCCAGAAGGAAAGTCCATGAGACTCTTACCTCCAATTTAACCACCAAAAAGCAAGAAGTATAAATGTGGCTGATATAATAAAGTGCTATCCTTGAGCAAGAAAGCTACAAGACAGCATTCAGACTTGACTTCAAACCCCAGAACCAGCACACAAAAAACTTGAGTAACAGGTTGTTAAATAGCTCTTACTTGGGAATGGGCACTAGAGGAAGATGACAGGATGAATTAGGGGATGCAGAAGGGGGAATACAGTTTAAAAACACCACTGCACTTTATGCACATGTGTAAAAATATGATCAAAAACATGTTAGAACTGTTTGGGACGGGGGAAGATGTTGAAACTGGTTGGGAAAGAGGAGAATAAGGGAAAGTGAAATTTCTTTGCTCACCTAATCAATAATAAGAAAAAAAGTGTGGAAAGAAATTTCAAGTGACAAAATAGGTATCCCTGTACACACAACTAGCAACTATTCTCAAATACTCTTTTCTCCAAATAAGTTAGGTTATGAAGCCACTGTTTGTAAATGTCAAAACAATAATGCATCAGACAATTGACACTACTATCAACTTTCCTTCTCAAAACACCTTCTTTATTTAACTTTCCTTCTCAAAACATCTTCTTTAACTAGCTTTATTTTTAAAGTTTTGTTGTTATTTTTATTTCTGTTTACTACTTATTTTTATTCTGTTTATTTTTATTATTATCATTATGGTTTTGGTCTGTCCAAGCTGATAGGACAAAACACTACATTCTGGATGTCTTAAACAACAGCATTATATTTCATATAATTCTGGAAATTGGAAGTATGTGATCAAGATCCTTGTCTGGAATGGGCATGCTTTCAATTTTCTTTTTTCAATCAGTTCTCTCCAGTGGGAATAAATAATCCTAATGTCTCCACTTTTCATTTGGGCACAAATCATATTGGATTAGGGCCTCTTCCTGATGATATAATTTTTATTTGGCTGGTAGTGGTACATTTCGATCCATAGTTTTTCCCTGGAGATTTTGATTCTTTTCTTTTTCTTTTTTCTTTTTTTTCTTTTTTTGCCAGTACTGGGGCTGGGACTCAGGTCTTGAGCACTATCCTTGGGCTTTTCTCAAGGCTAGCACTTTACCACGAGCCACAGCACCACTTTTTCTGTGTATGTGGCACTGAGGAATGGAACCCAGGGCTTCGTGCATGCTATGTAAGCACTCCACCAGTAGGCCACACTCCTGGACCCTTGATTCTTTTCTTTCTTGCCCTTTTTTCCTCTCAACTATGGCAGCTAATATATTGGATATCACTCCTTGTTGCTGCTGTTTATGACATTGTGTGGAGCCCATTCCTTTTACACCAGGGTTAGTTTGAGTTATCAAAAATATAAAACATAAATGATATTATTACACTTCCAGAATTAGTTTTAAAAATTGATTTCCACCTTTCTTCTTCTTTTCAGCTATCATACAATGAGAAAACTTATAGAGAGAAGCCATGTAGTAAAGAACTGTAGCCATTTCTTAGCAGGCAGAAGTCACCTTAGTAAGTCTTGGAAGTGAATCCTGGAACTGGTGTGGGAGAAAATGTTCAGTGCATTATTGCTCTGGCTGTGAAACATGAGTGCAAATTCATGAGAGATAGTCATCCAAAATCACCAAAGTTAAGCAGCTATGAAAGATAATACACATTCACCGGCAAAAGCTGCTTACTTTTAGGGTAATATTGCTAAGTATAATAACTATGTAAAAGTATCCATAAAAATGTAGTGGCATATCTTTATTTGAAATTATCAAATATTTATACATTATTGATAGCTATCTATGCAGAGAAACTGTGAAGAGCGATTATAATGTAAGACTATCAATAATGCCAGAAAAATAAGAGAAGCAAAGTGGTACAAGGATAAGGTGATCAATTGTTCCACTTGGCCTGAAATGATACTAATGCTTTCCTGTTTAGAATTCTATAGTGAAGTCCATAGTAAGTGGATATTTATTTTCTTCTTTTTCAAAGCTGTTCTATTAAATGACATTGAGTTTCACAGATGGTGTGACCAACCATCAGACATAATCATTGTGCACAGCAGAAAGATATAAACCAAAAATGAAAATTCAATAAACTTTTCCCATTAGATCTTTAATTTGACCTCTCCTGGAAGAAATACAGCTTCCCCAAATCACAAAGTAATTTTAATTATTTCAAAGAAAGAATATGTTGGGACTTTTTTTTTAATAGAACAACTCAGCCTAAGTCAGTCTTGTTTATAGTAACCAAACTTTCTGAACAGCAATCATTGACATACTCTTTCTATGTTCACGGGAATTCCACTGAAATCATGATGTAAAGAATAAAAAGAAAGTTGGTGCACTCATCTTCAACATAAGATTTAACATTGACTACTTGTTTCTCCAGCAGGTTTACCCAGAAGCAATCCAGTAAAACAATAGATTTAGAAGATGAATTAACATATTAATGTTAAATAAGCTATCAGCTTTATGAGTTACTAGTTAATTGATGTTAGTCTTTAGTATGTATCCCTATAGGAACTCTAAATGGGATCGTTTCCCTACTTTTAACATTCATATAAAAATTTATACTAATGTTCCTATGGTTCTGTTTGTTACTATATAATACTATATAATACTACATTTATTAATTTTGGCTCTTATACAATGAATATTATGGTAAAAATTTTAATAAATATTTTATTATCTGCTCCATAATATATTCATAAAGAAGAATTTTTTGCTGCTAAGAGATCTTGAAAAAATTATCATGGAGGTACCTAATTTGTATTAGAAATTTACTGCTAATGACAAAAGAAATAAAAAAGAAACCCTATGTGATTTTATATAGTGAATCATGTAAATTTTAGTCTATTATGTGTCAGAACTTGCTTAATAATTTTCATAAGATTTTTCTTATTTTTAATATGACATGATGTTACTTTCTGACAAAGTTTGACTGGAAAGTTATTAATGAACAGTTTCTAAGCTAAAAAGTTATATAGCAAATATTTGACCTATAATATTAATAAATGTGAGTTATCTGTCATATTGAGGAGCTTCATTATTTCACTTTATTTTTCGTAATTATTAAAGTGAGATAAAATAGGAGTGAGCATACTGTGAACACATACCCCAGTGTATTGAGTTCATAGTGTTTATAGTCTTTCTTGAGTATGAAATTGGTAAACAAGTGCAGAAGAAACAGTAAAAAAGGAAAAATCTCTATGTGGCAGGAAGTTGTTCAATATGAAGAGGAGTATGTCTCAGGTTTAACACATGTTAAGTGGAAAGTTAAGCATTGTAGACATTCAGTTAACTTTGAAAATCTGAATTTTCTTTATGCCACAAATTCTGCGTTTGATTTTTTTTATCATTTGCAAAGTGAAATTACTTTGGAAACAAGGATGAGTAAATATTAGCCAACTTACCTTCTAATGAATATGAACCAACTAAACACCTTTAGTTTTACAAGCAGTCCAAAAATAGTCTGCCAGTCCTTTCAGCCTACTTACATACCAGACTGTGTTCATCTAAGGTTATAAATTTTGAAAACATTCAAATTCTTAGATTTCAGTATATTCCTAAATTTTAGATGATTTCTGACCCTGAGATGACCTTTTCTTTAAAAACAAAACAAAAACAACAGCAACAAAAATAGTGTACTGTTCTCATTACACACTAAATCCACCACTACAGCCATGTTTATTGTAGGATTATCTACTATACCCAAGATACAGAATCACCCCAGATTGTCCTCTATGGACAATTGGAAAAAATTCAGCATATAGACATATATATATATATGTATAGGTGTATGTTGTGAATATATACATATATATGTAGTGTATATATATATATATATATACATGCTTTAGAAGAAATGGCATTGAACCATTCCTAAGGAAATAAGAGAGACTTGGAAAGGATTATATCAAGTAAAGTAAGCCACACCCAGAGAAACACAGGTTTCATGGTTTCCCTCATTAGAGGAAATTAGAAGATGCCTATAGAAGTGAGCATACTGGGAGGCACCCAAGTTTTTGTAAATGAATTAACTAAAGTATAATTGGATCCATGAAGAAGACACAGTATAATTCCTTTGTTGTTGGTGTTGGTGGTGGCGATGGTGATAGTGGTCGTGGGGCTTGAACTCTGGGCCTGGGTGCTATCGCTGAGCTCTTTGGCTCTAGGCTACCGCCGGACCACTCATTCTCACCCCACTTGTTTTCTAGTGGTTAATTGGAAATGAGTCTCCTGTTCTTTAGTGCCCGGGCTATCTTTGAACTGCAATCCTCAGATTTCAGCTTCCTGATTAGCTACAATTAAAGGCATGAGCCACCACTCCCAGCTATAGTATAATTCTTTATAAAGATTAAATAATATGAATTCTGCAGGGTATCCTGAATGTACAGTCCTCTTCACACACAGTCATCCCAACTTCATTATATAAGTTCGGCAATGGGATCATTCATGCTTAGGAAGACAATCTAACTTTCAAATATCTCATTTAGAATTTAGTTTTCCTTCATTCAGATAAAAGGAAAGTCCAATTTATATTACCTACTTAATGCAATATTTGTAATTTACCTAAAATTATAGAATTGTTGGATGATCATCAAATCATGTAGGGTAATTCATACCAGCAACAAAAACAAAACAAAACACATTTTAGACACAGTCATATCGCAGGTGCCTTCATTTCAGCACATGACTTTATGCTGTGGCTTTCTTGAAGGGTGGAGGGCATATCTTTTGCTTTTTGATTCATTAATAGGTCTAAATGTATTTATATGAAAATCTGTAGATGTGCACTATGTATTTGAGCAAAGGCAGCTCTGCATTGTATGGTCTCCCCTTCTTCCTTCTATCATTTTAAAAACGATTGTGTTGGAGATTTATTATTATGTGCTCTAAAACTGAATGGCTGGCTTAAAAAAAAGAAAACCTCAGCTTTAATAAGAGCCTTTTATTTATTGTGGCCCTTCATTTACACAAGCAGTGAAATTTCTATTGCTGGTTTATAATTTAAGGCACTTAAAAAAACTGACTAATGACTCTTTTGTTATATAATGTAGTATAACGATACATGAATAAAAGCATTCTATAATAAAACAATGTGACCTTATAACAAAATTATATACACCTTTCTAGAACCACAAGTGTATTTGTTCCTCTAAATAACACTTACCAGTGATCTTTCTGTGAGAATAGTCACTTCTATGTTCTATCTTTTGAATCCCAACAGCCTCTACTTCTATGGCCTTCCTTTCTACCCCCTCCATTTGCCATAGTTTCCAGGTGTCCTTACCATGATTCCTGGAAGAGGATGGAGTCTTGAGGATAGCTGAACTGCCTCCACGCTTACATGGCCTACCATCACAACTGCCTACAAGTCCAGGGGACCATGGTCCCAAAAGGAGATAGGAACAGGTCTGGGGAAGTGCCCACCTTCAGTGTCATCTCCAACATCATGCCAGCACAAAAGCCATATGTGCCTTACTGAACACAGGATTCACCAACAATGTGATCCAATAGTCCTTGGGCAGAGGGTCCCTAAATTGGGAATAGATTCCCAGCAACTTCAGAGAGGCAATGTATTCATTGCTTAATAACTATATATGACTCCAGCTTTTCTCCTTGAAGAGGGGTGAAAAGTCTCAGTTCTTGACAAGATAGCACAGGGTTCATTTGTGTCACACAAGGAGTCAGATCTTGCTTCTATATGGTTAAAAATGTGGAGTGGGAAAGAATAGCAGGGACAAGGTGGCAGACATACATGTATACATATATATATATATGTAAACATATATATATATTCAATTCCCTATTCAGTTTTCTCTATATATTTAATGTATATTCAAATATTGAATACATATATACAGATATGATTGAAGATATGTATACCTCAAACATACATATATATATATATACATACACACACATATATACATACATGTTCAATTTTTTCATATACCATTAGGCTAGGTCAGGTGGCTCATACTTGTAATTAAAGCTGTATGGGGCGCAGCAGAGCTTGGAAAGATTATGATATAAGGCCAGGTTCAGGCAAAAAGCATGGGAACCTATCTGAAACATAAATGAACAAAAAATGTCTGAGGGAATTGCCACATGTGGTAGAGTACTTGCCTATATTTAAAAAGAAAAGAAAAAGTAAGAGAGCAACCACTTCCCTTGGCAGTTGTAGAAATGACCTTAGATTCTCAACAGTGCCTGGCACTTAGAGGACATTCAATACTCATTAGTTCTTCTGACTTGTCAACCAGTATATAGGACTCTTGCTACACTTGAAGATTGTGCTTGAAGACGAAGAAATAGTGATAGGAGAGGAATGTATTTGGTGACTTTGTGTGGCATGAAATCTGGTGAGACAGGCAGGCATGTAAAGCTGAGGATGCTGCTAGATTAATTTAGCTCCCTAAGAGAGCAAAAGCACATTGCTGGGAGAGCAAAAAAGCCATGCACTTTTCCTGTGTGTTTCAACTCTTGGCCTTCAGTGCATTTCCCAGTGTAGTTCAGGGCTCCAGGCTCCTGGCCCTCTGTTCCTTTTGACACATCCTTCCTTATTGATTGGCAGCCTAGATTTTCTCTTATCTGCCCTGTGCCCTGTGTGTAGACATTTTTTTTCCCTTTAATGGAAAAGAATGCAGTATTCTAAGGAGTGAAGAAACAGTAGGTTACCAGTTAATATATTGATGATGGGCTTCTTCGTTTTATTTATTCATGTGATAAACTTCTCCAAATTTTCTAAAAACTGCCTTTGAAAATAACACTCAGGAATGCACAATGGCTTCATTAAATGAACTGATATGGTGTTATCAGTTTTCATATACATGTCTCTCATGCTAACCAGCATTTTGAGTATTAAAAGTATGAAATTGTATCTATTTTAGAAAAAAATCAGAGTCAATGTCAGCTTTTCAGTGAAACATCCACTATGTCATATGCATCTATGTGGAGTTCAAGGTCCTTTTGAGTGTTTGAAGAGAGAGACAGAGAGACAAAATAATGGCAGGTCTTATACAGAGTCAGAGGAGGCTTATATCTGAACCATCCTGCCACATTGAACAAGTAGACTGTCTATGACAGTGACATTGAAAATGATAGATATTTGTTTCAAAAGTCCCCTGTTGTGAAGAATTGTTTTACTAATGGGAAGGCAATTCAATGTTTGATAAGAATAAAGTGATATGACTTTATTCTCTAGACATATTTCTCAGCTCATATGCCCATTTCTCACATCTGTAAGTTTATTCAAGAGGTAGAGAGAAAATAAATGCCAAGTAGTGGAATTGCTGGGTCATAGGGTAGCTCTATGTTTAGTCTTTTGAGGAACCACTATACAGCTTGCCATAGAGGTTGAACAACTTTGCACTTCCACCAACAGTGTAGTAGTGATCCCTCCTGGCCACATCCCCATGATCATGGCATTCTAACTGGAGTGAAATGGAATCTTAGAGTTGTTTTGATTTGCAAATTTTTTATGGCCAGAGATATCGAGCATTTCTTCATGTGTCTATAGGCCACTGTATTTCTTCTTCAGAGAAGACTCTCTTTAAGTCTTTGGCCCACCTTTTAATGGGATGGTTGTTTCTTTGGAGATTTGTTTTGAAGTGATTCAATTTAAATCCATTAGGACATTGAAGCACTATTTACCATAACAAAGATACGGAACCAACCCAGATGGCCCTCAGTTGATGAGTAGATCAACAAGATGTCATATTTATACACAATAGAATTCTATGCAGCTTCAAAAAGAACAACATCACCCAATTTGTAAAGAAATAGAAAGACTTAGAAAAAAATCATATTAAGTGAAGTAAGCCAGACTCAAAGGAACTTAGGCTCAATGGTTTCCCTCATTTGTCATAATCAGTAGAAACCTTGGGCTCTCCTAACAGAGATTTACAATAGTACAAAACCTAAATACATAAGGCCATATAGTATGACACTAAATGAAAGGACCTCCAGGATATAGAAACAAAAGTCATATAATGAGTGATTGTTGTCCTTAATGTACTGTTATCTCTCATCTCTTTTGATGTCCCTTGGTTGTATTGTTATAGCATTTTACCTTGTTATCTGATATATTGTAAATATGCTTATTTGGTTATTTGAAATTGGATAGGGTATAGGGAAAAACAAGATGAGAGTTAGGAGTGGGGAAAGGGAAATGGGGACCAAGACATGAGAAAGGGTATCAATGTTTGTGAAGTAATGCACCTTCTATCTGGTGATTATAACATAACCCTTCCTATAATTACAATAAAAATATATGGAAATAAAAGAGAAAATAAAAACTGGGCTTGATGGTTTGTGTCCATCATCCCCAATGACAGTGGGGAGTATAAATATGATGAACACATTCTGGGCTGGACAGACAAAAAGTAAGACATTATCTTGAATATTGCCATGGCAAAATGGGTGTGGTTAGGATTCAAACAGTAAAGTACCTGCCTAGCAAGTGTGAACCACTAATATCACCACTAATAATGAAAAATAAAATTATATAAAATAAAAATAATTCTGAGAGTTACATGGAGAGCAGATATAAGGAAGCTTCCAGGTGCTAGTAGCTCACACTTGTAATCCTAGCTACTCAGAAAGTTAAAATTTAAGGACCATAGTTGAAGTGAGCCCAGAGAGAAAAGTTTGCAAGATTCTTGCCTTAATTAAGCAGCAAAATATGTTGAAGTGGAGATATAGATCAAGTGGTAGAGTTCTATTCTTGAGAGCAAAATCTCAGGGACAGCACTCAGGCATTGAGTTCAAGCCCCCAAATCAGCACACGTACACACACACACACACACACACACACACACACACACACACACACACACACACAATGTGTTGGAATCCATATATTTTTATCCTCATATTTATATTAAATCTAAAGGTTTCTAGTGAGCAACATAATCCTATACTTTCTGAGAATACTGCCTTATTGCTGATGGCAAATATTTCATTACTCGTGCTAGAAGATAAGAAAAAAACACAGTTCCTATGATCAAACAGGATGCATCACAGAGAGGCAAAGCTGGTTCAACATACACAAATCAATTAATATAATTCAACATATCAACAGGAGTAAGGACAAAAATCACATGATTTTCTCAATAGATGCAGAAAAGGCATTGGACAAGATCCAAGACCCCTTTATGCTAAAAGCTCTGGAGAAACTAGGAATCCATGGAACATTCCTCAGTATAATAAAGGCTGTGTATGACAAACCCACAGCTAGTTTTATACTTAATGGCGAAAAGCTAAAGCTATTCCCTCTAAAATCAGGAATGAGACAAGGATGCCCACTCTCTCCACTCCTGTTTAACATAGTATTAGAATTCCTAGCCAGTGCAATAACGCAAGAAGCAAGCATAAAGGGGATCCAAATAGGGAAAGAGGAAGTGAAACTCTCCCTCTTTGCAGATGACATGATTCTGTATTTAAAGAACCCTATAGACTCCACTCTCAAACTCCTTGAGTTTATTCAAAACTTTGGAAAGATAACAGGATACAAAATTAACCCTCAAAAATCAACTGCCTTCCTCTATGCTAACAGTGAGAGGAATGAGGAAACAATCAGGAAAGCAACGCCTTTTGCAATAGCTTCAAAAAAAATAAAGTACCTAGGAATTATCTTAACTAAGAATGTAAAGGACCTTTTCGATGAAAACTTTAAAACCCTGGAAAAGGAAATTAAAGCAGAACTGAGGAAATGGAAAAACCTCCCATGCTCCTGGATTGGAAGAATCAACATCATGAAAATGACAATCTTGCCAAGGGCTATCTACAAATTCAGCACAATACCCATCAATATCCCAACGTCATTCTTTAAAGAAATAGAAGAGTCAATCCAAAATTTCATGTGGAATAATAAAAGACCCCGTATAACAAAAACACTTCTTAGCAGAAAGAACAGCTCAGGAGGAATTTCAATACCAAATTTTAGACTCTATTACAGAGCTATAATTATCAAAACAGCTTAGTACCGGCACAAGAACAGGCCTGAAGACCAATGGAATAGAAATGAAGACCCAGATATTAAACCACAGACGTATGGCCATCTAATCTTTGACAAGGGAGCCAAAAAAGTAGAATGGAAGAAATACAGCCTTTTCAACAAGTGGTGCTGGCAGAACTGGTTAAGCACATGCAGAAAACTAAACTTGGATCCTTCTTTGTCACCCTGCACTAGAATTAACTCCAAATGGATCAAAGACCTCGAGGAATAGGAGACACACTAGGCCTTCTTGGCACAGGTCGAAACTTTCTCAATAAGGACCAAGAAAC
Source organism: Megascapheus bottae (assembly GCF_031878675.1). Taxonomy (NCBI): domain Eukaryota; kingdom Metazoa; phylum Chordata; class Mammalia; order Rodentia; family Geomyidae; genus Megascapheus; species Megascapheus bottae. The sequence goes on from NC_143517.1 coordinate 24,935,260, forward strand.
ACAACAAATCAGAGAAAGTCTGGGAAACTGGGACTGCAGTAAACTGAACAGCTTCTGTAGGGCAAAGGATATAGCTAGTAAATTAAATAGGAAGCCTACAGAATGGGAGAAAATCTTCACTAACCATACAATGGACAAAGGCCTCAAATCTAAAATATATCAACAGCTCAAAAAATTGAATAACTCCAAAACGAATCTTCAAAGTAACAACCATCCCATTAAAAGATGAGCCAAAGACTTAAGAGAGTCTACTCTAAAGAAGAAACAAAAATGGCCTATAGACACAGGAAGAAGTGCTCAACATCTCTGGTAATAAAAGAAATGCAAATCAAAACAACACTAAGATTCCACCTCACTACTGTTAGAATACCATGATCATGGGAATGTGGCCAGGAAGGATCACTACTACACTGTTGGTGGAAGTGCAAACTCATTCAAACACTATGGAAACCAGTATGGCAGTTCCTCAAAAGACTAAACATAGAGCTCCCTTATGACCCAGCAATTTCACTACTTGGCATTTACCCAACCATCCAGAACCAAGGGCATACTAAATCCACTAGCACAATGATGTTCATTGCAGCACTATTTACCATAGCAAAGATATGGAACCAACCCAGATGGCCCTCAGTTGATGAGTGGATCAGCAAGATGTGGTATTTATACACAATGGAATTCTATGCTGCTGTCAGAAAGAACGACAGTGCCCAATTTGTATGGAAATGGAAAGACTTGGAAAAAATCATATTAAGTGAAGTAAGCCAGACTCAAAGGAACATAGGCTCAATGGTTTCCCTCATTTGTCATAATCAGTAGAAACCTTAGGCTCTCCTAGCAGAGATTTACAATAGAGCAAAACCTAGATACATAAGGCCATACAGTGTGACACTAAATGAAAGGACCTCTAGGATATAAAAACAAAAGCCATATAATGAGTGATTGTTGTCCTTAATGTACTATGTTATCTTTCATCTCTTTTGCCATCCCTTGGTTATCTCATATTGTGCAGTATTTCACTTTGTTATCTGATATATTGGATAAATGCATATTTGGTTATTTGAAATTGGATAGGGAAGGGGGGAAAACAAGATGAGGGGTGGAGGTGGGGGGGGGAGGGAAATGGGGAACAAGACATGAGAAAGGGTATCAGTGTATGTGAAGTAATGAACCTTCTATCTGGTGAATATAACGTAACCCTTCTATTAATTACAATAAAAATATAAAAAAGAAAGAAAAAACACAGTTACCATAAATTTTACATTTGAAAAATTCACCATAGTCTGATCATCTGTAAGGAAGTAATTACAGAGAGGTTTTTTTTATTTTTATTTATAATGAACATTTATTTAAATAGTAACTCAAAATGAAAGTTTCTTCTAGTGGATGTCTAGAATTTATAGCACAAGTGGAGATATATTATAAATCATACTTTATTAAAGATTAATAACATTTCAGTTCATTTTTCCATTTTAGGGAAAATAAATCTGACAATGTGGTTCACAATGTAGCTGAGTTTTATAAAGCTGAAATCTGTAAAAAATAAATAGTGGTAATATAGCAGGCTCTGTAAATAAATGAAGGAGCAGAATTTACCAAGTTGGTAAAATTATAAGCCTGAGATTGTTCCAACCCTTTTAAAAATTGTTTTAAAAAGCAAGCCTTTGGAGATAATATGCACTTGGTGAGTTTTTTCTAATTCTTTGACATTATTATATTCTATTTTTTTAATTCAACTGGTAATATGAGCCACATTTGCATGGTGTAATGGTTGCAAGAGTGTTAATCGTTCAGACATGAAAATGAGTAACTGGAGAGTTTAATCAGTTTTTATCAATATTGCTCATGTCAGGGTTGTTGGGCAGCATGGTAATGTGACCTCATTAAATTAATACTTGTGATGAGGATGAAAATGACCACTGAATATCAAAATAAATAATGCATCATCTTGTATTCCTTTGCTTCTGCTGCTTTAGGCATCTGGGGAAATTAATAAGGGTTACTTGTGTCAATCAGGCAAATCAGAAGTAAAAAGAAATCTTCAATTAATCATGGTATTTTACCACAATCCCCTTGGAAAAGAAAGGAGCCATATTAATAAAAAAGCATTATGCCTTCTGTTGCCGTTGACAAACAGTGATAAGCTTCTCAGGGGGCCTCATGTATGAGAGATTCATAATGAAGTTTTCCTTGTAAATTTCTCTAAAATCATTCCAAGTGCAAAATCTTAGCTGCGCTGAGGCACGAAACCCTTCGGGGCTTCATCTAAAGAGGTTTCCTTTCGGCCTTCGCAGAGGGAGCTGGTGATTACAGTGTAGGTCCTTTGTAGCATGCAGCTAGTTGCTGTCACAGTTAAAAAGCTGAAGCGTGCCCCTTGCACCAGCAAATTTGGCTAATCAGGAAACATCCCTGGAACCATACAGTGATCAAACATTCATTCTCCCATATCTCCGGCCCTGAAACCCTGAGAGAGCCAGAAAGAGGGTTGACGCACCCTCGAGTCCCCAAGTTCTTAGTCACTTGGATGCAGATTGTTCTCAGAAGTCTCCTTGGCAAAAGGGGTCTGGATTGAACCAACTGCTCATGGGTTGGAATTCCTATTAGTGTGGTTTGGTCCTCCTGTAATATACACATATTGGGAGTGTTACCTCTAATTCTTTTCATAATGGAGACCATGTTTTCACTTCTGATTGGCAGTAAATTCCAAATTTCAATTATCTCAGAAACCCTACATTCACACTTCTGTCAACTTTGAGAGGAAAAATGCTGCCATACATTTTGTACTAAAAGTTGAACCAAATAATAGCCTGAATATAGCACTAAAGTAGTAATAATTTCAGAACAGAATAAACAAATTAGAAGAGATCAACTCTTAAAGGCATTTCAAATAATTTTGGGAAAGTCATTATGTGTATTTTATAAATTATATAATGCATTTGTGGGATGAATTCAGATTTATGTGATAAAGTTTATGTGTACTTTATGTAGATAGATAGATGTGATAAATATTTCAATAAGTTACTAGAGCCCAAATATAATTCCTTTGTCCTATTTATTATAAAGTTGAAGGAATAATTATTTTAAGTGTCTATTTTGAAGTAGAATAGGATCACATTTTAAATGTCAAGAAATATAAAAAAAATCTACATTTCTATATCCTGAAGTTCCTTTCATTTAACATCATACTATATGGCCTTATGTATCTAGGTTTTGTTCTAGTGTAAATCTCTGCTAGGAGAGCCCAAGGTTTCTACTGATTAGGACAAATGAGGAAAACCATTGACCCTATGTTCCTTTGAGTCTGGCTTACTTCACTTAATATGATTTTTTTCCAAGTCTTTCCATTTCCTTACAAATGGGGTAATGCCCTTCTTTCTGCAGCACAGAATTCCATTGTGTATAAATACCACATCTTGTTGATCCACTCATCAACTGAGGGGAATCTGGGTTGGTTCCATATCTTTGCTATGGTAAATAGTCCAAGACATGAGAAAGGATATCAATGTATTCCCCTCTATCTGGGGAATATAAAGTAACCCTTCTATTAATTACAATAAAATGTATTAAAAATAATAAACCTCTTGGAATGTCTTTAAAAAAATCTACATTTCCCTGCTATAATCACATAGAATTAACATGAATTGAACAAAGGATATGTATTTGTATAATTTTCAGTTAAAAATTAAGCAGACTGGTTATTAGAGCATTTTTTGCATGAAGCAATACTGATATTTTTATAATAATGTTTTGTGGCACTATTATAGATAACATGTGTTGCATTTTGTTTATATTTTGAAAGCTATATCTTGCTAAACCATATTTTTATAAAGTGTAATTTTATTAGTAGTAATTTCAAACTTCTTGAAACAGAAAAATACATGTGTTCAAAAGTTGAATCATTTATCACAGTATTTGAACATAAAGTCCAGTCATGAAAAAAGTAATATACATCATTGATACAAGCATGGTTCCTAACATGCATATACAGTAATCAGAATGGATTTTTTTAATATAGGGAATATTTTATTGTCACAAAAGGAATATTCTATTATAAAAATAAAATAAGAAAACTCTGAGCTACATATATATTTTTCATCACAAGGTTTCAACCTTTGAAACATGTTTAAAGTTTTCTCTGTGTAAGAGACAAGATATAATTTCAGTGGAGCAACAAATCTTATGATAGGATGCTGTTGTTTCATTTATTTAACTGTAGTGCAATATACTGCTTCCTAACTATAACAGTGAGAGCTGTTGTAATAAAATGTAGATGCAGCCTAATTCATTATTAATATAATTATTAGTTGCAATATCGTTTTAAAGATATGAGTATGAAAATACAACTGAGATCTGAATATAAAGTCAGGAATTAAGTGTGAATCTTGACAAAATTGCAAGATTCCTACAGTGAAAAATAGCAATAATGTTTATAACTCTATCTGTTATGATTTTTTTAGTTATAGGTGCAAAAGGATATACATAGTAATGGCATTAGTCCCTGTTTTTCGTTACATGAAATTGTTTCTCTTGAAGAAGTAGGCCTTTCAGAAAAATGCTTCCCCAGAGAGAAGAAGAAAAGGGGATTAAGATAGAGAATTCAGGTAGGAGTTACTATAGAAATTCATGAAAACATTATCACACTGACAATGTTATTTTATCTCATTACAAATCAGGGATTTAAAATAATGAGAAAAATACAGCATCCTAAATTAATAGGATTTCATGTTTTAAAGTACATATAACAGCATATGATTCCAAGTATCTTAATTTAAACTCACAAATAAAGGGAATGCAATGTATCATTTATTTCTTCTATAGCCCTGACACCATGCCAGATGATAGGGTTTGTCAAGCTAAATGAGGACTAACCACAAATTTTGTTCATTCAGTTTTACATAGGAACTTGTGATACCTTTAATCATTTCTGGAAGAAATATAGAAATTGTGAGAAAGACCTGGTTCTGATTTGTATCTGAGCAAAATCATCAGACTGTCATAAGTAATTTTAGGAGCTGCCCTTATAAGAATATGATGTGTGTGTGTGTGTGTGTGTGCAAATGCAAGTCTTGGAGCTTGAAATAAGGGCCTAGGCACTCTTTTTAGACTCAAGACTAGCACTCAGTCACTTACACTACAGCTCCACTTTTTGCTTTTGACAGTCATTTGAAGATAAGAGGCTCGAGGACTTTCTTATCCTAGCTGGTTTCACAGTGCCTTCATGGTATCTCAGACTTCTGAGTAGCTGGAATTATGAACACAAGGTATAGGCAGGAATATAGATTATGATTTTTAAAAAGAGAATCAATTAAAATTAATTCTTTCAATGTCCAGCAATTGTACGATATAGGATCTATTTTTTTAACTTTTATTTTATTGTCAGGGTGCTGTATAGAGGGATTACTGTTACATTTGTAAGGTAGTGAGTATATTACATTGATACCACTTTCCATGATTTTTCTCCTACTTTCCGTTCCTTCACTCCAAAGTTAATTTCCAACATATAGTCTTGTGTGTGTGTGTGTGTGTGTGTGTGTGTGTTTATTGTTGGTGGTGGTGCTGTTGTTAGTTGAAACTTTTGAACTTTTATGTCTAGACAGGCTCACTTTTGCTTCCATTACTTCAAACCCAGCACTCAGAGCCTCTGTCTGGTGTGAAGTGCATTTTTAGCTTTCCTAATTATGAGAATGACACAACTTGGATCTATCTCCATACTCTCCCATTCAGTAGAGGATTGTATGAGGCTTCTTCTCCATAGACTCATTCCATTAGCATTTCCACCTTTCTATCTTTTCCCTTAGACTATTCCAAAACTCCAGTGATACAGTCACTGGACAAGAGATAGTGTCTACTTCTTTCTCTTTGTATCAGTGGTCTTATATTGGTAGGATTGTTTCACTTCATATGGAATGTTCACTAGAGATATACGGATGTTGAAGTTATGAAAGTCATCTATATATTGGTTAATATGGCTCCTCCCTAGTTAGTCCAAAGCAAACATCCATTAGAAATGTGGATTGATACTACATAGAACAAAACTAAATACAGAAAGAATATTGCAATTTTATGTGCTGATCCAAACTTCAGCAATTGATCCAGCCACCTAGAGCAATAGAAATAAAATTGGGAAGAAGAATCAATTTTTATCTGGCTGCTTCACAAAGCTTTTTTTTCTTTTTTAAATCAGCTAGAATTGGTTATCGTGGAGAGAATCTTATGTCTACCTATTTATTGATGAGTTCAACATTTGGGACTACCATGGACCAAGTGAGATGAATCGTTACCACAAGGAAAAGAGAAATGAAAACAAACCAAAGTTAAATAGCTTAAATTTTAAGGATAAAAAATGACCTTTCTCTATTACTCCTGAGTAATGACATTGAAATATTGAGTAGAGATCAAAAGATCAAAGAGAGAGGCAAACTCTGTGACCTTTGGTCTGGAAGCTGCCCTTTGATGACCTCACAGGCTTCTTCACTAAAACTCAGTTAACCTCAAGAAGATAAGTTTCTGTTACTTCTTTTTTTATTTACAGTGATTCTTGAATCAATTCTTCCATTAATTCTTGCTCACAAAGAGGTCATGCTTGGCAACATTGCAATTTTGGAAATAAATGCTTCATAAAGGATTATTTTATTGAGCATCCTTCTTTTTTTCTATCTAAATTATGAATATTTATTTCAGGCTCTAGATCCCAATTGATTTCAAAAAATGAAATTTGATGTCTCTCCTCAAAGTAACTGAGGCCACCATGTTAAGATGACTTCATGGAGGCAGAAGAAGCGTATTTTGCTAGGCTTAGCGTGAAGAAGTCCCTGACGCCCATCATAGCCCAGGCTTAGGAAAGGAAAGAAACAAAATTTACTGCAATGGGTCTGAACAAATATGCACACACACTAATGTAGATGAGCAGCTAAACATTGGCAAAAAAAAAGTTTTGTGTTTTGTGTTTTTTTTTTTAAGTTTGTTTTCTGGGATTTTTTTGTTTCTGTTTTCATTTTGTTTTTCCATTTTCTTTTGCTACCCAGTATATGCAGCACTTACGAACTCCCAATGGGTTCCCAGCTTTAAACACATAAAATGTCTTTAATTCTTCAGGAATCGGAATCTAAATTCAGACCAAATGTGTTTGAGTTTGGATGATGGTGTTTGAGTTTGCGGGGGGGGGGGGGGGGGGGGGGGGGGGGGAATCAATACAGTGATGAAGGATAATGAATGCAAGAATCAGACATTCTGTGGAGGGTTATTCTCTCTCCATTAAAGGTCCATAAAAAGGAGCAAACTGATCCACAGGGAAGCTGTGTGGTTTCCCCACCACTGTGAATAAGTTTTGCTGAGGGGCCACTGCTAGGTGCCCACTTGGTTCCCCTCCCTTTGGCCTGAGACAGCGGGGCAGTACAGGGCCATTGAAGGAGCCCGTCACGACTCCTCATTCCCAGAATCATTATCATCATAACAGTGGGCATCTTCCTCCTCATTCTCCTCTTTATCATCAATGTCATCATCACACAAGTCGTCATAAAGAAAATCTGAGCTGTTGTCATTGGAGTGCACTTTAGTTTTGATGCAGTATTCCACCAGAGTTGTGGGGACCTTCATTTCATCTTTTTTCTGCTTCGGCCTTAGTGGCTGAAACCTGTTTGCTAATGATTTCAGCATATTCTTTGTCTTTTCCTTTGCTGCCCCTTCCTTTCCTGAACATAACTGAAGCATCCACATTGGCTGGGGAGAAGGTGTTGGGCTCATTAAGCAGTGAGATTACACTTAACAGGATAGTTCTCACATTCTGAGTAGGATTCCAACTTGCTGAGGGGAGTTGGCCACTCTGTGAGTCATCGACAGGTGGATGAAGAATCGAAATGCATACATCCCCATTCTCATAAATGTTGGGGTGCCACATTTTAGTCAAGAATCTGAAGGTAGGTGGTGAACATGGGTAGTCAATAGGAAATTCAATATGTGCCTTAAAGTAGCCGCCTTCGTAGAGGGTGTTGGGGGGTCCGAAGATGGCTACCTCCCAGTTGCAGAGGTCGAACACATCCACCAGGGTGAGGAGGCGACTGTGCGGAGCCTGGGCCCCAGTCCGGGGCGAACAGGCAGAACCAGGCCCCAGATGGCCCCGTGGGCCCGCCCCGAGTCCTCCTCACACTGGACGCAAGCTGGCCGGGGCCCTGCGCCTCACACTAGGGCCAAGTGGGGGGGAGGTGGCAGGAGTTTGGGGAATTCGCTCCCCACTTAGGCCGCTTGAGCATCCTTCTTATGAGCTACTCTTTATTTCTTTTTTTTACAGTGCTTAGGATTGAACTCAGGTCCTTGCACACAGTAGATAGGTGCTTAGATAGAATTGTAGCTACTTATTTTCTCTTATTTTCCTTTTCGTTTCTTTGTTTATTTTATTGTCAGGATGATGTACAGAGGGTTTACAGCTACATATGCAAGGTAGTGAGTACATTTCTTCTGGAACATTGTTAACCCTGCCTATTTTTCTCCCACTTTCCCTACTCCACACCCTTAGTTGTAAAGTTTATTTCAAACACATTGTTTTGTGATTACTGCTGTTACATTGGTTCAGCCTTTGTTCTTTGCTTCATCATTTTTTTCTCTTTCATTGTGTTTCATACCTAATCTAGATTATATTTTCATTCCCAAACCCTCTGTGTTTCAATCCAGTGTTTTTAATTTTACTATTATTTGAAATTCGCAAAAATCTCTTTTTTTCTTTTTTTTTTTTTTTTTGCTAGTCCTGCTCAGGAGGCTGAGATCTGAGGATCAAGGTTCAAAGCCAGTCTGGGCACAAAAGGACCTGAGACTTATCTCCAATTAACCTCTAGAAGATGGGAAGTAGGGCTTGGCTCAAAGGTAGGGCAGTAGCCTGGAGCTGAAGAGCTCAGAGACAGCATCCAGGCTGAGTAAAAGCCCCACGACCCACAGAAAAAAAATAGCAACCACAAAGACATTTTCTTGTTTCCATATCCTGAACTTCATTTCATTTAGCATCATCCTATAGGGTCATATGTAGATAGCTATTAAGCTATTGTGATCCTCTGCTAGAAAAATCCTAGACATAGACTAATTATTACAAATGAGGGAAATTATGGAGCCTACCTTTCTTTGAGTCTGATGTACTTCACAATATGATTTTTCATGAGCATATGAAACTGAAGTCTGAAACTCTAGATACAACAAACTGCACAATTATCTAATTATCAGCTGCAAAAATTTTTGTTAATTAGTTATATTAGGTCTTTTTTGAGATATTGACTAAAAGAAAATGAATGTTTACATATGCATATTGTCATGATTGTTACACTTCTTTTCTGAGAAGCAATCTGTATACAGGTTCCATTCTTAACATTCAGCCTTCAGAAGGAAATTTACACCTGGATGCCAATCCCTCCTACTCTTTCCTGGCTATTCAAAGATGGTAAGATTTGTAAGATTGTAGTTCTAAGCCAGCCTTGGTAGAAGAAATTTCTTAAGATTTTTAGTTCTGATTAATTACCAAAAGCAGAGTCAGAAGAATGGTTCAAGTGGTACACTGCCAGCTGTGAACAAGAAGGATGAATTAAAGCATAATTCTCTGAGTTCAAGACCCAGTACAATAAAATTAAAGATTGAGATCTTGTTTTAAATTTCATTGGTGATACCACATATACCAAACTATTTTGTAAGCCAGTGATTTAGCTATTTTTAACTGTCTTGGATTAAAAACATTATTATCATTTTAACCATATGGTTACTTCTACTTTATTCTTAATATCACCATATTTTAGGGCAAATTAATTTAATAAATGGTCTTTATAAAATTCTGTGGAAATAGCAATGAAAATAAAGAGCTGAAATTTATCAAAACATACCTAATATTTCATTCAAATATTGTAGAAGATATAAAGAAGATTTATTTTGTAACATGAATTTGAATAGCAACAATATGAGATGAAATTAATTTTTGAGTAATAATAGGAAGATGCTAAAAGTAGATTGATTTTCCTTGACAGAATTATTAACTTAGAATCTGCATTTTTATTAGTTGAATATTTACACAATTTTTGTGTAGTCTCCTTTAGTATCTGAATTGAATTTGCATATGTGAAGTAATTATGGTCTGTTTTTATTACATGCAATAATATGAAGCTCATAGTCTACATAAGTACATAAGTAATACTGAAATGCTGAGACTGTAAAATCTTCACTGTTGAGCTTAGCCTACTCTATACTCTATTCCTTGACCTCTCTACTCAGCTCAAAGCTTGGGGAAGAGAAAGGTAACATCAGTAGAAGTATGCCTCCCCTAGCAGATTCATGTGTTGACAGGCTAACTCCTTGTACCTTAGAATCAGGTTGTTAAACATAAAATAATTAAGATCAAGTAATCCTGTAATAAGATAGTTCTATAACCCAATATGGATGTTGCTCTTATGCACAGGAGAATTCAAAAACTAAAGAACATTTTATATTGAGATAAAAGTAAAAATGCACATCACAAAGCCAAGAATTATGGCTTTTGTGTTGAAAACTTGATATTCAAATGGGAGTATCAGTTTAATGGCTATTCCTGGCCCCTGTTCTTTGACACTTTCTTTCCGTCTCCACTTCTCCCTTGCTTTTTCCCTCTTTCTCTTCTCTGCTGTCTGTGCCCCTGAGGGGAACTGTCACCTCCTCCCTATGCTCAAATTCTATCACCTTCCGTCTCATCATGATCCAGGTCAGTAAAACCAAAGTGAAGACTTCAGCTAAAATAAATCTTTCCTCCTTAAATTGTTCATGACAGCCATTCCATCAAAGCAATGCAAGAGCAATATGCTAAGGAAGGAAAGCCAACACTTTCCAGCAAGCCACAAGTTAGAAGGGGCACAGGGCATACATTTCCTTACTGCCTTCACGGGGGAAATACCTCTGACTTGGATTTTTTTAATACTAAAAATACGATAACTTCCTGTTGTTTAACCCATGGTCTTTTGTTACGATAGCCTTGACAAATTAATATACAGTGATTCTGTTCTTGGTATTTTACAGATGTGTATAGATTACTGTACCTTAATTTAGAAGTTAAATATACAAAAGCAAAACCTTAGCAGCTCACAATGAGAATATTCCAAGTACTCCTGAAATCCTTTTTACTTCACAGCCTCAAGTCCAAAATCAAATCATAGACAAATCTTCCTCAGTAGTTAACTTCATATTGTGCTAGATTTTTTTTTGGCAGAGGGAGATTTTGTTTGCTTAACTCCTAGCTTTCTTGTAACTCAGAGAATTAAACTTAGCTGGCATAGCTTTCCCATTTCCATTTATTTTTCAAAGATTCCATTTTATGAACTGAATCTAATAATTGTAACTTTGTAAAAGTATTTAGTCCAACTCTTAGCATTTATTATTTTGTAAGTATGATGCACCCAAAGAGTTTCATAATTTGAGGAGAAATATAATGGGGAAAAGGACACAAATTCCTTTGTCTCACAGAGTTAACATTCCGTTCAAGGTAGTGTTTCTATGCATGTACTTATCATGTCTAATACTATATGTGCCTTTTCTGCTTGATTGTCAGCTTTCTGGAAACAATTAAATCTGAGTTAGCACATAAAAAGCAACAAATTTTCACTGAAAATGCGTGACTGAATGAATGAATCCTCTATTGTTATTTTATAAACAATTTTTTATAACCAGTTTTTTTTGGGTGGGGGGGGTCATGGTGCTTGTACTGGACTGTATGCTGTCACTGAGCTCTTCAGATCAAGGCTATTGCCCTACCCCTGGGCCTGGGCATTGTCCTTGAGCTCTTCAGCTCAAGGCTACCATCCTACTCTTGAGGCAAGCCCCACTTCCCATTTTCTAGAGGTTAATTTGAGATAAAAGTCTCAGGTCCTTTTGTGTCTGGGCTGGCTTTGAACCTTGATCCTCGGATCTCACCTCCTGAGTAGCTAGGATTATAGGCATGAGCCACCCCGCCTGGCTGTAACCAGTTTTTTTCATTATAAAATCTCCCCAAGTAAGGCCTGAGGTGAATACATTATTTAGGAGAAGATGCCGAAAAGCATACAGGAAGGGAAAGAGAAAAGGAAATGTTCACAATGGAAGTCAACATCATGAATGGGTCATTTCAAAAAGTAACTAGACACAGTGATTCCTGGATCCTTTAAGTAATTAAGTCAGGCAAACTTCAGAAGAGACTCAGCCTAATGCTTATCACCACTCTATATCCATTCTTGCCGCTGAAGATCAACTTTGTTTCTGGATTAAACAAGAGAATCTTCAAAATAGACGTCAACACACCTCAGTGTGTGAGGTAGAAAGCCATCAGGATGGATGGTGATTCTCTTAGCTTTAACAGCCAACTTCAACGACAAAGTTGACTAGTAAAAAAAAAGTATTATCTATGAAATAGTTAATACATCTGATGCATTTTAAGTCAACATTATATATGTGATACTACGCAGTGAGGTTTTTAAATATAGACTTTTGAAGCTTTTCTGGCTTTTTATCAAATTTATTTTTTAATTCAAGAGTGGGAAACAATTATCACCCATAAATTGCTGAAGAAGGCTTCTCCATAACTATACCCACACTCAGTATTTCAGGTTTAAACAAATATCCAACTTTAGAAATCAATCATAAGACTCCATAATCAATCATTATTTGTTTCTTGTTCAGATCTTCACTGTTTAAGCATTTTAAAGAATGCCTAGAGTACAGGTACTGTTATCTGCCTACCTATCACACCTAGTTGTATTAAACTAAGCTTCTAAGAGAGTTAACGTAAAGACAGCAATTAATTATAAAGGAAAGGAAAGGCTATAAAATATTGTTTCTGACCCTGTTTTTAAAGGTTATGTTGACAGGTACATATCTCCCATAATCATAATATAAAAATGGCTACTTTTGGATTGGCATGGGGGGCGCTTAATAAATCCATTCTTCTATAACTGTTTTTCCTTTCTTATGTGTAATTCTACTTTTCAGCATTGTCACTGTAACATAAGGCAGAAAAAGTATTAAATTCACTGCAGGAAGCAAGCCTTCATTTTGTTCTTTTAAATAACAGGCTTATAACTATGCAGGACAAACTCGCCCTGATGCTGACAACTTTAAAGTGTCTCTCTCCCCCACCTCTCTCTCCTTCTCTCTCTCTCTCTCTCTCCATCTCCAGCTGAAAGAAGTAAAAGTCTTTGTTATTGATGTATGTGAAATTCTGGGAGAGAAGAGGAGCTGGGGAAAACATGTATTGTTCATAATCCCAGTTAAGGGACCAATTTTGAGTTTCCCAATTTCCATACAGATGGTTGTCCTCATTCCTTTTCTTTGATTATTTGCCCAGTTGCAAACCATCAACCCATGTGTGGATGTGCACATGCACTCACACACACACACACACACACACACACACACACTCACAACTATATACACACAGAAAGTTGGATTGAACCGGTGATGTATTGTGAATATCACTGAAATGAAGAATATCATTGTTTGCTATTCAGATAAACTAAGATGATTTATTCTCCCAATCACCAAACAACAAAACAAAGCAAAATATAATAAATGTGTCATCAGGAAGTGAAACTGACATACAAAATTATAGAAAAGAATATTCTTAATTGGTTAGGAAAATCTACTACAAGTAAAGCCATCATATGTTTTTCTTCTTAACTGTTGTAGAATGTTCTGATACCATTGTGAAATTATTCCCTAGTGAATCTGGGAAATCCAGAAGAATCACTGTAGGGTGAATCAGATTACAAAAAAGACTATACAATATTCTAAAACTATGAAATTCCCTTGTATTACCTAAATTTGAGATGAATGTCCCAAAGTAAATGTGAAATTCTGTTACATTTAGGGAAATTTGCAAAACACATAATGGGCACATTCAAATTAGTATGGATTCCTGGGGACTGTATTCCACTGTAATGAATCTAAGTCTGTCCTAATATGACACAAAATTACCATAATAATGTACTCTTAGATACCTCAAAGCCCTTGCTGGATCATGATTGTTCATGTCATGAGACTAGTCGGATCTGAACAATTTTTCTATTTGCAATACCAGAACCTCAAAATACAGACTCCAGGATGGAAGTTTGGCTTAGTGGTAAGAGTGATTGCCTAACATGCATGGAGACCAGGGTTTGATTCCTCAGTACCACATGCACAGGAAAAAAGCGAGAAGTGGTGCTGTGCCTCAAGTGGTAGAGCTCTAGCCTTGAGAAAAAAAAATCCCAAGAACAGTGCTCAGGCCCTGACTGGCCTGCCAGGACTGGCAAAAAAATTTAAAAAGAAAAAACAGACTCCCACATAGTAAGTTTGAGTTACAGCTAGTTTTTATATTATTCAGACATAAAAAATAGTTTTTTCTGAAGGAACAATTCTCCTAAATGTCTTTCCTACTCCTATGAAATCGAGTCTCTTTTTAATCACTCATCTAACAGACTATTTCCTCACAACTGGTTATTGGTTATTTGTTTCCATTAATGATTTTCCAACTTTGTCAGGAACAAGATTATGTTTTAATGCATCACTCAGCACCTTGTGCTCTTCCTAACATGGTACTTTATATGGTAGAGAGAAGCTGAGAGCATGTGGATAAATATGAGGGGGGTGGCATGGAGGGAGGGAAAGAGAAAATAAAGGACAAAAGCAGAGACAGAGACTGAGAGAAAAGTAGAGAACACACAGAAGAAAGATACTTTCGAGTCATATCATATAGTAAAAACACGTCAGTTCGTTGAAAGTGTTTTTTGTCAGAAAATGTTCCACCTATATCTTTGCTTAAAGAATCTTGTGAAAAAAGCAGGTTATCAATCACTGAACGCTTGCAAACAGAAGTTTAATAACTATCTGAAATGCTAGAGTCTATAATTATCTTGGTAGGGTGGTGGATTGAGGACTCTCAAGATCACATTTCTCTGAACTTTGAAATCTGTATCCATATGTCAATTATGTTGTCTGTCAAAACATCTGCTCTCTCATCTCTCCAAAAATAGGTAAGCCCAACAACTGATTTTAGTTATTAATTTTAAGATGTCTATAGTTAATTTCTTTCAATAAGGATTTGCATCCAAAATGTAAGTATTCAAGTATTACTTGAATTTTATATTTTTAAATATTTTCAGTGTAAATTAATTGTGCAAATGGGATATTTACATTTGTATAATATATTTTAATCAAATGTTTCTGGTGAATTTCATTGTACTATTTTCACACACAAACCTATGAAGTAAAACATAAATATGACATTATACATATGCTAATTATAAAATATCCTATAATACTAACCCAAATGAAGGAATTTGAAGTAAAATTAATTTCATAGATAAACACGTAGCTTTCTGCATGAGACACTGTCACATGAAGATTGTGATTTGGCTTTTTCTTTATATAAACTTAGGTGAAAAGGAAATTTCCTTTCCTGAAGGGTATTTGAGAAGAAGATATTTACCAATAATGCTTTTATGTGAGAACGCCTTGAGTCCTAAAGATTCCAGAATGTAGGTGACTGATTCTCTCTTTAAAAGGTGCATAGATCATAGGATATTTCACTTGGGTAGTTCTGAATCCAGGCCTGCAAATAATAAAAATCATGTACATCATAATGTAGCTATTTTATCTTATTTCCTGTTAACTGTGGTGTTACATGACATTCACTTAAGCCATTTTTATTGGGCTTTAATGATAAATTAACTGAAAAATCAATAGTATGGAATTCTTTTCCTAAATCAGTGATAGCTGTTGTTCAACTGGTTGATTCTTCTAGATTATTTTATTATATACCTTTTGTGTGAAAATTAATCCAGTTTACAAAATTAGCATGTTTATCAAATTTTAGACAAAAAAATCTAAATTAATTAAATGACTCTATAAACAAATTTAAAAGTTTGGGCAAAATATCATTTTCAGTTTATCAATAAAAGAACAAAGCTATAACAATAAATAGAAGCTATGACAACATAGTTCTTACACATTCACTCAGATTAAGAGTTGAAAAGTTTTGCTCATTTTTTATATTATTTGCCCCACAATAACAAGTTTGATATATTTTTGATGAGGCAAGAATGACAGTGGCTCAAGACAAGCTCAATTCTCCAGTCTTTCATCAAATCACAGGAAGGATGTGGGATTGAACAGTAGCAGGGAAAGCCCTTTCCAAATCTTTTGCATTGGCACAGTGGCATTTCTCTCTCTCTCTCTCTCTCTCATCTCTCTCTCTCTCTCTCTCTTCTCTCTCTCTCTCTCTCTCTCTCATCTCTCTCTCTCTCTTTCTCTCTCACCAGCTTCAGGATTTGAAATTATGAATTATGGCTTGCTTGCTCAGGGCTTTACCATTTGATTCACACCTCCTAGTGTTTTGCTGGCTAATTTTTTGAGGGGAGTGTGAAGTCTAGCAGACTTTACTACCCAGATTGTCTTTGAATTGTCATGCTGTAGATCTCACCCTCCTGATTATCTAGGATTATAGGCATGACACTTGGCTTCCATTCTTTTTTAGCTAGAGATTAACCCAAATAAAGACCTACATACTTCTTCACATTAAAATATAAGTGGAATTTTCTAAATGGCTAGGATTTAAGAGTCTAGCCCAATAGAGTTTCTTATTCAGTGCAATGGGTGGGGGGGAGGAAGAAGAGTCTACCCTGATTTTAAGATAAATAGCTAGTCACTGCTGCAAGGTGTACACATTAGCTTATTGGAAATGATCCTATTTATCCACGTATTAGACCTAATTATATAGAATCAAATAAATCAGGCAAACAGATAAAGGTCAAATGTTAAAAACCAGTGCTAAGAAACTAGAAGGACAGAGTCAAGCATTGGTGTCTCATGCCTTTATTCCTAATTACACAGAAGGCTGATATGAAAATTGCAGTTTGAAGCCAGTTCAGGCAAGAAAATCCCTGAGGCTCAATAAAGTTAAGGGATATACGTAGACACTGAGTTCAAGTCCTACGGCCAGCAGACACACACACACACACACACACACACACACACACACACACACAGAGAGAGAGAGAGAGAGAGAGAGAGAGAGAGAGAGAGAGAGAGAGAGAGAGAGAGAGAGAGAGAGAGAGAAACAAAGAAAAAGGAAATAAATTACAAGCAAAAATCTACATTTAATTGGATAGCATTAATAGTATTATATTTTAAAGCAAGGGCTAATGTCCAATTTTAGTCTTTAAAATTGCCTAGGACATACTGCTTCTGGACTATTAACTGTTGGTTTTTTCCTTCAGTATTTAGATCACAACTTCTTAAGACATAGCTATATTTTGACAGATCCTGATGAAGAGTGCCATGAAATTGTGACTCAATTGTCACCTTCAGAGTATTCAAGCTGAAAAACTCAGGATGAGTGCTAGGTACTAATTAGAACTGTTATATTAGGAAAGCAAATACAATGGTGTCTAACATTAAACAAAGCACAATTCTCATCAAAAATGCTTTCTTTTGTGTTTGAGTTATTCTATAAAACCATTTTGCATGCTAACGAAGCACAAACAATCATTGCCAAAGTAACAAGTTTCACACCATTACAAAAATCACATAGAGCCCTATTGTTTGTTGTCTTTTGATTTTTTAATGCTAATTTTACACTTGATAATTTCAGATCCCATTTGTACTATCATGCACAATCCCCCTTTTGTTTTTATTTTCTTTTCTTTTTCTCTGTGAAGGTGAAGGCTAGCAATGGAAAAAAATAACTCTTCATGTGAAAAGTGAAAGAAATAATTATTTCTAAAATGAGATGATAAAGCAGACTGGAAAGTTCAGAAAAACACTATGAGAATTACCATCAAGTGGAAAGATAACATTAATTTTAATAGAGCTGATAATAGAGGGGAACCTAGACTTCTATAAAAAGGGAGTGTGTGCTTGTGCTCACATGAAAGAGGAGAGAGAGAGAGAGAGAGAGAGAGAGAGAGAGAGAGAGAGAGAGAGAGAGAGACAGACAGAGACAGAGACAGAGACAGAGAGACAGAGAGAGAGACAGAGAGAGAGACAGAGAGAGAGAGACAGAGAGAGAGAGAGACAGAGAGACAGAGAGAGAGAGAGAGACAGAGAGAGAGACAGAGACAGAGAGAGAGAGAGAGAGAGGAGGGATAGGGTCAGAGAAAAGGGGAATAGGAGGGGAAGAGGACCCGAGAAAAGGGAGGGAAGAAGAGTACTGGATAAAAAAGAACAACACCCAGGAACTGTGGAATACAAGTTATGGAAGATGTTAGTGTAAGTTTCACCATACTGCCAGAAGTTACATGGTAACCTAGAGTTATACCGATTTGTGAAATAGAACCAGATAGACTTAAATGTACAAACCCATGCAAAACAATCAAATCTTACAATTAGCTAAGCAAAGAAATTTGGCTATCAGTCAATCAGTCCAAGCTGAAAAATACTAAGAATTCTAGAAAATCTATGCTAAAATAATCATTAATGAACTCAATCAAGGAAGAGTCTTCTCTATTGTGCTACGTGGCATGGGCAGCTTGTATTTTGCTAAGCTAGGTTTTCATATTTGTCTCACATGAGTGCAAGGAGATTTCCTACACATATTTACCTTAAAGACATCAATATCATCTTTTACTTCAGTGTTGCTAAAGGTTATATAAGTTTTTATCTTAAAAGATATTGGGAAGATATATAGTATATTACCTTTGTTTTTACTTTGAGTTTAAACACATGCACACACTCCATTTGGAATAACGTTATCAATGATAACCCCCTTCAATGTTTATGAGAATCTTAAATGTTCTGGTTTCTTTTACAGCTTACACAATGACAGAAGTCAGAACAAAGCTTAACTTTAATAGTACTTATATGCTGCACAGTAGAGCACAGTGCCCAAGATGTCAGAAGTTATTTTTTTCTGCTATGATTCTCTATTTTACTATAACATAAATACATAAAGCATTCATGTTTCTCTTTCATTTTACTACTTAAAATGTATTACTACTTAAAATGTATTAACTTCCCAAAGCTTTAAACAAAACTAAGCTTAGATCTCCTTTGTAGCTCCAAAACCTCTCTTCTTTTTTAGTCTACTATTAAAAGCCTTTGTCACATGTTCATTTTCTAGTGATGAATTCTCCTACCATTAATTTTATATTTTATGTTCATTTCTAATCCATTGCAATTAACCCTATATAAACAAAAGCATTATATAGAAATGTTATAAACCCTCAGCCTAATTTTAATTATGTTCTAAAATCTAAGTGGCATAATTGTATATAGAGATTATCTTCTTGAATACTTGTTTGTTAAAGACGTCATTTGAAATATGATGTAAAAATCAATGTTAATAAATTCTTTAACAAAAAAGAAATGTTATAAAAGTATGATTGTATGTATGGATTACTATGGAAATATTATAAAAATTTTAGGTAAGTAATTGTTTCATGGTTTTCATAGGATGATGTACTAATGTTTCTGTCTCTGAAAAGATATTCCCTTGTTAGTTCATGCTCAAATTTTTCTTCCTTTTAAATATTCTCCCTAGAACCACAAAAAGAATGAACCAAGAAACATGGAAATGAAAGAGAAGAAAGGATGAAAGAAAAGGAATGAAGAAGTGTGGGAAGAGGAATAAGGAAAGGAAAGGAAAGATGAAAGTGAAATCCTGGGGCAATTTCTAGGTCATGTTTCTATTAAAGTGGGATAAAAATATCCTCTGTCCTTTCCTTTCAGGTGTTTCTAACATTGTTGCTTAAAATTGAGTAAATATGATAATATGATTCTTTAATATATAAAAGTCTGAAAGAAATATTTACTTCAATAATCATGCATATATTCAAAGTAACATTTAAAACTATAGACAAATATCTAAATCTGTTTTATGGAGAAATGCTTCAGGATAAATACAAACACCTCTGTATATGTATTAAAATAGATTTTACAAAATATAGCAAATTACTATGAAAATCTTTTTCTACCATTAATATTTGAACTCTGAACTTTATATTTGAGAGGCAAATGTTGTACTACTTAAACCATACCCTAACTTCAAAACTCATTTTTAGTTCATAAAAATTACTGGTTAATTGAAGTGCAATAATCACGAGTTTTTTTTCTAAAAAGCTCCTTCTTTGGTCTTTTCTAGACATGAAAGTACATTCTAACAATTAGACTTACATCTATTCACCCAAAAATTCAGATACATATGTATTATATATATATATATATCCTTAATTTCTACATTTTAGGGACTTAATGTTAAGGGCTTTTCTTTTTGCAAAATATAAAATCCAGCAGTATTTCTAACAAGTTTAAAATATAACTGAATATTGGGATTAGGACTTCAGAAAATCGGTAGATGATTCAAGGAATGTATATTTCAATAGACATTACCTTAAGTAATTGTTTTATTTAAAATTAATTTTAAGGGAGAATTCAAGTGGTATCCTTGCTCTGAACAGCTAACATAAAATCCCACAATATAACTACTAAAAACATGGAACTGGAGGTATGAGGAAGGGAAAAGTCAAGGGGAGAAAAGCTAAAGGAATGAAGAAAGGAAGGATGGGAGAATAAAGTCATAATATTTGGATGTACACATGTGAAATGAAATTAGCAAAGTGAAGGTCATGATTGAGCTTAGGACAGATGGGAGAGATTGATGGCAGGAGTGACTTTGATCCAGATGTACTTATTGTATTCATAAACTGACATGTGGGGGGATTGAACTCTCTTTGTATAACTATTGAAAACAATACAAATAATATTAAAAATTTTAAGCAAAAGAACAACAAAATGGTCAGAAAAGAATAGATATAGCCTTTCTAAATACTTTATCTTGAAAATGTAAAGTAGGCATACTTTTCTTTATCTGTGACATGGAAGCATTTAGATAAAATAGATGCTTCACAAAGGAAGACACTCTCAGGAAAAGCACACAAAGGTATCTGTGTATCTGATCATATAAAGTAATAATTGTGGAAATGAACTCCAAGGAATGGAAACCAGAGACATTTCTTCTTCACTGCTATTTTCATTTTCTTTTATTTTCCTCTTATTTATTCATTCATCTCTCTTGGTGAGAGTAAGGGGAGCATAGAAATGGAGGGACAAATACAACAGTTATACTCACTAGACACTATACAACTTGTGGGTAGGAACAGGAAGGAAAAACTAGGAGAAATCAAGGGAAGGTATGACATTCTCTGAAAGAAAATATACTCACTTCCTGACTTATGAAATGCAAGCCCTTTGTACGTTACTTTTATAATAATAAAAAATGAAAATAAATAAAGGAGTCCATTGAAAGAATTTCCCTTTATTATTAATGAATGACCCAATTTTTTAAAAAAAATGGTCATTAGTATTTAAGATACAGCAGTAAGTAGTATTCTATTGATTAAAAATAATGCCCATTTAGTCTCCATATTTAGTCTGCTGAATTAAATGTGATTGTTCCAGTCAGGTAACAGAACCACCACCAGTCTCACAATGTTAGGTGAACTAGTCCAGCCTGGGCATCTTGCTCTCTCTGTGATTAATTCTTGCTCTCTACTACTCCTTTGCCCTCGTGGACAAGAGACCAGGAAACTTTCTTTAAACAATATTTCAGCTACTTGATTTCTGGGCAAGCATGTTCTGTGCATAAACTCTCATCTCTACATCTTTTTCTGGTCCCCTTTTCCCTCCTCCGCTTCTTTCTACACTGTACAACATGGTAGGCATAGACTACCCCCAACCCAGAGTCAGTCCTGGGAAGCACCAGCTCTATTCTTCTCTGGTGCTTTTTGGGCTGCTATCCTGGATACATCCATTCCACAGATGGAATGACAAGCCCTACTGTTTTATTTATGATGCAATCAGCCACTGTAAGGAGGTGAACAGTAACTGCTAGTCTATTGCATAAAAAAGCCTTTTTAGCCCTATGTTATAAACATTTAGAAGTGTCTCTCTTACCCTTTTAGAAAAAGCACAGCAGGAGGCAGATAGAGGTCACTGGGAGCCTCTAATTCATCTGCATTTATAGTAGGTGTTGCAAGCTCTATTAGCAGAAAATGTATGACAGTGAGACCCAAGTTTAATGTTTTACTTTAAATATCTGCCTTTTCTCACTAATGCCAGAAGTCGTGCCCGTGATTGCTAGACATTGACTAGCATAAGCTTCCCCTTTGGCAGCAACCATGAGTTGGAAAACTGCTGCTATGGTAATATGTTCGGGTATCATTCCAGAAAATCCTGCTACAAATATATATTTTTTTTAATTTCAGAAATCAGCAGTAAGGTACAGAGTGCAGTTTGTTTTTTTCTTGTCAATATAAACATTGACATGTGTTTAAATTTTTTTTAATCAAAACTAGACATATAAGAATATTATCTTTTGATTCACCAGTGGCAATTATTTTGAAGAGATCGTAATGCTCTTCTCATCACACCAGTAACAATGTCCTAAAAGTGGCTTTGCCATCAACCTACCAAGTTGGCACCCTAAAAAAGCTGGCAAAGGGCTTCTCACTCACTGATTTCACACTATAATTATAATGGCTTCCTTACTGGTCTCCCTTTTTACTCTGGACACTGCCATCTTGTGAGTACTAAATACATCATCAATGAGTCTCATTCTCATGTATTACACTAATACATCATTGGAATGACAACTGCTTCTGATGATCTATTAATGCAATACATCAGGGGGAGGCACACAAATGGAGTATTACTCACAAACCGGTGCTGTCTTCATAAAGCCAGGACCCAAATTCAATTCCATTTAATGACACAGAACTCATAGCCTGATAGCAGCCAGCTAATACTCACTATCAAAATTCTGGCATCATCAAAGAAATTATTTGCATTCTCATTAAATTATCAACAAAAACTTTTCCCTTCCTGGAAATGGATCTGTCTGGTAAATCAGTGTGATTCAGATCCCATGAGCTCATCATCTCCTATGACACACAAGAATTATTTTGCAATTGTCCATGAATAAAACAAATATCCCTTTTCTCTATCTTGGCTACTTCACATTCTATACTCGTTAAAATAGGACATCAGATTTCTCTCATCTGAAACACAATTTCTTTGATAAACACATACACTGCATTGAATGCTTTGTAGTCACCAGACACTGTCTAAAGAGTTGTACTTCTATATACGTTAAATAGAGAAAAACAAGGACACAGGAAAATGCAGCTGAATTTGCTCTAGTCGATGAGATTGCACTCCATGCATGTGTCATTTGTCATAAAGCCATCATAAAGCACAACCAGTCCCTGTGTTCTTTATTTCTCTATAAGACATATCTCTTTGCATTTGTATAGCTTACTGAGAAAATGAAATTGGGTAATCTTTTGCTGTTTGGTTGATGTTATGAACAGGATTTTGCAATGTCTTTAATGATGAAATTTTAAAAACAATTATACCTAGCCTTCATTACATGAATTCTTTCTGAAATTCCATTTTTAACCTGCCTTCTTTTTTTCCTTTTAGGTTCAAGTCAGAATCCCTTGAGTGTTTTCAATGGTGTTTCATAACAATAATCCAATTTAATCTAAATGAAACAGGTATCACAGTTTTATGACTAGCCTCTGAATTTTTAGGTCATTTTACTCTCCATGAAAACTAAGAATAAATATCAAAATATTATATAATGGAGTCGTGGTTTTTAGCACAATTGAAATCTGGGTGCATAACATCTGCCCACCTTTGTAACAAAATATTACAAATAGACTATTTTCTACACAAAAGCACTTATGTATTTCTAATACCTTTAGAGAAATATTCCTGGGGTCTATACTGAAGATAAATGTAGAGATGGGAAGTTTTATGAAAAAGGTTTTAGCAGCTGACATGTGGCCACCTCAGTCTACTTCACATATGAGCCAATCCACAGCTATGTTGCATTCATTGTATATCCTAGCAATGCCTTTTTTTCTTCCTCTTATCTGATATTAAATACTTTTAATATGCTAAAATATTGACCAAATTGCATGAACCAATTATATACCAATCTGTAGCCAGTAAATCTGAAAAAGGCCTTATTATATATGCATCTGTATACACATCTATATATTTATAACTATATATTATACATATTATAAATAGAAATATCTCAGAAATAATGCCTCAGATGTTAGTTCATTTTTGTTCAGACAAAAGAGCCCATCACTTAAATCATAAGTCATTGTTTATAAAGATGTCACCACTTTTAAGGCAAGGGCTGATAAAAAGCACAAGAACATGGCAAATAACACAAGGCTTTTAGTTGTATGAATTAACCAATCTCGTTTGAATCTCTGACGAAGAGATATTTTTATAAAGAAATTTGACTTTTCCATTTGGGTTTATATTTCTTCAAAACATATAGGTGATTCTCTTTTTCTCTTTATTAATTTTAAAGGGTAGCTTTATCTCAAGTCTTAAGCTTTCTTTTTTGTGTTGCTCTGATAATAGTGCTCACATTTAATGTAAGTTGTAGGTTTAGTTAAGAAGTCTGCTCAGATCTGTTCCAATGTTTTCTTTTTATTTTACCTGTTCTTTATATTATAGCTTTTGATACATAATATTTTATCGACCTTGCAACTTTTAGTTTTGCATCAATTAACTACTGCTGTATCTCTGTTTAGGTAAAAAGCATACTCTTCAGAATGGGTTGTGTTTTGACGCCACATTGAACATGACACCATGGTGACATAGATTCCCTGTGTAGTTTCAGGGTGTCACTAATGACAGGGAAGGATGACTGGAACCCTCACTCTAGATGCACTCAGGAGCTGAATGAATTTGAAATATGATCAAGGCTGAATGGAAGAGTGGTCAGAAAGCCAAAAACAATCACTCCAACTTGCAGAATGTTAAAACCATATGCTCCTAAGAGAAATTCAGAGGCTTCTTCCACAAAAAAGTATAGTTGGACACAATTCTGTGATATGGATGTTGTGAGGAGGCCAAGGGAGAAGAAGAATTATCTGAGATGTTGGCTGCTTTTAGCCAGATGTTTCTGAATCCCATGCCCCTATCCTACAACATCCCATTTCATCTTTGTTTCAGAGAGTCTGCCTCACTAACATTTCCCATCACCTTGGGAAGAAAGCTGAGGTAAGTCACTTAATTTATAAATTGGTGGAACAAACTTATTTAAAAATTCTCAGTATGTTACCATGAATCATGTAGGCCTATTACACTAATTGCTAAGTAAATTTGAGCAGTACTCCAGTGGAATTCAG
This sequence comes from Megascapheus bottae, assembly GCF_031878675.1. Classification (NCBI taxonomy): domain Eukaryota; kingdom Metazoa; phylum Chordata; class Mammalia; order Rodentia; family Geomyidae; genus Megascapheus; species Megascapheus bottae. The sequence continues at coordinate 24,960,411 of NC_143517.1, forward strand.
GAGAATTTATCATCAATTTGAAGAGATCTTTGGTGGTCTCGTGCTGCCCCCCACAGCTATGTCTCAGAACATTCATTATGCCATAATTACAAAGTCTCTTTGAAGAGGCTAAAAATCCCTAGACTCCTCTCATCAATTATTTTCACCTGTTAATTCATTTTGTGTGAGGTAATAACCTCAGCATAATAACAAATGTGCAAGTACTCCGATTTTGCAATTAAAAGCAGCAGGGCTTCTATTTTGATCATACAGACTGTGACATCCATCATAGAAAACAATTTGGGCCTAGCAGGATGACAGATGCCGCACTGATGGCTCTACTAACTAACTGCCTGTCCTAGAAAAAAAAAAAAAATGGTCAGGCTTGAGCCTGCAGCTGCAAGCTATCTGATAGCTTCTGACCAGTCAGCAGGAGAAAGCCTGCAGTGACTAAATTACAGAAAGGTAATTTTACTTCACAAAATGAGGATTTCTGAGCCATAAACGTATGCATTCCAGTGGCTGCTGTAATTTGGAAACAAATAGCCCTTTTCATTTGAAAATGACTGGAATCACTGCCAGTGTTCAAGATGTTTTGTTTCTTCAGCTTTTACATGAAAAAAAAAAAACAATGTAATTCTCATTATTTCTACTCCCCTTCACATCTTATTAGGCACAGAATACAAAATGGTTTTCTCTGCTCTCTTAGGCTGAGTTTGTCGAAGGAAGATTTTTTTTTTCATTTCTTTCCTTCCAACCTTTGGTCAGGTGCCTAAGTAATAAAAGCATGCTCATTTGTGCCTTTCAGGTTGCATCAAATCCCTGTGAGCTCTCAAGAATTAGATCTACCACTTCTCAGCTCCACTGGAAGGCACCACACATAACTGACCATGCTACAGGGGCATGTGAAGGTGGTCCTGGGATAGACAGGGACTTAGATGTTAATAGGTACAGATGAAGGGTTTTATGCCCTTGTTTTTTAAACAGTAATATTTTTAAAATCCTGGCTTCCCAAGCTAGGATTTGCCTTCTCTTGTCACTTCAAATTCAAGTGCACAGGATATTTTTTCTTAGTCTCTAATGGGATAAGCATTGCTTTGTGAAAATATGCATATATACTCTTTTATGCTACTGCCAATCCTGAAAAGAAAACTGACCCATGTGAGAGCTCATGTTGCTAGTGGCACACATGAACACCATCCATGGGCAAAGATATCACTAGGAATTGAGTAGCATTGTGCATCATTGTTTCTCTTGCTAACTTAGATCCGGAGGCTGAGTGATGGTATAATAAACAGATAAGCTACGTAAACAAATACTGCCTTGATGATAATTGTTTTCATCCCTGTGTTCAGACTTCTTCCATGAGAAATAGAACAAAGGATGAGGGAAACAGGAAACACTGGATGTGGGAAGAACTTCCTTTACTGTATTCAACAGTGTGATGAGAAGAGAAATGTGTTTAGGATATTAACAGATACAGATCATATGTCTTATATGTTATACTCTACCCCTCTCCTGCATTCCTTGCAGTCTAACAGAGAAGACCACTTGTTTTCTGGGTACAATCTTGGATTTCTAATATTACTGTAGCAGACACATAATTTCTGATGGCCAATAGGCTAGATGGACAAGAGATTGAATGCTCTAGTCACTCTTCAGGAGAAACAGAAGGAAAATGTTTCATTTTTTCCCTCATACCAACCTGTAGCCCTCCTTAATCTTTTGTAGGATTTCACTTGTCTCTCTCTCTCTGACATTTTTAAGGGTGAAGCCCTCACAGTCACCCAGAATGCATTCATTAAACTTGTGCAAAAGGTCTTTGCATAAAGCCACATCTGTGAGCTAAGTCTGGCAAAGTTGTGTTGCACAAATTATTTTCATCAGAGACTACAATGAAAACAGTCAAATAGAAGAGCATATTAGGACAACTAAATCCCAATTACCCATCCACGATCTTTTTTAATGCCATACCCAAAGGACTTGCCCTTTATGTACACGCTCTGACTGTAACTTATGCTCAGTAGCCATCAACAAATTATGACTCATGACACTTTTGCTGCTGCAGTATTAAGCCCAAAGTCCAATGGAGAAAATATATGGTTTTTATTACAAAATTGTTCTTGTTTACAATTCTAATATCCTCTTCATTATCTACTTTTCCAGACATTTTAGGCAGTTCTGAAGACCTGGGGCGACACTAGTTCTGTCATAAAGAGAAATTAATGTTGTTAAAGTTGGCCTAGCTGCCCTCTGGGACAGCTGAAGATGTGGAAATGCAAGACTTGGTTTTAAAAATGAAAATGATTAAAGGCACAGACACCTTGGTCTTAGAGAACAACCACTAAAACTTTTAGAAAAATAACTGGCACACACAAACAAAAGCTTCTTTTCCTTTCTCTGAACTTCTCTTTATCTTTCTCTCATCTTCCTTTGTTCTGTAAGAAAGAGCTTGATTTAAATACTAACAAGCACATCATTACAAAGAACACATTCATTTCTGCAGTCGTTCACTCAAAGGCTAGTCAGAGGAACTAGGAGAGCTCTCTCCAGTAATCCAATTAGGAGCATGATAACAGGTAGTCCTCAGAAGGGGCAGGCTTAATTCAGTTTCTGGAAAACAATTTAGAGTGGCATAGCTGTTTTAGCAGATAGAGATATGGACAGCACATAGTAGCCTTTTCAAGATATTTTACTAGAAGAACCAGAGAAGAAATAGCAAGCCAGTAGAGGTTACTTAGATCCTTTCAATGGTAACGTCTCAAAGTATCTTGAGCAAAATGACCTATATATCAGAAGACCAGCAGAAAATAACTCTAAGGAATTGAACATGACCTTTGTACAAGAATCAAGGTAACAGTCAAGATTTCCCCTCTGGCTCTCCCGACCTTCAACATATCATCTGGGTATCTGAAGGCTACTGAGGCAGAGCTCAAAAGTGACCATATCATTCTGCAAATATTCTAATTGCATTGCTTGTTTTTACATTTTAGAACAACACTCTTCTTCCTTCTTCCTTGCTTCCTTACTTCCTTTCTCTTCTTCCTTTAGTTTCCTTCTTTTCTTCATTTTATTCCTCCTGATTTCATTTTTGTTTGTTTTGTGTTGCTTTGCTTTTATCCAGTAATGGGAAATTAATCTCAGGGCTTCATGCTTTCACTTGGCATGTTCTGCTCAAAGCTGGCATTGAATCACTTGAGCCACGGATCCATTTCCAGCTATTTGCTTATTGAAGCAAAGAGTCTCATGGAATTACTGCTTGAGCTGGGTTTGGAACCATGATCCTCTGATTTCAGCTTCCAGAATAACTAGGATAACAGAATATGAGCCACTAGTGCTCAGCCAGACAGATTCGTTTTTATCCATCTAGTTAGCAGTATTCTGATGAAATACAAATCAACTATTTTAGATGTGAAAGAAATAAGGTTCAATTGTCTACATGGATTATTTTTACAATATCATTATTTACCTGGTAGACTATTTTTCAGAATTAAGGTATGTTGTGCACCAGTGGTTCACTCCTGTAATCCAAACTACTCATGAGTCTGAGAGGTCTGAGGGTCATGGATCAAAGCCACTCTGGGGAAAGTCTGTGAAATTCTTATCTCCCAGAATGATGAAGTGGAGCTTTGGCTCAAATAGTAACTATCAACCTTGACTAAAACAGCTATAGGGCAGCACCCAAGTCACAGATTTAAGACCAAATACTCCCATTTTCCTCCTCCCTAAAAAGAGCCAGTTTGTTAGTTGATTACAGATAAAAAAAATCTCCTGGAAGATAAAGATTCATCATGCAATGCTTACATCCTTAATTCAGACAATGCTGACCCATGCCTATTCTGATGACTTAGAATCTGAAGTGTGTCATTTTGAGTAGAAATCTAAAATATTTGTGGAAACACAGATCAAGGGCAGTCACATCAGCCCTTTACGGATGGGGCCACTCCATTCCATTAAGCAAGCTGAGAATTCCATACTATCCTAAAACACCCTCTGCTTTCTTCAAGATACATTCTTCTCCTCCCATGAATTTTGTTCTCCTTTTCTCTTTGGATTCCCTGTGTTGTATGCCTACAATGGAAGGCAGATGCTTTGCCACACAGTAATGGGGGGTACCAACTAAAGCAAATTGCCACAATAGCCACCAATCCCTACCTTTTTCTGGAGCCTGATACAAAGTGTTTGAGCTTCTACAATTAGATGTCTTGTCCTTTGTGTTTTGAAGATTTTCGAACATTCTGGAGTCACCTAATTAAATTTTAATACCTTTAAGTATAAACACCTTACCGGTAACAGTTAATACCTTGCTGGAGATTAGTTGACAAGTGGATTTAGAGAAATCTAACTCTGGGATAATCATAGCAATAACATTGACATTATTGAGAACTTGCTCTGTGCCAGTTTCTGTTCTAACTGCTTTACATGATTGAACTTATTAAGCTGCACAGCAGCCCTTTGTAAATGAGAAAAATCAAACACAGAGAGGTTAAGTGACCCAATTGCTAAGAACTAAATACAAATCACACCTGCATATTCCGGATCCCAAACTGATATCCTAAAGGAGTCAGTTAAACTCCATAGCTAAACATCACTCTGCAATTAAAATTGGAAAAGGGTGCCCTTGATGAGAGAAGCATTTAAAGGGCATGCTCTGCAGTCTTGCAGCTTTCCTCAGCTGGCAATGAGCTAAAGGTTCTTAATGGACTCCATTTTCTCAACTCCTGATCTGAGGGAGAAGAACTGTTCTGTTTCTTCACAAGACACTCTTCGAGCTTTATGATTCCATTTAGTATGCAATCAATTCCAGAGATGTTATGCATCTATTTTATACAGTTTATCAGGACAGGCAAACACAATAGCTTACTTCTCTAATCCCAGCTTCTTCAGGGGAAGAAATCCAGAGAGAGCAGTTGGAGGTCAGCCTGGACAAAAGTTAACAAGACCCAATGATATTTTAAAGAAGATAGAAAATGGCAATTATTCATAATGAAAGCATAACACATAACCACAATTATCATTACACACAATATGGGACTTCTCATATTTTACGAGAGTCAGTGTGAAAAGATGCCACAAGTATTTAGGAAATATTCTAAGAATTATTCAGAGAGCTGGGTAATATTACCCAGCAATTTAAACCCTACTTGTATGTCCTAGAAATATTACACAAATGTATATAAAAAGCTTGATAGGTAAAAGAGATAAGCAACTCCCCAAACCAACGACTGATAAATCAATAAATGCATGTTATATATCCATAAAGGAAAGTATTAATCCAATGTAAACCACCTATTATTGATACAAGCTACAAGATGAATGGACAAATGAACTTTATGAACATCATAAGTGAAAGATGGCAGAAACCAAGGGCCAAAGATGATAAAATTTAATGTATAAAATGTTCATAATAGGGGATTTAGTGGAGAATGAATGTATTTTCACTTTTAGCAATGGCGAAAAGAAGGCTTGTGGCTGATTTTGGAAGTAATGAAAAGGTTTGAACCTGAGGGTGTAGTCAGTAGTGGAGTAAACTTTTGTTTCCAAGAAGTGCCAATACTATAAAAACAACAAAACTAATTGGTATTGATTAGAAGTTCTATTTGCCAGATCTTGTCAGTCTATAAAAATCACCTGAATAATACATATCAATGGGTGAAAATTTGTAGTTTTTAATTACACTTCATTGAGCAATATGTTAAACATATACATATATAATAGATACAGTAAGAACTATAGTGGCAGATTTCCCTAAATATTAATTTGATTAAAAAGGAAACACCAATTTATGGAAATTTCATTTCACCTAAATTAAAATTGAACAATTATGTCTTGTTCATTTTCTTAAATATTTTCCTCAAATATTCCTATTTTTTTTTTTTTGCCAGTCCTGGGCTTGAGCTCACCGCCTGAGCACTGTCCTTGGACTTTCTCAAGGCTAGAGCTCTACCACTTGAGCCTCAGCACCACTTCCAGCTTTTTTCTATGTATGTGGTACCGAGGAATCGAACCCGGGTCTTCATGCGTGCTAGGCAAGCACTTTAACCACTAGGCCAAACTCCCGGCCCAAATATTCCTATTTTTAATCTAAGTGTAATATTTTATTTCATTACGTCTAAGGTTTCACTAACTTTATTTGGATCACAATGATAAAATTTTATTTGGGTTTCTTTATAAAGCCTTGTCCAAAATATCAATTCCTTTTGGAATGGATAGGAGGTTCTTTTCACAGTTTGAATGTCTTCCAAATTTAGTGGAATATTTCCTGTATGGATTGTTACTTGCTGATATTATTTATTTATTTTAGTTTTCAGTTTACTTTTTTTTCTTTTCTCTAGATAGTCACCTTACAGAGAAATGAATTTTAAACAAGTTGACATTTTCTTCAAATGTAAAAAAATCCTTCCAAACACAATTCTCAACTGTAGCTGTACATTAGAATCACCTGGGGAATGTCATATTTTCACAGGCTACTCCCTCCAGAAACTGTGATTTGACATAAAATATTTTGAAATAGAACCTCAACATACACACAAAAAAATTAATGTGATCGCAAGTATAAGATTATTTTCTTTGAGAAAATAGTCGAAGTTCTAGCCTTCAGAAAATGTACAGAATCTTGGGCCAGAAAAGCATCTACTAAAGAACTATCACTTGCTTTTCTTATTAGTATATTTTGATTATCTCTAAGTAGTTGTACAAAGAGGCTGCCCTTCAATAAATCAGTTTGTAAATACGATACGCCTTGCTATATAATTTTCCCTTATCCCTCCTAGTCCAACTTCTCCCCTCAAGTTTTCTGAAGTGCTATCACTTGTGAATTAACTGTGATAATTTTATTTATCAAAATTCTTCTTACAGTGTCTACTTAAGGGTTGGTCAGCCTTTTATATATGTCGGCTCCCTATGATTTCCAGTTGTTAGCATGGCATCCATCCTCAGTTGCCTATTGTGACATTAGTTTAACAATATTCCCACCAACTACTTCTGCTCTCACTCCATGCTCATCCCCCTCTTGCTGTTCTTTGAACATGTCATCCAACCTTGGTTTCCATACTCAGAGAGCATTGTCTCATTACTAGGGAACTATATTTTCCTAAGTTTTAAAAAGCTTGCTTTTCATACCACTGTTTTCTGCCTCACTCCATTGTTTTTAGAGAACTATGATCATTCATTTTGTTCATTTTCTGTATCCAGGCCATGCTTCTTTCTCCTCATATCTCAGAGAACATTTCCACAAAATCTTCATGTGCTTCAACACTGCATTGTGTCTCTCTTCATGTGAATAAATTTCACTTAACAGTGTTTCATGGTGCTTACTACTTAGTTCCTATAGCTGTAAGTTATGACTAATGTTGGTTGGGCATAAATTAGAATACCTTTACTAAACTGAAATTATGTTTTTCCTCTTTCCCAATGTACTCTATCGTAGGCTTATGAATCTAGAGTCTAGGTGTTATAATAAGAAATATTTCTTAATTCCTCTATTGTTTTCTATTTTCTTTTGGTAATATCACACCATCTAGATAAAAAGGTATTTTTAGTTCTACTTGTTTTTTCATGTTCATATTCTTATAAATAATGGCTAGCACAAATATTTTGAATATTGGATACTGTGACTCTCTTTTTTCTCACTTTCCAAGTATGAATATGAATTTCATATAGTACATATTATACATACTAAGTAAAAATTAGTTTTGGAGACTTCTGAAGGAGTTAACTTGATTATTCATCAAATCAAAAGCCTACTCTCTAGGACCTTATTCAAGACAGGTCAAATTAGTTGCATGCAAAATGACTTGTACCTGTTATTTCAAAATGGTACCCTTGTTCCAATGACAAACCAAATGGTAACCAAATGTTATGGTAATTATGTTAGACAGTTCTCTCTAAACTATGATGAAACACAGACTGGGAAGGTCTACCAGAGAAAACAGCTTACCCCATGGCCAGAAACCAAGAAAGAAGCAGGAAGAAACAAGGGCTCACATTCATTTCAAAGGGACATTCCCATAAAGGCCCATCTCTATTACATCAAATCACAATAGCATTAATCTGGATTTGAGACTCCACCCTTAAATGGGGGAACCACTCACTTTATATATTAGCAACCACTCCTCTATTCTTTTCCTGCATACAAACAGTTGTAAAACTCAGACTGTATTTAGCAAAAGCACATTGATAGGCATAGCCAGCTAAAATGACTCCTGAGCAGTAGAGAATTTGATGATGATTTCATATGGGATATAAGGAGATTCCACGTCTCCTGAAGGATGCCCTATAGGATTATGTTTGATTTAAATTTCATTGATTTAAATTTGATTTTGTTAACTTAATAACTACTAAACTTCTCACAAAAGAGCTATCCTTTCCCCCAATTGTTTTTAGTTGCTATTGTTTTTAGTTGCTAGTTCCACTTCTTCCTGTTCCCTTTATTTCCTCTTAACATTCCATCTCTGTGGATTTCTCCTTCCTCGAGGATTTTTCCCAGATAAGTTCACTTGTGGAAATGAACTGAGAATCTAAATGAGCTATGTGCCAATGGTTATTTACAGTTGTCTCTCAAAATGGTGATGAAGGCATTTCATCTAAAAAAATGTCATGTTTCTTAATAAATATCTTTTTCATCAAAAGATTAGCTTGTATTATACAATAGATATCATGGCTAAAGCACTTAGTGAATTATTCAATGTATACAGTAGACTACTTAATTTAATTAAATATATTCTAGATACAATGTTTCACTAGTTCAATTTTCTTTCCAATATGTGTAAGCTAAGTAAATATTAAACCAACTATGTTAATTTCTGGATGTTATATTTTCTACAGTTGCATTTCCTCATCTAATCTATTATACCATTGTCTGGATATAGTGTAATGATGCTGTCAAATTCTGCCAAAAATGTTTAGTTTGAAAATTAAATAGTATTTAATATACAATTTCATACTAGCATAACAGCTAATGATGCTTTTAGAATAGCTTCTTGTTTACAGGAATAAGTAATTACATTGTTTAATATATTCTTATTTTATTGATGCAACTAATTATCATTAATATTATTTCAGAAGTCATTATTCTGCTCTTTACAAAAGCCTGCAATTGCCAACCTATATTAATTCTTTATATTCACTTCTAAGTTTGTTTTTGGCGGTCTCTTATCTGAGCCTCTACTTCTCACTTTCAAACCCCGAAGCAGATTATCCACTTGAATATGTCTTAGGTATGATCCCGTAACTCACCCCTCCACCCAATCCATAATAGAACAATTACCTGGACAGTCGTCATCCTCTTTCTCAAAGTTGTCACTAGCCCCATGAAACAAATTTTGATATCTCTTGACCTAGGGCTGAAGATCTTGCCCTCTCCTGCTAAGAATCGTGAGGTATTTTCCTGGTTCAAATGAGATTTAAATGGACAGACTTCTCTGTGGACTCCAAAGGAATTTTAGGAAGAGAACTCAGATTTACTTGTATCTGTATGTAAATGGACTTACGTAGCTTTTGTAGAATAAGAAACTCCATAGTATTGCTGTTCAATTTTGACTATGAGTTGATTTCTCTTGCAATGCAATGACAGATTTCAAACTTAGTTTAACAAGAAATGATTATCATAATGAGAATCTTTGGGGAGTATATGGAGATAAAAAATGTTTACAGACACATTCTTCATTTTTTGAGAGTCCTGGTGCTTGAACTCAGGACCTGGGCTCTGTCATTGAGTTTTTGTGCTCAAGGCTAGCATTCTACTAGCTCCCCTTCAATATATTTGATTTTAACTGGAGATAAGAATCCCAAGGACTTTCCTGCACAGACTGGATTCAAAACATGATCCTCAAATCTCAACTTCTGGAGTCTCTATGATCACAGGAGTGAATCACCAACACCCTGCTTCATTCACTTATTCCTTATGTAATTATCCCAGAAACACATAAAAGATGATTTCCAGCTCTATTCCATAGAAAAGTTAAAACTGAAGTTAGTATTGTAAATAACCACACAATCTATCTAACTACATATTTCAGTTCTTGAAATGGCATTATATTTGCTAACAAATCATTGGTCCTTGCCTCACTAGTAACATAACCCTAATTCCTTGGAGCATCAAAAAAATAATTTTGAACAGATCACATGATCTAGTTCTTGCCAATAAAGTACAGATGGAAGCTATCTGTGAATTTGCCCCATAGGTAATTTTTTTTATCCTGATTAAAATGCAGAAATGAAGGCCACAGGTTTGACATTCATTTTGTCACTATAAAAGAAAGTTCATGAGAATCCTAGATACCCCTTATATCTGTGAGCCACGGAGTAAATATCCAGAGGTAAAAGATATTTTGTATTATGGGAAATATAAGACCTCAATCTCATTATGCTATTACATTGGGGTTGCCATTACTTGTAGCTAAAGGTAATTTTTGACATACGTAACAATGAAAACTAACTGGTGTCATTATTTCTATTCTATTATTATAAGCCATTCTTTTCCCTAGCATTGCTTGAATAATTTCCCATATGGTACATTTCTAAAATTCTGATGTTAGATTTGTTTTCATCTCATTACAATGTAGCAATTTTATTTTTAAATAAGAAATAATGGAAAGATGTCATACTGTTTCCAATAGCAGAAAGAGCTATATAAATTAATAAGGAGGTAGTTTATAACAGACTGTTCAATTACATTGTATCGAGTTGCTTTAGTACACAGTCAAAATGTGAAATCAGCAGAATGATTCCAACTTCCTTGCTAGCAAAAGTTACAAATACACATAAAAATGCCAAAGAAAATCAGAATACATAACACTAACTGCCTAAGAGCTCAATGTTTGGACAGCAGTGCTATTCTCATCCTGGTAATATAACATTAAGAGAAGGCAATTACTTCATTAAAGCATCATTCTCAAACTTCCTTATATTGATATATAGATTTACAAAGGACTAACTGACTCAAAGGGTCGTGGAAGCACCAACCAATAGCCTGTACATCTATTTATTTAAAATCAAGTCACCCAAGTTCCTATCAAGTGCTTGGAACCCCTTGGTTCAGAGGAGTTCCAATTATGTTCTCACAGGTTTTCTCCATACATAGGTGCAATGAAAGGATTCGAGTATCCATGACAAGTTACAAGTGTAGTGTGGAATATAGACCACAAAAATTATGCACATAGTTGGGAGGAGAATGGGGTCAGGAGGGGAATAAAATTGGGAGAAATGAGGGAAGAAGTAACATTGCTGAAAAAGAAATGTACTCAATAGCTGACTTATGTAAATGTAACGTTTCTATATATTATCTTCACAATAAAAAATAAAACAATCATTTAAAAATTTTAAAAAAATATGCACATAAATTACAGGGGTAATGTTGGGTAAGGGAAACTTTCTTGTCTTCAGTGATCTTGTCAGCCTATCTGATATAGGAAAAGATAGATGGGTGTTCGAACAGACTTGAGTGCTCAGAGGTTGGTAAAATAATGATGCCATTCATGTAGCAATAGCTGGGAAGCAACTGATAAGACATCTACTAAGACAAACCAATGAAACAAATCAAAAAAGAGTTAGAGAAAGAAGCATAGTAGGAAATGTAGATGAAGATGTTTTTATGTCATTACAAGGGTTTCTCTAGTTGTATGGAAAGCAATGTGTTTTACTTAGGGATCTGTTTTATTGAGAGTGAAAATGCAGATATCAATACTTAACGCACAGAGAGCATTTATTAGTGAGTTTCAGTGGGAAAGGAGAGGTGAGTAATTCTATGACTGATTTACTGATTAGAAGACATTTCCAAGGATCCAGCTACATTGAAATTTCTACTTGACAATTCTGGAGAGTGGTCATTTTGTCTTTTTCCTTTCTTGGCTATTTGTCACAACAGATAGCATGTTCTCACACTTGAATTCTGATAGGTGGGAAAATGTCAGATACAAAAGCTGATCACAAGCTGTCATTTTTGCACAGATAATAAATTTCTTAGTGCCTGTGAAATTATTTATTCTAATGGTGAAAATAGATTTTTCTGAAGTCGGAAGTTGGTGCCAAGACAATAGGGACCCAGACCACCTCTCTCCCACAAAAAGAGAGAATCAGGGAATCCCACGAGCCAACTATCTTAAGAAACCCACAGCTACAAATTCAAGAAGCAATGGAGAAGTACAGGAGAAGTACACATACTGGAAAAGAAACCGAGATAAAGCTTATATTCAAAATTCTCAAAGAATCTGAAACATAAGGACTTCTCCCCCACCCCTGGCCGCCAGCTCCGAGCCACAAAAGCCACTGTGGAGGGCGCCAGGCCGTGAAACTCCGAACTGCAGCAACACCAGCAATCAGCGGAATCTAGACGCAGGAACCCACACAGACTGGGCGTGGGCAGCACAGACAGTGGCAGAGACCAGAGGGGAAGCGAATGACCCTCCAACACTGTGGAGCAGCTCACAGCCAAACCCTAACGAGTAAGTAGTCCAGCGAGTTCCCCCAAACCCATAGGGAAAGCCAAGCTGGTGGTGAGCTACAGGACTTAACCTAGTCCCTTCCTACCCCACCCAAGAAAGACTGGAAAGTGCAGGGGGGCAAGGAATTCAGAATCCTGTCCCTCCCCCAACAGCCCCCTTCCCAAGGCCATTGACTGGAGACTTAAGAGACACGATACATGACTCTATTCAAGGAGGTGATTGTGGACAAAAAATAAAGATATTAAAGCAGAATTCCAAAAACAATTCCAGGAACATAAGCTGGAAATTATGAAGGAGCTCCTTGAATTCAAAAGAGAAATGGAAGAAAAGATTAATAACATCTCAGAAGACATGATCAGCTCAGTGTCCATAATTCAAGCAAAAGTGGATGCATTAAGCAACAGATTGACTGAGATGGAGAATAGGACATCAGGAACAGAAGATAAAACGCAAGAGCTGGAACAGAGAACCATCAGTCTAGAGAAATCAGAATTCACCAAAGAGAACTCCAGGATCTGGCAGAGACAGCCAAGAAGTCTAATCTTTGTATAATAGGGATGAATGAAGGGGCAGAGCTCCAGGATAAAGGAATGCAACCCTTATTCAGCAAAATTATAATAGAGAACTTCCCCAACCTTAAAAGGGAAAATACTCACATTATTGAAGCAGGCAAGATCCTAGAAGGAATTCATCTAGACACATCATAGTAAAATCACTAGACCTGAACACCAAGGAGTTGATCTTAAATGCTACAAAACAAAGAAAGAGCTATACTACAATGAGGAAAAAAATAGAATAACTGCAAACCCTAACTGCAAGAAAAGCTTGGAAAATTATCATTCATACCCTGAAGACCAACAACTGCCAACCAAGACTGATATATCCAGCAAAACTAGCATTTACATTTGAGGGAGAAACAAGAATATTTCATTCCAAAGAGAAGCTACATGAATACATGCAAACTAAATCAGCATTACACAAAACATTAATCAAGAACAAATTGCAGAACAGCAAGAACCCCCATCAAGAAGCAATCACCTATAAATCACTAAACACAAAAGGGGAAAAAAGAGAGAGAAGGCAATTCAGAAGTAAAAATAAATAATGAAAAGGACACTGTCCACTTTTCCCTAAATGTGAACAAGCTGAACAATCCAATCAAAAGACACAGAGCAGAAGACTAGATTAAGAAACAAGACTCATCCATATGTTGCCTCCAAGAGACCCACTTCGCTGCCAAAGACAGAAACAATCTCCACGTGAAAGGATGGAAAAGAATTTTCCACTCCAACCTTCTGGGCAAAAATGCAGGAGTAGCAATCTTAATCTCCAACAAAATTAATTTCTCAGTAAAATCAGTACATAAAGATAAAGACGGCCACTACATATAAGTACAGGGTACAATCCATACCCACAATATTACAGTTATAAACATTACTCCCCCATCATGGGAGCACCCAAATTCGTCTAGCAAACTCTCTTAGAATTACGGAATAAGAGAGACTCAAACACAATCGCAGTGGGAGATTCCAATACTCCACTCTCACCAAATGGCAGATCAACTCAACAAAAGATAAGCAAAGATACCATCGACTTAAATGACACCATAGCCCAGCTGGGCTTAATAGATACACACAGAGTCTTCCATCCAAAGGCAAAACTTTATACATTTTTCTCAACAACACATGGAACACACTCCAAAATAGATCATGTAATAGTTCATACAGAAAACTTAACAGATACAAGAGGACTGATATAATCCCATGCATTCTATCTGATCACAGTCAAGTCAGACTAGTTCTGAACAATGCAGTAAAAGTCAAAAAACATTCAAACATTTGGAAGCTGAATGACACACTTCTGAATAACTCCTGGGTTACAGATAAGATCAAAGAAGAAATTAAAACCTTTCTTGAATGTAATAACCATCAAGAGACATCACAAAGGAACTTATGGGACACAGCAAAGGCAGTTCTAAGGGGCAAATTTATTGCACTAGAAGCGCATATTAAAAAGACAGAAGAAGACATGTAAATAACCTAAAAAGAAATTGAAGCACCTAGAGGAGCAAAAAAAAGTTAATTCTAAAACAACTAGAAGGGCAGAAATAACAAAAGTAAAATCAGAAATATCAGAGATTGAAATAAGATCCACTATACACAAAATTAATAAATCAAAAATTTGGTTCTTTGAAACAGTCCACAAGATTAGAGACTTCACAGGAACAATCAAAACTGATATCCAAGAAATTCAGTCCATTATGAATAAGTACTACCAGGGCCTTTATTCAAAGAAACAAGGAAATCTAGTAGAAATGGAAGACTTCTTAAATAAATTTAGGCTACCCGCATTGAAAAATGAGGAGGTAAACAAATTGAGAGAACCAATTTCATACAATGAAATTGCGGAAGCAATCAGGGAAATGCCAACAAAAAAGAGCCCAGGTCCAGATGGTTTCACTGTGTAATTCTACAAGACATTTAAAGATGAAGTAACACCTATGCTCTTGAAACTCTTCTGAGAAATAGAAGCAGAAGGAGCAATACCAAACTCATGTGAAGCTAATGTTACACTTATCCCCAAATGAGAGAAAGACCCAACAAAAAAAGAAAGCTACAGACCTATCTCTCTAATGAACACAGACGCAAAACTCCTCAATAAAATACTAGCCAACAGAATCCAGAAACAAATTTAAAAAATTATACACTGCAATCAAGGAGGCTTCATCCCACAGCTGCAAGGCTGATTTAACATTCACAAATCAATCAATGTAATACATCATTTCAACAGAGCTAAGGATAGGAATCATATGATAATTTCTCTGGATGCGGAGAAGGCATTTGACAGAATACAACATCCATTCATATTGAAAGCACTAGAAAGAATAGGAATAAGAGGTACATTCCTTAAAATAATTAAAGCCATATATGAGAAACCTACTACCAGTATTTCACTAAATGATGAAAGACTAGAACCATTTACCTTAAAATCAGGAACTAGACAGGGATGCCCACTCTCTCCACTTCTCTTCAATATAGTGCTGGAACACTTAGCCAGAGCAATAAGGGAAGAGAAGGACATCAAAGGGATCCATATAGGGAAAGAAGAAATTAAACTATCCTCTACCTGAGTGACCCAATAAGCTCCACCCCAAACTCCTAGAATTAATAAACCACTTTAGTAAAATAGCAGGATACAAAATTAACCTTCAGGAGTCAGTAGCCTTCTTGTACACCAACAAAATGATCCCATTTGCAATAGCCTCCAAAGAATAAAATACTTAGAAATTAACTTAACCAAAGATGTAAAGGAATATTTAATGAAAACTATAAAAGAATAACAAAAGGAATTAAAGAGGACACTAGGAAATGGAAAGACATCCCATGCTCATGGCTAGGGAGAATCAACCCAGTGAAAATGGCTATACTGCCAAAATTGATATACAAATTCAATACAATCTCCATCAAAATCCCAAAGACATTCTTCATTGAAATAGAAGATACAATCCAAAGGTTCATATGGAACAAGAAAAGACCTAGAATAGACAAAACAATTCTAGGCAAAAAGAGCAATGCAGGTGGTGTTACAATATCAGATTTCAAACTCTGCTATAGAGCCATAATAACAAAAACAGCATGATATTGGCACAAAAAGAGCAACGTTGGTGGTAATACAATACCAGACTTCAAACCCTATTATAGAGCCATATTAATGAAAATCACATGGTATTGGCATAAAAACAGACGACAAGATCAATGGAACAGAAGACCCAGAAATAGAACCACATACCTATAGGCAACTTGTATTTGACAAAGGAGCCAAAGATATACAGTGGAACAAACACAGCCAATACAATTATTGGTGCTGGCAAAACTGGGCAGCCATACGCAGAAAACTAAAACTTGACCCTAGCCCTTCACCATACACAAACATTAACACAAAGTGGATCAAAGAACTCAATATCAGACCGGAAACAGTGAAATTGATACATGATAGAATAGGAGAGACACTGGAAATCATAGGCACAGGCAAAAGATTCCTGACCAGAATCCCAGGGTCACAACAGATTGGAGAGAGACTCGATAAATGGGTCTACCTAAAAATAAAAAGTTTCTGCACAGATAAAAGCATAGCCACAAAAGTAGAGAGACAGCCAATCAACTGGGAAAAGATATTTACCAATAATACATCTGTCAAATGCTTAATATCCAGTATCTACAGGGAACACAAGAAACTAATCCCCCGAAAACCCAATAAACCATTCACTAAATGGGAAGGGAACTAAAGAGAGACTTATCAAAGAAGAGATTAAAATGGCAGAAATACATATGAGAAAAATGTTCATCATCCATGGTCATAAAGGAAATGCAAATAAAAACAACCCTAAGATACCACGTTACCACAACAAGAATGGCCATGATTTTGAACCCAGACAATGACAGTTGCTGGCGGGGGTGTGGAGAAAAAGGAACCCTACTGCACTCCTGGTGGGATTTTAAACTAGTTCATCCACTCTGGAAAGCAGTGTGGAGTTTTCTTAAAGGACTGAAAATTGACCTTCCCTATGACCCTGCCATTCTACTTCTGGGCATCTATCCTGAACACCATAACCCCAGATATGATACGGACACCTGTTCAGCTATGTTTATCTCTGCACTATTCATAATAGCCAGGCGTTGGAAACAATCAGATGCCCTACTGCAGATGAATGCATACAGAAAATGTGGTACATATGTATACAATGGAATTCTACATAGCCAACAGACAAGATAAAATAATGGCATTTGCAGAGAAGTGGATGAATCTAGAGCGAATCATATTGAGTGAGACAACTCAAGACCAAAGGCACAAAATTTGCAAGGTATCCTTAATATGTGGCTATTATATCCAAACAATACAAGAGCGAGGACTCAATATTTGCATACCTAATGCTATGGACATGGTACTGGAAATGTAAACAGAACTACATAGACATAAAAACTTATAATTCTATAGACATAATGTTTTATTACATAGATTAATATGTATCTATAATATACAAACCCTCAGCCTAATTTTCATTATGTTCTAAAATCTAAATGTCAGTGATTATATATAGAGATTCCCCTCTTGAATACTTGTTTGTTAAACACGTCATTTAAATATGATGTAAAAATCAATGTTAATAAATTCTTTAACAAAAAAATAGATTTTTCTTAGGGACAGTATCTGACTTGAGTAACTGTGAATGTCTGTAGTAATGGTCCATTCTTTTCAACAAAATTTCTTGAGTGTGAAACTCAGAGATTTTAAGGGTTAGCATAGTTTTAAGAAACCATAAGTACAACCACCAAAGATAGGAGAAAGGATAAAAATACACTTATTAACATTTTTCATAATTTCTATCAATGGCCAAGTGATTAGTGTTGTCTCTTACTTTTTGGGGGGGGGGCATCATGGGGCTTGAACTAAGCCTGGGCACTGTCCCTAAGCTCTTCAGCTCCAGGCTACTGTTCTACCCTTGAGCCAAACCGCAGTTACTGTTTTCTAGAGATTAACTGGAGATAAGGGTCTCAGGTCCTTTTGTGCCTGGGCTGGCTTCGAAACTTGGTCCTTGGATCTTAGCCTCCTGAGTAGCTAAGATTACAGGCACTAGCCACTGAGCCCAGTGTTTTTTTTGTTTTTGTTTTTTGTTTTGTTTTTGCCAGTCCTGGGCTTGAGCTCAGGGCCTGAGCACTGTCCTTGGACTTTCTCAAGGATAGAGCTCTACCACTTGAGCCTCAGCACCATTTCCTGCTTTTTTCTATGTATATGGTACCGAGGAATTGAACTCGGGTCTTCGTGCATGCTAGGCAAGCACTCTACCACTAGGCCAAACTCCCGGCCCCGAGCCCAGTGTTTTTTACTATAATTAGAGCAGGTAATTTATATAGCAGGTAACTTACTGCATTCTTCCCTTGATATCTATTCCCTATTATTAATCTCACTTCCATATATATATATTTTACAAAATACAAAAAAGAAAAATTACAAGTATGATGCACATCTCTACAGGCTTATATAATTGGGAAGAATGTCTGAAGCTTATGAAATACATCATGACTACTGAGGTCAATGCATTGCTGTGAAAGCACTTCCTGTGCAAGTATTTCTGGCACATTATTTTTAACAAATCACAAGATTGGGAAAACTAAAAACCTGTCTTAATGTATCTAGTTCATTACATTGGGTTCTCTGAAGTTTTGATTAATTTTTAATCTGTGAAAAATCTGTGTCCATTAAAGAAAAGGGTTGATTTTTCTTGAATTCATTTCTCCATCTATTAAGGCTGCCCTTATTACAATAACTTTGAATTATCTGCTTTCTGTTCTTTGCTTAATGGAATTACAGCTTTGGACTTCAAACCCTTGTCGTGTACTGTTTTCAGAATACATAGTGGATTATAATTCTCACATATATTGAAGTGCAGTAGAGGAAGTCTTTTTTCTGTGTAATTTGTCTTTATTTTTATAATCCAAAACAGTGGTTTATTCCTTATCCTACAGAGTTTCCTAAGTCAGAGCAGCTTCTGCCCTGAACTTTGGAGTTTGATTCAGTGTAGTTCACCAGATCATTGTGAAAAGCTCATGTGATGTCATCAGCAGTTAAGAGAACTTATTATACAAGCCCTTCCATCTGCAGAGGTGTATCTTGTGTATCTTCTTTGTGTGTGTGTGTGTGTGTGTGTGTGTGTGTGTGTGTGTGTGTATGCGCACGCTTGCCAGTATTGAGATTTGAATTCAAGGCCTAATATTATCTCTTGTTACTTTGTTCAAGGGTGTCAATCTGCCTATTGAGCTATGTATGACTTCACTTCTGGCTTTTTGTTAAGGAATTTGAAAATCCTCAAGGACTTTTCTGCCAAGGCTAACTTTAAACCTCGATCCTCAGAACTGAGCTTAATGAGTATCTTAGACTACAGTTTATGAGATATTAAGTTCTGGTTTTATCTTGTCTCATTTTCACTGCAGCATCTACACATAAGCAACAGTCAGCAAAGTAATTTAGATGCTACCACTTAAACTTTGCTTCTACCTGTTGTAAGGTCTCACTTGTTGCCAATGTAAATTGGATAAGAACAAATACAAGCTTAAAGACTTAAGAATAATGTGAGCTAGACTCCAACCCATTATCCACAGATAATGAATGAATAAAATAATTATATTTACACTTTGTAAAAGGTAAGGGTGAAGGGAATTATTTCTTGTAGGTTTTTTTTTTTTTTTTTTTTTTTTTTTTTTTTACTAAATATATTCTCAAATAAGTCAATCCGAACCTGTGGATCAGGAAAATGATTATGTCTTTGTACCTTAAAATGTTGACTGTTGGGAGATCAGCAGAAGATGGCAGCGGTTTAGTGTGAATCGTTCTGAGCTCTCACCAAGATAACAGTTCTAACATCAGAGGGGAAAGTTCATACCTAAAGATCAATCCTAAGTAATCTTTAGCACCACAGAGATCTCAATCAGAGAGGAAAAAGGCAGGAAACTAGAGCAAGAAGACAACATGGAGCTGTGCCAGCCACTCAGAGCCACTGTGGAGACAAAGCCTCCCTCTGGCTCCTGAGCAGACAGTGCTTCTCGGCAGTTCAGACTTACTGTCTCCAGACAGAGCCAGACAGAGCCTGCGCAAATCCAGAGCTGTCACCCAGCCATGGGCAGACCTGCCAGCTTCATGGAACCACAAAATCCAGCAATTTGTGAGTGCCTACATGGAGACGTTTCCACTTCTGCTCATGGAACAGCATTGGGAAGGAATCCCCTCCCCAGCTGACAGCAGTGCCATCTTGACTGCTGGCAAAGAACCAGCCAAACCAAGAAGCCTGAGAAGTGGTGCTGGCAGAACCATCATTCAAAAGGGCAAAGGTTTTCCCAGAGGCAGCTTAGCAGGATGTCTGCCCCTGGTGCTAGCAGAAGCTCCTCTTCCTGGGTGGGGCTGCAGTCCTGGTAAACAAAGTCACTGGCGGCACCATTAGCTTTTGTTTTTTTTTTCAGTCAAATCAAGCAAACTGATTGGAAAAAATGCAAAGCCAAATCGCAGGAGAAAAAGATGTTTTAAAGTGTTTGGATCCCGAATGTAGAGGAGACACAAGTTTCCCACCCCGCTCTCCCCGCCAAAAAAAAAACAAACTAAAGAATATTCCCCCCCCTTTTTTTACTACCTTTTATCATTTGCATTTTTATGTCTTTTCTTTTTTCTTTTTCATTTTACCTCCACCCTCTATTTTCTCCTCTTTTTTTCAATGTTATGTTTTTTCTTTCCATTTTTTTTCTCTTTCCTTCTTCACTGTGGTTGTTCTTAGAAACATAGTTACAGCACTAGATATAGTCTGGATACAAATTATATTTTTATTGATACAGTCACCAGCTTTTCAAACCATCAGTTCTTAACCAGAATATTTCTTTTTTAAGAACTCACAATTGTATGGGTTCTCCCCACACCTTTTTTCTTTTTTTCTCTTTTTACTTTTAAAAATTTTTATCATTGATCTCTCCTATATGTACCTTCTTCTTTTGTTTATATATTCTTCTTATTATTCTCCTCATTTTCTATAAGTTTTATCTTATTTTTCTAAAGTTTGTACTCAACTATTTTACCTTTCTATTACCTTAGGTCAGTTATCCTTACGTTATCCCTTTCCTTCATTACCATATTAATCTTACACTCTTACATTTCTTTTCTTACCTCCCCTCTTGTCTTTCATACTATTTCGTTTCTGTATTCATCCTTCATTTTATAATGCATGGATCTACAGTTGATGGTTGTTAAGCAATACTGTATCTCTAGGAGATCAATTATAGTGTAGGTCCAGAGTGACTTAAATATCATACAGATTGGATTGGTTTTTTTTTTTTTTGGTCATAAAACAGTGATCAGTGGTGGTGGTAGATTTTTCTGTAAGTGCACAAAAAGGGAGAAATAATGATAATACCAGTTTAAAATTGTGAACTTCTATTGTGTGACCAGCTAAAGAGATATAAGTTGGTTATTCTAAAAATTGTAATCTTGTGCAGTATTAGTCTTGCTCCCATTTTCAAATGGGCAGAAAAAGAAACAAAACAAAAATGGCAAATCGAGGAATAGCATTTCCCACCCAATATAAACAGGCAATGGAGCAATCAATGGCAAAACTAGAGGAGAGTCCTGTAAATGTCACACAAATGCAATTGGTAGATATGATTAATGAAAAGTTTGAAAACATACAGAAGGAGATACATGAACAAGAGGAAGTCAAATGTAAACGAGAGACAGCCATAAAGATATGTGAATCTGAGGAAGTCATAAGGAAGGCCCTAAAAAATGATTTACATGAACGTGAGGAAGCCAGGCAAAGAAAAATGGATGAATTCATAAATCCACAAACTAAAAGCTGACCAAAATCCAACAAATGTCCAATGAGAGTAAAGCTTCTGAGCTAAAGGACTTCAAAGAAAACACTCAAATGGAAATCAAGAAGTTAAAGAAGTCCATACACAAACTAAAAGGAGAAATGCAAGGCATCAAAAATGACCAAATGGAAGGTGGAAAATGAAAAATAAAGTAGAAAGTATTGATAGCAGGTTAGACAATGCAGAAGAAAATCTCCGGGGTTGAAGATAATCGAGACATTCTAGAGAAAGAACAGAAAATGAGTCAAACCAAATCTAGGAAATTTGAAAAAACATTTCAGGAGGTCCAAGATACAATTAGGAAGACTAATTTAAGGCTAAGGGCCTGGAGAAAGAGGTCAATGGTATTGGAAATATACTTCAGGAAATCATCTCAGAGAACTTCCCAAACATCCAGAAGGGCAGGGCCATACAGATACAAGAAGCTTTTAGAACACCAAATAGACGTGAACAGAAAAAGACATTCCACCACCACATTATAATCCGTACAGGATCAATAAAGACCAAAGGAAGGATCCTAAAAACATTCAGGGAGAAAAGAACAATCACCTATAAAGGAAAACCAATCAGAATAACCACAGATTTCTCAGCAGAGACCATGCACAGAGAAGAGACTGGAAGGATGTATGTCATTCCCTTAAGACAAATAACCACCAACAAAGAATACTGTACCCAGCTAAGCTCTCATTCATAACTGAGGGAACAATAAAAACTTTCCATTCCAAGGAAGAGTTGCAACATTAGGTAGCAACCAAACCAGCATTAGAGAAAACTCTCAAAGATGTTTTGCACATTGAAAACCAACACAAATATGGAACTGACAAAGAAATGGAACCCCCAAATCATGCCAACTAAGTACCGCAACGACTATCAAGCCACAGGCCCTAATAAAATCTTTTAAAAATTGGCAGGAACTAGTAAATATTTTTCAATCCTAACCCTTAATATCAATGGACGTAACTCTCCAATTAATGGCATAGACTGTCTAGTTGGATCAAAAAGCAAGTTCCATTGTTCTGCTGTCTTCAAGAGACATATCTTGCCCCCAAAACAAACATTTTTTGAAAGTGAGAGATTGGAATAAAATTTATCAAGCTAATGTCCCCCATAAACAGGCTGGAGTTGCCATCCTCATATCAGATAAAATACACTTCAAACTAAAATTTCTGAGAAAAGACAAAGAAGGTTAATACATACTAATAAAGGGATCTCTCCTCCAGGAGGATATAACCATGCTAAATATCTACACACCTAATCCTGGAGCACCGAACTTCATCAAGCAAACTTTACCTTCACTGAAACCATACATCGATCGAAACACATTGATTGTTGGTGACTTTAACACACCACTCTCATCTATGGACAGATCAACCAGGCAAAAACTCAACAGAGAAACCTCAGATTTGAACAACTGTATAGACCTACTAGATACTTGCAGATTATTCCAACCAGCAACAACCCAATATGTTTTTTTTTTCAGCAGCACATGGAACATTTTCCAATATAGACCACATTTTAGGGCATAAAACAAATCTGTGCAGATTCAGTGAACTTATTCCCTTCATTCTCTCAGACCACAAGGGCATCAAATTGGAACTGAACACCAACCTCTACCAACAAAAACCCTGTAACTCATGGAGATTGAACAACACATTGTGGAATCAACAATGGGTCATCGAGGAGATCAGAATAGCCATTCAACAGTTTATGAAATTTAACAAAAAGGAGCACACAAAATACCAGCTCCTTTGAGACACAGCCAAAGCAGTACTTAGAGGAAGATTTATAGGTCTGAGTGCTTACATTAACAAATTAGAAAAATTGCAAACCAGCAATTTAATGTCACAACTTAAACTCTTGGAAAATGAGCAAAAAATCTACCCCAGTCCCAATAGAGGGAAGAAAATTATTAAAATTAAAGCAGAATTAAATGAATTGGAGTCCAAAAAAACTATAGAAAGAATCAACAAAAGAAGAAGTTGGTTCTTTAAAAAAATTAACAAGATTGACAGACCCTTAGCAAATCTTACCAAAAAAAAAAGGAGCACACCCAAATAAACAAAATTACAGATGAGAATGCTAATATTATGACAGAAATTACAAAGATCCAGAACATCATAAGGGAATACTTTTCAAACCTTTATGCCAACAAATTTGAGAATCTAGAAGAAATGGATGAATTCTAGCCAATATTAACGTACCCACACTGAACCAAGAAGACCTAATCCAACTAAACAGACCTTTTTCAAGCAATGAAATAGAACTGGCAATAAGAGACTTCACATCGAATAAAAGCGCAGGGCCAGATGGATACACATCTGAATTCTATAAGGTCTTCAAAGCAGAGCTCACACCAATACACTTCAAGCTCTTCAACGAAAATAAAAATGAAGGCTCTTTGCCAAACTCATTCTATGAAGCCACTATAACCCTCACTCCAAAACCAGACAGAGATTCATCAAAGAAAGAGAACTATAGACCCATTACTTTGATGAATATTGATGTAAAATTTCTCAACAATTTCTAACCATCTTCAGCAACTCATCAAACAATTATACACTATGATCAAACAGGATTCATCACGGGGATGCAAAGCCTGGTTCAACATACGCAAGTCAGTTAATATAATTCAACACATCAACAGGCACAAGGACAAGAAACACATAAGACAGAAAAGACATTTGAAAAGATCCAACACCTGCTTATGCTAAAAGCTCTGGTTAAACCTTAGTTTCCATGGAATATGCTTCAGTATAATAAAGGTTGCGTATGACAAACCCACAGCTAGCATTATACTTGATGGCGAAAAGCTAAAGCCATTCCCTCTAAAATCAGGAACAAGACAAGGATGCCCACTCTCTCCATTCCTCTTTAACATAGTATTAGAATTCCTAGCCAGAGCAATAAGACAAGAATCAAGCATAAAGGGGATCCAAATAGGGAAAGAGGAAGTGAAACATCCCCTCTTTGAAGATGACATGATTCTGTATTTGAGGAACCCTATAGACTCCACTTCCAAGTTGCTTGAGCTGATTTGAAACTTTGGCAAGGCATCAGCGTATTAAATTAATCCACAAAAATCAACTGCCTTCCTATATGCCAACAATGAGAAGAACAAGGCAACAATGAGGAAAGCAACTCCATTTGCAATAGCGTCAACTAAAATAAACTACCTAGAAATTACCTTAACTAAAAATGTAGAGGATCTTTTTGATGAAAACTTTAAAACCCTGAAAAAGGAAATTGAAGCAGAACTGAGGAAATGGAGAAACCTCCCATACTCCTCGAGTGGAAGAATTAACATCGTGAAAATTGCAATCCTACCAAGGGTTATCTACAAATTCAATGCAATACCCATCAATATCCCAATGTCATTCTTCAAGGAAATAGAAGAGGCAATCCAAAATTTCATATGGAATAATAAAAGATCCCGTATAGCAAAAACAATTCTCGGCAGAAAGAACAGGGTAGGAAGAATTTTACAACCAAAATTTAGATTCTATTACAGAGCTACAGTGATCAAAACAGCTTGGTACTGGCACAAGAACAGGCCTGAAGACCAATGGGATAGAACTGAGGACCCAGATATTAACCCACAGACAAATGGCCACGGAATCTTTGATAAAGGAGCCAAAAAATAGAATGGAAGAAAGACAGCCTCTTCAACAAGAAGTGCTGGAAGAACTGGTTAAGCACCTACAGACAACTAAAGTTAAATCCTTCTTTGTCACCCTGCACCAAGATTAACTCCAAATATATCAAAGACCTCAAGGTAAAAGCAGATACACTGAAAATTTGACTAGAAGGAATAGGAGATACTCTAGGTCTCCTTGGCACAGGTCGAAACTTTCTTAATAAAGACCAAGAAACACAACAAATCAGAGAAAGTCTGGGAAATTGGGACTGCATTAAACTGCAGAGCTTCTGTATGCCAAGGACATAGCTAGTAAATTAGTTAGAAAGCCTACAGAGTGGGAGAAGATCTTCACCAACCAAACAACGGACAAAGGCCTCATATCTAAAATATAACAACTGCTAGAAAAATTGAATCGCTCCACAAGTAATCTCCAAAGAAACAGCCATCCAATTAAAAGATGGGCCAAAGACGTAAAGAAAGTCTTCTCTGAAGGAGAAATAGGAATGGCCTATGCACACATGAACAAATGCTCGACATCTCTGGCCATAAAAGAAATGCAAATCAAAACAACTCTAAGATTCCACCTCACTCCAATTAGAATGGCCAGGATCAAGAAATCTAATAACAACAGATGCTTGTGGGGATGTGGCCAGGAGGAATCACTACTACACTGTTGGTGGGAGTGCAAACTCGTTCAACCACTATGGAAAGCAGTGTGGCAGTTCCTCAAAAGACTAAACATAGAGCTCCCCTACAACCCAGAAATTCCACTAATTGGCATTTACCCAATTGTCCAGAAACAAAAACATACTAAATCCACTAGCATAATGATGTTCATTGCAGCACTATTTACCATAGCAAAGATATGGAACCAACCCAGATGCCTCTCAGTTGATGAGTGGATCAACAAGATGTGGTATTTATACACAATGGAATTCTATGCTGCTGTCAGAAAGAATGACATTGCCCCATTTGTAAGGAAATGGAAACATTTAGAAAAAATCATATTAAGTGAGGTAAGCCAGACTCAAAGAAACATAGCCCCAATGATTTTCCTCACTTGCCATAATCAGTAGAAACCTTGGGCTCTCTAGCAGAGATTTATAATAGAGCAAATCCTAGATGCATAAGGCCATATAGTATGACACTAAATGAAAGGACCTCCAGGATATAGAAAGAAAGGCCATATAAGGAGTGATTGTTGTCCTTTTGTCCTTAATGTACTATGTTATCTCTCATCTCTTTTGCTGTCCCTTGTTACAGTATTTTACCTTGTTATCTGATATAGTATATATATGTTTTTTGGTTATTTGAAATAGGATAGGGAAGGGGGTAAACAAGATGAGAGTTAGGGGTGAGGGGAGGGAAATGGGGACCAAGACATGAGAAAGGGTATCAATATTTTTGAAGTAATGCACCTTCTATCTGATGAATATAATGTAACCCTTTTAATAATTACAATAGAAATATATGAAAAAATGAATTCACAATTGTCCATAACACAACAGAGCGAGAGCATTTTAAGAAAAGTAAGGATACATCATAGAAAATGGCTATTTAAACTCATGCCACTGGATTTGGAGTTGATTTCCATTAGCCTGGCTGTGATAGAGGCCATGGGGATATGGATTCTTAATAGATTTTGTTTGGTGATGTTTGGGAAGAGGTATTTCAACAGTTTGCTCTGAAGCCAAAAGAGTATAAAATCCTTTTAACTAGACTCCCAGCCTCCAATTCCTGATAAACAAAGTAGGCTGCCTCACAGCACTAGCAACCTAGAAAGTTCAGTTTCCTTGAGTGAGGAGATAAGAGGATCTTAACGGGTGGCTCTGAGCACTGCATTTCCCATTTCACGCTCAGTGCATACAACTTAGGTTAACTCTGTTCATATGTCATGGATTCTTTAACAACCCGCCCTGCCCTCCCATGACACAACAGTTCCCAGTTCCCCCCAGAGTGCAATGCTAATTGCCTTCAACTATGTACCATGTTAACTCACAAAGCAAAGATGTTAATTGGTTTTATCTAACTGTTTTAATTCTGAAGTCTCTCGTGTAAATAATAATAACAGGCAATAGTTATACTTGCCTTTGTGCTCCGAGGTTCAAGATATAGATATCTTTTGTATCATGAAATAATCTTAACATACATTGATTGCCCAGTGATATAAAAATAAAACCCCCGGGCCATAGATAAAACTATACATAATACTAGTCCCATGAGGGATGTGTATGTCATGTACAATGAAGGATTTTTACCTTTATTAAACTTCTAACAAGTGAGGTGCTGGCTTTATTGATCAAAATTTTATTGAAAATACATTCTACTCTGTACCACTAGCTGCCATCACTGAAAGAATGTTTATCATGTCCTGGAATTCATCACATCAGCCTTTAATCACTTATAGACAAGAGGTTTATTTTTTCTAAGCATTTAATAACTACCTCTAACATATGTAAACTTTAATTTTAAAAGATAGTACCTTAAGATGTACAATAAGAAAAATAAGATTCTCCTTTTTTTGATTCTGAGAAAAACTTCCTAGATGTTATAACATCAACACTCCTTTATGAAAGCATACTTCCTAGGTTTTGTACATTGGAACACACACATGCCCATACACTTGCACATGCACATGCACATACACACACACTTCTCGACTCTTAGGATTAACACTGTATTTGCACATATAATATGATCATTGTAATTTGACATATGCTCCATTGTATAAATTTGTCATACTTTAAGTATATGATCCTTTATTGATTTTTTAAAATTGTAATATAAAGGATTTTGCAGCAAGCCTTTACAACGTATCTTTGTTCTCATGACTAAACACTTATTCACGAAGTTAACATATAGTACTGATAGATAGATGGAAGCTTTTTTATGTTATTTCCTCTATAACTGCAACTCATAATATGCTAAAGAGGGAAAGATAAAACTAGCATGCATAAAAAGATTCTGTAGTACTTTTCCTTTTTCAGTCTTTATATAGTCACAGGTAAACTTCAGGCCACAAGATTACAATTAGGCACAATTATAAAGTCCATCCTGTTCTTACCTATTATTTTCCTAGGCTTTGGATTCATGTTTTCTCCTACCTTGGTTATCATTGGAATAATTTTCTCAAATTTAAGTTCCCTTTAATTACCTTACTTGGATTTTCACATTGAAAATTAAAGACAAATGGTTACAAACATTTGCATTTTCCAGCAAAGAGTCATGCTGAACTACTTTCCCTCTTAGAAAGTCAGAATATTGGCAAGATCACTATTCTTACCATCACCAAAGACCTCTACAAGATTTGCCATAGAAATAAAAAAGTAAATTGTACCGATTCAACTAAATAGACAAAAATACATTAAAATCTAGTAGTAGGACAAAAAAGTAAAGTCAACTTTACTAAATAAAACCAGAATTATTTTTAAGTAATGTGATGAACTTGTGGAAAAGTACTTGGAGGACAGGTGTATGAGGGATATCAGTTTAGTTAGGCTTCTGTATTTACTAAATATCTGTTGTTGAAGAAATTATGCTCCTGACCTGCCACAGAGTATAAAAAATGAGGGTGATATCCTCTTTGAGGCTTACATTTTACAGGGATGGCTTGATAGCACAGAGAATGATACTTTTGAATTACTAAAGATTTAAATTTTTAAGAAAGGGGAAATAAGTTATAGTTGCAGGTTTTCTAAAACCCATGTTCTAAGAAAGGAGAAGTCAGGTACACAGGGGCCAAAAATCTGTCTGAAGTTTAATGAAGCTGAAATGGACATGAGTCTTTCTTGATCGTAAGGGTGATGAGAGAACTAATGATTAAGAGACATACAAGCTGGTCTTAATTTAGATTCTGGTAACTTCACGCAATTTATATGAATTGCATGATTAATGGTGAGAACTAGAAATTATACTGGAATTATTGATAATTAGGTGGCATTTATATGATCAGTAGAACTAGGAATCCATTATTTGTAAAACCACACTTTAAACTCTTAATGAGAACATAAAATCACACAGAATTGAACATTCTTCTAGTTTCTTAATTGTAAGTATATTTTACCTAAACCAAATATATGTTGGAACTAGTATTAATAACTATATATATTGATTTCAGTAAATTGAGTCTACCAAATGTTGAAATAAATTGCAAACTTTCTGATTTTCCTACCATATATTAATTGTGCCGTGTAATATTTTTTATCAAGAAATTTTAGTGTAGGCCTAACAACTGTTCTACCAATTTTCCTGAAAATAAAATAATTTCACTCTTCATTGAGTCTTAATAAAAACACCATTGCTCGTATATTTTTCTTGATCAGTTGCATCTATTAATAAGCAACTAAGCTGATTACATAACTTGTAAATTATGACCAGTGCTGCAATGAACATGGGTACACAGATTTCTGAATTTTATGCTGACTTGATTCTTTGAACATACACTTAAATCATATAGTTTCAAATTCTTCAGGACCTATACGCTGCCTTCCAAAATGGCTAGACTAAATTTCATCCACTGGAAGTATATAAAGGTTTCTTTTTCCATGAATTCTTAGCAACACTTGTTACTGTTTTCCTAAAAATAGCTATTTTGAACAGATTGGGGTGTAATCTCAGTGTAGTTTTGATTTGTATTTCCCAGGTAGTTAAAGGTAATAAACATTTTTATTCAGTTCTTAGTGAACTTCTTTTTTTGTAAAGTATCTGTTGAGTTCATTTGTCCATATACTTCAGTTCTTTGTAAATTCTATTAATCTACTGTCAGAACAAGAATAGCTGGCAAAATGTTATACTATTCTGTATGCTGATTCAAAGCTATTGTTTCTTTTATGTTGTCTCTCTAGAAATTAACCTGTTTGAAGTTTTAGGTAACAAAATTGTTCTGCTATTTATATGAAAATAGTAATCTACTATTATATCCAAAGGCACTTGACAATAGTCACATTTCTTTCCTAAATTAATAAATACTTCTCAAAGAACACATCAGCACAAATTGAAATATTGTATTTGTATTCATTTTATTTGAGAAGCTTATTAATATAAAATGTGTTGAATATACATGGAAGATAAGCTTATTAATTTAGAGCAAATACTCAATTATAATAATGGGTTGGTTCTATATGTGTATTTAAAATTTGCTTAAACTTAGGCTTATTAAACATTAGACTCTAGAGTAAGAAAAAATGTGGGAATTATAAATGTCTACAATGAATAATAGAATACCATTTTACACTACATCATAACATCATGAGACTTCGTGACATCAGTACATTTTGGTAATATTAAATGTGAACCCCTGACTTCTTACATTGGTTTAAGGAAAGGGTTATTTAATATATGTATATGCATACATATATATATATAGCAGTCTACACACTAAAATTTAATGTAAACTGGTGGAGAAAACTTGATCGTATAGATGTTAGCTTTAAATATGGCTTTCATGAGTTAATGGCCTAATAATTAAAGAAAGTTGCAATCCTTTCCAGACCTATTGATGTAACATTTTTAATTGAATTTTCTGAGACTAAGTGGTATCTAAAGTTCTTTGTGAAAATGAAAGTTGTTGTCATCAAAATCCTGGGCAGATAGATATAAGTCTAGTCTTTCCAGAAAGCTATAGAACTCTTTGAAGGTTTAAACTACATGGTTTCAAGTCAAAGATATTATGAGTTAGATAAGTTATCCTTTAAATCATTACAAATTTTTATAATACCATTTCCAAATGCATTTTATTTATAATTTCTATGGTTAACTTCTACTTCTAAATCTGAATAAACTCTATGCTGTCAAAATCCTCATTGTGCCTGGCGAGGGCCTTCATTTAACAAAAGTGAAATAAAGAATAATCCAGTTTCACTGCTGGTTCCATCAGTATGCCCTTCAGTTCCCTGTCACTTTTCTCTGTGTTGAGATGAATAACACAGTTACCTTTTATTACAGCTTCTGGATTAAAAATAATTTTAAAATTTCAAGTAGAGACTTTACACCCCTAAAACTGACTAGTATTAATATGCTGTAGATTGTTATACCATTTGAAGGTGATACATATGAAAAATAAAAGTACTTAATATTATAATATTTTACTCGGATACCACTTCATATTTGAATTTTACATTCACGATACAGTAAAGGGAATGAAGGATATTTCTTAAAAATTTTTGACACTATTGGAGTTTTAATTGAGGGCCTCATCCTTGCAAGGCCAATGCTTTAATGTTGAGCCATACTTTTAGCACCAATTTTCCCTGATTATTTTTGCAATAGAGACCATCAGGGCATGTGTCTGTACTAAGATCAACCTATTTAAGGCTTCTAACCATATTTTGGAAAGTAGCTTCTCCTGTATAGTTGGAATTTCTCTTCCCAAGCTTTGTTCACATCTGCAGTGACAGACACACACAACTGTACCCACCTATTAGTTAATTAGTGTTCTCTCATGTATGTCTAGGCTTCAACATGAACTATGGTTCTCCTGAACCAGCTTTCCAAGTAGCTACGATTTGAATGCTATTCATTTATTCTTTCCATCAATATTTAGTCTCTATTATATGTCACTTAATGAACTAACAGCTGACAATAACAATGAAAAATATATGATTTGATTCACCTGTTTGTAAATGAAGTAATTTGTCCAGTAAAAGTATGAGCAAAATACTATGAAATCACATTGTGGAACTGGAAGTAAGTCATATATAATCTTCAACGATCTCCTATATCATAAGGACATTTGTAGCTAAAGCACATTACTTGATTACAATCTTTGACTGAAAACAAACTTTTCACACTACCTAAGCCTTGAGACTATTGAATGGGACAAAATGTCTAGCTTTTTTTATAGAAAAAAATCTTTGAAGACACTATTGTGTTCAGTAATGATTTTCAGTAATGAAAACCTATCATAATTGTATGGACAAATCCTAAGGGAAAAAGAAAATGGGGGCCAAAAATCTTAGCAAGCCAATCTAGTTTTACTCCCAAACTCAAATATCAGGTAATTTAGTCTATATCTTAGAAACAACTGAAATGAAGTGCATGAGTATGAAATATTTGAAAATAGCTTTCTTTGTGGAAGCAGGCATAAAGAAAACAATGGAATCCCCAAATATGTGCAATTACTACCAATACATGCATAACCTAAAACAATAGTGAAATTACTTTTGTCTGTAAATCCAGTCTATCACTGTCAGCCTTTCAAAAGCACCAGGAATGATCGTATTTCCATTACAGCTTGTACTCTGCTGAATATCTACACAAGCAATTCTCCTTTTGATAGCAATACTATGTCAGCACTATCAGATGCTTTAAATGCTCTCTATAACCTGCTACTGCTACCAAAAAAAGAAAGAAATAGTTCCTACTTCTTCACTAAATGAAAATCAGTCTTTTTCTCCAAAGAGAATTTGAAACTTTTCTTTTTAGCTGTATATTTTATCCTTGCTAAGCTCTGTTTAAAACTGTCCTCCAACAAAAATAACCATCTATAATTTTGTTATCGGTGCTACTGTTTATAAAATAATAAAGTGGAGATTTAAATAAACAAAGATAAATAAAAAGCAGATGTTTGACTAAATCCGTACATAATTCAGCAGAGAACAGAGACTTTTCAGGGCAAAGGCTGTGGCAATTCAGAAATAAAAGCTATTATTTTTATCCTTTATTAAAAGATTAAAGCAGTTAAAAAAAAAGAGAAAGAGCAAAGTAGAACAGCAAAAGAACTGTACCTTGTGAGCCTGACACTTTTTGTGGATCTTCTAATTTCCCTACGGAAACATGTGAGTGCCCAAGACCACCTGATAGTAATCACCCCTTAAGTTGTTTCCTGTTGTCTCTCCCTCCTCTTCTCTGCTACAGCTGTCCCAGGACATTGTTCCAGCTCCCTTCTCATTCTGATGTCTGATATACTTAGCAGATGACCCATTTCCTGCCACATCAAACATAAATAGAACTATCAGCAGGAGCTTCCTCAAGCTCCCTTCCAACTACTTTCATCTCTTCACCTGATTTTCTATTTTTCTGCTCTTTCTACTCCCTTAAAAAACTAATGTATATCTGGGATCTGTGTCTACTACAACATCTGTGCTTTCTTGGGTTAAATGCATTCACTCATCCTTCTCTCCCTATACTGCTGCCCTTTTCTCCTTAAAAAGTTTCTACTGCTATCACATCTCAATCTATACAAGCCTTGAAATCTTTCTCATCTTCACTACAGTTCACTTATAATCTTGTTCTTCTTGGTCACCCAAATGTTCGGTCTCTAATTAGTTTCAATCGAAATAACTAATTTGTTTAATTATCAGAGCTATCTGTGCTATTCTACATCATCTCATATATTAAGTCATTACTTGCTTAACTACAAAAGACAAGTAGATTCACAAAATGATTCTCATCAGGTTGTTTCAAACCCTGTCCCTTTT
Source organism: Megascapheus bottae (assembly GCF_031878675.1). Lineage (NCBI taxonomy): Eukaryota > Metazoa > Chordata > Mammalia > Rodentia > Geomyidae > Megascapheus > Megascapheus bottae. The sequence continues at coordinate 24,994,294 of NC_143517.1, forward strand.
GAGGTCTAGGTCTATTAGAGTCAATTCTATCTTGAGATGCTGTAGAAATCTACAACTGAACCAGATGTGTCAAATATTTATTCTTCACTTAAAGAAATATCCATTGGCATGGACATTTCCCTAGATATAAAGAAACCAATTAATAAATGAGTTTGATACAAGTTCTTTTTTTCATTTCTTTTTCAGTTGAAAACATTCTTTTATATTTTAATTGTTGGAGTAATGTATAGAGGGATACGGTTACATTCTTCAGGTAGTAGGTGTATTACTTCTCACCACTGATACCCCTTCTCATGTTTTTCTTCCCCTTTCCCTCCCTTACCCCCTCCTCATTTGTTTCAAATAAACAAATATATGTATATACAATCCACCAGGTAACAAAGTCAGATACAGTAACCGTGAGATTAACCGTAAGGTGAAAAAAGAGAAAAGAACTGCACATAGTATATTGAGAATAACAATCACAAAGAAAAACCTCTTATTTCTTCTTTTTAATTTTTTATTGTAAAGGTGATATACAGAAGGGTTATGATTACATAAATCAAGTAATGAGTAAATTTCTTTTTGAAGAGTGTTACACTCTCCTTCATTTTACCACAAATGAGGGAAAAGAAACAACCTATGATTCTTTGGATCTGATTTATTTCACTGAATATAATTTTTTCCAAGTCTTTCCATTTCCTTACAAATAGGAAAGTGTCATTCTTTCTGATGGAAGCATAGGATTCCATTGTGTATGTACACCATATTTTCTTGATTCATTCATCCTCTGAGGGACATCTGGGTTGATTCTGTACCTTGGCTATGGTAAACAATGCTTCAATGAACATAGTTGTGCAGGTAGCTTTTGGGGGCTCAGTTTGTGGTCATTTGGATAAATGCCCAGAAGTGGAATTGCTGAGTCATGGGAAAGCTCTCAGTTTTGTCTTTTGAGGAACCTCCATACTGCTTTCCAGATTGTTTGAACAAGTTTAGATTTCCACCAACAGTGTGGTAGCATTCCCTTCTGGCCACATCCCTGCCAGAATCTCTTATTGTTAGTTTTCTTGATAATGGCCACTTTAACTTGGTTGAGGTAGAATCTCAATGTTGTCTTGATTTACATTTCTTTCCTAGGCACAGATGTTGAACATTTAGTCATGTGTCTGTTGCCATTCTTATTTTTTCTTCAGAGAGGTCTCTCTTTAAGCAATCTCATTCATCCAGTCTTCTTTAATTTTTTGTGATTCAGGACCTTAGATGGCTTTGATAAATTCGGTTACTTAGACTGGTTTCTCTAGGAGAAGCCAGTTGCCAGCAAGGGAGCATGTTTCATGTGCTTTCCCACACTGTTACCTTTTAGAAGGGCAAAGAGGATGATATGATAGTGGTGCACAAAGTGATCCTGGGACCCAGATCTAAAACAAATCATATCAAAAGTGGAAGTTGGAGCAACGAAAAGATCTGAAGATCATCAGGGCATGAATTATTGACACTATAGTGGTACAGAAAAGACAGAAATCCAGTAGAAACTCTATTTCAGATATTTAATTTATAAATTTATGATGAGTTTATTTGGATATTGCACCATCTGTAGTCTAGGAGCATGTGATTTTTTCTTCTGTAAAGGGGGACTCTGCTTACATATGAGCAATATCAAATTATGTCTCAACAATGCTGAATAACTCATAATATACATATATATGTATATGTATAAGTGCATGTAGAAATCAGCAATGCAAGAAAAGTATAAATTGCCTGGGAACTTGGGGTGGATTGAGTCATATGCTTTTTGTAACTATTAATCATTCAAAAAGTATTTACTTGAAATAATTTCCACACTCTAGCTAATAGCATGTTCATCACTACTGCCTTTCTTTCTCTCCTTAGTTAAATGCCATTGTCCATGCATTCCTTCTAGGGTATATTCTAATCCCTCTTACCTTCTGTATTTCAGTTAATCACAAAATCAAGCCAACATTTTCCAAAAGCTACTCCCAGTCCATATTCTCTTTTCTTTTCTTATACAGACCTACTCATTTCATTTCATCATTTCTCACATGGATCATAGTAAATTTCAATTCCTGAGCCTTGTCTTTCTCTAGGACCCTCTCTATTTTGTCACCAATACATAAAGGTTAATATCCAGTTTATCTAAGTGAAGGAGGAAACCCCATTGAACACAAAATAGAAATGATGCTGAATCTTCATCTTTCAAGATTTTTTTGCAGAAAAAATATTTCTTGCCATTTCTCATTACAAAGTTAGGTAAAAGTAAATAGCTATAAATCAAACTTACACAGCTTTATTTAACTTTAACTAAACTGTCAATAAATATTATGTCTTCATTTAAATATAAAACTGAACTATCAATGTGATTTTTTAGCTATTTAGTCCATAATTGTATCAAAATTAATTTCAGAAAATAATAAAATCAACTTTCTTCTAAGTTCTGTAACATTTTGTCATTATTTTCACTGGGATTAGGTCCAAACTTTTCTGATTTTCTTGGATGCTTAACAATGGCATATTGCTAAAATAAGGTAAGAGGGAGATCTTGGATAGAAAAATAGAGGAAGTAATTGAGTATTTTGATCAGAAGTTTGATTTACTGAAATCTATAATTTTGTTCATGAAAATTCTTGAAGATATAATTATTTTTGTTACTTCTGGACACATTTAGCATATAGGATTTGGGGTAACTAAAGTGTTTAATAGAGGGAAGTATATAAATGGAAAATCCAAGATATACAATCATCTAAAATATTTAATTTGACTATATAAAATACTATTATTTTAGTTTCATTAAAGCATAACCACATTTCTTCTTATGGCACTCAAAATATAGTTACCAGAAATTTTGGCTTCTGTTATAGCTCATTCATAAAATATCCATGAAAGAATCTTGAAAGCAGTTTTACACTTCAGGTTATATACTGATGATTCAGACCATTTATACAAAGTTCCACGAAAAACTATGCTAAGAATATATTTTCATCTACTGGCTTCCAAATATAAGTACAAATGGAAATACAGGAGGTAGTTATATTATATATTAACATATAAAGAAAACATCTTGCCTTTATGTTGCCCCTTTTAAACTCATTTTAGGCTAGAGATATTTGGAGCATGGGACCAATATCATTTTCTGTTTCTTTAGGTTTTAATAAATTTGAAATATTTTTTACATATTAGTTCCAAAATAATTCCTTTTTGACTGGAGTATCTATATAATTATCATATAGATAATTATTATATATTATGTATTATACTGTATATATTATATATCATACTGTATATATTATATTTGTTATATAATAAAACCAACATTTCTTTCTTTATATCATTGTAGATACCATAGTTGTAATGGTACAACTATGGTTAATTCTTTTTTCTTTTTTATTGTAATTAATAGCAGTGTTACATTATAATCACCAGATAGAAGGTGCATTACTTAACATTCATTGCTACCCCGTCTCATGTTTTTGTCTCCCATTTCCCTCCCCCAGTCCCCTTATCTTGTTTACCCCTTTCCATATCCTATTTCAAATAAACAAATAAACATATATACAATATACCAGGTAAAAAGGTAAGATACTGTAACAATATGAGAATAATCAAGAGACAGCAAAAGAAATGAGAAAAAAACATACTACATTAAGACAAACAATCACACATTATATGGCTCTTGTTTCTATATCTTAGAGGTCCTTTCATTTAGCCTCATCCTACATGGCCTTATGTATCTAGGTTTTGCCCCATGTAAACCTCTGCTAGGAGAGTCCAAGGTTTATACCAATTATGACAAATGAGGGAAACCATTGAGCTTATGTTCCTTTGAGTCTGGCTTACTTCACTTAATATGACTTTTTCCAAGTCTTTCCATTTCCTTACAAATGGGGTAATGTCTTTCTGATGGCAGCATAGAATTCCATTGTGATAAATACCACATCTTGTTGATCCAATCATCAACTGAGGGGCTTTTAGGTTGGTTTCATATCTTTGCTATGGTAAATAGTATAATGCTTAATTCCTTAAGGCATAAAATGGAAAAGTCTGCATGACATAATAATATTATGTATTATTTCAGTGGCTTTGGTAAGAAGCACTTGTATAGAACTTCATGTTTACCATCAACAGCATAATTGTTGGATACAACCTATTGCCAAGATACTGACTGAATTGAAGAAAAATACAAAATAACCCAGTTGGTATTTCCAGGAACTATTCCTCCCTATTTTAGCATACTTCTTGTTTCCTTTGATGTGTATTCACAAAGAACTATTTTTACTTCAATTCCTATATGGCTAAGAAGTTAAATTTCTGAATAAAGCACTGATACTTAATCACCTGGGGAAGAGCTTTCTTTTACAGACAATTAAAGAACTAAAAATTTATTAAGTTATTCTATTTATTTTCTGAACTGGATTTCAACTTTAGTATCAACTTATAAATTGACAAATTTGCTAAACAAAGCAGGACAATTACAATTAAATTGTTCAATATTAACAATCTTAGAGCAAACCTGACTCTTGGTATCATGATATGCTAAGAACTAATTGAAGATGGAGCAATCTTTCCACTATATCTCTACCAGCAATTGATATGAATGAATGAATACTACAAATATCAGATATTTTATTGCATTTACAAAATGGTAAAAATCGATTCAAATACAATTGTAAAGTATTATATGTGATGTTCATATATATATATATATGTCCAATCATATGTGCCTATATACTAATATGCAAATATGTAATATGGGTAGCATTTATCATATATATGTATACACATATGATAAATAGCATGAATACTGTTTTGGGGTTTTTTTGCCAGTCCTGGGCTTGAGCTCAGGGCTTGAGCACTGTCCTTGGACTTTCTCAAGGCTAGAGCTCTACCACTTGAGTCTCAGCACCACTTCCGGCTTTTTTCTATGTATGTTGTACCAAGGAATAGAACCCAAGTCTTCATGCATGCTAGGCAAGCGCTTTAACCACTGGGCCAGACTCCTGGCCCCATGAATACAGTTTTGAACATGATCACACAGGTGTTTTTTGTCATTACAATGGATATGAAGACTATAAAAATGTGCAAGAAAATCTTCAGCAAGATGACTGTGATTCCCTATCCATGAAAGAAATTTATCTTTGGTGCTGTTGTTTATAATGTACTATGTGAACTTATTTCTTTACTCTTTTGTATTTTTTCTTTTTCTTCTCTTCTTTCCTGTATGGTTTTATCCCCTGTGGTTGTTATATCTGACTTTATTACCTGGTGTATTGCATATATATTTGTTTATCTGAATCGGGAAAGGGAATGGGGTAAACAAGATGATGAGACAAAGAACAAAGGATGAACCAGGGTAAAAGCAATATTCACAAGACAACATGTTGGAAATGAACTTTACAATTTGGGAAGGGGTGGGTGGGAGAAAAAATGGGAGAAAAACATGGGAAGGGGTAGCAATATTCAAGAAGTAATGTACTTACTACTTTATGACTATAATTGCAATTCCTCTATATATCACCTTGAAATTTTAAAAAATTGAATTAAAATTAAGTTTTTTATTTTAAAATAAAATGAAATTAAATATTAACATTAATTCTACATAATGAAATACATTTAATAGGTGTGTTTGAACAATTTTCTAAATACTATTCTATTTTAGGGACAAAGATTATTCTACAAGGATAAGTAAGCATCACAGATTACAAAACAAGTTCTTCACTTAGTTTTGGTATTTACAAACACCAAATTGATTAAGGTAACGAGTATTTAGATGTAATTCGTGTTTATGTAAGATTCTGATTTATACTGGTTTGCATTCCTATATTTTCTTTCCAAAGTTCATAAATAATTCCACTGAGAAAATATTGTTATTTTAAAATTAAATATAACTTCTTTTAGTTTCATTTAGGGAATATATTTGATCAGTACATTTTATTTCAAATGATGTTACTTTGTGCATGCCTACATTGCCTTGGGAAGAGAGACATATTGCTTAATTTAGCTTTATTGAGTCAAGAAGTTTTAATTTATATAGTGAGTGTTGACTAGACAGTGATAATAACTACCACAAAAATAAAATATCTCAGCTTATATCAGGAAATATAGTATGGATAGCTTCATTTTCAGTAGTCAGTTTATATATAGATATAATTATATCTCGGTATATGTGGTGCACAAATTACTGATCATGTAAGTACGTTTTAAATAAATTACCTAAGAAGCCTATAAAAGGAAAAGAAACTTTTAAGGGTGATATAAGAATATGGTCATGGCAATGAGGAAATGGCTCATGCCCATAGTTGTGGCTATGTTGAGGCTCATATCAAGAGGTTAGAAGCTAGAACATGTACAAAGGTCCATGAAGCTCCATGTCTAACATAACCAGCCAAAACATTAGTCTAACAGCACAGCAGAAGTGGTAAAGCACCAGCCAAAGATACAAGCTGGTGTAAGTCTATCAAGCCCTGAGTTCAAATCTCAGTACTAAATGATAACAAACAAAAGGACATTCATGTATCCTGACAGCCCTTAGAAATATGCAATTAAGAAATCACATTAAATGTTTTGGAATTTCAAATTAACTTCAAATTCATGTCGAACCTACCATAAAGAGATCCCCAAACATATAAAATGGACTTTGATATATGTATGTGAGTATATTTTACATAAAGGAAATTCCCAAATCAAATTGATTTAGTCTATTCTTTATTTCTAAAGAAAGTACTCAGCCTGCTTAGTTTTCATGGTTAGACAGTGTTGGTCCGTTGATAAACCAAACTAGTAAGTTCATTCAGTTGACATAACTAGAATAACAATGCACAGAGAAATTCTTTAAAGGACCTATGAATGCATTTCCCATTTTGTCTTCTTATTCTGAAAGCATGTTACCCCAAATTTTACAAAACTATAGGCCAATTGGTGAATGTTCTTTTCAACTGATAATGCACACAATTTTTTGCATCAAAGATAACTAATACATTTAAGTTTTTTTGAAAATTAACCTTAACAAATCTATAAATCTTTCCATCATCCATTGTATCATCCCAATGTTTTTTCATCAGTTACAAACTTGATCTTCCAGAATGAGACACCGCAAGAACAAAGGTATCCTAAGTTACTATTAAATGGATTGTAATCAGATAGTGTGAGAAGTCCTAGTGTGACTGTACATCACAAGGGGATTACAAAGAACATAATAGTTAAGGCTGAAAGACTTTTAACCATAAGAAACAATTATTTGCCAGGTATGGTAGCTGTAATTCTAGCTACTCAGGAAGCTGAGGTCTGAAGATAGCAGTTCAAAGATAGCCCTGGCACTAAAGAACATGAGACACTTATCTCCAATTAACCACTAGAAAACAGGAAGTGGAGCTGAGGCTCAAGCAGTAGGGCGGTAGCCTTAAGCTGAGAATTCAGGGACAATATCCAGGCCCAGAGTTCAAGCCTCACACCCCCTCCCCGCCCCCCAAAAAAGACAAACGTTAAACAAGCATGTTTAATTTGCCCTAACATGACTTAACTAATATAAAAAGTAATGTTGTGACACATTACATAGTATCATACTAATGAACAAATTTTATGTTTATGTATTCATTAAATCTGCTTATATTTGAAGAATCATTGTTCAAATTTATTATATTCCAGGTACAGTGCCAGACAATAAACAAAATTGAATGTGACCACTAACAAATATTCCCTGACAGGTAAAACAAAAGTAAAAGTATAACTTGCTGCATAAGATGCTGAATGAAAAATATGAACCACTGGAAAATGTGAAGAAAGTATCAATAAAAAGATATGCAATAGCTAATGAACTTAATAGAAGTGTTTGAAAAGTACTTATTGTTCAATATTTTTATCTATATATATGTGTGAATAGAGAGCTAGGGTTCATCTATTTGCTTCTGTATGTTCAATTAATAAATTATATAAATGATATATATATACATATATATACATATATATATATATACATACTTTTTTTTCTTTTTTGGTCATGGGGCCTGAACTCTGGGCCTGGGTGCTATCGCTGAGCACTACAGCTCAATGCTATTTCTCTACCACTTGAACCACAATGCCACTTCTGGTTTTCTGGTGGTTAATTGGAGATAAGAGTCTCTCAGACTGGGCTGGCTTTGAACCATGATCCTCAGATCTCAGCCTCCAAAGCAGTTAGGATTACAGGCATAAGCCACTAGTGCCCAGCTGAATTACATATTTTATGATGATTATTTCCCCTCTAGCCCTCCAGACTTTTAGTAACTTAATATGTAACATTTTGATTTTCATTCTCAATTATTATTTAATCTATGTAAGTACAATCCAATCAAAATGTTTGCATTCTAGTACAAGGTTTAACCAACTGTTTGTTTCATAGGGTCCCCATTACTGCATGGAATTGAATTCAAAAGGTACAGATTATATTCTGAGAAAAGAATTTTTAAACCAGAGTCATTTGCTCTACGTAATCAAGATGGATTTTTAAATGTTAAGAGAATAACACATTAAAGAAAGGAAGGTGTTGACAATGATACTTTAAAAAATAGAGGGTTGAGACAAGAACATATTAATATGTAGACATGAAGATTAATAATGCAACTAAGTCTGTTCTCAAAAAACCTACCACATCTTTACTATAAATAAATTATAGAGACATTTCACTCTATGACTTTTAATACAACTGCCTTGGATACCATTTTTGAAGAATGTGAAACACAAAAGTTTTATTCTCTCTGTACTTTTGATGTTTATAGAATGTCATGAGATATTGAAATAAAAGTTGCTTATCAATAGTAATCAAAACTTATCTTTGATAAAATAGTGTTTCTATTCTACATATGCAAGCAGAGAATGTATAGATTATGTCAGAAGATGTTAGAATGTTTCATATAGCTGATGATTGCCTTACTTCTTAGACTCTTTAAAGACAAATGATAGGAGGACTGCTCATTTCTGGTATGGGGTAGAGATTGCTTGTTCTCTCAGACTAACAAGTTACCTACATTATTTCTTTGATCTTCTCTTAAAATTCACATGATATCACTCAATGTGAAGAACCAGAGTTCCCCCTTAACCATCTGAATTTTATATTTCTAATTTTATATTTCTAATTTCTAATCAAAAGATGTTTAAATTCCCAGAAACAAGTAGACTGAAAAATAATAGCTAACTAAACTGTTGCCAAAAATGAGTTCAGAAAGCTCTCACTCATATGAATTCACTTACATTAAGAAAAATATGAAAAATAAAAGTAAACAGTGTTACTGCTATTCTGCTAGACAATAAAAAACTTCAAAATCTTATTCAGATAAGAGCACAATAAAAAAGAAAAACCAAAGAAGAAGAGAAACAAGGATGAAGAAGAAAGGAATAGGGAAGAAGGGAAAAAAAGGAAGGCACTTATAGGATAGCAGAAAATGTAACACATTAAAGAGCTCAGTGTGTAAAACACAAAGATAGTTTTTAAAATGTAGAAATATGATCTACACGAATATAAAGTGTACACATGTAAGAAGCAGTGAGATGTGAAAAGCAGTTCAAAGAAATCAACTCCCATACATTAGGATTACTGAAATTGGTTTTCAGATGGATGAAAAAAATGCTTACTAAGTATAATGCAAGATGTTGGGAATCATCTGTTGGGGCAGGGACATTAGAATCATACAGTTTTATAACTTCACTAGGAGAAAATTCACATGCATAATTATGGACAGAAACTATGTCTATCACCACAATGCCATACACTTTTACTTCTATCTCTAAATATTTCAAAACAGGACAGTCAACAAAATGAAAATTCTCTTCAGTATCAGATTATCCAGGGTATTGATAATAATCTTGAGCATCTACTTCATAGAGACTATAATCGTTTTATGTTTCAAAGTTTTCACCAAAGCCGTTACTATCCCATGCCAAAAATCTTGCGTAAGAGTTGCTCACGGAATATTCATTTTACATAGTTGACAATACAAGCTATCAAACATCCCAAGTTGAATAGCATAGATCAAGGAATAGTTTGGTTAAAAAAAAGGAGAAACTACAGTTTTATATTTGATCCAATGAGATACATTTTAGATATGAATAAAAGCCAGTGCAATGATATTATGGCAAACAAGATAAGCACCTGGATCAGGTGGGGTGTTAGAAAAATGTTTGTAAAAGAACCAATATATGAGCTCAACTTTGAAAGTTGGCTGATCTGAGTAGTTCATGCTTCCTTCCGGAGGCTAGAATTCTGAGATCAAAATGTTCGGGATGTTCATTTCCTCTGCGCTTTCCCTTTACTTGTAGATGGCCGTCCTTTACTTTGTCCTTATGTGATCTTTCACATGTGCAAATCCCAAATCTTTTCTTTATGAAAGGGTACCAGTCACATTAACTTACATGCCATCCATAAGATGTCATTTTACTTTAATTATAATTTAAAAGGCCCTATCTCCAAATACAGACACATTCTGAAGTATTGAACAGAACTTCAGTATATACATTTTATATGGAGATATATAATTAAGTCTATAAATTGCTCAATCTAAAAATTCACACAAATAAAGATAATACACAGGAAATGGAATTTCATTACAGAGAAGAATGTCATCTCCAAAATGGATGAATTTGGAGAGGGCAATACCGTGTGTGTGTGTGTGTGTGTGTGTGTGTGTGTGTGTGTGTGTGCATGCATGTGTGCATGTGTGTACATATGTCATGTGTATACACTTATATCACTCATGCTTTATATAAATATATATAAATATATATGTCACACATATTATCTATCTGTTTTACCTATATCTCTGTTTTAAAGCTATATATTTATTTATATATTCAATTTCTATATCTTTAAATGTAGACATATATAAGGGAAAATGTGACAACCTTTTGAATTTACTTCATGCTCTGTATATGTGTGTGTGTGTGTGTATGTATAAATGCATCATAAATTTACTTTTCTCCTTCCACCTTTTATCTTTTAGTCATTAACAAGCTCTAGAGTTGAGGCATTTTACAAAGGAACAGAACTATGATTTGACCAAATGAGGACCTCATTAAAGCCAACTGAGATTCAGTGACTTCAAAACCTTGACTTTCCAGATGTGAAGAAGAAAGTACTTGTAGAGAACACATCGAATCTGTCATGGCAGAATGTATTCTGAAATGAGAGAAAGAGTTAAGAAGTCACACTTTTGTGATTGAAAGAAATAATAAAGAAGGCAACATGAACTAACAATGCTTTACGTTTCTCAGTACAACCTGGTTCTTAGGAGACAACAGAATAGAAGGAGGTCTTATTCTACAGCAGACTGTATTGGTTTGAGAGGCACCTAAGCCCCCTATTTAGCAAGTGGCATTTAGAACAGGACTCTTATTCTTTTCCTTCAGAGTGCTTTATTTTTTTAAATAATTATCTAGGACACTACAGTGTCACAAATACTGTTAGAAATTCAAGGCTGAGGCCTGGAGTTTGGCCTTGTGGTAGAGTGCTTGCCTAGCATACATGAAGACCTGGGTTCAATTCCTTGGTACCACATACATGGAAAAAAAAACCGGAAGTGGTCTTGTACCTCAAGTGAAAGAGCTCTAAGCCTTTAGAAAGCCCAAGACAGTGCTCAGTCCCTGAGCCCAAGCTCAGGACTGGCAAAAAAAAAAAATTAGAAATTCGAATCTAACACAATATAAGAGAAATTCAAACAAAATTTTGGTGCTAACAAAATATGTAATCACTAAAATTTTAAAGTATGGGTAACAACGATAGATTGACTTATAATTTCCTAAACTTTTCATTTCTGACATGATAGAAGCTGAGTGATTTTTCCAATATCTACTTCTTCCATGAACAATATATGTTTTTCTGTGTGATAACAGTTAGTGACTAAAGTATTGGAAGCCGTATGTACCCTGACCTTTGGATGACAAAGACAGGACTATCTTAAGTGTTCGCACCAGAAATATAATGCAATATGTGGCAGATTTAGCATTGCTCAATATACAGGATTTTTAAAGTATATGCATGAGCTCTTTTGCTTCTTGTCCTATTTAAGCAGATAAGGACCATTGTACAGATTAGAAGGAAGGGCAGGAACTTTGAAACCACTTATATGTTTCATGATCTTTGGGAAGTCTTCTTTTCAATCTACCATACCTCCATCAATAAAATAAAATAATTATACCACCTGTCCACATGTTTGCAAGTTTATTAAAAATATTAGATAAGATGTTTTGTATAGGTAGAATAGCCACATCTGACCCTTAGTAATTACTAAATCAATAGTACCTAATGATTTATTATAATTAACATGTCTTTTTATATTTATCTGGTATTTATTTGGCTTATTAGCATAATTTAATCTTCATAATTATACAGTATTATCACAAACATTGTGTTAAGAACAGCTGAGATACATAAAAAATCTTTGCTCTTTCCAATCTTCAATAAATTTCTTATTATCTATCTTTATTATCTTTAAATATTTGTACAAAGGATTTGCCCTTCAACAAAGCAGTTTATGAATACTATGCATCTTGATCAATGTCATTTCTTTCAACATTTTTCCCTCCCCTCCCAAGTCATCTATCTATTTACTTTTCTTAATATTGTAAGATATGCATTGAATTTTTCACTGCATTCTCCCCATTTCTTCTGCTCTTCACTCATCAATCCCCATCTCCTTGACTCATTCTTTACCCACCTGTCCCGCAAGAACTTATTTCTTGGTGTTTATTTTGTTAAACTATAATTTAGCTTTTCTATGGAACTACATTGACTACTATACTGAATTAATCATAGTTTCGTAAATATCTTTGGGTATATTTGCATGCTACCTGAGATGCTTATGTATTTAGTTATAAATTAATTATAGCTTGCACAGATGAGGACAAAGCATGCATCCTTTGTCTCTCTGAGCTTGACTTCCATTTCCTTGCAAATGATAAAAGATCATTCTTTCTCTCTGATGAGTAATGTTTTCTTTATCCATCCTCTACTGAGGAGCATTTGGAGTCATTCAATACTTTAGCTATGGTGAACAGTGTTGCAATGAATACAGTTGTGTTGACAGCTTTACTCTGTCCTAGTTTGTAATGTTTTGGATAAATGTCCAAGAGCCGTGTTGCTTGAACATAGGGCAATTCAATCTTTAGTTTATTGAGAAATCTCCATACTGATTTCCAGAGAAGTTGAACAAATTTGCATCCTCCAATTTTTACTACATCGCTCCTGAGTGAATTTCCTCTTTTGATCTGATCTTTATTTCTTTATTAAAAAAATTTTTGGTTTTATGAAAAAAGATGTGATCCTTGCCTGCAAAGGAAAAAGACACTGATTGAATTATACTTCTTTCAATAATTGCCAGCATGGTTTCTGTAATAATGCCAGAGAAGAAATGACAATGTTGCCATTTTCATTCTATTCTATGTCCTCGTTTTTGTTTTTTGTTTTTTGTGTTTTTTTGCCAGTCCTGGGCTTGAGCTCATGGCCTGAGCACTGCCCTTGGACTTTCTCAAGACTAGCACTCTCTCACTTGAGCCTCAGCACCACTTCCTGCTTTTTTCTATGTATGTGATACCAAGGTCTTCGTGCATGCTAGGCAAACACTCTACCACTAGGCTAAACTCCCGGCACGCTATGTCCTCATTTTTATTTTAGTCTCAACCTACAATTGTATCTGTTCTTATATAAATTCTAGACTAAAATTTTAATCTGAGTGCAGAACTGGTTTCAAGTCATTAATTCCTCTGCCTCTTCCTTAATCATTCTAACCCCAAATCAATTCCCAGGAGCACATCTCTGATCACAGTTTAGAGTCAGTTTTGCTTATAGTTTAAGACCTGTATTCATTTCCAGTGGTGAGGTATCTGAAAACTGTTCTTCAGTAGATGACCTCAAGAATTTCTTTAAGATAAGGAAAATGTAGCACTTTAACCCATTCCTCAACTGACACTGATGTCAATGTAGTCTATCAGTACCAAGATGAAAGAAAGAAGTCAAAATTCGGAAAGAAATGAAAATTTTGTGGCTAGGGAAAGATAACCAATCCATAAATATTGAAGTATAATTTATCAAGTGATAGAACAAACATTGTATATATAATCAATTCATTAAATCAGCTTTCTTCTACCATAACAGAAATTAGAGATAATGCAGTGAGCAAGTTCAAAATAAGGCCTCAGCCCCTGTAATATGATCATTACAGTATAAATGGCCCATCCTTCATGTTTCTTGTGTGAGACAAGAAGGCTTTTACTAGTTTTGTAAGTGTCTGGCTATATTTGCACTCCAACCAAGGAACCCTTGTTTTAGTCAATGAGATCCAGAATCTCAGCATATAGGATCATGCAATTGCAAAAATGTGAGGTACATTTCTGACAAAAGCAATTGCCTGTATCAGCTTCACTATGAAAGAGGACAGAAATTGTGACTGTGGTGATGATTAGAAAAATATGAAAAACTTGGACATTAGCAGAGGATTACAATAGCTCAAAATCTAGATACACAAGGCCATATAGGATGAGGCTAAATGAAAGGACCTCCGTAACAAGAGTCATATAATGTCTGATTGTTGTTCTTAATGTACTATGTTATTTCTTATCTCTTTTGTTGTCCTTTGGTTATTCTCATATTGTTACAGTATCTTACCTTGTTATCTGGTATACTGTATGTACATATATTTGATTATTTGAAATAGGAAAGGGAAGGGGGGAAAATAAGATGAAGGGAGGGGTTTGGGGGGAGGGAAATGGGGACAAAAACATGAGAAGGGGTATCAATCTGTGTGAAGTAATGCACCTTCTATCTGGTGAATATAGCTGTAATCTTTCTATTAATTACAATTTAAAAAAGAAAAATATGAAAAACTTGAAAATTAATTAGTGAGAAATAGCAGGGCACATAATCACCAGAATTTTAAAGACATGGGTAAATTCAGATGACCATAGTCCATCGATATGCACTTGAAGAAGAACACATTGAAACCAGAAACAGCTATATAGACAAATAGATGGTGATTTTCTTGAATTTCTAGAGGCTGTGTGGAGTAGCATAAGAATATGAAATTCCCAACAATACCCCAAACTCTAAAAAGTCAAGAACCATCCTTCTTTTCCTTTTTTTCATTTTGTCTATGAATTTGAAAAGGGTGAACATATCAATGGAAATTACAGTTTCATTTGCATAATTAAAACTAATCCTCTCAATGACTATGCTTCTTTCAAAGGAACTAATACAGTAATTCTATATATTTGTCATTTTCCCATGTTCATAACAATTATTTTCATTTTGCTTTCATAATATTCTAGAAATAAGACAAGAAATATAGACCATAGTTTGTATCTAAATAAAAAATAGTACAAGTTGAATATGGTAATCCTGAAGTATTCCCTTCTTAATCTTTGAAACACTGATTAAAATCAAATGAGACAAAGCATTGACAAGTCTGTCAATATAAGTATTTGTAATTAATAGGAAATATATTTTGAGTTCTGGCATTTACTGTGTAATATGTTATGTATGCAAATTGTTCTCAAAATAAGATGCATCAGACTTTTTATTAAGTTCATAATATATACATTTCAGTGTTACTGAACACCCAACATCATTATGAAAAATAATAAACATTGTCATCTTAGCAAGAATTGCATGCATAACTTTATTTTACAACAATTGCTTGCTGTACTTGCCATACTATAAGGCAAGTATCATGCTGTCTTTCAGAAATGTGTGAAAGGGGTTTGTTATTTTCGTCTGCATTTCTGCATTTTTACAGTCCAGTTCATTTTGTCTGCACTGTGAAATACCTTAAAGGGTAATGTGGTATTCTGACTATGGTAGTAATTTATTACACCAGTTAATCTTGTAAAATTGCCCTCTGGATGTAATAATTTGTTATTCTTTTATTAGACCTTCTTTTGCATACTGTGTTTATCATAAAGATGTCACCGTAGTGATGCCTAGCAACCATTTCAATGTTCCAGAGGTGTTTGCATATATTTTCCTGGGGGAGAGATCCACGCGGTCCCTGTATGGGAGAGCTGTCAGTGCATTCTGATGTATGAGGATAAAAGGAGCCCCTGCTGAAGACTCCAATAAGCTCCAGTCATGGCCCAAAAGCAGTGACTTGGGCATCACTATACCGTGTTAGAAAATGTGTCAATTATCACATGGACTGCCTTAGGGTATTGCCTGGGTCTAGGTCATAAAACCATCAAGACTGAAGGGGGAGAAAATTGATGAAGAAGTAAGTTGAATTAATTGATAACAAAAAAGAAGCCTGTATGTGGAATGTCCTTGTAACTTGAGACTCTCCAGTTTTTTGTCAGAGAAGCTTTCCTGTAGATGATCCCATGAGTAAAACTAAAACTGCCTATTATCTTTTCTGACATAATGTATAAGTGGCATTCTAGACATTTCCTAAAAGTCAGTCAGTAGTTGTCAAACTAGTCAAGAAGCCATAAAAATAAAAATGAAATCATGCTAATAATGTTACTGCTGTTTTGCAATCATTCATACAATACCACTGATCATATATGAACGCAGAAAGGAACACTAAAATACACAGCCCAAGACCCTTAAAGCTATGGAATCTTTATGCACCATTTATGTAGGTTTGGGTGCAGTTTACTCATAGAAGAGAAAAATTACATATTTTCATGTATCTAGAATGTTTTTGAGCTGTTTAAATGATCTCCTTTTCCAAAGACCTTGGGGAACCTGGATCATATAGATATATTTAGTGTCTTGTATCAAATAGGATTCCTTTAAATTAAGAGACCTTCATAATAGCGTCTAAAACACCAGGAAGGGACAATTATTAGGAATAATTGTCTCTATATAGGATATCAAAATACCAAACAATCGAGCTATTTTGAGGAAATGGAAATTTATTAAACAGCAGCACTAAGTCCATTGCATGTTAGATATCACTGAGTAGAAACTTTGCTCAGAATAATCAAGTAATTAGTCTCATATAGAATTTGAGGTTAAAAGGTTTATCACACAAATTCATTAGTATGAAATTCATTTGCACTGAGAATTTTGTGAATATTGTAAAGATTTCAAAATATTTGAAAATTGATCAAAATAAAAGGACAAGAAAGAAGAAAAGAAAATAATAATAAAGGTACTGTAAAATAGAAATAGAAAAAAAAGAATTTGAGGTTAAAAAGATTTTTCCAAAGAAAATCCACCTCAGAATACATTAGCAGCATGTAGGCCTATCAGTTATCCATCCTACATATGATGCTGAGCAGGGAATTTACTTGTCTTATAAATATGCAGTAACTATGAATTTTTGGTGTTCAGAAGAATATAGGGAAGATTAGAGCCATTCTTCCATAAGTAAAACAGATGATACACTGTTTTGCAATGATAGTTTGGGCTTTAGTGGTACTTTTGAAGTGTTTCCTAACATCCTCTTTATTCAACCTATCTTCTTGCATTTGAGTACTTCCTTGATGGTAAAAAAAAAGCGCAAAATTTGTAAGAAAGTCATATAAGAGAAAATTCACTTCATTAAAATACTTAATCATCTCACTGAAACATGCCCTGACTACCAGACAGTAATACATTGAAACAGAGTCATGTTTCCTCCATATTCTGGGTTTGCATACATCTATTCTATTTTTTTCCTAGGTATAAAATTGGAAAGTGCACAACTTTTCAAATAAAGATATTGTTTTCAGTTTGTAGTGCATATGGCAAGTGGAATATATCAGGAACAGAAATCTGGAAGTTTGCTTTTCCCACATGTTAGACTTGCAGTTGCTTAAATTAAGAGGCCTTTATTACAGCATGTAAAATTATGTGTGTAATAAAATATCTGCTCAACTTACTTTTTAAAGCTATGGAAAAAATAAACAGAATCATTTCTGTTACCATGCTATAGGACCTCAGTAAACCACAAAATATTACTAAATTATTACTAAATATTACTTAAATTATTTTGATCCATTACTATTTCATGTTACTATTATTTTCAAAACACAGTCAGTTGCTACTTGCCTGGGAAGTTTTAGTATAGACCAAAGACTGTCTTCTGGTAGCAAAGTGAAATAAGAAAAGGATGGTTTAGATATCAGAGTATCAATTTATAATACTTCCATTTATTCTCTTCTTGATAATAATTTTGGGAGTTTTGCCTGAAATAAGATAAAGCTATTTCAATACATCTTGAATCTGAATTTTAGAAAATGAATTTGGAGATACTTATCTTCCAAGGTGGTCAAATAAAGGCACAAAAGGACAGGTAAAGAAGAGCATCAGGTCATGGCAAATTTGTTACCTGAATTTGTATAAGAACCTTTTAAGATCAATACCAAGCATTGCTTCTGGCCACAGACATTTAGTTAGATCTGTTATGATAATGTATAAGGATGGAGAATGGGTTTGAAAACTACACTGTAAAACTGACCTGAGTTATTTTCTCTCGTTTTCCGTAAAGAGTTCCCTACTTTATCTTACTGATGCACACTTATCTTGCAAGGCTATCACAGAAGAGGAAACAGCCACTCTGCCCACAAGATAAATAGAAACTGTAATCAAACCTCCGATATCTCAGGCCTATAACAATACTCTACTCATGTGTATACGTGACATAATAGCCTAGGAAGAAGGACTGCCTGAAAAACAATCATGTTCTCTTGAATAATAAATAATGGATATGCTGATACCCATGCTGGAGGGAGCGTTCTTCAGCCACAGCAGAATTGCTTTTGAATGAGATCTATAATAATTGACAGGGTGCAAATAATTCAGCTACTAGAGAAAACACCACAATTTGCAGCAATTAGATCCAGTTCATGTGAAAGAAAACACGTGGCTAAACAAAAGCCTTTTTCTTTGCTAATTCACAAAAACAATGTCCGAGGATCTGGGTATGTATGTTAGTATGATTACATACTTCACAATTAAAAGAAATGTGAATCTCTTATATATTCCACTTGTGGGTTTTCTCTCATGATCCAAATAGCTGATCACCCTCAAAAACTCCAAGTTCATACTTTACCAAGAAGGAAGTTTGAAGAATGAGGATACTCATTTTGAGGTCATGGGGAGAACTAGGAAAAAGGCAGATGCCAGAGGCTCAACCTCCTGGTAAGGAAGAACCGGCAAGGAAAGAAGAGATCCATGCAAACAGGAAGTAAGACTTACTGTATGTTTCGCTTGACATATAAGAGAACAAAATGATAAAGATAAAATTAATGGCCATGGTATAAGAAATTGAGATTGCATCGATGTAATTGACTTTAATTAAAGCCACATTAGCAAAATATAATTTCCTGTTGTCATTTCAATCATACCTCTAAAGAAGACTTTGAACATGCATTTTATAACTTTGTTACAGCCCATGTTAGAACTCAGAATTATATCTGTTTAAACACGGTGTTCTAACTGCTTTCTATCCAATAACATTACCACATACCAAAGATCAGCAGAGGTAATTATACTTTCATGTGTGTTTAGCACTCGGGTTTGTTTAATGATCTGGATCTTTATTGTATTTTGCCTTATTATTAGAAGTTTGTTCCAAGTCATGGAGAAAAAAAAAGGAAAAAGTTGAAAAGCAGGGGGATGAAGAGATGATGAGACAGACAGACAGATAGATGACAGATAATTTAGATCTTAGACTTTGTAATCCTTCTAAAACTTGGAAGCCCTTGAACAAAAACTTCATGGTAAAAAGGAAAGACATTGTTCCTTAAAATAAAAAATAGTTTTGACTTTTGTTTAAAGTGAAATGTGTTGGTTAAGTCATATTCTATCAGAGCCAAAGGTCACAATAGTGAGTGTTATGCTTTGGTAGTGGTAGCCATGAAGTTCACACAGTGTTCCACTTTCCTTTCAAAACACGTGGATGTGATCACAGTATTTTGAAGGAACATTAAGTTCAAACTAGAATAAACTAGCAACTAAGCAATTACTGGACAATGTAATTTCTTTTTCTTCAGAATGATTAGAATTCAAGTTAACTTACCAGGAAAAGTAATTTTAGAAATAATACTACAATTGCTATGCCCATGTGTACATGTAAATAAGCATACATTCACATGCACAAACACACATGTCTTTAAAAAAGAGCCCTAGGACTTTGTCCAACATAGTAAGAAGAGACCAACAACACTCACTACACACTACAACATTGCTACAGATAAAACATTAGTGTAAATATTTAAATTAAGTATGATGTGAGAGACCAAGAAGTGTTTTGTAAAATGAATAGCAAGCAGTAAGGAGGTCAGAGTTGTTCTGTCTTGTGACCTAGGGTGATAGAAGATTCAGAGCAAACGAAAACCAGCTGGGTTTTCATGTGGAGTACACAGGGAGTGTCTCTGAGTGCTTGGATGTGTGTACACACACAAATCTATCTGTGTGTTTGCTTCTGCCTCCTGTCAACTGTTCTCATTAGGTGGGATAACTACTCAGGCACATGTTTAATGTAATTGCTAGTAAATATGGTAACTATTTTCTTCCACTAAAGTTACAAAAAATTCTTTGAATTTTCTATCAGGGACTAAATTTGTAATGGGAAATGATGTCTGATGGTGTTTAAAGGCAGAGTGTGTCACTTTATAAAGCATAGGTTTCTTTTAAGTTATTTTTTTTAACTTCTTGACATGTGTCACAATTTGGAGTTCTGCTCTCATGGGATAAATGCCAGATTACATGGTGTAGTATTTTTATCCTCTGTACTTTCGTTGTAGAAGCATACAACATCAAAGGAGAGGCAGATCACTCACATCGGCAGAAAATGGAATACGACTATAATATGCTGGCTTTGATCTTCCTTCTAGTAATTATCTTGGCTACATGGATGCATGCATGCATTGAGAGTATGATTTGAATTAATAAGCCAAGAAATCTTAGAAAAATGTAAGAGGTAGGCTTGAATATAAACTTTACCTCTACAGTTTGATAGACTGCAATTGAGTCTCCCAAACCGTGAGTTCTTGATTTAAATCATTAATCCCAAAATGTTATTCTCTTTTTAACTTGTCACTTTCATTTAGCACTGCATTCTTGACAATGATGACACTGTCACTTTAATGTTCTGTTCACCTCTACTGTAGAGCGTTTAGCTAACTTATTATCTGATTTCATGTAGGTTTTCAAATAACAGGCTCTAAGGTTAAAGTCATTATCATCAAGGATTATTTTTAAAAAGTCAGTGTCATAATGAAGTCTACTGTCATTAAAAACTGGTATAAAAATCTTTTTAGGAAAGGAAATTTTTGATTTGAAAAATAAATCAAATCATATACATCTAAAGAGTATTTATGCACAAAGTATGAGGATGTTTCTTTCAAAATCAATTTCATTATACTTTATTTGTTTGTTTACCAGTATTTTGTGTTACATTGGATCCACAAAATTCTATATTTCCCTGTTCAAGACAAAGTTACCATGTCTATTGGAGGCAATCAAGTGGACGTGTTGTAGCAATATTACAGACTAACATGTTCTAGAAATAAGAAAATTTTTCAAAAGCCATGTTTATGGAGTATTTGAAGATTTGTTTTTCTTTGTAACTAATTAGATGCAATATAAAAAATGACACTTAGTTAATACTGTTATAGAATCTTTAGACTGTAAAACTCTTTTCCCAAAGACATTATGTATTATCCTAGTTGAAAGCTTGCTTCATATACAATAATATTAGGTTGTTATCTGATCTATGCTTGAAAGAAATTAAGCCCAATGTGTCCAATATATTCCTTTTCTGTCTACCAAATGCAAGAATATTAGATTCCTATGAATCAGAGTCCCCAGTTAGAAAAATAAGGAAGTAAATAGCTATTCCCTTCCAAATCACAGAAAAAGCTTTTCAGTTTTGAAAAGGAAGGTCAGAAGTCGTTTGTGAGTAAACTAAGACCTAACTTCTTTAAAAAATGTTCTTTCTCTAAGTGGAAAACAATTCCTGATTCTCTCTACTGTCCAAGTTCATTTTGTCATAAATCAGAAACACAAAATTACCTTCCAAGAAAATAGCAACCACAGCTTTAATGTTTTTAAGTGTTGTGAATTCTACTATGTAGTACAAGCAATAATATCTATTTTCCTACAAGTGGAGTCCAATTTTTTTCTAGTGATGTGAGAGCTGCCTAGCCAGAATATTTTAAACTGACATTTGTTTGCCTTTGGCTGATACTAAGAAAGGAATGGGCATCATGTTGTGAAAGGCAAAGACACACACATCCTTGTCTCTCACCTCAAACTTCCCACATCCCTGAGTGCTCTAGAAGAATGAGAGGAAATAAAATCGACTCTGTTCCATGAGACAGAAGCCAAGCAGGAATTCACGTTCAGCAAATGTGAAGTTTTGTTCAGGGGTCTCCCCTCCTGAAGTGCTGACAAGCAGGAAAGCAGCCATCCTTATAAGTATGTGCTAGATTTTCCCTGTGGTTTTATTTTTCACTGTGGGTAAAATGAGCAATGTTGGAGGTCTGCAGACCAATAATTAGCTAACCCTGAAAATAAGCATCCAGCATTCAGTAGTGGGAAAACATTTGTAAGAAGTGAGCTTTGTCTCTGCTGAAGTGAAGCTGAACCAACTTCATTTTGTTTGAGGGTGGGCAAGGGAGCGTTAAAGAAGGAGTGTAGAACATGATTCTAATTCTTTTCTCAAAGGCAAGTATACCAAAGAGTGGGTGATCTATGTGGAATGGAGGAATCTTCAGTATCCCAGTTGACCTCTTGCTGAAGCACTCTCATGGCTTCAGTAGCTTACAGTCCTGCCAACTAAAATTCTGAAATCTTTTTTTTTTCACTTCCTCATTGCCAAGTTCCTTGGAAGGTTATGTGTTGAAGAAAAGGTCACCGAAGTTAAAGCAGTGGCTGGGAAGGCATCCCATATAAGCAATGCCTGTTGCCAGTGGCTGTTATATCTACACTTTTCCAGCTGAATGAAATCCAACAGGAGCAGCTTTGGATTTCGGCTCACATCAACCCAATCCCTTCAGCAGGTCTGGGGATATTAAAGTAGGGGTGATTTAAGGAGCAGTGTATGTCAGCCTCCATCAGCTCAGGAAGTGCAACATACCACTCAGATCTGGGAAGTCATTTAGCATGGCTGTGTTCTCACCACTGCCAAACAGTATTTAAGCACAAGTTTTCTGGCTTAGTGCATTGAATAATTGTGGTGCACTCTGAATAGAGAGAAATCCAAGACATCCAAAGTGGTTTAGGAACACCGAAAGCTTCCTTCTCTGGTATATTCAAAACATCAAATATATTTAAAATACTGGAAAGTTATTTTGTCCCAGAAATGTTCAGATTCCAGGATCAGCACCAGAAATAAAAGTAAATTATTTCGGTAATAGAACATTGTGGTGTGAAAACCTCTAAACAAACAATAGCTCCTTCATGATCTCTGAGCCTATCAATTATGTTTATTATTTCTCCAAATTGTGGCATTGAAAAAAAACTTCAGTGCTGGGTTGTTTATAGCTCTTGCATACTTCCTCAGAAGGCCTCAAACAAAGAGATGGTCCTGCAAATGACAGACTATAATTTCCATATTTCGACAAATCTCTTTAATTTCCTAAATACACAACAGAAATTTCTTTCTGAGGTCTCCGTGACCCAATGACTCAGCCAGTAATTCAAACTCCTACAGTCTAATGTAAGCAACATGGAAGAGAATTGTGGGTTTGAGGGTCACATTAGAGAGACAAGCCATTTCAGAGCCATTGGTGAGCCTTTCTTCTCCCAATGGCATGCTTTATGGAATATTTGCTTCTCTTTCTCTTTGGGAAAAAATTAAACTCAGTAAAAGTCCTGTGATTACTGTTCTCATTGGATCCATACACTTAACTTAAAATACAGACACCAGAGACATTCTATTTTGGGATATCTTAGTATAAGGGTGTTGTTTTGTTTTCTTGTGGTGCCAGCCACATAATATAATTATTACCTTGATGTAGGGTTTTCCTGCTGAATTAAATGTTTCAGAGTCCCTTTCCCACACTAGCTAAAATGAATTAAATTTTTTTTTCATCATCTTGCCAATCATTCAGTGAATCACAAAATTTGCTATTAAAAGAGATTCAGATTTTTTAATTTTTCTTTTGCCAGTGCTGAGGCTTGAACTCAGGGCCTAAGCTCTGTCCTTGGGTTTTCTCAAGGCTAGCGTTCTACCACTTGAGCCACAGCACCGCTTACAATTTTTTCTACGTATATGGTATCAAGGAATCAAACCGAGTCTTCCTGCGTGCTAGGTAAGCAATCTACCACAAGCCAAACTCCTGGTGTCTGGATTTTTAATTTTTTTAATCTCGATATGAGGTAAAATAATGCTGACATATAGCTAATTTACCTGTTCATTCACTCTTTAGTAATAAAGAATACTTAATAAATATTAAAAATTAAAATTAATTATTATTACAACAATAATGTATAGAACAAAATATTGGGTCTTGTTTCCATATCTTGGAGGAAAATATCTGTGACTCCATGAAAAAGTAAAATTAAAATATATTTGTAAGCTTACAATTGATCTTTGTATACTAACTACTGAAAATATTCTAGGAATTTTCCTCTCACTAATTAAATAGAAATCCTAGTGAATTAGCATTTGGGAATTATTATTTTTTCTAGTCCTGGGGCTTGAACTCTATGCCTGGACACTGTTTGTGAGTGCTTGTGTTCACAGCTAATGCTCTACCACTTGTGCCATAGCTTCACTTTCAGCTTATTTTTGTTATTAAATGGAAAAAAATCTCATGGACTTTCCTGCCCAGGCTAGATTCAAGCCATAATCTTCAGAACTCAGCTTGCTGACTAGCTATGCTTATGGGCATGAGCCACCAGGTCTTGGATGGGATATTTTCTTGTAGAATAATTTGCACACACCAGAATCCTATTCTTAGTTCACTGTCTGAACTTGATGACCCTTGTTTCTTTTATCCTGTTTTGTTTAAAGACTCTTTAATTAACTTGAGTATTTCACATGAAAACACTCCCACTAGTTATTCTATGTGGCTGAGGGAATATTCCCCAAATATTTTGAAGACAGCATTAGCTTTACCTTCAGTGATTTTGTGCCAGTCAATGAAGCCATTTACCCCTCTCATAGATTGCTGAAGTGTGTCTTTCTTCTTTGTCACTTAGTGAAAGCTTCATTCAGTTGGCACTAATAAACATAAAAATGTAATTAAAATACAGAAAATTATATTAATGATGAAAATGTACAGAGTTAAACCTGTAGGTGTCCTTTCCAAGCAGTGTATTCACAATCATATTCAATAAGCACATTCAAACAAATATATATATATATATATGTGTGTGTGTGTGTGTATCTATAACTTATTATTTCTCTTTAAACATCTTAGTATACAAAACACTAATGAGATTAATTTGTGATGGTCAAGCATGATATGATTATTATTGTTTGATGTGTCTGTATTTCATGTAACTTGAAGCACTTTCAAGTTCTCTTTCTCTCTTACACATCTGATCATCTAAAGAAAGCAGGAATGTTTTATTTAAAATAAAACAAAACCTTTAGTTGGTGTCTGCATTTTGATTTAAGGTTATTGATAATGTTTTGGTAGCAAAGGTTCTCTTTTCGTTGTTGGTTGTAGTGAGATTATAACTTAGATACTGTTAAGCAGAAGAACTCAGATTTAGTTTACTTTAGTTTTAGTTTAGTTTTCAGAGAGGATCTACTTTGCCCTGAGAGCCAGTCTAGGATCATCCTATTTATAAGTAGCTGGGACCATGAGCCTTGAACTGTAATTCTCTTATCTCAGTGATTGACCAAGAGTCTCTTAACTTTTATTCTTCCCTAGTAACTTTCCATCCCTCTGCCCTTTCCTGCTTATATACACTAAAAGACACAGATACAACAATTCATTTCTTCCTGGAGAAAGTCCTCCTGGATTTGACATAAAGAAATGCCAAGAACTGTTACATGGACAACCTGCCAGGGAAGTATTGAGAACATTGAAATTAGTCCTAACTGTAGAACAGTAACCAGGAAAATAAAGGATGATCCAATCAAAAAGGGGAATGAATTACTGTGTGCAAACAGCAAGCTCAGATGATGTATATTTTATAGTCAGTTAAGAGGCTGCTGACCATTGATGGCTTATGCTTGTAATTTCAACTACTCAAGAGGCTAAGGTCTGCAGATTGATATTCAAAACCAGCCTAACACATAAAAGTACATGAGATGTTTATCTACAATTTACAAGCAAAAAGTTGAGAGTTGAGGGTGTGAGTTTAAATGGTAAAGAGTCAATCTTGAGCAAAAAGTCAAGGCCCTGAGTTTAAGACCTAATAACAATACAAAAAAGGAAGAAAAAAAGTGAGAGAATGCTATACCTTTTGACCTGAAGAAAATATTTTTTAAAGATGAAGGTAAACGATTAGTTTTATATAAACTTGTAAAATTTTCTTAAAGAGCATTAAGGAGAGAAAAGCAGAAGCAAGAACCATATAATGTATGATTGTTGTTCTTAATGTACTATGTTATTTCTCATCTCTTTTGTTGTCCCTTGGTTATCTCATATTGTTACAGTATCTTACCTTGTTATATGATATATTATATATATGTTTATTTCTTTATTTGAAATAGGATAGGGAAGGGGGAAAACAAGATGAGGGGCCGGGTAAAGGGGAAGAAAATAGGGACAAAAACATGACAAGGGGATTCAATGTTTGTGAAGCAATTCACTTTCTACCTGGTGAATATAATGTAACCCTCCTATTAATTGCAATAAAAATACATTAAATTTTTTTGAAAGAAAGAAAATAGGAAGAGGAACAAGGAGATGTTCACATGCTCAAATAGTGAATAAAGATTTCAGAGACACAGACCCCATTCCCAGACTGAAAATAATGTCAGAGGTCAGTCAAACAATAGGACCTGGAAAATTTTGATTGTTGTACTTGGTAAATCACCTTTGGTAACATGATAGAATACCACAGAACCTTAAGAAACTCTAAGTATCTGCAAAAGGAGACTACCACATGGTTCTGGCAAAAAAAATTTATTGGGAGAACAAACTGCCAACTTGAATGTGGTAGACGTATGTGAAGAGAGAAGAGAGTGAAGAAAAGAGGAAGAGGGAAGTAAAGAGGAAGAGAACAAGCTGGAGACGGAGGTATGGAGAGAGATAGAAAGAGAAGGAAAAGAGGGAGAGGATTGTGGGTGAGTAGGGTTATACAGGGAAGTGGGAGGTCTACCCATGGGGAGTGAGGAAGTGATCTCAGAGCCTGGAGAACTTCTCACTGTCCTAAGGAGGTATCACCAGGGCAGTTCAGGAAGTGACTTCAGTGAATGAGGAAGCGATTTCAGAGCCTTAGGTCCTTGGCTGGCTCATAATCAGGTGACTGACAGTCAGTTGATTACTAGTTTGGGACAGGTGATTTCTGATTAGGCTGCTATGTTGTCTGTCATTTAGAGGAAGGGAAGAGGGACTGTTCTCCAGGGCAGACCTAATGGAGGCTTTTTTCTAACTTTCACTAAGTTTGATTTTAATCTGCAGTTAGCTTCCTACACCTGAAAGTGGGATAAGTACAGGAAAGCTGAAAGTACAACTTGCAAGTCTAAATTTTACATCACAAAGCAAGAATAGCTTCACCATCTCTAACATTAGCTATACTTTTCCATAAAACTAAAACTTAAAACACTGATATTTATTGTTACAGTATTAACAGTGGCTATCATTTTAATTAATTTTGTATTTAAATTGAAGGGTTTTTTTTGCAAAGACAAATAATTCTACCTTTCAAAGTTAGAAGCTTTCTTTCATCAAAGGAGTGATAAATCTATTGATGCCAATGGATGATACAATTTTAAGCATAAAATATGTGTTTTAGGCTGTAAAGCAAGATAATATTTGTGTCATTTTTTAGTGTGTGATTAGTAACTTCATTATATATTTGGGTTACCTTATTTTATCACATGATGCCTTTACCTGTAAAGTTAAATAAACCTTTATTTTAAAACTTCATCAGACTAGAGGAGGAAGGGAAATCTTTTTCATCATCTAGATTCTTCCTTTTAGATTCATGAGGGATCAATCAAGTAATTTTTCAAATACCAGAGTTCCCAGCCTAAAATGTACAACATGTAATATTCCAGGAAATTACATTTCAGTATTTAATAGAACCCTCATTAACAATGTTCAACAGAAATGTACTCACTACTTATGTGTGCAACTGTAACGCCTCTGTACATTAGCTTAACAATACAATTAAATGTAAAATTCTTGGAAAATCTGAAAAAAAGAGTTTTCTTCACCTTGATCTAGTCAGAAGTATTTAAAACTAAATCTGTATTTCTTTTATGACCAGAGATGTTGAGCCTTTCTTCATGTGTTTATAGGCCATTTTTGTTTCTTCTTCAGAGAAGACCCTCTTTAAGTCTTTGGCCCATTTTTTAATGGGATGGTTGTTACTTTGGAGATTAGTTTTGGAGTGATTCAATTTTTTGAATTGTTGATATATTTTAGATATGAGGCCTTTGTCCGTTGTTTGGTTGGTGAAGATCTTCTCCCACTCTGTAGGCTTCCTGATTAGTTTACTAGTTATGTCCTTTGCCATACAAAAGCTCTGCAGTTTAATGCAGTCCCACTTATCCAGCTTTCTCTGATTTGTTGTGATTCTTGGTCCTTATTAAGAAAGTTTCAACCTGTGCCAAGGAGGTATAGTGTATCTCCTATTCCTTCTTGTAAAGTTTTCAGAGTGTTGGCTTTTACCTCCAGGTCTTTGATCCATTTGGAGTTAATTCTAGTACAGGGTGACAAAGAAGGATCCAACTTTAGTTTTCTGCATGTGCTTAACCAGTTCTGCCAGTACCACTTGTTGAAGAGGCTATCTTTCTTCCATTCTATTTTTTTGGCTCCCTTGTCAAAGATTAGGTGGCTATAGGTCTGTGTTTAATATCTAGGTCTTCAGTTCTATTCCATTGGTCTTCAGGCCTGTTCTTATGCCAGTACCAAGCTGTTTTGAGAATTATAGAGTCTGTAATAGAGTCTAAAGTTTGGTATTGAAATTCCTCCTGAGCTGTTCTTTCTGCTAAAAAGTGTTTTTGGTATACGGGGTCTTTTATTATTCCATATGAAATTTTGGATTGCCTCTTCTATTTCTTTAAAGAATGACATTGTTATATTGATGGGTATTGCCTTGAATTTGTAGATAGCCCTTGGCAAGATTGTCATTTTCATGATGTTGATTCTTCCAATCCAGGAGCATGGGAGATTTTTCCATTTCCTCAGTTCTGCTTTAATTTTCTTTTTCAGGGTTTTAAAGTTTTCATCAAAAAGGTCCTTTACATTCTTAGTTAAGATAATTCCTAGGTACTTTATTTTCTTTGAGGCTATTGCAAAAGGAGTTGCTTTCCTGATTGTTTCCTCATTCCTCTCACTATTGGCATAGAGGAAGGCAGTTGATTTTTGAGGGTTAATTTTATACCCTGCTACCCTTCCAAAGTTTTGAATCAGCTCAAGGAGCTTGGGAGTACAGTCTATAGGATTCTTTAAATACAGAATCATGTCATCTGCAAAGAGGGAAAGTTTTACTTCCTCTTTCCCTATTTGGATCCCCTTTATGCTTGCTTCTTGCCTTATTTCACTGGCTAGGAATTCTAATACTATGTTAAAGAGGAGTGGAGAGAGTGGGCATCCTTGTCTCATTCCTGATTTTAGAGGGAATGGCTTTAGCTTTTCTCCAATAAGTATAATACTAGCTGTGGTCATAAAAGAAATGCAAATCAAAACAACTCTAAGATTCCACCTCATTCCAGTTAGAATAGCCAAGATCAAGAAAAATAATAACAACAGATGCTGGAGGGTATGTGGAAAGGAGGGATCACTACTACACTGTTGGTGGAAGTGCAAACTCATTCAAACACTATGGAAACCAGTATGGCAGTTCCTCAAAAGACTAAACAGAGCTCCCTTATGACCCAGCAATTTCACTAGTTGGCATTTACCCAACCGTCCAGAACCAAGGGCATACTAAATCCACTAGCACAACGATGTTCATTGCAGCACTATTTACCATAGCAAAAATATGGAACCAACCTAGATGTCCCTCAGTTGATGAATGGATCAACAAGATGTGGTATTTGTACACAATGGAATTCTATGCTGCTATCAGAAAGAATGACATTGCCCCATTTGTTAGGAAATGGAAAGACTTAGAAAAGATCATAGTAAGTGAAGTAAGCCAGACTCAAAGGAACTTAGGCTCAACGGTTTCCCTCATTTGTCATAATCAGTAGCTCTCTTAGCAGAGATTTGCAATAGAGCAAAACCTTGAAACAAAAGGCCATATAGTAGGATGCTAAATGAAAGGATCTCTAGGATACAGAAACATAAGCCATATAATGAATGATTGTTGCTCTTAAGGTACTATGTTATCTCTCATCTCGTTTGCTGT
The DNA here is from genome assembly GCF_031878675.1 of Megascapheus bottae. Taxonomy (NCBI): domain Eukaryota; kingdom Metazoa; phylum Chordata; class Mammalia; order Rodentia; family Geomyidae; genus Megascapheus; species Megascapheus bottae. The sequence continues at coordinate 25,024,658 of NC_143517.1, forward strand.
CCCTTGGTTATCTCATTGTTACATTATCTCACTTTGTTACCTGATATATTGGATATATTTGTATTTGGTTATTTGAAATTGGATAGGGAACGGGGAAAACAAGTTGAGGGGTGGGGATGGGGGGGAGGGAAATGGGGACCAAGACATGTGAAAGGGTATCAATGTATGGGAATTAATGCACCATCTATCTGGCAAATATCATGTAACCCTTCTATTAATTATAATAAAAATATATGAAAAAAAACTAAATCCGTATCTTATTCCTTGTTTTACTGTGACAGAAAGATTAACACAAACAAAATTAAATAAATACAACTAATTTTAACATTTTGTTTGGGATGTTTTGTTACTTTTGAATATTTTTTTTTGCCAGTCCTGGGCTTGAGCTCAGGGCCTGAGCACTGTCCTTGGACTTTCTCAAGGCTAGAGCTCTACCACTTGAGCCTCAGCACCACTTCCGGCTTTTTTCTATGTATGTGGTACGGAGGAATCGAACCCGGGTCTTCATGCATGCTAGGCAAGCACTTTAACCACTAGGCCAAACTCCCGGTCCCAAAATTAAAGTTTTTTTTTTTTTACTTTCTTTCAAGCTTTAACATTAACCTACTATGTTTGTATTATTAAGTTCTTTATGGAATAATTTTATATAGATTTGACATTTTCTCATATGAAGAGACAAAATATAATATTATGCTATTTCACACATATATGAGATAATTTAAAAATAAGTAAATGGAATAGGATGTATACCTGGAAAAGAAACTCAGCTTCAACTTTGTCTTTTTTTCTCAAATTGTGGGTCCTACAACTTATAAGTAAATAAGATAAATAGGTAAAATAAATAGACTAGCTTTCATATCCATATTGATTCTTATTTTATATAAGCTCAAAAAGATGGGCATTAATGTTTATTCCAGCATATTTATGTAAAGCATTGTTAAATAGCTGTCTCATATATAAAATAATAAGTGCTTTGTAATTTCAGTTGAAATTTCACTAAATAGAAATTAAACGGAATTTTCTTTTATCTGTGATACTAAGAATCAAAAACAGCACTTTGTCACTGAGCTAGTGAGATACATCCCCAGACCTCAGATTTCTGAGTCAAGGTTTGACTGTTTAGCCAGTTGGCCTCAAGCTAACCATCCTCCTGTCTTTGGTTCTCCAGCATTGAGATTACAGGTTTTCACGATCACATTTTATTTTTAAGAGAAAAGGAAAAAATAACAGTTAACACATAGCAGATTATTTTCCTATACTATTATTGCTTATTAAATGACCCAGTGAATTTCAGTTTAGAAATACTAAGAAGGTCATGGCAGCTAGGAATGTCTATGGTATTCTAACAGTCAAATGTTTAGACAGTATTGTAGACAGCTTTGCAATACTAATATGCTTAATATACTTACTAATATACTAATATACATGTTGTAGAATGATGAGGTGGTCCTTACAGACTGTCATATTTTCACAATTCTCACTTTAAAATAAACTACTAGGAGGGAACAAGAGAGCTTAATGCACTCAGTGCACTGACTGTTTGGTGGTGCGGAGGGGCTTGGGAAAAAAGCCAGAATGGTTAACACTGAGGGATGGTCCAGTTTTTTTACTCTTTTTTTCCATCTTCCCTCTCACTCCCATTTCTGCAAAGCAGATCACTCCAAAATTACTAATTGTTTATATGGTCTATTAGCATTCACAATCATTCTAGCACATATATTTGCTTTTTCAATATTTCCCTTTTGGAAGAGGATATATGATTATAGACCATCATAAGCTAAAATAAACAATTTGATGACTTATAACCTCTCTAGGCAGTGGGCAATGACTATCTTTCAGTCACTAGCTTTTTGTCAATATACACACACAACATAAACTTTCTGTGTGAAAATTTCTAATCCATCAAATGAATATAATTTTACTTCACACCATTTGTTTGAAGAATATTATATATTTGAGGAAGTTAATGTACTAACTTTAAACTAATGTGTGGTATACACAAAAGTACTCCAGGAAATACAGGATATGACTGTAATGCATTTCTTTCAGATCTAACAATCTTGGGTAGGCATGGCAGCTTATTTCTATAATCCAAGTTACAGGAGAGGCCTTGTTTGGAGAGCTTGAGCTTTGAGGCCAAGCTAATGCGAAGCTCCTCAGACCCCATCTCAAGCAATAAAAAGCCCATATTTTCCTGTTGTGTGTGGGGAACAGGATGATCATAGTTCAGGGCAGTGGAACACAGTGAAATCCTATGTAAACAATAACAAGGACATAGGAGTGTGACTGAATCACAAGAATTGGGCTCAAGTCCTTGGGACCATATACATAGAAAAAGCCAGAAGTGGTAGTATGGCTCAAATGGTATTAATCTAGCCTTGAGAAATCTCAAGGACAGTGCCCAGGCCCTGAGTTCAAACCCCATGACTGGCAAAATAAAGAATAGATAAATAGATAAATAAAAAAGCAAAATTAAAAATGACTGTAAACATGACTTAAGTGAGTGTCTGCTTAGCATGCCCAAAGCCTGAATTTTAACCCAAGTAATGTAAAATAAATAAATTATACTAATAAGGAGACTTAAGAGTAATTAATTTCTAACTATCTATCATTTTATTGATATTAATTTTAGTAGGTTCAAGCTTTCTCATTTAATGTTCACCTGCACCTCATCATGTTAATGTTTTACCTTCAGTTCATATCATGAGAAATTCAGTTCCAGTCCCCTGTATGTTTAACTTCACAATTTCTCTTTTGATTCATGGTGATTGGGTTAATAGTTAGCTTTGTTCTTATGGTAGACTTTATATTTACATCCATATTAACCCATCTAATGTTGCTTAGATTTTTATGTTTTTATCACGGTCCTCAACTATACTGACTTAAATTAGTACAACTCTTTCATATAATGAACTGACTTCACAACTAATGAACCTTGAGCTCCTAAATCAAATTGTTATTAGAGAAAAACCTCTAATATTTGCTTTATTTCTTAAATTCCACTCTCTTGTTATTGTCACTTATCAATACTCCAAGAACATATAAAATATAAGCACAGACAACCCCCCCCCCACACACACACAAACATCTAGTGTGATAGTGGCTTGTGTTCACAGTATCAGATTTGGCTTATGAGAAAGACTTGCTACGTATCTTCAGATTCACATATAGTACCAATTATCTCTCATGACTTCGGTGACTTGTATTACCATAAATGAGCAAGAACTAATGTATTTCTGTTCTGATATAATAAGATTGCAATAATTACCTAATAATTATGAATGGAATTAGTTATTTTTTAGGCATTTAACCATCTCTTAGTCAAATTGGATTCATCTGCTGCATGTGAAGTCTTCTGCCTAATGCATTCTCTGTATTTATTGGTCAATTAATTTGTTCTATTTTATTTTATTTTGCTGTTTCCTTTTTAAATCCAAAGGTATAACAACATGCTGTATCTGGACTGCTCTGGTGAAAGTTAAGTATTGCCTTTTGAATTTCCAATTCCAAAGAAGATAAGTGACAAATGACATAGTAATTTTCCTATTTCTTCCTGTTCATAAAACATTGATAATATGATTTTTACCTTCCCTTTGTTCTCAATTAAATGAAATGCTGCAATACAATTAACATGCTCTTGCAATTTAGGGTTTCTTTAGAGGTTTCTCTTGTCTCTGATTAACAGCATTTTCCATCCATTCTGAGAACCCCCAACTGCTATTCAGGATGTTCCATTATGCCTGCCAGCTATAAATACAATTGTGAACCAATATCATTTTAATTGTTTCACTAATAACTTGTTTTAAATGATTCAACAGTCATCAGGAAAGATAAGTGCTCTTGTACCCTGCAGGCTTATGGGCAGGATCCTATGAAGCCACGTGGAGAGCTGTATCAGAATAATGAAATCTTATGCAGAAGATAATGACAAAGCACTCACATTGCCGTAAAGATAAATGAAAACAGTAGATCTTCTTTGCTCACTAATATAACATCCATTTCTAGCTCCCATTTCAATCTCATTGACCATCCAAACAGATTAATGCACAAATACATGTAAGCAACATGTCCCATAGTAGCAGCCATATGCTCCCCTTATTTTTTTCCAGGCAGACTGTGAATGATGGAGTTAACGAGCTTTACAAATGCTCTTGTTAATTAACAAAAATTGTTACTTTCTCATTTTTTGGGGGGGGGAGGTTTATAAATTAGACTTAATTACACCACATAATTGCAACTGCCAGGCACTGAACAACTCCTTCTCATTCCGTTCTTTTAGTGACAAATCAACAATTGCAACCCTTGCCTATTTGTGTGGATGAATTTAATAAGCAAACAGCCCTTTTATGTTAATGGTTTACTGGCATTCATGGGCCTGGTAGGAGAAATGTGCTCGGGGAGGGCTTACTAATGGTAGCACATAATCACATTAATTAAAATATAACTGCCATTTAAAGATTTGTAGTGTGGAATTAGAGCATGTTGGGAACCAAGAAAAGCAAGCTAGAGTGCATATTAGCACTATTACTTCGTGTTCCCTGCACAGCAGTCAGCAACCTCGTGTGTCATAAATGTAATTTATGAGTGCTATTTGCTTTGAAATATATGTTTTTAGTTCACTTATTAGAATGCAAAAATTTGCAGTGTCTGCTTCATGAGGTTCAAAATAAATTCACTAAAAGCTGAGCCTCGTGATCTGCTTTTAACAAATCCCTCAACAATGATTTTTTAATTATGATTTTTTAAAATTTCTTATAATAAAACCGACTGTCTCCTTTTCTGAAGACAAATTTAAGGATCAATGCTATGAATTATAGACGTCTAGTTATATAGCGGTAGGCAATTTTTATTGGATCTCTAATAAATATCATTCTCAGTTTTATCTCTTTGTTCTTGAAAAGGTTGGTGAAAACATCTAAGTGTTTAAAGGTGGGCACATGCAGAGAAGATGGTTGAGAAATTTTCCTATCAGTTTTACAGCAGTCCTTGATCTAAATCAGCCTGCCTTCCATGTCACCTACAAAAGGCTAGGAATGTACATAGGGTTAGTTGTCAAAGGATCATGACAATACCTTGGAGAACAATTCTCACTCGATTGTTAACAATTGAGTAAGAATTCTAGTTTAAAGAAGTAGCTTACTGGGACCAAATTGCACCTTATTAAAATCTTTACCTTTGCCAGTGTAAAGTTTACAGTCAGCTATTATTTTCCTTCATTCAACCAACCAGTTCAGGACCATAAATTCTAAAAGTACAAACTTAGCTTTCTAGTAGATGGGATGGACTGAAATCGAGTATTTGTATCTCTTGTAAATTATGTGCTGCTGTTTTCTTTTCTTTTTTTTTAGTAAACTTCTGAAAGAACTTTCTAAACTTTTTCTTTCTTTTTTTTTTTTTTGGCCAGTCCTGGGGCTTGAACTTAGGGCCTGAGTGCTGTTCTTGGGCGTTCTCAAAGCTAGAGCTTTACCACTTGAACCACACACTGCACCACTTCCAGCTTTGGTTATATGAATCAAACCCATGTGTTTGTGCATGTTAGTCAAGCATTCTTACCACTAAGCCAAACTCCCAGTTCAGTGTTCTGAGAGAACATTCCATCACCAATAACTTTGAATATGGTATACCTAATAAGACAATTGCTCTGCTAGAACACCTACCCTTGAATCAACAAACAACCTACCAGACTAATGGACTATACCTGGTAATATTGATGGAGTTCCTGAGACAACAGTGATCTCAAGACAAGTCCTGCTTCTTTGGCCTGGCAAGTCTGCATTAGGCTCGTTGGGTCCAAATAGGATATGCCCTGCCATTACAGCTGTTTTTCACATAGAATAAGAGAAGACAAGCTGGGTTCTGTGGCTCACCCCTGTGATCCCAGCTACTCAGGGGGCTGAAATCCAAGAATCAAGGTTCAAAAGACAGCATCCACACAGCACAAAAGGACCTGAGATGCTTATCTCCAATTAACCTCTAGGAAACAGGAAGTGGGGCTTGGCTCAAGGGTAGAGTGGTATCCTTGAGCTGAAGAACTCAGGAACAGTGCCCAGGCCAAGTTCAAGCCTCATGGCTCACAAAAAAAAATAAAGCGAGGGGGAGGGGGGAGAGAGAGAGAGAGAGAGAGAGAGAGAGAGAGAGAGAGAGAGAGAGAGAGAGAGAGAGAGAGAGAGAGAGAGAGAGAGAGTGAGAGAGAGAGAGAGGGAGGGAGGGAGGGAGAGAGGGAGAGAGGGAGAGAGGGAGAGAGGGAGAGGGAGGGAGGGAGAGAGAACATTAAAACATTTATCAGGGTTCTGTTGCAACTTCCCACTGCCATTTTCTTACTTAGTTAATTTGAACTTAAACTTAGTGTCATGGCAATGTTGGGTAGACACTTTGACAAGGGAAAGGCTTCCTCTTCCTAAATAAAACTTTCATTGTACCTTGCTTTTACTTTTCACATATAGATAATACATAGTTCACATTGTACTTCTGAAAGTTGTATATATACTGTAGAAATGTCATTTCTGAAGTATAGTGTACTTAGCCAGTGGTAGTCATGGAATCTCTTGCCTGGAATGCTGTCCAAACATGGTCCAATTCACTCACTTAACCAATTAAGGGTTTTCAACTCATCCACACAAATCACAAGTGATCCATTTGAGTTCATATAACCATTGAATACATCAACATGGTAAACCTGGGAGAAATATGTAGCTCTTTGGATTATCACCTTATTTCCTAAAGAATTTACTTAAACGAAAGCCTAAGAAAAGCTTAGTTTGAGATTTTCATTTTGTTGTGATTATAGTAGTGTGTGTGTTTCATTTCCTTTTCTTTTAATTTGGTTTAATAAGCAACCGTTGATATTCCCTAGACTAGTCCCCAAAGGATCATTATCTGAAAGATGCAATGCCCTGTGTTGCAATTGTCTAGTTTGTTAGGAAATAAAATATAGAAATGCATATATTCAGCTTAACACAGAAAATTTTTAAGTAGTGATATGTGCTAGACGTTTCAGAAATAGAGACGTTCTAATCAGCATCCATTAAAAATGGGTGGTTATATTCAGAGTGGAGAATATATGAAGCAGAATAAAATGCAATGAACTACATCTGCCTTTATACTGTCACAGACTGGAGACATTAGCAAAAGCATAGCAGGAAATGAGGGTTCAGTTGAAATCTCATGACTTTTATGGGGCAGTGGATCAAATGGTGCAACATCATTGTCAAGTTCTATAAGGGAGTAAGATCATATATTAAATTATTAGGTGACAACCCAAACAGCTATTTACAGACACGTAAATCTAGTCAAAACATTTTTAAAAAGAAATGTACCCAGAAAAGACTGAGAAGAGAAAGTTGTGGTTTTGGTTTGTTTGTTTGTTTTTGTTTTTTCCAGTCCTGGGGCTTGAACTCAGGGCCTGAGTGCTGTCCTTGAGCTTTCTCAAGCCTGGAGCTCTACCACTTGAGACATAGCGCCATTTCTGCCTTTTTTTCCCTATGTATGTGATATGGAGGAATCAAACTTAGGGCTCCTCGGCTAAGACAAATTTCTATCCCCCAATGCTTTTTGTTTCTTTTTTTTAAACTTGAGTAAATATTTCTATTTTAAAGAATGAGAGGAAAATAATGTAACTCTTTTCAAGGCTTTAAATTGTTTCCAATTGACCCTATTCCCCTCTTCGCTTTTGATATCTGCTCTACTTTGAAGAGGCAATGCCTTTTGTTTGATTTAGTACATTGGTTGCAAGATAAGGAAAATCACTTTTAAATATTGTACTACCAAAAATCTACTTACTAATCTTGAATTTAGATCTCACCTCTATCATTTTACTAATTGTATTATTTACTTGCTGGCCGTGCTAATTTAGACAAGATGTGAACCTCTTTCAGATAGTTTTCTGAATCAGAAGTACCATTTCATATTTAATAATGCACTCAGCTGGTTTATTTCAGGTGTTTATTCTAACATGGTGGCTGTAACATAAATTATCAGAAAGTGATATTTTATAACTGCTGCTGGCTAAAAAGCAGGGTTAAGAAGAACTGCACAGGCAATTGAGGCTTTGTAAACATCTTCGCTTCGAAGATTGTGAACAGTAATTCTGTGAGTACCCTAACATGTGGTATCATGTTGATGCTGAGCAAGTACCTAAGAAATATTTTTCCAATGTATTCAAAAAAATATTAATGAATGTCTCTGTCATTCCTCCCACAGATAAAAAGGCCCCTGACTTGCTCTTACAGTCATGTACTTAAACTGAAAGGAAATTTCACCTGCAACAGTGCATGCTTCACTAAATGTTAAATGACAAGGCAGGGTTTGCAGTAATGAGATCGGGGAATGTCATCACTCCACAGGCACTGAAGCCAAGTTCATTGCAATTCAATGCTACAGCATGGGGACTTGGGATGCTTAATTTAGTGCTATCATTATTGTTTTTATATGAGAAGGGTTTTAGAATTGGAAATTGCCACTCCCAAGCTTTCTTGGAGTGTCCTTATTCCAAGAATGGGTAAGTGGTTTCTTTGGGCCATTACTGATATCTAGATCCCATGTACCAATTTCCTATGTTAGAAGAAGCTAGCATCTGATTATGGCTGACAGACTGGTATGGGGTGAGGATTATTCTCCAAATCAGAGCATGAATATGAGACTGACTCCCTGTACAAGTTTCCCTTCTAGTTAGAAAAGACATTTTGAAAATTAAGAATTTGGGGGATCCAATTTTAACCACACTTTTAGTCTTCACATAATTCCAAAATATTTTCAAATATGTTTAAATGAATCAGTATTCATTAACTGTGCAGTGACTATTAGATGTTGTCTCATCAATGATAATGAAAATGCATTACATTCTACTATACTAAAATATTGTCAGCACAACCAAACATCACTGAAAGTGGGAATTGGTTGAGGAAACTGCTTGGATTGCTTAGGGGAGATTAAAATACTAAATGACTTATAGTTGTAAACCATCTGGGTTTTTACTAAGTAGACTGAACAACAAAGTCTTCACTTAATGTCTTGAATGACCATCTGGGAATATGGAGTGCCATATGGCCGCTAATTTCACTGTGTGGCTAAAATACAGTCTATATCCCCACTCTGACAGCTTCAAGTTATGACACTCTTCCAAACTTGGCAGTTACTCCAGAATTAGATTTCAGCTTGAAATAAAATTATCTGGTTGAACAATTGACCTAAGACCAAGTGTCAAGTGTGACTACAAGGTCTAGTGAAAGTAATGTGCCTAATATTCCTCTCCCTGCTGCTCTGCTCAGTCACAGACAAGTGTGTGCCTCGGTTTTCCTTTCACATGATTGTCTTTCTTGTGCATGATTGTATATTGTATTGCTAAATGTCCTTTGTTGAAATACATATATATGTATATATACTTGTATGTATATATATACTAGCATATTTTGCTGCATCCTAAAATACTAAAACATCGAAAGACAGATAAAATAGGTACTTGATAAAATAGTACAATAGAAACCAATGGAGGGAATTTATCTACATAGCTAAATATTAGGATCTATGGTTGCTCAGAGTGAAAGACATATATATTTATCATGCAAAGCAATATAGTCTATGAATAATAGAACTGCTGAAACCATTTCATTTAAAGATTGTGTACTGAGCCAAGGCTTCCAAGTTTCCACACATTCTCTACAATTTAGAAAATCATTAATAATGAAATAATTTTGAAAGAAACAGAAAGACAACTTCTGATATGACTAAAGATTAAGGTGAAGATTTCTACTAGTCATATAGAAGTTAAAAGCAAATTGAAACTTTTAACAATGTAACAAAATATTAAAACTCATTTCCTTTGTGTCACTTGCAATGAAGCAAAGCAAAGGAGGGAAATTATAACAATGAGATTCAGTCATTGCCTTTTGTCTATAATATGAAGCTAGAATTGATGGGAAAAGCCATTAGAAAGGATTTTTTTTTTAGAAATACTAATCATTAGGTCTTGAGAAAAGTAGGATTTTAAAAGGAAAAACAAAACAATGAACCACATGTAGTCGTCAAAACTCTCAGAAAGCTTGAGTTTATGTTTTCTGGAATTTAGAAATTATTTGATGTTTAGAAGTAAATTTTACTGGCATGCACTTAACTTAATCTTGGAGAGAGAGATTTTTTTTTTTAAAGTTGAATGTAGGCTGGGAGTTTGGCCTAGTGGTAGAGTACTTGCCTAGCATGCACAAAGACCTGAGTTCGATTCCTCAGTATCACATACATAGAAAAAAAAAAGCCAGAAGTGGTGCTGAGGCTCAGATGGTAGAGCTCTAGCCTTAAGAAAGTCCAAGAACAGTGCTCAGGCCCTGAGGTCAAGCCCAGACTGGCAAAAAAAAAAAAAAAAAAAAAAAAGAGAGAGAGAGAGAGAGAGATGGCATTTGGGGCCGGGAGTTCGGCCTAGTGGTAGAGTGCTTGCCTAGCATGCATGAAGCTCTGGGTTCGATTCCTCGGTACCACATAAACAGAAAAAGCCAGAAGTGGCACTGTGGATCAAGTGGTAGAGTGATAACCTTGAGTGTTGGGGGCCGAGTAAACATGTCTAATAACTTTCTGCTGAGGCTTGTAGTAGAGATAAAACACATGGATCTCTTTGTCCTGTCCATCTTGTATACTGACAGGCTCCCTCACCCAATATAAGGAGGAGGGATTTAGGGAATAAAGAGAAGAGAGCTCTTCCTGTCTTGATGAAACTGCGTGGCGTCTCTGTTTGTGCTCCGGGGTAAGAGGCTGGGTGCGGGAGGACATTGGGCCCCTTCCTCTCCAGGCTTGGCCTGGTCAGGTGTGTTTTTCCCCATCCCCCTACTAGTAGAGGGGGACAGGGGACGAAGGACCCCGACAGTTGAGCACCGAAGCCCTGAGTTCAAGCCCCAAAACTGGCAAAAAAAAAGAAAGAAAAAGGAAATAGTAAAAGCATCATGAACAATAGAAAAGGTTTAAGTTTTCCAGACTAAGCTAAGAGTATGCGGCCAAAATCCCAGAGAGGATTACAATTTTAAGAGATCGAATGACACAAGAACTATAAAACAAGATTTGTATTATATATCTCAGCAAAGGAAGGATCACTTTTGGAATTAGAAAATACCAAGTAGGTTCAAGTGCTAAATTAAAATAGAATCATTGTGTACAATACTTCCTTACCTCTCTTACCTCAGACCTTGAGAGGCTCCAAACAATGTAGTATATTATATGAAAGATGAACTAATTGGATCAAAGTTCAGAGAAGTTTCATGCCATTATTAGTTTAATTCTAAATGCATAATACCTAGAAAAAATGGCTTACGGTATAAAAGAAACAAAAAGCTATTAGCTATCATTTTGTTTGAGAGATGTGTCTAAGTCCTCTGAGATGTGAAGAAGTCAGTGGGCAAATAAACCTGGTTCCATATCTAACCTATATTATATAAGGGGCATTCATTCAGAAGAATATAATGTCACAAAAGAAAAATCTTACGTGAATAGATATCCACAATAAGTGGATATATATTTTACAAACAAATATCAGAGCTCAGCAATTCTGAAAAGGAAGTGGGTGGAGAAGTTATTGTAGAAGACCAGGTGGAAGCCTGAAAAGCTAATGATATCTAGGAAAAAGCCACAGCTAAAGGAATACCATCTAGGTATCTTCCTCCAATGAAAAATATGGAAGGGAAAACACCTTTTTTTTTGCCAGTCCTGGGATTGAGCTCAGGGCCTGAGCTCAAAAAAAGTCCTTGGACTTTTCTCAAGGCTAGAGCCCTACCACTTGAGCCTCAGCACCATTTCTGGCTTTTTTCTATGTATGTGGTACCGAGGAATCGAACCCGGGTCTTCAAGCATGCTAGGCAAACACTTTAACCACTAGGCCAAACTCCTGGCCAGAAAACACCTTCTTTCTCTGTTCTTGTTATTACAGTAAACAGGCTGAATGCAATTCTTGGAAGAAAAACATTTCCCCATCTCCACCCAGTCTTCCTCAAGCATATTCAAGATAATGCCTAAGATGAATTCACTACTAATGATAAAAACTATTCATGAAAATTTGGTACTATAAATGGGTGCACCATTTGACAAAGGTATAATTACTACCGGAGAAAACAGTCAATTGAATAGTTACAATAGGTTCTCAAATTAGCATGTTTCTGTTCTGAGAAAGGTATGTGCACAATCAAAAAAATCAATGAACATTACAAAACTAAAAATTCATTTATATTGAGCATGCAGAAATAAGTACGTGAGATAAATAGCTAATTGGTTATATCAAAAAAGAAAATTATTGGATGGGAAGTTGAACTAACTGCTCATGAACTAATGTCACCAATATATAATTCATTTCCTAAAGCATGGCCACAGTCAAGTCTGGTTTCAAGCAGGGAGAAATATGATTCTGATTTGTGAATTCCTTTCTAAAAGGGAAGGACTCACCCTAGTGTCAGGATGGGCAATAAAAGAAAACAAATGGACAGGAGGTACTGCTGAAAGAAATTACAAGGAATTATTTGTTTCTCAGAATTACAGACAGACATTTGTGCTTTTAAATGTAATTAATTTTGTTGCAGAGGTGCTGCAAAGAAGAGTTGCAGTTACATAAGTAAGATAACGAGTGCATTTCTTGTCAAACCATTCCTTGTTTTGCTTCTACTACTCCCTCCCCCCACACACACAGTGGTAAAGTCAATTGCCACCCTAGTGTCTTGTGAGTATCCTTGTTGCATTGGTTCAGACATTTGTATTTTATGGAGAAGATTTACTACAAGTATATACTAGATGTTTAGCATAGTTTCAAAAGGAAATAAAAAAAGTCTTGTCATAATTACATTTAAGTTATAAAAGCAGAACCAAGTTAATGAGAGCATGACAACTTTTGACATGAAAAATTGAAATGTACATTAGCAAAAGATAAATAAAATGAAAGTTCAGAAACAAAAAGGATTACAAAATTAGTCAAATTCCATATAGAATTATGTATTAATGATTTGAAAAAACTTTTGCCATAGTACAAAAGGTAAGCTTCTACATTAGTCTAAGGGAAAATATAGTATCTGTATTTGAACTAGCATCATATTTGAGTTCTCTTTGCACAAATGTTTTCTTTGAAATGTATGCAGAACATAAGGAAACAAATAGATGACTTAAATATGAAAAAAAATGAAGCATTCTTTCTCTCAGATCCTTAGATGATTCTCAGATGTACAAAATAAATAAAGCAGCTGTCTTTAAAAGATAGATATATCTGCCAGGCGTGGTGGTTCATGCCTGTAACCTAGATACTCAGGAGGCTGAGATCTGAGGATCTTCATTGAAAGCCATACAGGGCACTAAAGAACATGCATCTCTTATCTCCAATTAACCTCTAGAAAACAGGCCTGGGGTTGTGGCTCAAGAGGTAGAGCTGAAGAGCTCAAGGACAGTGCCCAGGACCAGAGTTCAAGCCCCATGACGGACAAGAAAAGAGATAGATATTCTGATTATTTTTAGAGCTGTATGCCAAGAATAATCAACAATTTTCATCTGCCTGAGAAAGGACAATTTCATGTCTTTACATTGTTAAAAACAAATAAAGGTTTCAGAGAAGAAATCTAAAAGTAATGTGAATAGAACAAATCATTAGCAGTAGGTTGTCTGCTTAAACTATGAGAATTGTAAAATATATATTATTTAAATACTATATTCTAAAAATAAAAGACCTAAGAGAAATATTATTATTATTATTATTATTATTACTATTTTAGTTGTGGGGCTTGAGCTCTGGGCTTTGGCAAAGTCCCTGAGCTCTTCAGCTCAAAGCTAGCACTCTACTAGTTGAGCCTCTGTGCCGCTTCCAATTTTCTACTGATTAATTGGAGATAAGAGTCTCACAGACTTTCATACCCAGGCTGTCTTTGTACCATGATCTTCAGATTTCAGCCTCTCAAGTAGCTTGGATTTCAGGCATAAGCCACCAGCACCCAGCTGGAAACATTATTTAAGAAGACCTCTTGCAACTGCTTTCAAAGTGACTATTCACATTCCTTAAATCAAATGTGTGTACTGTCTTTGGAGCACCTCTGGGGTACAAATTTTCACCTACTTCAGATTGACTCTCATTCTTCATGGGCCAAATATTCACAAACTTTTATTCTTATACAAGAGGAATTGAGCAGATGTTAGTCAACAGAAAGTCAAATTACAGAACTTTGTTTTCAAATTTCAATTTAACATATACCTGGTAGTAACAGTTTAACTCTGGTTAAAACATATATGGATTATTAAGTAAGAATGAAGAACACAACCTCAAAACAAGTGAAAGTTTAATAGGTAAACTATAGCATTTGAAATGGTATATTTGAGGGAAAAAATCTTATCCGGTGTATGCACTCATCTTTCATCAATACCTCTTCTTTATAATCTGCTTCATGATTTTACCATCATTTTTGAGGGGCTCCTAGATGCTCCTAGTTGATAAAAATCCTGAGGGTCTAAAGTGCATAATAGATGAAATCTCAACTGTTCCTTATGCAGTCCACTGCAGAAGGCAACACCATTGACCTTGCTTTGTTGAAACAAAGTTTGTCTATCTTAGTGACCATTCCTGGAAAAGGTAGAATCTAAGTCAAATATAGCCAACTTACTTATTGTTAATTGCATATGATGTAAAAAGTTACCATATGATAAGCTTCAAAAAATCAATAGACATTGCATCTTTTATAAGAAAAGTGAACTTCCATTTGTCAATCTGACCATTTTTACACAATCAAGGCTCAACTTTAACCTTGGTTGAGTAAACTACCACAGCCTAAGAATGGACATTTGATCTTACTGCTTTCCAACATGTGGACAATTCAGGAACAGTAAAACATGGTCCCTTCTAGAAGGTATTATATTAAGGGAAAGAAAAACAGAGTAATTTTGGAGACTACGTAATAGAAACTAGCCCTGACACAAAAAGTGCTTTAGGGACTATTAGAGGATTGAGGTTACAGCTAAGAGGTGAGTTTTGGGGCCAAGATTTTCATGAAGATGATGCTTGACTAAAATTTTTAAAATGTGATTAAGAATTAATAGGGAAATGAGAGGGAAATGATAGGGCAAAGAGGTGATGGGCTTATACAAACTGTGAAAAATATATATGGGCTTATACAAACTATAAAAATATATAATATCATGTACACGTAGGCAGAGAAAATGAAAACTCATTTCCCTACCACAAGTGCATAGAGGAAAACGTTGAGGCTAAAGTTAGGGAAGAAGGGAGAGGTAAACTTGTAGAGTCCTATCATCCTCAGCAAATATTACAAGTATGTGCCATTATGTTGTGTGTGAATTGACAGAATCAAACTTTCTAGAGAAGCTCAGACATGAAGGAGTATAAGTCTTATCATTGGGGACATGAAGGAAGGGGAATTTCAGAGAGTAGAATATAATGTACAACACAAAAAAATGAAATAATGGGAAATAGACAATTGTGTTTGAGATAGTGAGAGGTTAGGTTGGCAATTCTGCTATTACTGTAAAAAAAAGACTACAATTTTTCGCCAACAGAAAGTGGGATGCTAACTTTTCTTTGAGAAAGCCATTGGCTTCTTCAACAGCGCACTCAAAGCCTATTTTCATAGTGATGACCCTTATAATCAGAATAAAAGCAAAAGGAAAGGATATGAAAGATAAGACATGACATTTAAAAAAGAAGACTCAATGGAGTCAAGTCGATTGAGTCTTTAAGAAAATATTCAGGACACGAGATTATGGGAGATAAACATAAATAAATGTTTAACAAATAGCATATACTTTTTCAAATCTCTTTGATAACAATTTCAAATGCTTTCAAACTGACCATTTTGGAAGTGTAAAAGTACTGTTCCCATACATGCCAGCTAGAGTTCAAGCCAAAGCCTTGTGGTTACTCACTAGATCAATGCTTATCCACACAAAGTGTGAACTGGTTTCCACTGGTCAAATATAGGAGTGGCAATATTACCGATTCTTCACTTGAAAGGCTGTGGAGTTGGTTCCATTGGGAATTCATTTCCTGTATGTTTTTGTGTTCTGTCATGTTGTTTAGCATAACATGGTGTTCATCAGAGAATTCACGTCAGATTTAAATTCTGGCATGTGACTATAAAGTTTTATATAGAAAGGATGCTGTTTAACAGTTTATGTTATATAAAAACAGTTTATTTCGGGGGAAAGGGTCACCAAGATTGAATCAGTAATTTTTCTTTTCTGACATCAGTATAAACTGCTTCCTGCTTAGATGCATGCATTAAAAAGTTAGTTTAATACCTTTGAAATGCCTCAGCATTGCCGTCTCTGCATTTAGAAATGAGCGTTATAAAATGTCACGACAATATAAATAAAAAGAGAAAAATAATTGAAGTACAAGTCATTTATACATCATTGTGATTATTATTGCTAGTGATAATAACATCTGTAGATGATAAACATACAAATAAACGTATATTTTTCCAATATATATGCTGATAAAGTCACTTAAGCGAATTAAAACCTGGTATTCTCTACAGGCAGTACATTATCTTCTATAAATACAAATAATTATGAAAGAAGTCAATTGTCAGAATTTATTAAGTTGTCTACCTTACATCCATCTTGCTATGAAGCATTAAAAGGCAAGTTGGGGAGAAAAGAATATTTCAAATTATTGAGTTATAAATGCTTCACAAACCAATTCTTTTGATGAACTAATTTCCTGATCAGAGAAATACTATAGAACTTTTGATCATTGTATATTTTTTCCATGTGCACTTCTTTCAAGTTCAAGCCTGGATTATCTTGAGTTTGTTGCTTTTCCTCCATTAAATTGTTTGAACCCTATCTCAAAGACTGAGCCATGCTTATGTTACATAACACCCAAGGGGAAATTTGTTTCCTGCAGAGATTCAGTTAAAAAGATGCCTTTCCACATAAAGAACTTTAATTTTTTCTGAATACACATTTTTTCCTCCTGAATGTTAAAATCTGCTTTTCATTATAGCATAATGGCACGTGTTTTTGCTGGGGCATTGTGATCCAAAGCTTACCTCAACAGGGTCACTTTGCAGTCTCCTAAAGTTAATCTGAAGAGCAAAGCTTAGGAGGAACAGTTCAATAAGCTCAAATTCAGCCAGGCAAGGCACAGGACTGTGCTGTCCTAGTGGAGTTGTGTTTATCAACATGCACAGAAGTTCTCACCGCACACGCTGGGAATTTCTTATCTAATTGTTTCTAATTAATTCCACATTTCCAAAGACAACCAAGTTAAAAGTTTTTATTTGCACAAGGTTAAGTGAAGAAAAAAAAGAAAAGTATTCTTTGATATTTTTACTCATCTAACTGCTAAGCTTTCATTTTGTGCAAAAAGAAAAAAAAATAAAACATTATTTGGTAACAGAATTTTTTTAGATAACTCCTTTCTTTCTTTGCTTTTTCTTCTTTCTTATTCCTCACTTCCTTCCTTTTTTGTTTTGTTTTGTTTTTCTCTCAGTTTCTCTGTTTCTATTTCTGTTTTTGTGTGTCTGCCTCTCCGTCTCTCTTTGTGTCTGTGTGTCTGTCTGTCTTTCTCTATCTACGTATCTATGTATCTGTCTATCATCATCTATCTAACTCTATCTCTCTCTCTGAAAGCAAGTATACAGGTACTAGGATTTAAACTCAAGGCTTTGTCCTTTTGGGAAAGCACTCTAACATTTGGGCTATGTCTTCAGTCTTTTTGCTTAGGTAAAAGCAAAAAGATATTGCAAATATTTGCAAAGAAGAAACTAAAAGATATTAAAACAAAAAAAAGATATTATTCAGATATTGCCTAAGGCATTTCGTTGGTGCCCACTTGACATAAGTAGTTAGGATTGTGCTGTCATACCTTGCTAGATAACTTTTAAATAGTGTATAATATGGCCATTTTATAAAGCTGTTATGCTTAATGATTAAACTTTTCCATGTTTGTTACTATTCAACTATAAGTAAAGTAGGTAAACGTGTGGCATGGTGAAAATTCTGCTCAATGAAGTTTCAATTAGAAATTTCTTCTATTTATTAATAAATATCACAACCAATCCAAAAGAAGATGCAGTACTACAATTGCACATATGTAAAGGTTAAAGATTTGCAGAAACCAGAAAGACATTCATGGTTTTATCTGACCAAGAATGGATTATTATTCTTTTATATCAATTCTTTGAGAGGGAAAAAAGAGATTAGTCAAAGAACATGAGTTTTAATTTCAATCCCTCATCATCATTAAGAGGAAAAGTGATTAAATATTTAGCACTCACAGCTCTCTGTGGAGTGGTTATTATCATCCCCATTATAAGATGAGAGGAAAACACTAAGAAGGATTAAATAAATTGCCTAAGGACACACAGCTAGACAGACAGTGGCACCAACAGGAATCAAACTCAGATCTGAAGAGTATTCTCTTTCACTTACCTCTTTCCTTCCAATAAGTAGTCATTAGAATCATGTTAGCTAAAGAGCCTCCACGCGTTCCAATTAAATACAAGGTTCTTTATTCTATGAATTATCTGAAACAGCAAATGTTCTGATACAATGATATTGTATTTAGAGATAGAGGAGAAACTTACCTTTAAGACTAGAGTTTTCATGAGGAAAAAAATGAAGGAGGCAAAGCAGTAAGGGAATCCCAGATGGAAGGGGAGAATGTGTGGATGTTGGGTTGCCAGCAGAGTGCTTGCCTTGAATTTCCCTCAGTCATCATGGACATCATGTAAAATATATGACACCATGTAATGCACAGTGAATGGTAAGTGGGGGTTTTTGTTGGCGGTGGTCAATTAATAAGCATAGGCAGTAATTACCAAAATAATTTGGCTGAAGTGAAAGTTTACTGAAAGAAACAACATGATAAAATCAAATAAATACATGAAAGGAAAGAATGATTTTCCTACTCTGGACTCAGACCATTTTCATTAAAGAATGGAGAAATCTTTGTCAACTGGGTGGTGAAAACAGCTGGAAAGGTTAGTAGGAGGAAGGAAGTAACCCATGCTCATGTGTGATATAACACTATATCAATTATGCATATAACAAAAGGAGAGGTGCTTCAGGTTCAAAGGACAAAGAATTGAAGGATCCACAGTCTATGGCCTGCCAAATTTTTCTCTTTGTGAAAGGTATGTATCTATTGCAAACATCATGTCTCAGATCTTCAGTCTAATCAAGAAATCCCCATGTGGAACACCTCACATGTGACACACTTAACATTATTTGATACAGATATCAGTTGGAACAGGAAGAGAATAATCCAGAATTCTGGAAAATGATTGATAGAAGTTCTAGTCAGAGACTATGGAATGCAGTAAATTGAAGAAAGAATGTCCAAATATAAAAATAAGGTAGAAAGAAAGACAAACAGAAAGAAAGAAAGAAAGAAAGAAAGAAAGAAAGAAAGAAAGAAAGAAAGAAAGAAAGAAAGGAAGGAAGGAAGGAAGGAAGGAAGGGAAAACCTCACTATAAAGCTGCACAAGGGGCCAGGAGTGTGGCCTAGTGGTAGAGTGCTTACTTAGCATGCACGTATTGATTCCTTGGTACCACATACACAAAAAAAGCCAGAAGTGTTGCTGTGGATCAAGTGAAAGTTCAAGGACAGTGCCCAGGCCCTGAGTTCGAGCCTCAGAACTGGAAAAACCAAATAAATAAAAGCAAAAAGTAAAACATAAAGCTGTTTAAAATGAAGATCTTTAAGAAACGAAGCCATCAACAAAATCTATTCTCCATTTCTAGGAAATATATCTCCTGTAAATACATGAAATCATAATCATGTTTTGGATTCATTACACTGATTTAATAAAACTCTGATACTTGAGAAAGTATAGCAAATATATTCTAATAAATCTATCCCTTTAGCAAGCTTCTCTTACAATTAAAGATATAGGACCAAATGTTAGAATTAAATAGAATGTATTTAATTTTTAAAGACATAAACTTTAAAGAAATGTTTAAAATTTAATTAGGATTCATTATTCAGATCAGTGTACCTTCTTTTTGCACCTAGATAAACTTAGAATGGGATCTATGGACAAAATCTCACCATTTTTAATGAGAAAAGACACCAGATTTGTGCATTAATTGAACAAAAAAATCTATAACTTGTACTTTCCTTTTAAAGTGGAAACCATGATAAAACCTTAAGCCACAAAGAAAATCTCTTAATTCAGCATAAAATTATTTTTTTTTCTTAAAGCAATGCAGAAGCCTATTGTCCTTTTCTAAGTTGATCTTACTGCGGAATTAAAGGAAGAAAAGAGAAATCCAAAATTAACAGATCATCTGTAACTTGGACTGGGTAAAATACAGTCTTCTAAGTGTTTTAATCCTCACCTCCAACTATAATCAAAATAAAAATATGTCTTTTACCTGCCACAAGTCAAATCCAACACCAAGGCACAAGTGCATTGTTATTATGCCCAGCTCTATCATGGGGCAACCTGAGTAAACTAACACCCAAAAGTCATCCAGAGTTGCCCTTCAAAATCATTTGCAGCTATTTGTTATTTAATCTCCAAAACAATACAATTGTAACACAGGTCAAGATCTATTTGGAGGCAGCCAGGTGCCTGAGTCAAGCCACAGGAAAGTCAGTTTTTTTTAGGGCTTCATTCAAGCAGCTCAATTTTCATCTCTGTTTAATAAACCATTGTAAGCAATAAGAACTAACTGAAGTATGTGTGCAGAATGCATGATCATAAAAGATAGACATCTTAGCATCAATAAAAGTTTTAAACCAAAAAATAAAAAAAGATGCTTCATACAGCTGTGGGATTGAATTTACAGAAGAGTATTGGTTAGTACAGCAACAATTGTAGCATTAAGAGTTTCTAATTCTTAAAAGTTCTTTAGAGCTCCGACTATTCACTGGTCTGCTGTGACAGATGGTATATCAATGGCTGTGTGCCACTTTGTGCAGCCTTTTGTTTTAAACTTATTAATCGACAAAGGAAACCATGAGACATGGTTCTTGGAGAAAAGTATAACAGCAGAACTTATAAATACATAAATTTAAGACTGGCTTCAAGCCAGTCCTGAGATAATTTGAAATAGACTACTATTCAAAAGCAAGAAAGAGAAATAAATACATAACCACAAAAATAAAAGCATAAGGAAATGTCTACCTTTTTCCACTTTAAGTGTGAAAAGAGAAAAGCTGTTCATCTTTTTCTCCATTAAGCATTATATCCTACCAAATCTAACATTTCCCTTTTAACAATATGTAAAAATAACTGTTAATGTCATAGACATAATGAATTCTCTCTAATGGTCTATCTGCACATACATAGTTACAATAAATTAATAATACACCACCATTTGATATAGCCACATTTAAAAGAATAAACACATTTAAGTAGAAGTAGATTTAAATGTATTTAATCTTATATGCATAGAGAGGGGAAATATTTGAAGAAATAAGAAGGGCTAGAAAGAATATGATATGGATTGGGAAGTATGGAAGAAATAAGAAGTACTAGAAAGAATATGATATGGATTGGGAAGTATGGATCAAGTTATAGATTGTCTGCCTAGCAACTTACAGACCCTAAGTTCACTTCTGAATATTGAAAGAGAAAGAGAAAGGGAGAGAAGGTATTCAACACAGTGATCGTATCAGAAAGGATTCCAACGAGCCCTCCAGAATCTTGTCTGTGCAGAAGGTTGCAGCTTAGTTTAGACCAGTACTGATTCTGTGCCCTTTTACCAAACCACAGACTAGGAGGCAACACATCTAGTGCTGTTTCGCTGTTTGATTACTCATGTTTACATAAGCACCAGGATGTTGTCTACCACAGTCAAGCGAGATGGAAAACAAAAGTCAATGTATGGTACTTAGTACAAATTTCAGCCTTGGAATTTGAAATAAGGGTCTCCTACTTGATAGGAAAGAGCTCTATGACCTGACCTACAGCCCAGTCCTTTTGCTTTCAGTTCATTTTCCAGAGAATGGGCCGGCTCTTCTGTGGAGATCAGCCTCAGATCTTTATGTTCCTATCTCTCTCCTGAGTAGTTTGGATTATAACTGGCCCAACTGTACTGTAATCATTTAGGTTTATTTCTAAAATGCAGCAAGGATAGACTAAAATTAAAGAAAGATTTTTTTAGATTTGGTATGTTTCTCTTGACTAGTGAATATATTTTTAAGTAGAAAGAGCAAGTTTGAATATCAAATGTAATGTTAAATGTTTTGTGTGGGGCCAAGTATATCCAAGGAAAAAAAGCATATGTCCTTTATCTGTTTGTATTATATCTTTATACATATTTTCCTACAGCTACAAATACTTGCAACCACAAACAAATTAGTCAATGTGTGACTACTAGAAAATTTTTTAAAGATTATACATTTTTATATAAATAATTAGCATCTAAACTCTGTGATGCGAACATCACAGTTCTGGCTAAAATCTCTTTAATACGTTATTTTGAATCTAACTTGGTGTTTCTAGTTTTTAAGAGAAGCTGATAATTGATTTTACTTCATGCAGTAGAATCTACTGTTACTTAGAAAACAGTTACCAGCACAGTTAATCGCATAGTAAATGTCAGATGTTGATCTTCCAACAAGAGATAGTTATCACTATACAAGCTCTGTAGAGATCTGAGTACTTCCCTTTACTGTATTCATAAATGAACTCCTTAAATCATTACCACCCCACTGTAGCCTAGAATTTTCTGCTTTGAAATAAATCTTGAGCAGATTCCCACATTAAAAAATATTTTCCCTTATAATGAAGGAAAATAATTCATTAACAAATGGTTACTGAAAAATTCTATGTGCCTTATGCAATCCTAGATACCGAGACACATGAATTCCATATGGGAGATTCATATAATGCAGGAAAATGAACTAGCAAATGTTAGTTATTCAATAAGGTGGCATTTGAGAACAGACCTACTGGAAGAGAGCCAGTAATCCAGGATGATATTAAGACATAGGTTTTAAGGGTAAAATAACAGCCAGTGCAAACACCTTTAGAAGGATTAGGCTTGGTGTTTAGGGAATCACTAGAACCAGTGTGCCTGGAGTAAAGTAAAAGAAGAAAGTTTATTCTGAGGCACCAGAGATCATGAAGAAATTTGTAAAAAATAAAAAAATAAATAAGTAAATAAAATAAATGTGTCTTCATCTCTAAACGTAATGTAAAATATCAAACCATTTCAGGAGCAATATTTATGCATGATTGGACATGGTTATAAGAGGACACATTTTTAAAGCAATATTTGATGGTGTATTAGACATATGAATTATAAAACAAGTGATAATCCAAAGAGAAGGCTATTGAAGAAGTAATCCAGACAAGAAACAGTATTCTCTTGGACGAGAGTTGCAAAATGAAGAAAGCTCCTGAAAATAAAGCCAACAGGGCTCATTCAAAGACTATGTGAAAAAGTGAGAAAGGGAAAGTTTAAGGGCAATCTCAATTTTTTTTTGTGCAAGACTCTGAAAGGATAACACATGTCTTTTAGCGAAGTGGAAATCTGTGAGATAAACAGGGTTTGGCAAATCCAGGAAAATCTAGATTGTAGAAGTGTATTTATTCGATTTTCATGTGATAGATGATGAGTGGTAGATAACAAGTAGAGAGATAAAAGATTGATAACTACATAGATATAACTAGGTAATGTTACTTTATCAAGAAAATAAATTATAATGTCAAAGTGTGGTTCCTTTGGGTTGAGCTCATCAATAGAATAATATTTGGGCTATCATCATTACATTCACATCTTCTGTCCTATTGGTAGTCATTTCTCTCATTATATTCATGCAAACTGGTTTGAAATTAGGTATTAAAATTCATTTATTCCTACTCTCTCCAACAAGGTGTTGGACCAGATCTGCAAGTGGTGATCCTCTATTTACTTCTCAATTCCTGTCACCCATGCTTTGGGACTGTTTCTCATTCAGCCATTACATCTATCTTCTATCCACATTTCCCTGATCTTCAGTCTCATAAATAGGGAAATGTATGGCATGATTTCAGACTCAGCAGAAGGAGAGAAAAAGGATGAGGCAAAATAATTGACCAGTTTTGACTCTCCATTGTAGGAGATCTTTATTCTATAAAGATTCCTAGACAGGAAGAAAGAGAAAAGCTGTCCATTCCAACACTCTAAATGTTGTGTTCCCTCTTTTAGGGGTTTCCCATCTTTTTCCTCTGATATGCTCTTCCTTTAATGTCTTTTTGGTTTGTTCTAAGTATATTTAACAACATTGGATTGAAATTGTGTTTATTCCCAAGAATTCTAATGATTCAGTAGCTATGATGATTTACCCAGTACCTTGATGCACTTATTATCACAGACTGTAAGAGAGAAATGTTTTCTTTTTTACTTATTTTTTCCTAAATGTATATAGAGCTGATGGGTGCCTCAAATGATAGGCTTGTTACTTTGTATTGCAAATATTTTACAGTCTTGTAGTGCTCTTTGTTTTACTTTTCATTACTTTGTTTTATTTCACCAAGGATTTATTTCACTATGCTAGGATGAAGTAGTAAGAAATGACAAAGATTTTCTGCTCTTCACACAGGAAATGGGAGTAAAGTCTTCTCTGTCATTACTTTCTATGTCATTTATTTTTAATCAAATATAAACATTTCTCGCTGTCATTCCTCCTTTTATTCTACCATGTTGCTTTAACATTCTTCAAATGTTCAAAATGCAACAAGTATTTGCTAATACAATGAAAGTTACCCTTTGGAATGTCTCTACAAACAATGCCTGTTCTATGCACTGAATCAAAATATGCATACCCCTGTCCCTGTATTTCCAAAGCTGTTTCTGATTACCGATTGAAAATTCCCCTGTTCTTCATTAAAGGTTGAGATTCTTTTAAAATGCTTATTTACGGCTGCATGGTCCTCAGGGGAAGACTTTGGATTTAATTGCCAACAGCACCAAATCTCTTTCAACATTTGGCCAATGAGCATTAGGTAACTTGTTGGCTAAGGGGCACCACGTTCCTCCTCAGTGTATGGATCAGGTAGCTACAATCCGATATGCTTCATTTACTTCCAAGT
This sequence comes from Megascapheus bottae, assembly GCF_031878675.1. Classification (NCBI taxonomy): domain Eukaryota; kingdom Metazoa; phylum Chordata; class Mammalia; order Rodentia; family Geomyidae; genus Megascapheus; species Megascapheus bottae. The sequence goes on from NC_143517.1 coordinate 25,049,644, forward strand.
ATTATTAACACTAATGAGCATTATAGACACACATCAAGCGAGTAGAGAGAATACAGTCAGTGCTTCTCAGACTTCATTAAACATGGGGTCCCGTTATCCAGGGGCAAGATTCTAATTGTAGACTGTTCTTTAAAGACAAGAAAACAAATATTCAATAATTAATAATAATTTTTTTAAGCCTGCTGCTTCCATGTTTAATGGGTAGCGCATACTCAAATAGAACCGCGACTTGGAAATGATATTTCCGGAGGGTGAAAGAAGGTAATTAGTGTAGTGTCATAGAAAAAAATCATTAAATTATGAGTTTTACATTCTCCAGCTAAAAGTAAAACTGGCAGGTGTCCAGGCTAATTTTTTTTGTGTGTGTGTTTGCCTGTGGTTGGAACTGTGATCCAGAAGGTAAATTTCTCATTTAAGTTGAGATTTTGTGATGTGAGTCATATCCTGTGATTTACTGTTTGTGCTTATATGCCTGTAGCAGTGAATTGAGGATATAAAATGAATACAAAAATGAAAAGATGCCGTCATTCTTGGAAATGTCAGAGAGAGAAAGAGAGAAAGAGACTGTGTGTGTGTGTGTGTGTGTGTGTGTGTGTGTGTGTGTGTGTGTGTGTGTGTGTGTGTGTGTGTTGTCTCTGTGTGTTTGAAGCCAAAGTAGATTTTTCAAGGTCTCTTCTAAAAGGATAACCTTCATATGAGTCATAGGGGTTTATGAACCACTCTAGATTAGTCCGGCTTCAGCGAGGTCAGACACAGTGACAGGGCGCCTACAAAGAGAAACGATAAGCACTTATAATAGGTATCACTCAACACAGCACCAAATATAAATCAAAACTAACAAACACCCTCCCCCCCAAATCCTCTCAAGTTAAGTTCCTCGAATTTAATTATTATAGCAAATGGTAATATAACAAGAGTGTCTACTGTCAGGGAGAAATGTTGGAAACAGATGTGAACCACACCAAGCATATGTAAAACACATGGGATCCGCAGCAAGGTCACAGGACCTTGAAGTAGGCCTGTGGAGCTCGTGAGCCACGTGTGGACTCCTGGAAAACCACGTGCTTCCCTTCCCTGCCAAGACTCAGATCGTATTCTAAAGAAATCAGGGGCTCTTAAATAAACTTTGTACTTCTTAAGGTAAGTGGATACCTTTTTGTTTAAAATCCCTTAGTGCAAGCAGACAAGGTTCCACAGATCTAACTCTGTGCTCGAAAATACTCAAATCCTTGTTTCACTCCTGTTTTCCTATCCCAAGGTAATTCAGCTGATTATTCCAAGGGAGTAAAGATTTCTTCCGTGCCCACAGCTAAGTCTTTGAGGATACCATAGCTTATCAGGAAACCTAAGTAAATAGGGCCTGAGTGTGAAAATTAGGAACATGTATGTCTTGAATGGCCTTTTCTTCTTTGAAATAATCAAACTGGTGACTTGCCTTATGCATTCGGAATAAAAGTAAATGCTTCCACGCAGAGAAAATAATATTGCGGTGTAAAATCAAAGGATAATATTTATTTTTGTAAGGGGCCAATAAAATATTTATATAACTTAATACAAATATCCAAAAGATATGGCCCTCAGCACAAAGTCTTTAGATAGCTTCCATGCCTATTTTCATAGTACTTTATGCATGAGTATTCATTTATTTGTAATATAAATATAATATTTGGTTCAATCTTCTACAACATTATATAGTACAACTAAAAATACAGGGAGTGCCTGTAGAAATAACAGCATAACACCACAAATGTCAGAGTTTGCTTCCCTTAGTTCTAGACTTTATGGATCCAAGTATATCACACAATTTTGTGAGTATCCACAGGTTTCTTTAAATAAATTTTTAAAGTGAAACTTGTAATTTCACAAACCATTGTGTGCAAAATTTTACTGTAAATAGCATTCTATACGCATGTCAGCTGTTTGCATCCACAGTATAGCTATGAATAATACTGAGATCCAGGAACATGAGCCAAATATCTCATATGCAATAGTTACTTTCACTAACACTGTAAAATAAGTATCTTTTCCTTAAAGTTTGCTTACTCTCATTCACAAGGCAAAACTGAGCAGAGTATGTCCTTATTAGCATGCAATTCTTTCTTATGGCAATTCAACAGACATTTACTGACATCACAACTGGGCATGAGGATAACAATATCTCCTTGATATTTTTCAGTATTACATTTTCCAAAAGAAAGTAAGATTAGGACATATTTGCCTTTTCTATTTTGGATGACTAGTGAGCACAGAGCATGGTTTCCTTTCTACAGTTAGTGTACTGAGAACAGGATAAATATGCCATACACTCATTAAAATAATTCATACATTTATTTAAAAAACAAAACTAAGAATCAAATTCAGGAATTGAAATCCAAAGTTCCACAATTATTTTTCACTGAGATAAAAAACTGAAATACAAGACTGGTAAGATAAACATTCATTGTTATTTATTTATTTTATTTATTATTTCTATAAAGATGATGGTGCTTTAAGAATAAGATTGTTGTAAGTGGTAGAGCTTGAAGAGCTCAGTGACAGCCCCGGGCCCAGAGTTCAAATCCCAAACCGGCCAACAACAACAACAGCAAAAAGAATAGGGTCCTACACCCATCTTTTAATGGGATGTTTGTTTCTTTGGAGATTAGTCTGGGAGTGATTCAATTTTTTTAGCTGTTGATATGTTTTCAATTATGAGGCCTTTGTCCATTGCATGGTTAGTTAAGATCTCCCAATTTGTAGACTTCCTAGTTAATTTGCTAGCTATGTCCTTTGCCATACAAAAGCTCTTCATTTTAATGCAGTCCCACTTATCCAGACTTTCTCTAATTTGTTGGGTTTCTGGGTCCTTATTAAGAAAGTTTCGACCTGAGCCAAGGAGACCTACTGTATCTCCTATTCCTTCTTGTCAAGTTTTCAGGGTATCTGCTTTTTACTTCGAAATCTTTGATCCATTTGGAGTTAATATTGGTGCAGGGTGACAAAGAAGGATACAGGTGCTTAATTACTTCCACCAGCACCATTTGTTGAAGAGGCTGTCTTTCTTCCTTTCTGGTTTTTGGCTCCTTTATCAAAGATTCGGTGGCCATATGTCTGTGGGTTAATATCTGGGTCTTCAGTTCTATTCCATTGGTCTTCAGGCCTGTTCTATTGCCAGTAATATACTGTTTTGGTCACGATTGCTCTGTAATCTACTCTAAAGTGTGGTATTGAAATTCCTCCTGCGCTGTTCTTTCTGCTAAGAATTGTTTTTGCTCTACGGGATCTTTTATTATTCCATATGAAATTTTGGATTGCCTCTGAAGAAGAAATAAGAATGGCTTATAGACACATGAAGAAATGCTTGACATCTCTGGCCATAAAAGAAATGCAAATCAAAACAACTCTAAGATTCCACCTCACTCCAGTTAGAATGACCATGGTCCAATAACCAAGAAATCCGATAACAACAGATGCTGGTGGGCATGTGGCCAGGAGAGATCACTAATACACTGTTGGTGGGAGTGAAAACTCCTTCAACCACTATGGAAAGCAGTATGGCAGTTCCTCAAAAGAGTAAACATACAATTCCCCTATGACCCAGCAATTCCATTACTTGACATTTACCCAATCATCCAGAAATAAGGACACACTAAATCCACCAGCAAAATGATGTTCATTGAAGCACTATTTACCATAGCAAAGATATGGAACCAACCCAGATGCCCCTCAGTTGATGGGTGTATATACAAGATGTGGTATTTATACACAATGGAATTCTATGCTGCCATCAGAAAGAATAACGTCACCCCTTTTGTAAGGAAATAGAAAGACTAAGAAAGAATCATATTAAGTGAAGTAAGCTGACTCAAAGGAACATAGGCTCAATGGTTTCCCTCATTTGTCATAATTAGAGATTTAGAATAGAGCAAAACCTAGATACATAAGTTCATATAGAATGACACTAAATGAAAGGACCTCCAGGATATAGAACCAAAGCCATATAATGAGTGATTGTTGTCCTTAATGTAATATGTTATCTCTCATATCTTTTGGTTATCTCATATTGTTACAGTATTTCACCTTGTTACCTCATATATTGGACATCTGCGCATTTGGTTATTTGAAATTGGATAGGGAAGGGGGAAAACAAGATGAGGTGTGGGGGTGGGAGGAGGGAAATGGGGACCAAGACATGAGAAAGGGTATCAATGTTTGTGAGGTAATACACCTTCTATCTGGTGAATATAATGTAACCCTTCTATTAATTACAGTAAAAAATATATGAAAAAAGAATAGGGTCCTTGTGAGCCAGGCTCTATGACTCATGCCCACAATTCCAGCTATTTGGGAGATAGAGACTAGGAGGCTCATGGTAAAGTCTACCTCAAGCAAAAAAGTTACTGAGATCTTTCCTGAACAAGCGGGCTGGACTTGATAATGAGAGCTTGTAAACCTAGCTATTCAGGAATTATCCATAGGAAGTTTGTGGGGCAAGACTGTCCCTAGTACATGTGTGCAAACCTTTAAGAAAAAACAGTAAGTGCTGGGGCCAGGAGTTTAGCCTAGTGGTAGAGTGCTTACCTAGCATGTACGGAGACCCGAGTTCAATTCCTTGGTACCATATAAATAGCAAAAAGCCAGGAATGGTGCTGTGGCTCAAGTGGTAGAGCTCTTGCCTTGAGAAAGCCCAAGGATATTGCCAAGGCCCTGAGTTCAAGGCCCAGGACTGGCAAAAAAAAAAGTAGTAAGTGGTTGGATGCGGAGAAGGCATTTGACAAAATACAACTTCCATTCATGTTGAAAGCACTAGAAAAAATAGGAATAAGAGGTACATTCCTTAAAAAAATTAAAGCCATATAGGACAAACCTACAGCCATTATTATACCAAATGGTGAAAGACTGGAACCATTTATCTTAAAATCAGGAACTAGACAGGGATACCCACTCTCTCTACTTCTCTTCAATATAGTGCTGGAACCCTTAGCCAGAGCAATAAGGCAAGAAAAGGACATCAAAGGGATCTACATAGGGAAAGAAGAAATTAAACTATCCCTATTCACAGATGACATGATCCTCTACTTTTGTGACCCAACAAGCTTCACTCCAAAACTCCGATAATTAATAAATTACTTTAGCAAAGTGGCAGGATACAAAATTAACCTTCAGAAGTCAGTAGCCTTCTTGTACACCAACAATACACAAACAGAAGGCCAAATCAAGAAAATGATCCCATTCTCAATAGCCCCCAAAAGAATAAAATACTTAGGAATTAACTTAACCAAAGATTTAAAGGAATAATTTTTAAAAAAAAATTTAAAGCCTAACAAAAGAAATTAAAGAGGACACTAAGAAATGTAAAGACATCCTATGCTCATGGCTAGGAAGAACCAACATAGTGAAAATGGCTATACTGCCAAAATTGATATACAAATTCAATGCAATCCCCATCAAAATCCCAAAGACATTCTTTACGGAAATAGAAGATACAATCCAAAGGTTCATATGGAACAGGAAAAGACATAGACTAGCCAAAACAATTGTACGCAAAAAGAGCAATGCTGGTGGTATTACAATACCAGACTTCAAACCCTACTATAGAGCCATAATAACCAAAACCGCATGGTATTGGCACAGAAACAGACCAGAATGTCAATGGACCAGAATAGAAGACCCAGAAGTAGAACCAGATACCTATAGTCAACTTGTATTTGACAAAGGAGTAAAAGATATACAGTGAAACAAACACAGTCTATTCAATTATTGGTGCTGGCAAAACTGGGCAGCCACATGCAGAAAACTAAAAATTGACCATAGCCTTTCGCCATGCACAAGCATTAAAGACCTCAATATCAGTCCGGTAACCGTGAAACTGCTACATGATAGAGTAGGAGAGACAGGGAGAACTCATAGGCACAGGCAAAAGTTTCCTGAACAGAATCCCAGATTCACAACAGATTGAAGAGAGACTCAATAAATGGTCTACCTAAAAATAAAAAGTTTCTGCACAGATAAAAGCATAGTCACAAAAGTAGAGACAGCCGACCAACTGGGAAAAGATTTATGAATTATACATAAGACAAATGCTTAATATCCAGTATCTACAGGGAACACAAGAAACTAATTCCCCCCAAACGCAACAAACCATTCACTAAATGGGCAAGGGAACTAAAGAGAGACTTATCAGAAGAAGAGATTAAAATGGCAGAAAAGCATATGAAAACGTTCATCACCCATGGTCATAAAGGAAATGCAAATAAAAACAACCCTAAGATATCACCTTACCCCAACAAGAATGGCCACGATTTTGAACTCAGACAATGACAGTTGCTGGCAGGCTGTGCAGAAAAAGGAACCCTACTGCACTCCTGGTGGGATTGTAAACTAGTTCAGCCACTCTGGAAAGCAGTGTGAGGTTTCTTAAAAAACTGAAAATTGACCTTCCCTACGATCCCAATATACCACTTCTGGGCATCTACCCTGAACATCATAACCTAAGTTATGATAAGGACAACTGCTCATCTATATTTATCTCTGCACTATTCACAATAGCCAGACAATGGAAACAATCCAGATGCCCTACTGCAGATGAATGGATACAGAAAATGTGGTATACATATACAATGGAATTCTACATAGCCAGCAGACAAAATAAAATAATGGCATTTGTGGGGAAGTGGATGAATCTAGAGCGAATCATGTTAACTGAGACAAGTCAAGACCAAAGGTATAAAAGGCACATGGTATCCTTAATATGTGACTAGTAGATCCAAATAGCACAAGAGCGAGGACTCAATATTTGCATACCCAATGCTATAGACATGGTATTGGAAATATGAAAATAACTTCATAGACATAAAAACCTATGACTCTATAGACATAATGTTTTATTTCATAAATTAATATGTATCTATGATATACAAACCCTTAGCCTAATTTTGATTATGTTCTAAAACCTAAGTGCCAGTGATTGTATATAGAGATTCCCTTCTTGAACACTCATTTGTTGAGCACGCCATTTGAAATATGATGTAAAGATCAATGTTAATAAATTTTTTTAATAAAAAAATAGTAAGTGGGGCTGATGATTCAAGTGATAGAGTACTTACTTAACCTAGAAAGCACCAAGGCCTGAGTTCAAACTTCAGTGCTGTCAAAAAAGTTTAAGTATGTTATGGGAAAAAACATCAGAAAAATGGTAGTCAACCAATATAAAATGGAAAACAACATGAAAGTAACAACAACAAAAAACATTTTTTCCATTGGAGTTAATTTTGATAAATATCATTTTACACTATTGGTAAAATATAAGCTTGTTCAACCATTCTGGAAAGCAATGTGGAAATTTCTCAAAAGACTAAACAGAGCTTCCATATTACCTAGCAATTTCATCCACACCTATGCAACTATCAAATAGATCACACAAGACCATACTAAACTGCTAGCACAACCATGTCCATTGCAGCACTGTTTACCATAGCCAAGACATAAAATCAACCCAGATACCCCTCAGGGGATGAATAGATTAAGAAAATGTGGTATATATACACCATGGAATCATATACTTTCATCAGAAAGAATGATACTGTCCCATTCCAAAGAAAATGGAAAGACCTGGAAAAAAATATATATTAGGTGAAGTTAGGCAGACCCAGATAAACATAGGTTGCAAGGTTGGTCTCATTTGTAGTAATAGGAATGTGCTTATAAACCTGTAAGTAAACCTGATGGATGTTAAAAGCCAAAAGATACACTTGGACATGATAAATTTAACAGGACTTTAAACATTTAGATGGTGAGACCAATGGAGGATATCCCTAAGGAGAGGATCACAAAAACTCAATAGCTATGTGCATAGGCCCATATAAAGTGATGCTTACTGAACTTAACTCCAAAAAACTTAAGAGGGTTGGGAAGGGGAAAGACAACTGGGAGAAAAGGAGAGATGAGGTGACACTTTTGAAGATGTACTCATTTCCTGACTTATGTAACTGCAACCCCTGTAATAACATTTACAATTAAAATAAAAATTTCAAAAATACAGATATATGGGAGGAAACCAATGCAAAATGGATCTGAATATTAACTTTCATTATGATTTCAGCAGTAAAGATTTAACTTGAACAATTCAAATTGCTTATTATCCTTCAATGTATAAGTATCTATTATTTCCTGTGTTATTTATTATTATTATTATTATTTTCAAGTAGTTTGACAAGAAAATTTCAATTTAAAGTTTCCATTTTAGTGCACAATAGCACAATATATCTTGGTCAGATTCACACCTCCTATTCTCTCATTCATTTCTCCCTGCCCCCAGCAGTTTCCTTGTTTCGTTTTGATGGAGGTACAAGGAATATTACCATTGTATTAATTCAACTTCTCTCTTCCTTTATCAATAACCCTATCATTAACCTTCATCATTCCAAAGTCACAATATGTTTCAGTCTCCTAATCTTTCTTTTGTTGAACTGTTGGTCATACCATAGACTCTTGCTCCTATATACCTTACTTTAGTCAATTTAATTTTGTAAGCATGTGCGCACGACCCTGTAGGTGTTCCTCCTTTGAAAATTTCAGTCCATTATCTCTGAAAATGGAAAAGCTAGTCTTCTCAGAGACATGTTTTGGATTTATTTTTGCCAGTCCTGAGGCTTGAACTCAGGGCCTGAGCACTCTCCTTGGGCTTTCTCAAGGCTAGCACTCTACCACTTGAGCCAAAGCACCACTTCCTGCTTTTTCCAATGTATGTGGTACCAAGAAATGGAACCTGGGTCTTTGTGCATGCTAGGCAAGCACTCTACAACTAGGCCCCATGGTATGTTCTTAATCTATGTCTTTTCTTGTATAAATTTTTCCTTTATGTCTGGTTCACTGCCATTTATATTTTAAGACTTTCTTTTTTATCACTGAAGGGAAACCTTCCTGGAATGTCCTCAATAGTTGTTTCTGTCTCTCTACGTCTTCTCGTTATATTTTGTGTCTACCTATCGTTTCTCAGAAAAATCTGCAAACGAAGTCACTTAAATTAACTACGTGTCCACAGTGCAGAATATACATATATATATATATATGACAATTCTATAATATATATGGAAGAATTCTATACTATATAATGGACAGTTAAGAGAAAATATGAGGTAAATGGATGGATGTGGTTTTGTCTTTTCTGCCTGACTTAGAAGTTTACATGTTTCACTTGGATGCACTGACAATTTTCAGTACTAAACTAATTTTTCACCCTAGAACACAGTAAATTAAAATAACCAGTGTGTTGGATTTGTTCATTTCTCCTAATTTAAGTTTGTTAAAGTTATTTAGCTTTAAGTTGCTAAGATTTATGAAATATCCTTTAGAGAAGCGACTGAAAAAAGCTGGCTATCTCTTATTGTAGGTGATAATACATTACACATGATGTGTTATCACTTTTCTTGGCAAATTCACCCCTTCCAAGAAGCTGGAAAGAATATTTACATCAGTGTAGCATGCATAATTATAGACAACATCGCTAAAATAGGTCTGGAATTCTTTTTCTGGATTTTGACACTAGACTATGTACACACTTTGATTATCACCTTAATCTTCATTGGAAGTACAGAAAATAGCAATATTATGTCATTTCAATTTACTATACCCTATTGACATTCTGCATTACAGATGTGCAGCTGAAAATGTGAAACTCACCCCTTTTCATCTCAGTAAGCCAAAAGGAATCAGAAACACTTCACCTTCTGGATGGGTGTTTTCTGCCACGTGCAAGACAGACTTAGCTTCAGTCGGTGTTCCAAAGGGGATGCTGACTGTAGAGCTCGAATTTGATCCATGATAATTTGAGACTACTGCTTAGTTTCTCCCAAGAATGGATCTTTCACATTAAAAGAATAAGGTTTCTAACTGAATCATCACTCATTGGTCTTAGTCCTCTTCTCTCCTGCAAATCTCTCATTATAATCCATGAATTTCTGTAAAACCACAGATAAGATCAAGAGGCACAGAAAGTGCTTGGAAGGTGAGGTCCAGATTGTTTTTGTACACAGAAAGGATGTGATTCATCTCCACCCCACCCATCTTATCATACTTGTCTTTAATCAAACTTTCTCCATCCTTTCATTCCCTTACCATTCCTACTAAATGAAGGTGTTATGCCTGTGGAATATAATTTCTATATTGGTTGGCCTGACTTCTTTTATAACAATTTTTATTGATTTGTCTGTGACTAACTGAGATATCTTCTACTTTGAGAATTTCTTTTTAATCTTTCCAGAGTACTTTGCACTATATGTATTGAGGACATCATCACAGCTATTAATGCCAGTCACATATAAATCCTTCATTATGTTGCATATGAGAAATCATATCATACCTATTTATTCCATATAGTCCTATTTATATAACCAATGATTTAAAGAGAAAAGTGACCAATATTTTATACAAAGAATAAAAGAGACAGCAGTTAATGTATCATGTCAGAATGTGCTTCAGAAGAAAATTAAAAATTCATCATCCACAATCTCAACAGATTCATTTTTAGATAACATCGCACTGAAGATAAAGTAACAGTTTAAAATTATGAACAGGTCTGTTTCTGTTTTTGTAGAGCATCATGTGTATATATGTTGGACTCTTTTTAGGCAGAGATCATTTTTTTGTTTTAAAGATAACATCAAATTTCAATATTGTACCAACTATTATAAGCAAATAGTACTGGTGTTTATCTTTTTCCTTTCACTACAACAGTTGATTTATCACTGAACTTTGTTTTCTCATTTATTCATGAGGGTGCTTCTCATGAACCTGTTTTGGATGCTCACAGGTAAACAAAGCACACGTCTTTGAAATAATCACAATATCTGAATTAATCAATGATCGCTACTTATCTACAAGATGCAATGTACAAGGTATCCTTTGGCTCAGTAGGTTGAAACATGAAATAAAATATAAAAAAAGCCATTTGTGATGTTACAGATTTCTGACACTGTGGTTATTGAGCTGTGCAGATGTAAAACAATTCTGGCCTGGGGTTCTCTTAAAGATACAACTCTCCTCATAAAGAGACAAAATACAGTACATACCTTAAGGAATTTGCAAATGTGCCCCAGTCTATTTCCTATATCTTCTTTGTCTCCTTCCTCCACCCCTTTACCCCTTCCTCTTCCTCTTCTTCTACTTTTCCCTCCCTCCCCCTTCCTCCTCCCCTCTCTTGCTCTCTCTCTCTCTCTCTCTCTCTCTCTCTCTCTATATATATATATATATATATATATATATATATATATCTCAAAAGGAAACACATGTTGGGGAGGATTTGGATTTAGAAACAGCATCCTGAAATTCCATTGTGTTGAAGTTTTGTTTCCTTTTAAAATCTTCTATAAAAATGACAATAATGTTCTTATTTCATTTAGGCTGATTTTTAAAGGAATACCAAAGGAATTGGAAACAAATATGAATGCCCTCTCTCTGTCACACTCATGCATACATACATATACATATATAATCAAAAGAATAAAAGACTGATAGAATAGATGTATTGATTTCAAATTTTCATCTGTAACAAAGAGAGCAATGTAGAATGGGCTACACCCCAAATAGTGCATGTGTGTTTTATTGTGCCTGAAATTGGAGACTTGCATTTTATCCCCACTTTGCTGCATTATGCTGTGAAGTCTATAAACAAAACATTCAAATCACTTAGACCAAATCTGTCCTTATATCTATATTATGGCAAAGATTATTTCAACACACATTCCCAATACCAAAAAGCACAACATTGTGAAAGCATTCCTTATTATACTGTCATCACCTTTCAGTAACCTCTGCAGCCTTCCAAAAGATTTTCCTTGGGTCACAAACAGGTTTGTTTTCATAAAACATGTTGGAGCATTTCTGATACCAATGCACACATCTAAATGCTTATATGTTGAAAGGATGTGCATATAAACAGCAGGAAGGAGGTTTATGTTAATGTCATTTCTTTCTTCCATGGCTTGTTGAAGGCATGCTCATAAAAGAAGTTGCAAGAAATATTTCAAGGACTGGATATGGGAATTAGGCACATAATTTTGACAATAGTCGAAGTGGCGAGTTTAATTCCACCCACATATCCTTATGAAAGGCAAGTTTTATTTCCAAGCTGCAAGACCTCAAGTTCCTGGTTCCAGCAGTAGTGCTATCTGCCAACACCCCATAAAGCTTTATTTCCCCCAAGGTTTCCATGATATGACACATTTGGAAGATGTTCAGCTCTACCTTCCCCTGTGGACATTCATTTTGTGTGTTTTTATTGTTCTCTTAATTATCTGCACATAGAGATTAATTCCAGAATGTACAAGTAGGCTCCATGGCAATTTCCACAGCACACTTTATATGATAACATCACTTGTGAATGCTAGTTACAAGATTCCAGGCAGAAGTGTGGTTGATCTGAATGTGTGGGACCACAGCATTCAGATATCTGCTTTCAATTTGTCTTCATGTTTTCCCCTGTTATTTTCTTTCTTTTATAGCTGTATTAATTGTTACCAGAAGTCTCTCTAAGATTAAGCAGCCAATGGAATGTAGCACACTAATAATTACTGTTTTGTTCTGGAGTGTCAGTGCAGCTGACACTTGGGATGTCAAGACACTACTGATGTCTTGGGAAACATTCATGGAATGTCGATTCTCAGGGTATGGCCGCTAGCCCATCACCAGGGCTGTCTTTATGTTACCTTTAAAATGCAATTAACATAACTAAGAAATTATGAAGGGTTTTAAGACAAAATATGGTTAAGAATTAGGACCCAAAGTCCGTAACTGTCATCCAGACTACACACTAGCAGCGACCTTGTTGAGTCAGCAGCAGAATGGGAGTGTCCACTAACTAGACACCTTTCACTCTGCATGTAAGTTTTGACAGAGTACAATATCTTCTTTCACTTTGAAAGACTAAAAATAATATTACAAACTAATAAACACTTGAAGTTGCTTTAAAAAATGAGTACACCCCACAACTCGCAACACAAATCTAGGCTGGGAGATGCTGGCAATGATACAGTAGTATGAAAGCCATCCTAGTTTTGGATACTATCAATTGAAGAATATGGCACAGAATTTTAGACTGAGATGAAAATTGCATTTGATTTACCAAGCAAAGTGTTAAGAGGAAATCTGTCCTTGCACAAAAGCATTGGGATTATTACTTCAGCAATGGTTCAAGGAGACACATAATTTTCATTAATTTAGAAAAAGTAATAGTAATAAGTTTTCTTTCCCTCATTTCCTTCTTTGTGTCCCTGTGCTTTTAATTTTAAAAGCTGTTAGTCATCTAGTTGGAATTATCAAAGATTTTGTGAATATTAGTGCCCTGACTCTATCCAGAACAATCTAAGTAGGATTATGGAATCCCCAAGGATGTGTTTCAGGAATGGATAGATTTAAAACTCCTCAAGTGACACCAATAAGTACTCAAAATTAATAACACTTTTGAAGATGTCTAGCATCTATTTGCTTAAGGTATTTTTGTATATGGATTATTCCCACAATAGAATAAAGTCAAATAATATTGCATTGCATATCAATTTTAATTTTTAATGATGATGCTAAAGGTTAAATGCTTGATTGAATGGTAACAGTCCACATGGTAGCATGTGACACCATTTTTTGTCTCTCCTCAGGATGTGACTGATATTATGAAGATACATATTTACCACGGATCTTTATTCAATATTTATGTCAAGTCCCATTATTCTATATCTGTGGACATGAGTGATAGAATTGCATTATTACTATAGCTTAATAATATGCTGTATATTGCGTATTTGGTTATTTGAAATTGGATAGGGAAGGGGGAAAAACAAGATGAGGGGCGGGGGTGGGGAGAGGGATATGGGGACCGAGACATGAGAAAGGATATCAATGTATGTGAAGTAATGCACCCTCTATCTGGTGAATATAATGTAACTCTTCTATTAATTACAATAAAAATATATAGAAAAAAATAAGATGCCATATGTATCCCATTTTCTTTATCTGTTAATTTGTCAGTGAACACGTAGGATGATTCCATATCCTGGCTATTGTGAAAACTGCTGCGGTGATCACAGGGTTCAAATATCTCAATGTACTGATTTCCTTTTCTTGGAATAAATACCCAATAATAAGATTACCACATCTGATACGACAGTTTGATTTTTAGTCTTTTGAGGAATCTCCATATTGTTTCCAAAATGATTGCACTATTTTCAGTTCCTATCTCTGTCTTCATGAGCAATTAAATCCTTATGTTCACTAAAACAACATGCTGCTCTGCATCGTGGCAAAGTTCAAACATTGAATTACTTAGTCTTTTTTTAATAATTTTTATTGTAATTAATAAAAGGGTTACATGATATTTGCCAGATAGAAGGTGCATTAATTCACATACATTGATACCCTTTCACATGTCTTGGTACCCATCACCCTCCCCCCCACCCACCACCCACCCCCTTGGTTTTCTGAATTACTTAGTCTTAAGATGACATTCAATGGTAGAAAATATGGCATGGCATTGATCAAGATAAATCATATTAATAAATTGCTTTGTTGAATAGCAACTTTTGTGATTATATGTGTGAGTGTGTGTGTGTGTGTGTGTGTGTGTGTGTGTGTGTGTGTGTGTGTGTGTGATGTGTTGCTCAGGTTCAAAGTCAAGGCACTGTTCATGCTAGCAAATAGTACTGATCTGTATTCCATCCCAGGCAACATTATTTTTATTTCTATTCTTAATGAAAACATTTGGGTTTTCAGAGATAGAACATGCCCAACAGTTCTGTTTCATAAAAGAGGGCATTTTCATTATAGAAAACTGTCATCACTTCAAACACCACAGTCAGTTTTAGATCCTCACATTGTAATGCAGAATGAATTTTCTATGGCTTAGAAATAAGTCTGGGAAAGTCAATGTAATACCAGAAACACTACCAAATTGTTTTATGGTATGCATAGACATACATGCACCCAAATGTAGTCATAAAGATCTGCATATGTAATTGTATGTCATTTCAGAAAATTACTAATATGATTTCTCATATAAAACTTGATCATTAATCCATATAACTGAAACATATAAGGAGTACAATTCTTTCATGATAGGAATGCTACAAAACATTTTCAGTCCTAAAAATCACAGAGAACAAATGATAAGCTGAAAGTTTCAGGTATGTAAATGAAAATAGCCAAGCTTAAAGGGAATAAAAAGAGGCTTCAGTTAAAAGTATCTTCTCGAATATTCTAGTGTGCCCTAGAATGAACCATGTAGAAAGCCAGTTCAGACAGGATCTCTGAATGTAGATCATATTTTATCAAAGCCAACTGCTTGGTCTGCAAGTAGAATAAAAGACATAGTTAAATGAATGCAGAAATAATGAGGGTTTCAGATTTCTAACCTAGGCACCAGAAGATGTACTCTGAAATTTCAAAGCATTACAGTTCATGCCTGAAATTGCACCACTGCCATAGAATGTCTGCATTCCACTGGCAAGACTTATAAGAGCAAAGGTTTCAGTCATTGAATCTCTACATTTCTATAATGAGAATAAAACATATTCAAGATTTATCTTACGAGAAATTTGTAGACATCAGTCTTTCTATTGTGTAACAAAGAAAATTTTGTATTCTAGAAGAAAATTAAATTATTTGAATATACTTCAAATTCTAGACATGCAGGTACAAAATACTAAGTGTTTCGTTGTTGTTTAGCAAGTTTCCAAAGAATCTCAATATTTAAGATTTGATCTGCAACTTATTAATACCAACATTGCTCAGTGACATATAAATATTATTTGACAAAATAAACAGAAAAGAGTAAACCTTTAATTTATTGTTTTCCTCCTGAGAGCTTGAGGAAGTTAACTTCCTTTTTTTCCCTGTAAACTCTTCAGTACAGTTAGGGCAGCTAGTTCTTACATTTAACATAACATTCATGTCATTTTATGTACTGAACATTGTACCCACTAGAAAATTAAAGGTCACTGCATCAGATAATTCAAATAATGATATTGTCACTGTATTACAGGGACTGTAGTTACCATCCTTCCCATTGGTAGTAATCATGTTTTAAAATTTCTCTACATTAGACCAAATATCCCAGAATTCTTTCTCTGTAGCTGGTTTCATGGAACCACTTCTGGTAGTAAAAATTCTGTTAATGTTTGATGACAATCATGGTAATCATTGCAGGTTTTTCAAGTAGAAAGTTATTTATTTAGAGCAGAGTAGTTTTTCTTAGAAAGTCAATGAAAAGCTATACATTTTAAGATTCAGAAAAAAAAACTGCAAATAGGTCTCAGATTTGTTAGTAACCTTTGGAGGAAACATAAAGTTTCACAAACCATAAGGATGTTCTGGCAATGAAAACATCTGGCTCCAAACATAAGGCGGGAAGTTTACAAGAAAAGTTCTGGAGATGAAAACAATTCATTGTGCTCCCTATCACTCTAGGAATTACAATAAGGATTTACTACCTACAGTCTTCCCATTTTTACATTAGTATCACTACTTTTGAGACTCTCAATCTGACCCTCAGAACAGAGAATACAAGCAACAGCAATGCTGGGAGAACTCGAACAGGCTGAGAACAGGGTTAAGAAGACACATATTTTCTAGTAAAAGGGCCTTGACTGTGCTGCAAAGTTAATTTGTGCTGGATTCTGTAGAATGTACATATTAAACATATCTGCGTGTGATGCTCTTATAGTTTTTTCTTGAAAAGCTAGAATCTTCTACCTACCTTAGTTCCCACAGTAGTTTATAAGGTTTACATAAAGAAAAAAGATTAGTGGCTGGAAGCACAGTCTAATGGTAGAATGTTCACCTAGCATGCACGAAGCCCTGGATTCTATTTCTCCATACCATACACAAAGAAAAAGCCAGAAAAGCTCAAGTGGAAGGGCACTTGCCTTGAGCAAAACAGTGTCCAAGAACAGTGCCTAGGAACTGAGTTCAAGCCCTAGGACTGGCAGGAAGAAGAACGAAAGAAAGAGAGAGAGAGAGAGAGAGAGAGAGAGAGAGAGAGAGAGAGAGAGAGAGAGAGAGAGAGAGAGAGGGAGGGAGGGAGGGAGGGAGGGAGGGAGGGAGGGAGGGAGGGAGGGAGGGAGGGAGAGAGAGAGAGAGAAAGGAAGGAAGGAAGGAAGGAAGGAAGGAAGGAAGGAAGGAAGGAAGGAAGGAAGGAAGGAAGGAAGGAAGGAAGGAAAGAAAAGAAAGGAAAGAAAAAGAAAGAAAGAAAGAAAGAAAGAAAGAAAGAAAGAAAGAAAGAAAGAAAGAAAGAAAGAAAATAATGAATGTCTTTGGAAGATTATGGAGTAAAAATAAAAGTCAGATCCTAAAATCTTATAGATTGTTTAAAATATTATTACAATATTCTAGACTTGGAATAATGAGCCCAGAGACACTTTGTATGTAATTAATCTGAATTGATGAATAATTTCATATAAAGTACACTTGATTTCTTTCCCTTCTGTGTATACCACATTCTCCTTTCCCAAACCTATCTCCCATTTAAACAACTGGAATATCTTAGTTTCTCAGGCATATTTCATATGTACCTATAACCATGCAGATGTGAGTGCTGGCCCTCTCAACATCTCTAACTAGAATGACTGACCTCCCATCTTGTCAGATTTCTGGGATACTGCTCCATAGAACATCTACCAGTATAAAAATGCCCATAAACACACACCTGTCTACACTCATGATCTAACCAAAATTTTTCAATAATTCAAAAGGGAATATTAGAAAAACTCCAAATGCTTTAGCAGAATCAGTTTTAAATTTGATACATTTATGAGTCGAGCATCTCCCCCCCTCCCTTGTGAGGCATACATGCTTTCATTTTTTCAGAGTAAGCTTCTCTTCTATTGTGTCTGGTTCTGGTGAATTTAGTTGCCTATTTTATGGTCAAAGAGGTTTGTATATGTGCCCCATGGGCACATATCTCAGGTAAAGCTAACCATTCAGCCTGTAAATAATTATGCTAAGTGGAGTTTCAATAAAACTCATCTGTCCTTTGGGCAATAAGAAGGAAAATATGGATTAGCTTTAAATTAAACTTTCTAATTGTATCTTGGAGCACCAGAAGAAATCTGTCATGTTTCTTGGATTTTTTGGAATAATTTTCTGGTCTTCCTCTATAAAAATCTAGACTATCTTCAATTTTAGAGATTTGATTTTCTGTATTGTCTAAGTTATTATTAACACTTTTTACTTTGTTTTTTTCTCCCTTTAGTTGGTCATTTTTTATTTCTTCTATCTCTTGTTCTATATCTTGCATGGACTTCTTTATCTCCTCGATTTGGTTTGAGTGATGACTCTCATACCCTTTGGCTGAGTGGCTATACTTCATTGTACTTTTGTTGGAATTCATTCAGCTTTCTGTTTGTAGATTTCATAATTCTTCTATTAATCTTTGATTAGCCTCACATATATCCTTATTCATGCCTTTAATCTTTTCCATTCATCATGTTTGCGAATAACATTTGTAGAGCCTTATGAGGACACTCTTCCAGGTTTTTCATTAACTGCTCTGTTTCCTGTTTGAGTGGGAGACAAGATTTCTTTATTTTCTTTTTCTTTTTTTTTTTTTGGTTAGGTCAAGGTTTCTTGACTGCCATTTTTCTTGAATTGCAATGGCTTGTTCTACTGATTTGGAAATGAGAGCAAGTGGAATACCATGTAAGATAACAAATTTAAGATAAGAAACATCTCAGAGCTCTATAGCCACAGAAACTTTGCGGGTTCACAATCTTAGACAGGAATTATCTCTCTCTCTAATTTTGTGGATTGAAAAACAGATCTAGTACCACCACTGAACATAATTTTAAGACAAAAGCCAAGTCCCTATGAAGTTTAAATCAATCTCTACCAAAAGGAAACCTCGATGAATACAGATAAAGTCTGGGTCATTAACAAATGACTGTAGATCATTTGAATTATGAAATTCAAAGAAGGAGCAGAGGACCTGAAATAGGGAGGTATAATGAAAGGCAAGAGGAAAAAATAAGAAAATGGTGATTAGGAAAAGAAAGGAGTACAGGGAAGATAAGACCTAACATCAGAGAAAGGGAAAAGAATTAATAAAAATTTAAAATATATATATAAAGAAATCAGTAATAAAAAACTTTAAATTATACAAAATATTAAAATTAAAAAGACTAAGATTGAAAAATAGGGGACTGAGGAATCAAACCATACTCTGAATTAAGTATACACATCAGAAAGAGAAAGCCTACTAATCTCTACTGGCTATGTTTATAGGAATGAATAGAATCACATGAAGTAGGAAAAGAAGAAAAATGGGTGAAGAAAAAAATGGGCAAGGGGCCGGGATTTTGGCCTAGTGGTTAAAGTGCTTGCCTAGCATGCATGAAGACCCAGGTTCGATTCCTCGGTACCACATACATAGAAAAAAAAGCCAGAAGTGGTGCTGAGGCTCAAGTGGTAGAGCTCTAGCCTTGAGAAAGTCCAAGGACAGTGCTCAGGCCCTGAGCTCAAGCCCAGGACTGGCAAAAAAAAAATGGGCAAAAACGGAAAAATAAAAATGAAAATAATATTGACAAAGGTTGTAAAAAGTAAAAAAAAAAAAAGAACAATTAAGAAAACATTCTTAAGTTTATTTGGGGGATTTTTGTATCTCCTCTGTATCCAGTATCATGCTCTTAATGGAGCCTCTGATTTCTTTGTGGTGACTCAGAAATCGCATTCCTGGGCATTTACTCAAATGTTCATAAATAAGTACATAGTAAACCTACCAACACAACCATGGTCATTGCAGCACTACTGACAATATCTAAGATATTGAACCAACTGAGATGTGCCTCAGTAGATGAATGGATCAAGAAAATGTGGTATTTATATGCAATGGAATTTTATGCTACCATAAGAAAGAATGATATTATCCCATTTGTAAGGAAATAGACTTAGAAAAAAATCATATTAAGTGGGTAAGCCAGACCCAAAGATACGGAGGTTAGATACTTTCCCTCATTTGTAGTCATTGTATTGTTGTGCCCAGAGGAGAGATCCCCCAAAGAAGACCAGGAGTCTGAAATGCAACAGCAAGGTTTATTGCGGGATACAAGCCAGGCAGGGAACTCTTCCAAGCACACCCATCGCAGTGAGGCTGGGAGGAGTTGCTAATCAGGGTTTACACAGTCTTTTTAAAGGCAAAACCCACAAACAGTTGCTAGTCAAGTTAAAGAAGAGCATTCCACAGTTGTAAAAACCACAAACAATTGCTAACTTGAGTCCAAATGTTTTCTTTAGATAAGGTGACTTGTTAACTGCTCTTCTCTGTTTGCATATCCTCTGGGCTCTTGGAAACCTTTTTTTTTGAAACCCTTATCTATGAGTCAAGCAGGGTTTCTATTTTGTGCTTACTGGAGAGGGGAATAAATTTGAGTCTGGGGGAAGTTGTTTTTCATCTCGTCATTTCCCCCTTCGGTTGTTCCACAGGAGCCAATCATGGGTCCCATTCTGCTAATTCTACGAAACCATTTTCCTCGGTTATTTCACTTATAGGGGAATAATTTCTCTGGATCATTAACTGAATGGTTCCCAGTCTCTCTTTCATAAATTGCACAAAGCTTGTTAAGAATGCAAGGTCCAAAAGTTAGTAAAAGTAACAATACTACTAGGGGTCCTAATAAGCCGGACATGAGAGTGGTGAACCAGGGGGATTTGCTATACCAGGCTTCAAACCAGCTTTGTTGGACTTCTAGTTCCTCCTGCCCCCCACCCCCACTTCTGCAAACCTTCCCTAACCTTGGACATTGTTTAACTACCCCTGAGTGATCTACATAAAAACAGTGCTCCTGGCCAAGGGCTTGCACAGAGGCCTTTCTGCTGTAGAAATAATAAATCTAGTGTTCTCCTGTTTTGCATAACTACTTCAGCCAGGGAACTAAGGGATTCTTGGAGATGTGAAATAAAGGCTAATGGACTTTAATTAGTTTCTCACCAAGCTTGTCAAAGCTTCTTGACAGCAGACAGCAGAGGAAGGTGAGACTGGGTGAGGTGGGGGGGTAAGGAGGTCTACGGGTGGGGGCATATCTTAAGCTTTAAGGGATTGGAGTGGTGCCTGCTGGCCTTCCAGCTGTCTCCACAGTAATCTTCGTCGAGGGCAAAGAGGTCAGCTGGTCTGGCATGGGAGTGATGGACCCAAGAATGTCAAAGTCCATTTCTCTGGGTGTCTGAAAGTCCAGGATCTTCACAAGCTGTCTTCACCTAGGAGCAATGAACCCAGTAGCTCTTTCCTGCTACCTTCCCAGTGGTTGGAGTATTGGGAGTCACAGTGTAGATAGGTTCACTTGAGTGCCAGGGTACTGGAAACCAGATGATGAACATGTCCCCAGATCAGCTTGTAAGGCCTGTAAGAGCTGGATTGAATCATGGTTAACCATGCCAGCTGAGATAACACATGGCTTGGGTGCCAACAGTTGTTATCAGACTCATGCAGACAGAATTCTTTGGTTTCGAGGGGCATATAGCGTGCCCTCCCAGTTCTGCACCCAAGAAAGCCCTCACAACTGGGAAGCATGCAGCAAAGCTTAACAATCCCTCAGGTGGGCACAAAAAGTAATTCCACGTCACTGTACCAATCCTGACCCAGCTTGGATCATGGCTAACTCAATTGCATAGCAATTCTACTTGTAATCTCCATTCTTAAGATATGCTCATACCATCTACTACATACAGGGACCCTAGTATTTGACTTTCTCCCTTTTTTGTAGAACTATCTTTTAAGACAATTCTTTCCAGATCTTGTCCATAAGAAACTATTATATATTTTTTTTTCTTTTCTCAGCTCTTCTCCCAGAACCTTTACTAACCTTTCTCTATTTGTCATTTGACTACAGCCCCCACCTCTAGGCTGTTCAGCACTGGATGGAAAATTCCCTTCACCCATCCAGAGTCACCATAATGGCTGTAAAAACCTAGGGGACTTTGAACTTAGCACAGACAGAATGTCCCACCACCAAGGGTTTAGTTCCAGTCCTCTTTAGAAGCAGTTGCGGGGGGAGGGGGGTGGAACATGGCAGGACAGAATGTGTAGCAGCAGCCTAATCACTTAGCAGCTCCAATGGAATGCCATACCTCCTGCTGGGTCATCTGCAAATTTCTGCCCAGACTGGTTAAAGAAGCTTAACCTAAGGCCTGACTTTGGTGAATTCTTCCAATGATTCCCTGGTTGCTTTTCCTGAACACACTCATTTTTGTAGGTTGGCACCCCATCGGTTTTCAGGACAGTATAGGGTTGAGATTCCAAAGTAATACCAGAGTGACAACTTTTAGTAACCAGATTTCCTTTAAATGAGGCTAGGATTCTCTACACAGGTACAGAACACTTGAACCTGTAGCCATTCCCCACAAGAGCAGTCTCCACTCTTGCACATCGTTATTACTCTTTCCCATACCTCTAATTTATCCTGTCTCACTTTCAAAAAATGACTCTAGTCCCTTCATCTTAAGGAGGTTGATGGATGAAAATCCATCTTCTGTAACTTCTTCAAGCTGACTCAGGGGCATTGTCTCTATACATAGCTAGGGACCCTAAAAGCTTAGCCTATTTTACCAAGGGGTTGCCAGGATTACATTTTAGAAGCAACATTTTACTCTATAAAACATTTAACAACTGCACAAACTTTTTCTTTGGCTACAACAATGCAGTTTACTTAGCACGCATTTGCAAAGGCATTTTCCTGATTGGGGAACTTAATCTCTGTGACTCTAACTATGCTTCAGTTGCCAGTGTAGGCCTAGACAGATCAATAGGGACACAGCCTCAGGTCCACAAACTTCTTTCCTGAATTTGTGGCAGGTGTCAATTCAAAATTCACTCAATTAGGGCTTTGAGCAAATATGAGGGATCAGGATTGTAAACTACTCACTATTACAGATGATTGACAAGTTCCTGCCCAGTAGACATGGACATTAATATGGCATGCTTACAAACTATTCTATGACCTTTTGGCTCTGATTAATTTTGAATGGCCAAGCACAAGTGATTCTAGGATCTGACACCATTTCTGTCATCCAAGCAGTGGCTTATTACTAAGCACTAGTCTTTTCTATAACATCTTTGAGTTCGAATTTTGAGTCATCCAAATGATGCAAAACATCTAAAACAAATACACAACAACAACAAAACCCATGGCAATCAGCTAAGTTCATTGCTGCATAAAGAACTTTGTTACCTGATATGAAATTGTGTGTTTTTGTTTTTATGAATGTATACGTTTTGGTCACACATTCATGTGTGTGTGTGTGTGTGTGTGTGTGTGTGTGTGTGTGTGTGTGTGTGAATGCCCACATGTGTGTCGGGGTGTATTTTTGTACAGGGTCTCCCTTGGAAACACAGGCTGGCATCAAACTAGTGAACACCACTCTCTCCAGTTTTCAAGAGCTTATGCTAAAGGTATGTGACACCATATCTTTTTTTTTATTGTAATTAGTAAAAGGGTTACATGATATTTGCCAGATAGAAGGTGCATTAATTCACGTACATTGATACCCTTTCACATGTCTTGGTACCCATTTCCCTCCCCCTCCACACCTGACACCATATCTTTTATTTGCTTTTGTATAGTGCTATTCATAAAAAATATATTATAAAGGTGTAAAATATGACATGTTTACCAACTTGCACTCATAGCAAAATCAAACCTTAAGAGCTAAATCTTACGATCAAGTGATTCAATTCGATTGAGCTCAAATCAATTTTTTTAGTTTTAATAATTGGACAGAATGTATTTAACATATTTAGTGAGATAGTCGATTAGGCAAGTTAGGGAGTCAAACTATAAGAATTTATAAACACTAATTTTAGGGATGAATGTATGAACATAGAATGCAGTTTGGGATCCATATATCCAAGCTCATATTTAAAGCTCTTTGTCCTCCTTCATTAACATGATGTTAGATAAAAATTAATAAATCTAACCAACAATTAGTCAGGCTTTTGTGTGCCTTGATATCATGGCTTAATACTATAACACCACATAGTAATAATTATGAAAATATGAAATGCATACAAATGAAAAGTGTCATGATGAACCTCCAGACAAATTCATTTTATATCATAGTAGTAACAAAGCAAATTACATATTGGTTCTTGTTTCCTTGAGCTACTTCAAGTTGTTTTGGTGACATTTCAACAGTTTTCTTGGTCCATCATCCTCCAGCAAGTAACTGGGGCCAAGGCAATAACTTTGGCAGTGGTAATGCCCAGATGACAACCTCTGAAGTATGCAGTCCCAGCAGTAGCAGGGACATCTGGAGAACTTTCCACACTTGCAATTTTCTTGGCTTAGCTCCACACCCACAGCTGTGGGCCATCTCCAGTGCTATTTTCAAGTAGGGGAATATGGCAAGAAAATAATATGTCTGTGGTGCCCTTTTATTAGGAGACAATTCATAGTATGTCTGTGTCTGTGTTGATGCATCATCCGTGTGTGTTTTATGACCATGTTTTGCTCATGAGTAGGAATATATTTGTCTATATATACTATATACCGTTAATGTAGCCTTGCTATTCAGACATCTGTGAATGCACTTGTACATGCAACATCCGAGCCAATATTTTCAGAAATATTAACATATAAAAGCTTTTGTTTACTATGTGATATGGTTATTCTCTTTATTCTTTCAGTGCATCAGTACTTCATGCACTACCAAGCTCTAGATGCTTTGTGAAAGTCACATGGGAAAATGAAGATTACTTAAACATAGCCCAGACACTATGGAAGAGATGAGTCTTGCAACCAGGAAAAGGCCTATGAGTTCCAAAAAGTTATAAACAAAACCACACTTCACAATATCCATTATTTAAAAGCCTAGAGCTGCAACATCTATTTTTAATTATAATTATACTTACCATTTCTCCACCATGAATTGTGCCTCTTACTATGTATAATTTATCTTATTTAATTCTCACAATCCAGTAGAGTAGACTTAATTCCACTACATGGCTTTAAAAGAATATGAATCCCAGAAAAGTCAAAGGTTATATAACTCATAAATGAAACTGCAGTCAATCTATCTGCACCTAAAAGTCACAACTTCTACCTGTTTCTCACCTACAGAATGCAGCCAAATAGTTGGCCAGTCAAGCCATTTTCTGAAACAAGTCATAGGGTAAACATTCAATTGTACAGATTCACAAAAGCAAGCACAAAAATTTCTCAATTATAATCTGCTAAGATGTAGATAGAGTACATCCTAAGTGGACTATTTTCCATTAACAATAAATAAGGGGAAGTTGTCACGGCAATTAGTAATTTGGTTGTATTCTCTGCAGCATGGGGCCAAAGTACACATTTTTCCTCCTATATAATTCCTTTGGAATATTTGTTTCAGGAAAGAGTATTTCATTGTAAGAATTTTCAACTATTTTCTGGCACCGGTGGCTCAAACCTGCAGTCCTACCTACTCAGGATGCTAATATCTGAGGATAGTGGTTCAAAGTCAGCCCAAGTAGAAAAATTTGTGAGACACCTAGCTCCTATTAATTACGTCCCCCCCACACACAAAAGTCAATAGTGGAGCTGTGGCTCAAATAGTGAAACAGTACCTTTGAAAAAAAGCCCTCGTGGGTGTACTCAGCCTTCAACTCAGTTCAATCCCCAGTACCAGCAAAGAAAAAAACTAATCAATTACCAACAATTGTTATCAATCTAGTATCTTCCATCTCGTTTTTGCAACAATTTCCAGCGCGAAAAAATCAAAGACAGACAGACAGACAGGAAGGAAGGAAAGGAAAGAAGGAATGAAGGAAGGGAGGGAGGGAGGGAGAGAGGAAGGAAGGGAGGAAGGAAGAGAAAAGAGGTAAGTCAGGTGTGGTGACTCACACTTGTAATCCTAGCTACTCAGGAGGCTGGGATAGGATGATCGAGGTTCAAAGCCAACCCAGGCAGTAAAAAAGTCCATGAAACTCTTATCTGTAATGAACGACCAGAAAACCAAAAATGGGGCCGTGGCTCAAGGGTAGGGCTGTACCCTTGAGCTGAAGAGCTCAAGAACAGTGCCCAGGCCCAGAGTTCAAGCCCCACGACTGACAAAAGAAAAGAAAGAAAGAGAGAAAGAAGGTAAGAAAATTTGAGGATTCTTGCACTATTGCAATCATGGACAGGACTTCCTTCCTCCTCTTATCTTACTCACATCTTGTTACTTGTTCTATTTGCTATGTTTCTGATATATGGAGTTAGAACACCTACAAAACTATTTTCAATAGAGCAAAACCTTGTTACAAAAGGCCATATAGTTGGACGCTAAATGAAAGGATCTCTAGGATATAGAAACATAAGCCATATAATGAATGATTGTTGTTCTTAAGGTACTATGTTATCGCTCATCTCTTTTGCTGTCCCTTAGTTATCGCATATTGTTACAGTATCTCACTTTGTTACCTGATATATCGGATATATTTGTATTTGGTTATTTGAAATTGGATAGGGAACGGGGGAAAACAAGATGAGGGATGGGGGTAGGGGGGAAGGAAATGGGGACCAAGACATGTGAAAGGGTATCAATGTATGGGAATTAATGCACCATCTATCTGGCAAATATCATGTAACCCTTTTATTAATTACAATAAAAATACATGAAAAAAACTATTTCAGTTATTCAATAAAGTAATACAAACACAGCAATGCTTGTTTTTATTTAAAAATTTTCCTGTTATAAGTAAAAGTATTTGAAAACCTGAAGTTTTTATTTACTTGTTTATTTTATCTTGGGTAGTACATGTGATAGCAGGAACTGTATCCCTTCAGCCATTTTGTCAAGTCCTCTATATTTTGTTATTTTTATGTTATTTTTTAAAGAAAGTCTTTGGTTTTGCCCAGGTTGACCTGGGCAGCAGCTCTCCTTTTATATAGTCTCTTTCTTACCATACCCTGCTCTTTGCTTGATGTGAGATCACCTTAACATTTTACCCACGTTGACATTAAATCATGATTTTCTTGATCTTGGCCTCCTGCATTTTTATGATTACACACTTGAACTAGTGCGAGCCACACCATTCATGTGAAAAACTGAGCTTTTAAAAAGAACAGAGTGATATATTGTTGACCAAGTTCAATCAAAACGAAAAGCAAGATAGGAAGGCCATGCAAATTATTAATTTATTGATATCACATTTAAGGTTCAGGCAATTCACCAAAAAGGTGGTATCTTCAAGCTAAGTTCTTAGAGTCTTCTCCCTTTCCCTCTCAACCCGTTTTCCCTCCCCTCCTCTTGCCCCTCCACTCCCCTTTTCTCTCCTAATCTCACTCCCCCTTTCCTTCTCTTTCCTTCCTTTCTAACAACCCCTTCTCTGTCTCTCTCTGTCTCCTTCTCTCTGTCTTGAACAATTTGTTCAACAATGACCTCTCTAATAATTCATATATATATATATATATATGTTACTATCCAATCAAAGATTTTATCCAGAGCAGTTTTAACTTATATCACATAACTCCCCATTATATTTTTAGCTAGTCTACTCATCTGTTTATCCCAGTACTCTAACACCACAGTCCAAATGGGACATTTACTTGAATGGAAATTGTAATAACCTTATGGAGGAATCTCAGAGTCAAAATTTTTAAACCATTGCTTCCAGATTGTAAACAAACAAAAAAACAAAAACAAAAAAACCCAAAGAACTATTTTTACTATCTTTTGGATGCTTTATTTGATAATATGTATTGACTTGCTCTACATTTACCTTTGTATATTTTTACCTTTTCAACTATTTTCATTATTTAATCATATTAATTGTTTTATTATGAAAATTTTAAACTTTTAAGATTTCCTATTTATCAGAGCCATAAATATAATATTTATTTTAATAGTTCCTACAATTTTCAATGTATTTTCCTAATTATATAAAGTCTATCTCTAACCATTATTTCTGTATAAGTAACAATTAGTTCTGTAATTGTTACTTATATCCCTATAAAATTCAAAATCTGACTTGAATCTATTTTATTTACTACTTTAGTTCTATTTTGATTTAACTGCCTCATACTTAAAATTGTTAATTTTTTCTCAAATCTTTTTGCCTTCAAATCACACATTTCTGTCAAATTTATTTTACCTTGTTTTTTGTATATTTCCATTCTCATTTAGAAGATGCTATGTAAAATGATGTACTTTCCTAAAATATATGTGAGAATATTTTTCCTAATTTTTGAGAATCACCTCAAAATAAAATCAAACAAACAAAACAAACAACAGCAACAAAAAAAAAAACTCAGGTTTTTTCAGTCATCAAAATGTTTTTAACATTCCCAGATGACTTCAATGGCTAACATGAGTGTTTGTAATAGTTTTGGAATTATTGTTTGATATGTGAAAATTGCTTTATCTGTCCATGAACAAAAATGCTTATCTCCTTGTACTTTAATATGTTTTCAAATAGGCACATCATTTTAATTTAGAAAGCAATTTATGCTCAGAACTATGAAAAATGATTCGATTGTTTTCCAGTATCTATTTTGTTTTTCAGAAAACATCATCAGACATTTAAAACCCAACCATCAGAAATAAGGATTTTTGTTTCTAGTTCTCCTTGAATTATCATGTATTACCCTAATGTTGAGGGATTTTTTCCACCCTTAATTTCTGGAAATACAGTTTTCTTCCCCCACCCTTCTCCTTCCCCCCTTAGTTGTTTGGCTCATTGTGGTTCACTTGCTTTTTTAAAAAATTGTTACTACATTTTGATTGCCATCATTTCGTATTTAGTTTGGGAGGAGAAATTCCCAGTATCTGTTCAGTCCATACTGTTGACTGGTTGCATTCCTCTCTTGTTTTCTTTTAAAAAATTGGTTTAAATGCAATGAGTCAGTGAGTCTTGATGAATTTACTCTTCATCTCTTTTGTAATACCCAAGTTAGATCAGAACAAAATCTTACCTGTCATCTGTACTGCTTTTCCAACTTGTGGTCTCTCATCTCATCTGTAAAGAAAGATCATATGCACTTGCTACTATTTAACTGAAAGCTTCTCTCCTGTACTCTATGACTTCCCAGTTTTCCTTCCTTAAGGACTTCCTCTAATCACTTTAATCAATCCAAGCTTGAGAGATGTATTAAACTTCTAGAGCTGAGAGACATTTGTTTCCACACTGATTTACCTTCTCTGCATGTTTCTTGTGACATGCCCAGT
Source organism: Megascapheus bottae (assembly GCF_031878675.1). Lineage (NCBI taxonomy): Eukaryota > Metazoa > Chordata > Mammalia > Rodentia > Geomyidae > Megascapheus > Megascapheus bottae. The sequence continues at coordinate 25,078,780 of NC_143517.1, forward strand.
GAAACAAAATTTAACTTACCAGTAACAATTTAGTGAATGCTATATCCATTATAAAATCTAGAAGAGTGTTGTTATATACTACTTTAGTTAATTGCTTCTAAAATTAGCAACGCCATAACATAATGATCATATAAGGAGCAATTTTAAACATACAGCCGCCTCAGGGTTTGTTTTTTGTTGTTTTTTTTCATAACTGTGGTAGAAGGCCCTTCATACTCTGTTTGTCAGTCTGGCTTTAAGGTTTTCATTTTGTTGGCTAGAAGATAGATAAAGGGGATTACGGACAGAACTGAGCTGGTTTCTCTTAATCTTCAACCTGAATTCTTTCAAGGGTTGCAAAATATGATTCAAGTATTTCAGAAGCTTTTATAACCTGAGCCAGACTTTGTCATCTGTCTGGTGTATGTGCCATCATGGGTGGATTTGGGACTGACATTTTCTATCTCTCATCTCAACTGTATAAATATTTGTTTGGAGTGACTATCAACACAGCACACAGGTGCTTTCCTGTGATGTATCGATGATAGCATCATCTTAACTGAGGTCCTATGGATGATACATGTCACCAACCAGGAGAGGGCAATGCAGAAAATTTTCAACAAAATAAGATTTTTCCCATATGTAAAATATACAATAGAAAAATGTTTCAGACAATTTTCTTTTTATTGTGTATATTACTTATAGCTCTTCATATATCTGGTCTACAATGGTGAATTAGCTTTCTTAAATACCTTTAAGTATTAAAAATTTCTACTTTTAATGTGGAATTACTTTAAATTCTCTTTTTATCTATTTTTGTTCCTGGGTACAATCTTTGAGGAAGACTCTCTTATTCTAGACAATATTCTAGACAGTATTGAGCAAATATTTCATCTTTTATTCCAGAAACTAATATTCTAGATTAATATCTGTGACAAATGTTCATATCAAGTGAATCAAATAGAATTGATGATATATTACAATTAGTCAGCATGTTATATAATAATATATGTGGTACAGCATGGAAATTTAATGAAATATTTGGTGATTTTAAATACTTTCACATTTTTTTGGTGGGCCTAGGGCTTGAACTCAGGATCTGGGCACTGTCCCTGAGCCTTCCAGTGCTCAAGGCTAGCACTCTGCAACTTGAGCCACATCACCACTTTTGTTTTTTTCTGTTTATGTGGTTCTGACGAATCAAACCCAGGGCTTCATGCTGCCAGGCAGGTGTTCTACTAAGCCACATTTCCAGCTCCTACTTCAACAAATTTTGAATTTGATAAAAGTTAAAAGGAAGTCAGATGCTATTGGCTCACATCTGTAATTCTAACTACTGAAGGCTGAACTGAAAATTTCATTTCAAAGTCAGCCTGAGCAGAAAAATTTGTGAAACTTTTTATCTCCAATTTATTCCCAACAACAACAAAAAAGGCCAGAAGAAGAGCTGTGGATCAACTGGTAAAACACTAGCCTTGGGCAAAAAAACACCCAAGTCCCAAGTTAAAATCCCAGGACTGGCATACACACACACACACACACACACACACACACACACACACACTACAATCAATGATATGTTATAGACCCTGAAACAGGGTGTATTGGAAAGGATTTTGAGCCCAAAATACTACTTATTTCTCAAAGATCTGTTTTTCTTACAATTAAAGAATGTTTCAAAATCTACTGATTGAATACTTTCTTCCATTTATTAAACAAATCCTTATAAATATATTTATAGCTAAGCAATGTGCATATAGTAGGCTACAATAACATATTCCTTGGTCTCAAGTCCTTGAAAGTAGTAATATCAAATATTACTTTGAGAAAATTAAAAATGATATTCTGTAAAATTCTTGTGAATTGCTTAATTTATTACATAAGGTAAGTATTTTATTTTTGAAATTAAAATGAGCAGCTCTCGTTCTAAGGAGGATGATAAAAATATTGGTTTTATATGGGAGAATTTGTATAGACCAAAATAAGAACTGAAAAATGTGACATAAATTTTCGTCCTCCAGGTAATTTTTATTGTCATATCTGTTGTTGTTATTGATTTACATTTTGGGGGGAATTATTGGAAGAATGAAAAAATCAATACCTAATCAGAGAGAATAACCAAAAAAGCCCCAGATAATTAGAGTTTATTTATAACCAACAAATTAAAGTATACTCATATCCTAGGTGATATTGAGACAGTTTTGCTTTATCTTAAAAGTTTTAATATTAAGTTTTTGGGGCATTCAGTTGTAGGAACTAATGTCAGTGATAGATCAGCTAGTAAAATTTCTGTTTTTTTTCATATTAAAATTTCAGTTAGATTTTGATTTCTAAGATTCAATAAAAGGTACTGATTTTCTTCTCCTGCCTTTGACAAATTAAAATATAGAACATCTTTAAAATGCTTTGAAAATTATACCGTGTATTAGAGTATTATTTTTTAATCTCTGTGGTCTACAATTCACACACACACACACACACACACACACACACACACACCCTACCATTGAGCCAAGACCCACTTCCCCTTTTTTTCTAGAGGTTAATTGAACTTACGAGTTTCAGGTTCTTTTGTGCCTTTGACTTTGAACCTTGATCCTCAGATCTCAGCCTCCTGAGTTGCTAGGATTATAGGCATGAGCCACCACATCAGGCAGTAAAAATAGTTTTAAGAATTCCAGTGAAGTGTGGTAGTGTAAACTTAACAATTCATGCATGTGCAAGGCTGAAGCAGTAGGATAGTAAACCAGCCTAGGCTACAAAGTGAAATCACATTTCAAATGGTAATAAAAGAACTAAATTCTACTTCGAAGAGACACATGCAAATCACTGATAAAATAAAACACCATACACACTCAAAATAAATTATATAATGGATGTTCATCAGAATCATGTCTGTCACATACTGACATAAGACATTTTTTTTTCTTTCTTGTCCATGCTTGTAATGTGGCTTGAAATCAGGACTTGGGCATTATCCCTGAGCTTAATTGAGCTCAAGGCAAGCTTTCTACGACTTGTGCCACAACTCCGCTTCCTGCTTTTGTCATGGGCTTTCCTACCCAGGTTGACTTCCCAAGCTCCTCAGCCTCCTGAGTAGCTGGGATTGCAATCATGAGCAGCCCATCAGACATAAGAGGTGATTTTAAAGACAAAGCAAATGAAAGCTCAAAGTAATCAAAAGCTTCACAAATAATAATGGGGCTATTTTAAAACATGAATTGGGAGTTACATGAAATTTATGGATCCAGTGGAATGCGAAAATGAGATAGAGAGTAGAAGAGAGATCATTTCCCTCTATGAGGTTTTTCAGACATAAGTGACATTTAAATAATATGGGAAATTTGGGAAATAAGGTTGGGAAAGTAGTTTTGATGGTGAACTATTGTAAATATGACCTCATTAAATTGTTGCTTTTCATTCTAGAATAGAAAACACAACCTGTCTCTGTAACAGATTTTGAACTATAAATTTGAGATGAACATGCTCAAATAGCTTTGTAAATTGTCATTTATCCCATTACTCCTTTTTTTTCATTGTTCTTCTCATGGTGCAATTCATGGAACAGCACAGTATTAATATGACATCAAAGAATATGGCCATTAATTCAAAATTATAATTATCTCATGACTATCTATAATATACAATGAGCTCACTATTCCTCATCTATTCTTCAGTAAGTATCTACAGATGAAGATGGGCTGTTATGGTTTAGTTACAGAACGTGCTAGTTATGCACAGATTTTTTTATATTTTAAAACAATAGGAATTCATTTTATATTTTATTGATAGTCTCACACACAATTACTTTGAAAAATTCTTCTTAATATATACACATACATATATATATGTATCTACAGATTACCTTTCTATTGCAATTATAATGGTGATATATAGAGGGATACAGTTACAAAAATCAAATACTGTGATTCTTGTGATTTCATTTTATTGTTAGGGTGATGTGTAGAGAGTTTACATTTATATTCGTTACTGTGTAAATTTCTTCTTGAACATTGTCATCCCTTCCCATGTTTTCCTCCCACTTCTCCCCCACAGGTTGTAAAGTTCTGTATTTTTTTTTGAACAGTGTTAAACATTCCCTTCTTCTCTCCCAGCTTTTCCCTCCCATCCCAGCCCTCAAGTTATTTAGTTCATTTTCAATGTCTGTAATTAATGTCTGTAATTATTCCTAAGACTATGACATTTAATATTTTAGGAAAAATTCCTCATAATAATTTGGTTGCCTAGGTACAAATAAATAAGGCAGATATGTATTAAAATTCAATTTAAAGGTCAATAATTTATTTAAAATCCAAATTTCATAGTGAAGTAGAGAATCTAGTTATTATTGAAAGGCAAATAATGTGCAAACATTGTTAAAACACGTGTTTCTCAATTATAAATAGTCTACAAAAGCTGTAACATCTCTTAATGCAATTGTTTTAGCTTACTGTCATTAGTAATGTTAAGCAAGTATGTGTTGTTAACTGGAAAGTTACTATGGTGATAGAAGTGAGAATTTGTAAAGATTGTATGAAAATTGCTCTTTAAAAGGCTTAGGAAGACATAAATTGTTTTTGTTTGTTGTTGTTGTTTTCCTTCTTCTTCTTTTTTATTTTTGGCCAGTCCTGTACTTGAGCTCAGGGCCTGAGCATTGTCTTTGTATTTTCTCAGTGCTGGAACCCACCACTTGATGCACAGCACCACTTCTGGCTTTTTCTATGTATGTGGTAACAAGGAATCAAACCTAGGTCTTCTTGCATGCTAGGCAAGCACTCTACCACAAGGCTAAACTCTGGGCCCCAAGTCCTTTCTGCTGAAAGTTTGTAGTAATCATAGGATTATATGTTACCTCCAAATCTAGAATCAATGCCATCTTATAAAAGCATATGCATCTATTCATATTAGTTGTTTAATTTTTTTGTCTGAGCTATTTAAAATCCAATAGAATCTAAGGCTTGTGAGAAAATTCAAATAGACATATTTTCCTACACTTTGCCAAGCATTTTTAATTTTCACTAGAACCTCTTGGGCTTCGTGAAAATGATTGTTAAATCTTGGACACAATCTCCATGACAATGGAGAATAGTACACTCGTGGGTAAACCTAATATAGAGCTCAAAATTGAATCAAGATGGAGTTTCAACTAGCCCATCACTTTCATTATTCACCCACTCCCCTTGGCTGTTCTTAGAATTTTCCCTCTATACTCTATTTAGAAATTATGTTTGCTAAGCACAGAGGATGAAAGATGAATTATTGTTTATGGAAAAGATATTTTAATAGCTTATTGCATAAATAAACAGACAAAATTGTCTTTTAAACTTCATAAAATAATCCCTATGTACAACTAACAATTAAAATGATTTCATTGTTGGAGTTGGGGATTTAGCTCAGCAGAAGAACCCTTACCTTGGTATGTGCAAGGCTCTGAGTTCGATCCTCAGCTCTGGGAAAAAAATGATTTCATTGTCCAGGAGACAAAATCGGGCAAATACAGATAAGCTCGTACATCTTGTTATTCCTTGAACAGTGTACGTATTTACAATCATCAAAATTTATATCTAGAGAAGGAGCATTGCATGAAGCTTTCATATCAGAGAATAAGAAACTGAGACACTGAGAATGGAAAAATCACAGGGAAAATAAACTTGAGAGCAAATTAAAGATTTGTTTTCTATTCTTAGCCAAGATGAACCTATTTTGCGAAGTAGCATTCATTAAACTTAACAGTTTTCATCTACAATTTGGAATCCAATGTTAAATACTAATATTTTAAAAGCAGAAATAATTGGACTCATTCACAAATTGATACCAATGGATCAACACAATAGACTTATTTGTTGGAAACAAAATAGGTATAAACATCAAAGTCATTAATTATACTTTGTCATCAAGGTGGACAGAAGTTATATTATGTAAAGGTCAGTTGTGGGCTAGAGGCTATTTATTATTTTCATCAATGACTTGGATGATAGAAAAGTCTGTGAACTTAGTAATTTACAGTTCTCTTTAGTTGGAAAGCCTGATTAACACTTTGAATGTCAAGATCAAAATGCAACATGACCATAATATGACCCCAGCAAATTGGTGAAGTGGTTTTGAACAATGCAATTCAATAAACTATGTCAGATGCAGTCTCTAAGGGAATTGGAAAGGAAATGAAAATTCATAATAATGTAGGTGATATTATTCTAGTGTGAATGTGTATGTGTGCATCTGTTGGCATATACATATAATATGGGATATAATAAATACTATGTAGTGTGGCTTGGGGCAAGAATATTATGTCTGCTTTGAATTTTTTCTTTCCCTTACTGGAATAGTGCTTAACTCTTTATAGATATTTTCCCCTCCCTCCTTCCTTCCTCTCTCTCTCTCCCTTCATCCCTCCCTTTCTCCCACTCTCTCTCCTTTCCTTCCTTCTTTCCTTATTCCATCTTCCTTCCCCCCATGCTTTCCTTCTTTCCCAAGGTACTTTAGGCTTGCCTCACACTTGCTATGTAGCTCAAGCTGGCTTTGAACTTGTCATCCTCCTGACTTAACCTCCTGAGTGTTAAGATTCCATGATTCCCTAGTTTCTGTTTCTCTCTCTTCATTCCTCCCTCCCTCTCTCTTGATATATATACATATATATCTGTGTATTTATATATACATATATATGTTTATATGCACAATATACATATTACATCCCACTATAATTATATGTTACTCTTATTTAATATATTGTTCAAAATATGGAGTCAATATCTACCAAAATTAGAGGATATAGGAAAAACTAAATCCCCTGCATCATAGAACATAACTGTGATATTATGGTAGGACAGAGAGGAGAGAGGTTCACAGAATGGTTATTTTCTAAAGTAAACTACTAGTATATAGCAATATCTGTAGAATTGGACGCCCCATTAAAGATACAGAATTGCTGTTGACTTAGGAACAGTGACTCAAAATAAGATCCAAACTGAACGTCAGGAAGGTAACACATTGATTAGACTTCTCAAGAAAAGCAAGTTGCTTTTTAGGATAAATGCAAGGCACAATATTTTCTTTATTAATATTAATGAGTGACCATTAAACTTCATATAATTCTTTGATTGTATTTGTTTGTGGCTTTAGTATTTCTCCATGTATAGAGGGAAAGATAAAACTACCTGGTTTAATAAATTTACTATCATTTAAAAATTCAAATTGAGCTATTTTATTACCACCCATGATTCAGTGGAGACATGCACAATAATCAATGATGGTAATAAGAATAACTCGTTAAAAAATTACCACATTGATGAATCTCAAAGAAATTCAGACAAACCATGTCTTTGAATGGTTTGTACTCAATTATGTACAAGTATGGGAGTGGGAGTATAGAAGCCCAGAACTTTTGAAATGGTGATAAACTTGAATCATTCACATTTTTGTCTAGTTTTTTCTGAATTGCACAAACAGGATGCTAAGCTCATTTATGTCTTTAAATAACTGTTTTGGAATTTCATTGGAAATTTTTAAAGAAATATCCTTATTTTAAAATTATTTCCAAATTGCATTAATTAGAATTCACTCACAAATAATGCATGATTTACCTTTTCTGATTTAAATAAGACTTAAATAAATACAAAGATTCAGAAATAAATAAATGTAGGTATAGTCATCTGAGGTATAACCATATTTTTTACAAAGGAGGTAAAAACATACATTTAAGTAAAGATAGCCATTTCAACAAATGGTACAGTGAAAACTGGATAGTCACAATCAAAAGACTAAATTCAGATTCCATTTTTTCCTTCTAATACTAATATCAGTTCAAAGCAGATCATTGATCTACTATAATAATCGTAGTATAAGACCTAGAAATTGGACCATTGCCTGAATGATAGAAAAAATACTAGAAGATAGTGTCATAGGTAGCAGCTTTCTGAATAGAATGTGGGTATCTCAGCATTTAGAGCAAGGCTTGACAAACTGAACTGCATCAAATAAGACAGCATATGCATAGTAAAAAAACTAGTCAATAGACTGAGTAGTCAGTCTCTAGAATTGGAGAACAACTTGACAGATCTAACTATGTCCATAGTTAGATCTGTCAGGTGATTAAAAGCTAGAATATCCAGAGGGAGTTCAACAAAGTAAAATTCATAAAGAACAAAAATTTTAATTAGTGAAGCATCAAAGGAACTCAGCAGGAAATTCTCACAAAACAAAAAAAAATACTAAGTAATCAACAAATACTTGAAGAACTGTTCAATATCCCTGGCCATAAGAAAATGTACTTCAAAATGGCATTAAAATTTTCTCTCTCTCTGTATTCAAAATGGTCATCATTAAGCATACAAACAGCACGGATGCTGGTGAAGTTCTAGAGAAAAAGGAAACCTTTATACAGTACACTGCTGATGATAATAAAAATTAATGCAACCACTGTAAAAATCAATGTAGAGGTTCTCAAAACAATTACAATCCCATGCTGTAAACTTGAGACTATATATACACACATATATATGCCTACATCTGATGTAGGCATATACATACGTATAATAAGCACATGCATATATACCTACCTATATACAGACATATAAATACACATAGATATGACATGTTTAGAATTATTGGGCTGTTAAAGTACATTAGCAGTAAAGAAGAAAGGGACTATTTAAGAGTGTGAACACCAGTTGGATATTGTTGGCTCATGCTTGTAATCCTAGCTACTCAGGAGGCTGAGACCTGAGGATCTTGGTTCAAAGCCAGCCAGGGCATGAAAATCCATGACACTCTTATCTCCAATTAACCACCAGAAAACTGGAAGTGCTGTGGCTCAAAGTTGTAGGATACTATAGCTTGGAATGAAAGAGCTCAAGGACAGGGCTCAGGATCTGAGTTCATACCCCATGACCAATAAAGAAAAAACATAGATATCCCAATATCTGGAACTGTTAGTGAGGATAGCAAAAATATTACTGCAAGTTGTTAAGAAAAGGGAATAGACTTGTAGAAACAGAATAAACAAGAGTTCATTCTGACTAAAGCATTGATATACATGTATGATATTCTTTTCTATAATAAGCACACATACATATACACAAAAACTAAGAACAGGAATATAAAACAAGTCTTGTTTAGAGGGTCTGTAGTAGTAGGAGGGGATAAGGTAAAAAGTCAAAATGATTCATGTACTGGGTGGAAATGGAACAATAAAGATGGTTGAGGCTGTTTTGGAAAGAGTAAGGTGAAGAATGAAGGAGACTGATAAAGGGAAAAGCTGATCAAGATACACTGCATGCATGAACCTATCAAAATGAACTCTGCTCAACATATTACTTTATAAATTGGTACTAAGTGGAAGAAAAGAATATGATAGTACTTCTTGTTTGTTTTACTTGCTTAGTTGTATGTTGGTTTTATTGTTTCTTTTAAATGAGAAGCATGCATGGTTGATGTACTGCAATTTATATTTTATGCTTAGTACCATATTTTTGTCTTAGCAAAATTTATTAAATTATTTTTATTATCCTTTTGCTTTTGTAGTACTTTGGGATCAAACCTGGGGTCTCATGTTGTGCTAGTACTTTACCACTTGAGCCACAAAACCAATCCCTTGCCTTTAAGTTCACTTTTCAGATAAGCTCTTATACTGCCTTTGTCCAGACTGGACTTGGACAGTGATCCTCAGACCTCAACCTCATGACTAGATTGGATTACAGTCATGATACACCATCATACCTGGACCCTAAAAATTATTATTCTACTTCAGAATCACATATTTTCCTATGTCTTCTGTAAGTTTTATATTTTAGTTGCAGTATCTGAATTTATACCTATGATTTATGATGATTTCAGATAAAGATCATAGAAATTTGTCCATATTAGCATCTAATCAATTGGTTGTTATCTAAAGCAATGCTATCATACACATACACTCTTAAACATGTGATTTTATATTTTAGGGTAGCTACATTAAAATTTTAGAGTAGTAAAATTAATTCAAATATAGAGGTAAAATAATTCTAAGACTAATTCAAATCCAATTGTAAAATTATGTAACCACATTTACACAAGAATCAACATATAAAATATGAAAATATTAGTGATATTAAGAAACATTTTAAAACTTTAACAAAAAGAGTAGGAAGAAGCATTGAACAAAATAAAAATATAAAATGTCTATTAAGCATTTGGAGGCAGGAAGGCAAAATTAGCCACAATAAGCAGAATCTAAACCATTTGAGAATTACTGTGCTTTTAGAGAAGGAAAAGTAGATACAGGCTAAAATAGATTCATACATCTTTAAGGTAGAATTCCAACAAGAATAAGGAGGTAAATGCCTACAGGGGGTTAATTAGGCAAATCCTAGAGCTCCATCTTTCCTCCTGGGCTTGACATGTGTTAAATTTGTGTGTGCCTTCTATGTCACTTCATCTAGAGATACCTGCCTGCTTTCCTTTTTTTTAAGGATGTGTTTATCTGCCTGTTATACAAATTCTAACACACATGGTGAATGTATTTTGCTCTGTTTTCTTGTTGTAAGGCAGGGCTGATATCTCAAAGCACTCTTTTTTTTTTTTTTTTTTTTTTTTTTGCCAGTCCTGGGCTTGAGCTCAGGGCCTGAGCACTGTCCTTGGACTTTCTCAAGGCTAGAGCTCTACCACTTGAGCCACAGCACCACTTCCAGCCTTTTTCTATGTATGTGGTACCGAGGAATCGAACCTGGGTCTTCGTTCATGCTAAGTAGGCATTCTACCACTAGGCCAAACTCCCGGCCCCAAGCACTCTTTCTTTATAGGACAGATGCACAACATGGAATTCAAGGTTGTGGATTTTCTTCCAATGCATTAAAATATATTATCTTTTATCTCACATTACATATGGTAAAAAGTGTACCATAATTTATATCTTGATTTTATGTATCTAAATATGACATTTTTCTCTAGCAGTTCATCCAGTTCCCTCTATCGCTGTTTTTAAATGGTTTATAATAATGTGGTGATGTTGGGAAGTGCGTTTCTTGAGAGTCATTAAGGCTTATCTTCTGGTTCATTTAGGTTTATCTTCTGGCTTAAGTGTTGTTTTTTTTTTTATCATTTTTAATCAGATGCATCCTTAAATACTTTTCCACCTTCCATTTCTCCTTGGTTTCTGAGACTTCTACTTTGGTAGTGTCCCATAGAAAGTACAAATTTCCAAGAATCAAAAAAAGATTTACCACATTTTATTTTTACTGCTTTTTTGCCAGTCCTGTCGCTTGAACTCAGGGCCTGAGCACTGCCCTTGGGCTTTTCTCAAGGCTAGACCTCTACCACTTGAGCCACAGCACCACTTTTGGCTTTTTCTGTGTAGGTGGCATGGAGGAATTGAATCTGGGTCTTCATGCATGCTAGGCAAGCACTCTACCATTAGGTCAAACTCCAGGCCCCTCAACCATATTTTAATTTGTAAACTTTTTCAAAGCTCTGTAATTTTTTAAAGACATGTAAGTATATCACTAATAATTCAAAAGAATAAAAGCCACTTTCTGAAATGGCGGACTATATGTATTTTTACAATTGCATGTAGAATAGCAACTCTGAACAAGGATAATAATTTGTATAATACTTTTTAGTGCATCAAAACCAACATGTTACCTATGAGTAGACAATTGGAAATTTTTAAATTTGAAAATAATTTTTCAACAGCAAGATTCTAGGAATTATTAAAATGTTAACTTACAATGATTTAATGAATATAATTTAAATATAATATTATATCTTGTATTATAATAATAGCTTTATTAGACGTAACAAGCTCTAAAGAATCCATAATGACACTTGATGACAATGGCTATTTTCACTGAAACTACTCTTTATCAGTTTTCTTCTGAAATTCTGAAGAAATCCATCAGAATTTACCAAATTCTCATAGATGCTCTGTGATTGTCCCTGAGTATTTAATAAAAGAATGTTGGTCTACAGAATTTTTTTTCAGAGAAATGCCATTGTCATCAAGTGTCATGGATTTTTTTCAAGCTTTGAAACTATTTGCAGTGATAAATGAATCTTTAAATTGAACAAAAATATGAAAATTATTCCTTTTATACACAAATTTTAATATTACCAGGGTGGATTAGCATAGAGCTTGAAGCACTAGGTGATACTACTGCAGGCTGGGGAATCTTTATGAGATGGAGTGTACCTTTCCTGTGGTACCCTTCCTTCCTTTTGCTCTTTTATTTAGAGGGCATGAGGTAGAATTTCCTTTACCATGTGCTTTCCACATGCTTCCTGACATTGCCATTTGGCCACCCACCTCCACCAAAGGCACAGAAGAAACAAGTCTATCTGTTCAGAGATACAAACCTCTAAACCTCTGAATCAAAACACAGTCTTCCTGTTACAGTGCTATTATTTCAAGCATTTCTGTAGTAGCACCAACGCTGATTTTGTAGCATCTGTAGATAGTATGATAATATTTATATATATATATATAGTCCTATCAGTCATCTATCTATGTCTGTCTGTCTATCTATCTATCTAACTATCTATCCATTATCTACCTATTTATCTATCTATCTATCCTTTGTCTATTCAGGTATTTAATTCTTGGAGAGAGCCATAGAAATAAGACTTTGTTAAAAAAATAATTTTATCACAAGAGGGATTTAACATCCTCTCTAGTTTCATCAATCTTAAATGTCACATGGGGTTGTCTTTGTGCTATAGGTCATAAACGTCTCTTTCTCTCTCTGTCTCTGTCTCTGTCTCTCTCTCTCTCTCTCCTCTCTCTCTTTTTATTACCATCTCACTTCTTTATGTTACAAAACAAACAAAAAAGAACTTACTACTATGAAACCTTTTCTTTCCTTTCAGATGTACTTCATCTCCTCTCTTATTACCATGTACACAAATCAAGAATGGGAAAAACATTTCAGAGGTATTTTTCAACAAAAAAATAGATATTTCACAAGCTATTAAAGATTTCAAAAATAGTCGCTCTGGAACTGAACAAGAGTAAAAATACAAAATAGCTTCTTTTAATCTATTGATTAATCTGACAGCACATAATGTAGATTCTTCATTTGGTACCCAAGTTGCTGTAATAACAGAGAAAAATAAAAGTGCAAATATTTACAATGTGAATGGGTTCCTTTTTTCAGCTAATAAACATTTTTACAATGATACACAGAGAAATATATTTTACACAATGACATTATACACACACACCATTTATAGACAGAAACATGCATACACAACTGAAAAATGTTTTCGTAACAAGTGGCTTAAAACAAATACTAATATTGTTTTAATTTGATACCATATAAAGTTCACCTTTTCTATGTACTATATACTCTAAAATTGACATTCAGTGTTCATTAGTGCAAATAAAACTGAGGCCATGACTAAATAGCAGTATAATTTTAATCTGAAAATCATATATATATATAGGCATATATGATTCAAACCTCTTTGCTAACATATTCATGAGTTGTTCTTATCATAAAAGTAAAATAAAATATGTTCTCTCTCTCTCTATATATATATGTATATATATATATACCAAACATTAAAAGATTACATCACCCAAGAAACCATTTCTAAGTTATTTTCTGGGGCTTTTGCCAATAGGAGTGGTTCTTTGTAAACTTGTAGATCAGATATAGAGTGTAATCTTAAATTAAATATTAAGACCAGTGTGAGTTGCAATTTGCTAGAATATTTAAAAGTAGATTCTAGCAAGCAAAGGACTTATTTACTAAATTACTGCTGAGGAACTCAAAGGGAAATGTGTTGGTTTTCAAATAGAACAAATCAGTGAAAAGGAATGTATATTCTGGAAGAATTATGACTTTCACTAAGTTTTCTCTTCATTTGCTGATTGCAGGGTGGAACTGACTCATAGGTCTTTTACTCTTTCTCTATTGTTCTTGCCAGATTCCCTTAAGGCTAGTACAGACATGGGAAAGATAGTTGTAGGGACAGATATGAGAAACTGAAATAATGCAATGAACTGTGCAATGTAATTGGTTTAAAAAGTGTAAATTTTATGTCTTGGGAATCATGATAATCGATGTTTCTCATGGCATTGTTAAGGAAGAGAAACATTTTTGTTTACTTTTAAAGATAACAAAATTCTGATATATTGAATTTATTTGTATTTGGTTATTTGAAATTTGATAGGGAAGGGGGGAAAACCAAGACGGGTAGGGGGTGTGGGGGGGGAGGGAAATGGGTACCAAGACATGTGAAAGGGTATCAATGTATGTGAATTAATGCACCTTCTATCTGGCAAATATCATGTAACTCTTTTACTAATTACAATAAAAATGTGAAAAAAAATTAAAGATAGCAAAATTAGGAAATTTACACTATTATAGAAAGGGATATTTTACTGTAACTACTAATCATTTGGTTTTTAAAACTTTTAATGTTGATAACCATTCATAATACTATGTACTATAATACCAAAAGAATCCATTCTGTGGTCATGAAACATTTTCATAAGGAATTTTAACTTTGCTATCACAAAACAATTTCAAAAGTCTGTCTTCATTTATCCAACATGATGGAAGTTTGGAAGATTATTTTGTTCGACCAAGAATTTGCAATTATTTTCTCAATCTCCACTTATTGTGGTTTCATTGTATGATGGTTGTTGTCCTTTTTGTAAATACATAAATAGTGATCCCTAACCTGTCGCAGGAACTGTTTGCCAGAGGCCCTGGCTATAGGTGAAAATCCTAGCAAGTTGTCCACCCCAGTAAGGCAAGGGACCCAGGCAAGACAAAGGACAACTCAGTAGGAGATGCATTACCTATAATAGCTCCAAACTTAGATACATAAGGTCATATAGGATGAGACTAAATAACAGGATCTCTAGAATATGGAAACAAGAGCTTTATCTTGAGTGATTGTTGTTCTTAATGCATTATGTTATTTCTCTTCTCTTTTCTTGCCCTTTGGTTAATCTCATATTGTTACTGCATCTGACTGTGTTACCTGATATATTGTATATATGCTTACTTTTTTATTTGAAATAGGAGAGTGAAGGGGGGAAATCAAGATGGTTGGGAGGGGGGAGGGAAATGGGGACAAAAACACGAGAAGGGTTATCAATGTGTGAGAAGTAATGTACCTACTATCTGGCGAAAGTAACTGTAACCCATCTATACATTACCCTGACAATTAAAAGATAAATAAATAAATGAATATAGGTGCTGGGAAAGCCTCTACTATACCTGTACTGGCTACCAGCATGGAGAGACTATGGAATTCATTTCATCTTCTACAAGCTACACAGACGATTTGCTTTTGGCCAGTTCTTTCATGTAGCCAGTCAGCCAAGGGGATGTGGGTATGCGAGCCCGCCTCACTGCATATCTTCAGCTTCCCATCCAAACCTGCCAAAGGCCAGCAGCATGTGGCAATGGACATGGTAAAATTAGAAGTCGTCCAGAAATCTAGATGGGATGGTTCAGTAGAAAAGGGCTTTCTAGTGCCCTCTGCTAGCAACCTCTCCAAGGCCAGAGCCAGGCAGGGGAGGTTTCTCCATTTCCCTTGTTTGTAGGTAGCCTAGAGTGTTTTCATTACAGTCACTTTGTAAAACTGCAAGCAAAGATATTTTAAGTTTTTATTTGAAATCTTCATGGAGTCTTATGTATAAAATATAAGTGGACTTGGGTGTAAAACCTAGATGATTTATTCAAATAATTTCATAGGATTCCTGGAGAAATATTCCTGTAACAAACACATTTGTGTTCCAAAGCTAGAAAAACATTATCAGTATTTTTAAAGTAAGGAACAGAACTTATTTGGAAGATTAGGACACTAGACAAAACTTTCATTCTGCAAATGAACAGGCATCCCATAATTACTAGAATGTGGTAGGATCTGCAGTGAACTCAACCCCACTCCCCTCCCACATATCAGTTCCTCCTTTGATGCTGACTCAGTGGGAAAGGCCAAGAACTGCATGGCTGAAATTGCTTTGGGCAGTGTTAAGGTGCATCATTTCAAAAGCACAGCATGTGCTTGTGCAACCAAAACCCATTCTTACATTAACATGCTCACCACAAAGTATGTGACTCCACAGAGATGTCAATTCAGCATTCTCTACCAAATTCACACAAGCAGGGAAAAGACAAAGAAGTGTCAGCAAAGGCTTATGTTAGAAGCAAGCATAGAAGACAAATATTAAGATGAAAAACTCTCTTAATCAGGGATGTGTTACTTTAAATAAATTAACTTCTATGTGTTTTCTTCACCCATTCCATGTAATTAACAAGCATATCTTCAAACTTCTTATGTATGTATACTTGTGTGAGGGTGGGGAGGGCACACAAGCCTTGACACTGTTGACTAAAAGAGGAGAGCATGAAATAAAACATACAACATCTTTAAAATACACACAAAAAAGGATAAAATTCTTACATTCTTTTTTTTTGTCTGTGTGGAATTTAAACTCTGGGCCTGGGCATTTCCCCTGAGCTCTTCAGCGCAAGGCCACCACCCTAACCCATGAACCACAGCCCCACTTACGGTTTTCCGATGGACCATGATCACTTGGGTCGAAGCCTCCTGAGTAGCTAGGATAACAGGCATGAGCCACCGTGCCTAGCTTATACGTTTTAAACAAGATCAAATTTCTTACTAGTACCATCATGAAATAATTAATTGAAATATATAATCAATTTTTAAGCTTTTCTGTTTTTTTTTTACTTGGGTGGTATAGTTTCTAAATTTCATTATATATCTATTGTATGCTTCTAGCACATGATGTAGTAAGTGCTAATTTCTTAGTAAATAAATTACAAGTTTTAAAATATTTTGGTTCTAGAAAAAGAAAAGAAAGAGGCCAGGAGTTTGGCCTAGTGGCAGAGTGCTTGCCTAGAATGCAAGAAGACTTGGGCTTAATTCCTCAGTACCAAATATATAGAAAAAAGATGGAAGTGGGTCTGTGGTTCAAGTGGTAGAGCTCTAACCTTGAGAAAACCCTAGGACAGTGCACAAGCCTTGAGCCCAAGGCCAGGACTGGAAAAAAAAATGTTTACTTATTTTCATATTCCATCTGAAAATAGAATTTTTATGGTTTTTTTTTTCATATGAGCCGTTTCTGGGGTTTAAACTTACGGCCTTGGTGTTGTTTCCGTGCATCTTTTGCTAAAGGCTGACAGCATTACCACTTCTGGCTTTTTGGTGATTAATTAGAGATAAGTTCTCATGGAATTTTCTGCCCACGCTGGCTTCAGACCAGCGAACCAGAGAACTCAGCCTCCTGAGTATCTAGGGTTCTAGGCATGGGCCACTTTCCTATCTTTTTATTGGGGGAGGGGCAGGTCATGGGGATTGAACTAGGCCTGGCATTGTCCCTGAGCTCTTTAGCTCAAGGCTACCACCCTACCCATGAGCCAAGCACCACTTCCCGTTTTCTAGAGGTTAATTGCAGATAAGAGTCTCAGGTTCTTTTGTGCCGGGGCTGGCTTTGAACCTTGATCCTCAGATCTCAACCTCCTGAGGAGCTAGGATTACAGGTGTGAGCCACCGGCCCAGCTAATTTTCCTATCTTTTAAACAATAACAAAAAAGTACAAAATTTAACCACCCTACACAGTTTGAAAAGTTACTGCCTTGTAGGCAGAAGCTATTTGAATAGATTCAGATGAGAATGCTTTAACATTCTACTTTTTCCACAAGAACATCAAGTAACTACATATCTAAATGAGGAGAGAAATGGAGAACTAACACCCATGAAGAGAAAGACTAAGGAAGGCAGAAACAAGCACTCAAAGAAGAAATGATTGAAAAAGTGATACACCAATACACAGAAGGCAAATGGTTGCTATTTGAGTACTCATGATTAATACTCTATTTTAAGTTTAATCTAAAATAATATCTAAAGCTCTACTACCAGTCATCTATTTTGTAGAAGAGTCTTTTGTTGCTCTGGTTTGGTTGGGTGAAGAAGTTGTCATGAGATGAAGAAGTTTACAAAGATCTCTGGTATGCAGAAAGGAAGAAAGAATCATAGAAAATAAATTTAGCAGAATCTGCAAATCAAAGAAATGACAAGGGTAAGTATGATTTCTTGGAGAATGTTTGGGTCTAAGTGGTCTCTATCATACTAGGAATTATATTTCAAACCCTTCAATGAAATTAAAAATTAATTAAGCTCAGACTAATTTCGAGGATGGGGTTTCCAAGGAACTGACAGTTAAAATGTATTTACTCTTACCTCTGAAGTAGGAATTACAGGAATAAAATAATGGGAGCTAGCATTTATATATTAAACACTTAATTTTAAAATACTTTTTTAAGAGGCTGGTTCTTTGATGCCTGGAATAGATATAGTCAGAAAATAATATTTTCTCCATTTTAAAGATAATGAAACTGAAGGAGGCTAATAGAAAGCTATGGCCACTCAGAAATTAGATTACAGAAATACAAATACTTATGTGTATTTCTTCAGTAGGAAAATGTCATATTCTTTCACTTAAGTATATGTATGAGTCTCTCCACAAAAGAAGAGATTGCAATTATTCAATGCTAGTTTTCATATTATTGTTTTAATTCCTCAGTTTGATTCTACAATAATCATCTTTGTAGATTGCTGAGTAAGAATGAAGTTGTTTATAATAAATTTAATAAACATCCTCAATATTATCAACTTGAATTTAATCAAGAAGGCCTATTTAAGTCATGGAAATTTGAAAACTATAATACTTGTTAAAATACATAATTACATTCAAAATAGAGATACAAATTTTATATAGTCAATGAAAACCAATGAAGAAGCTTCATTGCTCAATCAAAGGCATTCATTAAATTAATAATTTCTGTATAAATCTGAGTATTACAGATTCCATGTGCTATCAACCATAGTCCCGTAAGAACAGGTATATAATTCTGCAAAAGCATAGCCTTTACTCTCAAGTTATTCCCAGTCTACGTTGGGGAAAACATGGGAGAATTAGAAGGCAAGTGAAAAAACATACAAAAGTAAGAAAAGTTATTAGCATAGAGACTCATGGATTTTATTCTGTGAGTAAAGATGAATGAAGGTTATTCTGGGTCAATAGCCACTAATCAGTATTTCTCTGGAGTATAATGTCTTCTTTGACCCGAGATAAGATTTTACAGTAGATTTATTTAATAGGCAATCATGGGTAACTGTTAAACTGTTCACTTCTTCCTTACTTTCTTTTTTTCTCTTTTTCCTTCTCTCTTTTAATCTTTTTCTTTTCCCTCTTCCTCCTTTCATTCCCATTCTATTCTTATCTTCCCCTCCACCCAGTTCATCTTCTTTTCCTTTCCTTCCTTCCTTCCTCCTTTCTTTCTGCTTTCCTTTTTTGCTTTATCTCTGAAAGAAGTATTGATACAGCTCATACATAATACACTAATCTGATCTTTACATTATCTTTACATTAGATAGTGATAAAATATTACTTTTGTGATCAGATTTGCTTTTTCATTTTGAAATCATATATAAAGATTCATAAAATTAGTAGTAAAAATCAGGCATAATAAGTTTTTCCCAAATGTGCATCACAAATATGTACTGGAGTAATGCTGTTGAGAACATCATAAAGCATAGCAAAGTGATCAGAAGATTGAGAACCAATCAGAATTATTTAAATTCTATCCTGCCACTAGATATGTTAACTTAGTCAAATTATTGAACTTTTATAGGCTCAATTTCATTCTTAATAAAATAGACAAAAACTATTTTTCCACAGCTATACTTAGGTCTAAGTCAAATCATTTTTTACTGGCTACATATTACACATCAAATAAAATATAATATTCATATCACACTTATTAGAAAATGTACCAAACTGATTTCCTTCCTCATGCTTTAAGAATACCAAAGCAATGTTATATATATTAATACTAAGTTAAAATATGGAAATAATCTAGAACTTGAAATAAACACTTTACATAAGTATTTTTTGTTTAAGTTTACAAGATAAGAGTATCATTAAGCTTTATTTATTTGTTTGTTATACCAGTGACTGGAATTTCTTCATTCCTTCTTGGCTGTCATTTTTCTTAATTTGACAGTGTGATATGAACCCATTTCAATGGTTTCTTTACTCAGTTAAATGTTTTGTGCTTCATTTCCATGTATGGATAAAAACAGCCCTTCAGCAATATGTGTAATTTGTAAGAATGTAATAAATGCCTCCAGAAGACACAATCTGAACCATCACCACAAAATGAAAGCATTGTAGCTAACTATGCACAGAACCAACTAAACTAAAAGCAGCCCTTGCAAAACAAACCCTTCTTTTCTTAAGCAATCACTGCAAATTGCAAAGGCAACAAACATTTTAGATCCAGCTGAAGAAGCCACAGACAATCCGCAAAACCTCATATGAAATTTGCCACATATTATAGAACTAGAAGAAACCATTTGATGGTGCTAAGAGGTGACTGGGCCAGGATATTCTCAGCATTTCTTAGAACTCTACACTGCATGAACTCCAGCCACTGTCATCATTTACCTGGCATTCCCAAAGGGTGGGCCATTGGAAACCTTCTTATTTAATTATGAAATACAATCATTGAGAAGCTGTAAATTTTACTAAAAAAGAAAGGAATAATATGAAATAAGTAGAAAATGTGTCAAGAAAGTGATAATAATTGGGGTCACCAGATTTATGAAAATATGTGCTCTAAAGTTGGGCGTGACAATGAGCTCAGGTGAGCCTAAACAGTGATGTTATCTCAGAACAAATGAACAAAAAAGTTGGCTTTTATAGGGAGGCCAAATCCAAATTTAGCAACCATCATGAAGAATTTCAAAAGTCTCTCCAGAATATTGAAAAAATGTGAATTGCGATGCAATGACAAATTGATATTTGGATGTAAAGCTACTTTGCATTCTTTCAAAGAAAGCAAACTATTATAAGATAGTAATTTATGAGAATGCTTAACTTGTTACAACTTAGTAAATATATCATATTCCCAGAGTGTTAACATTTTGAAAAACAATATGATCTTCTTCAAATCTGAATCCTACCCTCAGTTTTTCAGTGCTCAGTGTGTTTGGAATCTTCTTTTAATATGAAACATATGGGCTTGCCTTCTTTGGGACTCATCTGCTGTCTTCACAGAATGAACAGTTCCTCTTATTTCTTCCATTCTCTTTCTTACCAAGGCTTCTGTTAGGATTTGAACTTGTATTTTATTTAGGTGTGTAAAAAATAGCAAAAGACTATAAGCTTTAATTTAAATTATGACTATTTACAAGACAGCAGGAAAAATAGTTATTACTTTATTACTGGAGTGGTTTCCAAGACTTTGGTTTTACTATGATGTGATAGTTTTCGATTTAAAATTAGTTTATATGTTCAATGGGACACAGAAAGAGTAGTTTCTCTACCTGAGCCTCCTATGGAACATCAGACAAACCAGAATTTCCTGATGCTGAAGAGTCAAAAATATGCTTTCTAAGATTTGGGACATTAGATGTTTCCCAAAGAACTCAAGAGAAAAGGCTAAATTGCCCACCCGGGGTGATATTGAAAAGTTGAACGCTAGTGGAGGTATGTAAGTCAGTGAGGGAAATGTCCCTGCAGAATGCACGGAGACCTCATCTCTTTCTCTTGTCTTCTTAGTGTGACAAGCTGCAATGAGAAGCCTCTTTTGCTTTGTATGTCCACCATGAGGTCATGTGCCACTAAGCCCAAAGCAACCAAGTTCAGCAGACATGCACACAAAAAAAATCTCTTAAACTAGGGTCTTTCTTCCTCCATGTAAATCAGTTCTTATTCTCAGATTTTTTTTTTTTAGTGACAGAAAGTTAACACAGTTTGTCAGGAATATTGGTTATTATCAAATATACACTCACAATGACATTCAGATGGATTAATCACTCTCTCCCAAACATTAACTCTTGCTCTGGAAACCAAATTAAATAAGCAAGTCCTGCATTCTAGGTTAAGAGAGATACAGTGCACATACTTACACACACCAAAACTACTGCCATGTATATATGTACCTATATATGACTCATGTTACAGAAATACTGAAATTTTATTATTGGAGATTGATATCATACTATTTTTTCTCAAATATATTTTTCAAGACTATTTTCAACTATATTAACCATACTTTGCTGAAACATTTACTTAACGCATATTTCTAGCCTAATTAGCTACAGGCATCTGCTTATCATATTTTCATGCCATTCTATGGCATGCAACTTTCTAGGTAATGAATATTTGTTGCAAATATATTGTTGTCTTTTAATTAATATGGAGTTTCTTAAGAAATGAATGCACTCATGAATATTTCTAATTTTACCCAATGATTATACCTACTAAAAATTTCAGAAAGTATTAATGTATCCTTCTTCAGGAATAATTCTTATTTATTCTGGCCAACATAAGCCAAAATTTAAGCACTGAAATTCCCAAGAAATGTTTAATTTTTACACAGCAGTAATCCATATAAACTCCTTCAACCATTAATATTAGTATACAAGGAGACAAATAGAAGTATTTCTCACATGGTTGTATAGAGAAAGAAACAGAGCCATGTATATTATAAAACAAGCAAAATGATGTGTTTTTCAGAAAAAAAGTATAAAAGTAATAGCAAATGGGAGGAAATAGGCTGATTCAGTGTTCCTAGAGTTTCAAAATCAAGATGATCAGAAAATATATCTAAATATTTATTTTATATTGGTGAAATTATAATAATAGCAAATTTATTTATTACATTGGTTTAAATTGAAATACCTACAATAACTAATAAGGTAAACTAACATTAGTAGATGGACACCATTAATCCCCATCCCATGATGGGGAAGTTCCAAAGATATGGGGCTACATCAACATTGCTGGTAACAGGAACACACTGAAAATAATTTGTGTGCCCAAGAGGGTAGTATTCCTTTAGTAAGATAGTATATTAGTATAATTCAAGATAAGAAAATGTGCAGTGTATAGATTTTTCTCACAAATACAGACATCAAAATACATTAGATGAAAATTCAAAATATTCTGCTGTATATACAACAATGTAAATTATAGCAATGAATGTATACATTAAGGTATTTACACCCACATTGGAAAGGTTAAATGTTTATAAAATACCTTAATGAAAGCAAGTACTTAAGAGTGTCATTTATATAGAGATGTATATCTTATCTATTAAAATGTATCTACACATATGTATTTATAAAAAACATTACCTCTTTCTTATTTTGGTTCAGTTGTCTATATAAAGAAATATTTTTTAGAAACTTGAACATACAGTGTACTTTGATATTATGCCGAATTTAATTAAAACAAAAAGATATATACCATAACCTGTAATCCATAATTATTTTCTCAATTAGATTTATTGTATGATAAAAGTAAGTAGGATAAGTACAACAAAAGTAACCCAAGGGAAAATTTGAAACAAATTTAGAATTCACTAATGAAAATATTACTTTAGATCTTTTAGTTATGTGATATGGTATCAATATAAATGAGAAGTGATGAGTATGATGGCAAAGTCAGAAATATAAAATTAGATAAATATGAGCCTCAATGTGCTACTCATAAACTTTATTTGACATTATAAACTCTCTCTAGTTCATGTATTCTATTAAAGAAATGGAGTAGGAAGAACATTTAAAACTGTTAAAATGTGGATAAGAAGTTAAATGAAATAAAAAGGAGGAAAGGAATGTAGAGATTGTTGTATAACTGATGAAAGTGAATTGTAATCCTAGCTACTCAAGAGTATTGTGGTCTGTCACCAGCCGAGGCAAACAAATCCTAGACTCTTATTTTCAACTGACCACCAAAATGCCAGAGGTGGAGATATGTCTCAAACGGTAGAGTGCCAGCTATAAGCAAGAAATGTAGAGCAAGGACGTGAGTTCTTGATTCAAGCCCAAGGAACAGTATTAAAAAACTGTGCAATTATAGAAGTAAAAGAAAAGCTCAAAAGTTTCTGATTAATACTTCCAAATGAACCTACTTAAAATTTGCTTTTGGTTTGCTTAGAGAACGGGTAAATATTTACCACACAGACATATACGGAGAAATATACATCTTAAATAGCAACATAAGTACGTTAAAATTGAGTTCACTAACTTTTAAAAGTAATTGAAGTCTATGATTTTCTGTCATTGTTTGGCCTTGTTTGAAAGCTTCATCACTGAGATGGGCAAATCCCTTTGGGTTAAAGACATTTGGTAAGAAGAGAAACTGACAGGGGAAATGGTAAGAGGAGCCCATAATAGAAGTCGTTAGACTTGGATATATTATCCTATATAACATGTAACATCCCTGTCAATTTTAAAATTAAGTTACACAAACCAACTTATATATTTCTCAAAATATAATTTTGCGATTTGCATAACTTAAAATTTTAGCTTTAGAAAACTAAAAGAATCAGGGAGGCCATTTAGGAAAACCAATTACTATGAGGTAGGTTTCTTTTTTCAAGTATTTCAATCTGCTTATACAATTATATCATTTAAAAATAGTCAGTGGTTACGGTTTTTTTGATCATTAAATATGACAGAATAAAGAAAATGGGTTATTTAATAGAATTAGTAACACTTGCAACCCATCAGACTACTCTCCTTAAAAAAAATGCAATTTAGCACAAGAAATGTGGTTGGAAACACAGACCAGAATAACAAGTACTTCTTCTGATCCACCCATGATTTATACAGTGGCTATTTCAATTAGCATAATCATTCCTGTTCACTGGGATGTGAGGTCTTTTGTTTGGGATGCCTCCTAATTACAGAAGCCTATTTGAAGTGGGATCTAATTTTAACTTGCAATGCCAAAATATGATGTGAAGGATCTGTTTTCATTTCAAGGACTGTGGGTATTGCATTTCCAAGCTAAGATAGCTGTCATCAACTGTCTACATGACCCATATTAAGACAAGAAAATGGATTGGCAGTGTACAAAGTAAGTGGCTTAAAAAACTGGTTCTCTGTTCAGGTTAATTTTATCCATCATATTTATTTTTCTGTTATCTTAATTCTTATATATAAAGGAAGTATTTGTACTAACAGGAATCCTCAAAATTACTATGTAAATGACATAGAATTTTTTATAGGAATCAATTTAATTCTAGCATTGATTTTCTAAATAGTAATTTTGCCACTTAAAATGTTTCTCTGAATCCTAAGTGCAAGGCAAACTTTTCTTGGTTTTGTTGTTTAAAAATTGCTATTATGACCCTATAGTTGTTCTAAAAACACCATTCCAAATTAAACTTTTAACTTGTAAGTAATGGTACCACTGTTTGTAAGAAATAGTAATACTTTGACCATATTTTTACTAATGAGGGAACCTCTGAAAGTAATTGTAATAGGCAGCATAGAAAGCACATTTTAATAAATTTTTATAAAAAGCATTGATTTAAAAACAAACAACAAAAAAAAGGATGAGAGGGCTGGGAGTTTGGCCTAATGGTGGAGTGCTTACCTGGCCTGCAAGAAGGCCCGGGTTTGATTCCTTAGTACCACATACATAGAAAAAGCTGGAACTGGTGCTGAGGCTCCAATGGTAGAGCTCTAGCCTTAAGAAAGCCCAAGAACAGTTCTCAGGCCCTGAACTCAAGCCCAGGACTGGAAAAAAAATAAAGGATTATATTTAGCACAGTATAATAGACACAAGTATTTCTCTCGTGACTGGTAGTTTCCCTGTGGGACTCGAATGATTCTGCTTCTCATAGTCATACTTTCTAGCATCTTCTTAAATGAATCTTGAAACTACAGATTTGTTTCAAATAAAATGTGCTAGAAGTAAATGGAATATCCTTTCTGTCATATGGATTTTGAACCGCTCTACAACAAAACCCTGATGGTAAAGAAATGAGGACACTAACTTGAATCAATGACCTGACATTCTGAACATAAACTATCCTACAGACACTGCATCCTTATAACAACCTGAGTTAATTCTTGAGTTGCAGCATATGATTTGTAAGAGTCACAAAGCGACTACCATTTCATAAGATGCTTAGCAAGATCTCCCCAAGTAAATCATGGGCAATACTTGACTCAGAAATGGACATAACACATCTTAATGTTTTAAGCTGCTTAATTGGTGCGATAGAAAAAGTAGTTTGTACCATTGTATTAAGAGTGACTGAAACAAAGAATTAAAAAGGAGATTGTCATTGTACATCAACAGTAAGTGCCTAGTGAAGAGAGTGTTCAAGAACAGCGAGGAATGATTCTTTATAGCATGCGTATACACAGATACTAATTTCCTCCTTAATCATATTCCAAAGGTGAAAATACTCTAGCTGGAAACTCTGAGGGAAGGTGTCCATGATCATATTATGATATTTACTTTTTCTTCCAAAATAATTTGTTCTATTTATAGGCTACATCCTGTAAAAGTAAAAAGAACAAAGAATATTTGAAAGATGTTAGAAAGATGTTTAGTTTTGGTAATGCAAGGTTAATGCAATACTATAATTTTGTCACATAATAGTTAAAAAGAATTTTATTCCAATGATATCTGAATGTATTAAGATTTGTGAATCACCATATTAAGTGGTTTGTGTACATTAACTGAGTCCTCTCTTTCTGTAACTCTGGAATATATATACATTTGGAAAAAGAGGAAAATTAAAATTCACCAGAGACACCATGTAGAACCTCATGGTTCTGGGATTGGAAACCAAGTTTTCTATTAAAATGGCACCCTGTTGCCATAGCTCTACATTATTTTCCCTTAATATTGGTGAAGAATTGGCTCCAGGACCCCTCAGAGATCACCAAACTCATCCAATAATTAAACTGGTATAGCACTTGAATAAAACACACATCAGCAGTGTCCTTAAATCAACACTA
Source organism: Megascapheus bottae (assembly GCF_031878675.1). NCBI lineage: Eukaryota > Metazoa > Chordata > Mammalia > Rodentia > Geomyidae > Megascapheus > Megascapheus bottae. The sequence goes on from NC_143517.1 coordinate 25,105,546, forward strand.
CAGGTTGTATACAATGCTTGACAGAATGAAAATGCTGTGTATATATCTATTATTGTGTTTGCTTGTTTGTTCGTTTTGTCATGGGACTTGAACTCTGGGCCTGGGCGCTGTCTGTGAGCTCTTCAGCTCAAGGCTACCTCCTTAACCCTGTAGCCACAATGCAACTTCCATATTATTCTGTATTTGTTAGAGAATGATGACAAGATAAGTTACACATGTTCAACATGGACATAATTCATATTTTTGTATTTTTGATCTTCAAGTCTTGAATCCTACTCTAGTATGGAATCTATGGACAGAAGTACACATTTTATGATTTTAGCCTTGAATTTTCATACATTAATTGCATGCCAGTGTTAAAATTGATAGATTGTTGCGAGTCTACTGAGTACTATGTTCTAGTAAGCAAAGGATCATCCTAAATATTAAAAAATGTTCATCAATCTATTTGTGTGACATGGAGACATCAGACCTTATGGTAGCAATTGTTAAGTCAAAATAACTTAATTGCCCATCAATGAGGAAAATCAGAAAGAAAATGGTCTAGATAGAAAAGACTTTAGGCAATAATGTGGAATTTAAGCTAGCATTCAATAATAGTTGTGAGTTAAAGTTTATAAAAGGAAATATATATGATGAAATTCTATTTACATTTCCTTCACAGTAACTGCAAGGATATAACTTAAATCTCTCCAGTGTTGTACATCGGGAATTGAATTTTGTTTTTCAATAAGAAATCTAAACAGATAATTGATCTTAAACCTAAGGGAAATAGAACATACTCAAGGAAGAGTCCTGGAGTTTATGTTGGTCTGAAGTAAACTTAAGGTCAAATACAAAAAAAAAACCACTTAAATGTATTTTTTAATTAGATCTACCCAAGAAATTTCAAAAGGTCCCTCGATAGTATATTTTTGTAGGAACTACTCCGACATTTTTAACAAAATTACAGATCAAATTTTGAAGAGTAATCTTGGTGAGCATGAATGATTGGCAGTAGAGAAGAACCATCTTGATTCTGCATGAACTCAAGTTCAGAGGAACACACTTTACTAGGTTCTGGCTAACAGGCAGCCAGCCCAGGACATCCTGGGCTATCACCATACCTTCTGTAGATTGCATTCTCAGATAACAGTTTATTCATTTTCATTGGAGGTGGCCATGGCCTGTATCAGTTAGGAAAGGAGAAAGGCAGGAACAGAGAGATTAAGAAGTTGACTCAACCAGTGGTACAATGACCCAGAGAAAGACACAGAGAACTTGGATGGCTCTTCCCATTTATCCCAAATTATGGCAGTGGGGTTTCTGTGTTATGTCATCAGTCATTCAAAGACTATCCTCTAGGAAATACAGGCTGGGTCACTAGACAAGACACACTAAAAGTGTAGCTGTTGAGACGTCAGCTATCACTTATCTAGGAGCTGGTGGAAAGCAGAATCCTCCTTTAAAGAAAGTCGTTAGAGCACTACAACTTCAACAATCCTTCTGCAACAGAGGGTGAATTCCTGCTAAGAGAAAAGGAGAGGAAAACTATAGTCAAGTTAGTAAAGGATAGACAAGAGAGATTACCCTCTGTCAGCTTTGATTCTCCATTCTGCAGACTCCCCCAATGGTCCTGCCTGGCTCAGGAGTGTGGAAGCCCCATGCACCTACCATTGACAATAACACTGATAATGCTTCTTATTCTCAATGAATTTCTTCTCTCAGAAATTAGCCAAACTCTGCACAAACTGACTTTAACTTCCCTGAACATAAAACAAAGCTTTCTAGTTTGCCCTTTGAATTACATCAGAGCCCATTTTTCCTCATTGTTAAGTCTGATCTGGATTTATCTGACCTAATCTCCCTTCAAATCAGCCAAACACTATTACAAATGGCAAAATTGCCAAAGGTAATAAAGTAGGGATCTATTGTGCTTCCAGGATGTACTATTTTACCTTAAAGAGGAAGCCAATAACAAAATTAAAGTACTACATTATTTTGTATTTGTTTTGCACCAGCATGATTGAATAGTTAAACATATATCTTTCAGTAAGTGGCAAGAAACAAAAAACCCAATGTCCAATAAAATAAGTGTATAAAATCAGGGGATTTTTTTCCTTTTTATAGGCAAATACCAGATAAATGTGTCTGTGATTGATTCTTCTGTAACCATAGGAACATCAAAAGTAAACTCTTTTCAGTTCAGGTATGTCATACAATTGTATCTTCAAAACAATCCTGTGTAGCACTTCTAATTCCATTTGATAAAACTGAGGTCAAAGGAAACACACCATTTTCATCAGGTCACACAGTAAGATAGTGTAGGCCATGTGTTTAATTACAAGTGCTGTATTTCAAACTGCCTTGTGAACTTGTTCCCTTGTTGATACTGAGAATCACAAACATTGAAAAAGTTCTGATGAAAGAAGTTCAACAAGTAAATGTTACACAATATATAGGACATAACAGATACAAATAAGATTCATATGTAAATTGTTCTATGTAATTTGTTTTTGGTGTTTTTTAAAGCATATCTTACAAAGCATAGAAAGCTATACATTGGTAGCTAATCCCTGTAATCCTAGTTTCCAAGAGACTAAGATTTGAGGATTGTAGTTTGAAACTAGCCTGGACAGGAAAGTCTGTGAGACTTATTTCCAATAAACTACTGAAAAGCTGCAAGTAGATCTGTGGCTTACATGGTAGAGTGGTATTTTGTGTATGTGTGTGTGTGTGTGTGTATGTGTAGGTCAGAAGGGTTTGGCCAGTGATAGAATACTTGTCTATGATATGGGAAAACCTTTTGTTATCCCCTGGTACCCTGAAGTACACAACACTGAGTATCAAAAAGTTTATAGGGACAAATTTATTCTCACTCCACCATACTTGCATTTTTCCACCTCCTGCAAAAAAGCTAGAAGCAGAATTCTCTGTAGTGGCACAGCAAGAGCTTTGAGAAGAAACAGGAAAAACAAAAACTTAGAAACAGCACCCAGACCCAGAATTCAAGTCCCAGGAGTGGCACAAAACAAAAATAAAATAAAAGCTCAGTTTGTAAGAAAGAGCCATTATTTTTATTGTTTTAATGTTTGTGTATATAGTAAGGATTTGGGGTAAAAATCCAGAATCAGAGCAGAATCTATGTAATCTGCACCTTAAAACAATACTATCACTAAGTACAACTTTCATAGGAAATGCTTCCATGTAATTTTTCTTAACCCCAAATTAACTGCTGCTTAACAGACCTAGTTTAGTTATGTGCCTGATGTTGACTATGAATGTTTCTGTCTGCAGTCAGGTTATCTTAGTGGCCAGTTGCTTATAAAGAAAGAAGTGTGGTTGTGCTAGACGTGGTAGGTCCCACCTGTAATCCTAGCTACTTAGCTACTTAGGAAGCTAAGATCTGAGGATCAAAGTTCAAAGTCAACCCTGACACAAAAGGACATAGAGTTTTATCTCCAATTAACCTCTGGAAAATAGGAAGTGGGACTTGACTCAAGGGTAGGGCAGTAGCCTAAAGCTGAAGAGCTCAGGGACAATGCCCAGGTCCAGGGGTAGGGAGGGAGTCTAGAGCTGAAGAGCTCAGGGACAGCGCCCAGGCTGAGTTCAAGCCCCATGCCCCACAAAAAATAAATAAATAAAAATAAAGAGAAGTGTGGTTGTAATCTAAGCAATAATCTGTCTTTTCATCCAGTGGATATTCTTCTCAGATGACTTCATGACAGTAGATATACTTGATAAAAGTTCTCAGATTTCTTTTCATCGCAATTCAATCAAAAATTGTAATTTCCATCGTGATACACACTCCAATGTCACCCTGAATTATCTGTTCAGTCCTATTATGGAATCTAGAACAGGCCTGAGTAATAATTTTGTCATTCAGGAATCTCTATATCCATTTATCTCCAGAGGTTGGTCAGGGAGTCAATCATATTCAGTGTGTCATTTTCTTCAGAAGATAATGTTCGATGCTCCTTGATGTGAAAAAAAAATATATATGAAGGGTTTGCATAATCCAGTCAATTAACAGGGAATTTCAGTAGTTTGTAGGAAAATAAATAACTGGAAAAGCAACTTTTCCAGGCCTTACACAGATATGATTTACTTCATTCCTGCTATGATTCTCAAAGGAAAAGATGTCAGTTTAATATTTATATTTACACAATCCATAAATGGCAGAGGAGAGTCAAACATAAAACCAAGGTTTTCCCCTTGGAGAGCAGGCCTGAGAGTGTGTTGCCAACCTTCAATGTGATGGAAGAGTGCTGATCGACCGAGGGATAGGATCCAATCACAAGGAATTCTGTCTTATCTGGATTCAATTTTCAAAAATTTTGGCAATTTCCCCACAGTCAGTCAGCCAGACAAATAAACAAATCCATTGAAAAGAGCTTGTATAATACTTCTTGAAGCGGAGCGAATGATGTGCCTGACATCTCTGCGAATGTGGCTGAGCAGTGAGTCTCAGAGAGCCACGTGCGTGCGTGCGTACGTGTGTATAAATCTCCAGAGCATTCAGATCTAAGCCTTAAGGGACTCCTGTTCTGTGACGGACATAATCTGTTGACAAGTCCTCGATGAAGAAAACTGGAATTAAGCAAGAAAAAAAACAAACAAACAAACAATGTCAATAGAGCTTTTTGAGAGCTGAAACACAGTTTAATAAATTTTCTGTTAGAAAGGCAGCCTCTGGCCAACCAAAAGGCCTCGGAGCAGCAACTCTGTGCAGAGCAGAAGAGTGTCAGCAAGACAGCCAGATCGTTTCTGACACTAAGAAGTGCAATTTACGTGCTATGAAAGGACAGAAATCCTGACTGAAATTCATTCTAGATCTGATGAGAGTTAAGATAGTCCTAGAGCCCATCGTCAAGAGACTTTCTCCCACTGATCTTAGTTAAATTAAAAAATAAGGTGATAGAAGTTCACCGTATTGTGAGTGGGATTTTTTTTAAGGAAGAGTTACAATTGCAGATTTTAAACATGATGGCAATTTAGCAGAAGTCGGAGATTAACTATAAGGGTTAAACTGAAGCAAGGAAAACGAGAGTAGCCTTTTGCCAGGGAGGAAGGCCAAGGATTAGGACTGGAAGTGGCAGGCTACAGCTTCAGGATAATATCATTTAAATCCTCCACAGAAAGCAAATTAAACTGGGAGAAAAATCTTGATTGCCGGATTTATATGGACTGCAAAATACAACGTAAATTCAAACTTCTAAGAATTCCTGTGTGAAGAATCAAAAATGTCATCAGAACAAGTATTGAGATCTCTTGGAATAAGCAATTTCAGAGACGGTTAAGGTGAGGGACCCAAAACTAATTGAAAGAATTCCAGAAAAGAGGATCAAGAAATCTTAGGAGCCAGAGAAACAAGCAAAGCTGCAAAGGATAGAACATTTAAAGGGACACTATCACATTTAGTTTCATATTGTTTCCTGTGGTTTTTATGCCTTATTTCAAATTTGATATTCTGATGAAAACAATTATTCATCAGCCGTCTTTCTTTGCATGTGGAATACATGTGTTCATTTACTAGTCTTTTTTTTTAGTAGTACTTTTATTAAAGAGCAGGTACAATGGCTTTTTGAACCTTTCATTTGTTCTTATTCTTCTCAGAAAGGATGTCTGGCTTTACAGATCTCCAGTATCCAGCCTTTGCTCATAACCCGGTGCAAGCAGACTGCAGAATATCATAAGTATTGCAAATAATGGTCACTATTTTAAAGGCACAGAATTAAAGTGACAGAAGTCTGTTTTTTTCAAAATGGGTGTCTAGTATATAGATCTAATCATCACCATCTGACATTTGTAGGTAGGATATATTTGGTGACCAAAATACTTGACAGATTTTCTTTTAAGTGTGAAATAAAAGCCCAGTGTTCAAAAGAGCCATGAGGACTAATGGAAATCTGACTGATTTTTTTAGACTGGAACAAAAGAGATCTGTGAGGCTGTCACCTTTACCAGCACTTCAAGGGACATGGAAAAAACCAGAACACTCTTAGGACAAGCTTCAGGACAAGCTAAACATATCACCCCAGGTTATCTGAATTTTAGTTGATGTTAAAAGTCTCCTGTAAGCTATGTTGAACCCATGGCATTGCCACTCTGTATGAGAATTAAGAGAGTTTTAACTCACAGGGCTGAGCTAAAGACACATTTGGTTTTAATTAATCAGTCCCTATAATCAAGATAGGCAGGCAAGTCCTTCATGCAGTGTTTAGCTAAAAACAATGTATAAATGGTGGATTAAAATTTTTGATTTTGTATCTGAAGTTTGAAATTACTGCTATAAGGATGAACTCAATTTCATCAAAAAGCAAACAACTGAGTAGGCCTTCAAAACACACAATGCAATGAGTGTGGTGTTGGTTAGGGAATTTCAGTGTCATCTCCTGAACTTCCTTCCTTTAGATTCTTCACGGAAATGGATTCATCTTATTGCAAGGTGCACTGACAGACAACAATGAGAGCACAAGTGAACCTTCCCAGATTTTTTAGGTGCAAAGCTACATTTGTCTGTGCCATTTCTGTTTCTAACTGAAGCTTCCCACAACACGTTGATTGATTGTATATGGTTTGCAAAGATGACTAAACGAAAGAAAATGTGTGAACAGGACGTGTTTGTGTGAACATGCAAACTTTCAACAATGTCCAGATATGATGCATCTCAGGCAGATGAGACCTCAAGGCAAACAAATCCTTCCACTCCATGAAAGACAGCACCCACCACTTCTACTCTTAGTTCCTAGAAAACAGCCATGGAAACACAATCCATGCTTACCTAGAAAATATGTTTCATATTCGTCTTAAACCCAGATCACAGAATGAGTCAAAGTCCTAGAAAGAGCTAAAAATCAATCCAGCTACATGCCAAGGGAATACCAGGCCTGATGAATCTAATAAGAGAATAAAGAGAAGTAGCTACAGGTCTAACAGCTTATACGTTGAAGCCATGTTGTCCAAAACCATGGCAAAAATAAATACATACCTGCTTTTTTATGAAAATTAATTTCAAGCTCTCCAGAGCTTTTATTTTTTGTTTCTTTTTTACCCCAATCCCCTTCAAATATGTCACTAATGAAGTTTATTTTCTTTTCAATAAGTCTTGGAAGTAAGCACTTCTTTAAAGCCCTGGGGTTTTTCTGTTGATTCGGGTGCCATCTACTGGTCAAAATAGATATTTTCCCCCATACAGATTCCTCTTGAAGGAGTCACATTGAACATGTTTGATTTGCACACAGGAAGCCTTTCTTCCCCCCTCCTCCTTCCTTTTGTTCCTTAGCTAACATAATACACAGTATCACATTAGAGGAGAGATATCTTTATAAAGATCCCAGAATTGGTTAATTTTGCACCATTTCTCCTGTCATTATAATCTTCACCACAAGAATAGCTACATTCTGAGAAATGTTCTGTCCTCGGTTCAGTCATTGTCATATGAATCAACTATCATTCAGTCCTAATGCCTGGGATGTTTTATTCTTACTTCCATGACATTTGTATTACAGTGACAAAGGCTAAGGCAAGAAAAGGAAATGATACGAATTCCATTCAGCTTTGATCATTTTAAATTCTCATTTTGTGCTTTCTCCTATGCCTAGCTAGTAGAAACTAGTTTTCCCCTTTAAAATATAACAAGACTGAAGGAGGAGTGGAAAAGAAAAGAAAAAATAACGAGTTTATGAAACCGAGCCTCTAGTGTGCACCTCTTTTAATGGTTTACCTTCACATTTAACACACCAGGATAAATTGCCACTGGAGACATCAAAGCCCTGAAAGTGAGCCAGAGTGATTTCCACTCACAAATCTTCAGCAGGAACAATGCTTTGTTAAAGTTAACATGTGATGTAGGGCGTTAGAGCCACACCACTGCAGAATGAATGACTGAATATAGCAGATTTCCTATACAAGACAATATGAGCCACTGGTGACTCTCATTTTCAACCATTTCCAAACTGTCACACCTCCATATTCCTCAACATCTAAGCCAATATTTTAAGTTGGTAAAATTTCTATGCATCTAATTTTGTCTTTCTTACATTTTCTATTTTCGTTCATCTTTTCAAAAACACTTCTATAGCTCTACTAATTTCAGGAAGAATAGAGGAGCAGGTGGCTTTAAAATATAGGGTTTTCTTTTAATGAAACGTGTTTTAAAAAGAAAAACTCTAAAAAAAACACTAAAGCTAAGCAACAGATTCTATGTTGCATATCTACACAACCTTTGAGTTAATTTAGATGTGATATAAATAGGCACTTTTCTCGAAAGCATTCAAAATATCCTCTGAATTGTCCTATTACTTATGAATATGTACCTATTGATAATTACGTGATCATAATGTGGCTATTGTTGGATATATTTATTTTCTATGAAATTTTCTTTTTCTTTCCATGCAGAACAGAGCACTTTTTCTTTAAGTATGCACTCTAACAATAGGGATGACATTGTTGTAAACTAAATAGCTAAAGTAAGACAGGTTACCTTGTAATTGATTTGAAAAGATAGAGACACAATGGGTAGATTATTCATGTAACATAAAATTCACCTGTTCTCTTATTAATAATTATATCACATCCAAAACAGCCTATGCATTCCAAACTTATATTTAAATTTCAAAATTCTATTGTACTATATTTCAAGCAGAAGGGTATTCTACATAGCTTAGTCATATGAGTCATGCTGTTTGTAGCTGAAAGATGTTTTAACTTCCAAAACAAAATAAAGGATGAGACACTACTTCATTTAGTTGTAAAAGTTACTGAGTTTTCTGCAACAATGGTATCAAAAGGTAAACAATGACATTAAAGTATGAAACTAGGATGAGTATAATAATGCTCGCTATGATGACAATAAACTGGGACTAACAGAAAATCAATAGTTAGAAAATAAACACTTTTACTGCACCTTTGGTGTGGGATAATTAGCTGCTGCCTCCATCTCTGTAAGGTTGAGTATTTCCACCTCAATTTAGTTTTAACTTAATATACAGAAAGTTTGGGTTCTGGAAAACATATTTAGTTAGCAATTTGTGGAGCTCACAAACAACAAAGGGAAAACTTGCCTGTTTTCACATTTATATTTGGCAACATTTCATTCCTTTTTCTTTCAAAATCATAGTTATGATGTAATTACTTTTCAATAATCAATAATAGCCGTAGCTATTACATGACATTTAGGTATGTAAAAGTGAGACAAGTGATAAAAATAATAAAATTAAGAGTTTATTTACAGCTAAAAGATCAAAAGAAATTTAGAGTGACTTTATTTTCCCATCTATATCATTTTGAGCATTTTTATATCTTCTCTAAGGACATTTAAGTGTATTTTTTTCTGGGCAAGAGGACTTTTAAAATCTGTGAATCTAGTTTTTGGCCTAAGAAGCTCTTTTGTTATTTCCTTTTTGAAGTCGTAAAGCTTCTGATACAGAATTAAAAAGAATACTCATTGGCATATTATAATATTCAGTGGTGGAATGAAGTATATCTGTTTAAATTCTATGTTGTTCAAGCTTTCTAAGTGAAATTTGGTGTTCATCCATCATCCACAGCATTTTGCAGTGTGTGTGTGTGTGTGTGTGTGTGTGTGTGTGTGTACATGTTATTGTGTGTGCTTCCAATATCACAGTCATTCAATCTCACAAAAAATATAATTGGAACATTAGAAAATAGATTAAGACTTATACATATAACTTTTCACTGTACCCACATATATAAAGATATAGATATAGATTTGGTCAGGCTTGAACTCTGGGCCTGGGCACTGTGTCTGAGCTCTTCAGCTCAAGGCTAGCACTGTACCACTTGAGCCACAGTGCCACTTCCATTTTCTGGTGGTTAACTGGAGATGAGTCTCACAGACTTCCATGACCGTGCTGGCTTTGAACCCACCATCCTCAGATCTCAGCCTCCTGAGTAGCTAGGATTAGAGGTGTGAGCCACCATGCCTAGCCCCATATATTTTTTAATTCTAACTAAAAAAATCCTAATAATCCATTTCAATTTCTTTTACAATTTAAACTTAAAATATTCATTTGAAAAATGTAACATTATTTCCATTTTATATAACTTTCTTCTTTTGTTGGCAAGAGGAATTTTTTCCTATTGATATATCCCAATGATTCTTTATCCATTTACATATGTACATTTGTTTCATTAGTCAAATGGTTTAAAGCAGCATTCCTTATAGCCTAATATTGGATGATACTTCATGATACCCTGTAGTTGAGAAAAGGAAAGATCTGCCTCCTTCAAGCATAATCCAAAAGCCTTTAAGTATGTCTGTCACAACACTACAAATGTGACATTCAGACTTCTCAAGTATGTCGTTTTGGCCACATAGTATTTTATGATAGTTCATTGGTGAACATTTTTTGGTACCTTTCCCCTTTCACACAGGACATGCGATCTAAGCCACCAGTGAAGTTAGAATGAAAGTAATGCTCTAATTAATGTTCTAAAGTTGAAAGAAAGAGAAACAGCATTGTATCTTTTTCATGAAATTTCCTATGTAATATGCATAACGTAGCATCCCAGGCTGGAATAAGTATAATAAGCTTTGATGAGAAAGATCAGCATTATTGGCTCTCTCATCCTTCCTATCAAATTCAGAGTACCCACCAAAAAAAGGGAAAGACTGCTGGTATGCATGCACAAACATGTGGATTGGGTTAAGATTTCCCTGAATCACACAGACAAAAGCAGCAACTGTAAATCAATTCCATCAAAGAACACTTGGAATTCAGTTTCTGAACTTTGTCACTAATAGAATTTCTGTCTTTTGGGCCAAGAGTTAAGTTTGTTAAGGTAGTTATAGAGAGATGAGCAGGCAGCACATATACTCTGGATATATATGGATATAATGTGGATTTCTTAAAAATCAAAAGCAATACTTTTAATGTACCCATTGAAGTTTATCAGATAGAAAAGAGCACAATGAATATTTTCATCTGTTTGGGGAGAAATAATACTGGAAATTATTTTAAGTTAATATTGTCACTGTGACTTACTGAGCCATACAATATATAGGAGCAAAATGAGAGAAAAAAATGGAATAATTTGGGCTGCAAATTTGCAACTTATCACTGGAATCAAGAAAGGATTAAAAACCTTCAAATAGTGTAAAGCTGATTAAAGACCAATGAAACATTCAAGGAAAACATATTCGTAGGGAAAAAATATAAAAAGGAATTCAGAAAAGAAAGAGGAAATAAAGAAAAACAAGAAGTGAGGAACAAATATTTTAAAATGAAAGAGGGTAGGCACTGGCATATTGAGCAGAATGCTGGAGGGAGAAAAAGCGATGAAGAGTCTGAGTAGCATGAGCCTGGGGGAAGCCTAGAGACACAAAGGGACAAGAAAGTAGAAAAATAGGACAAAAAACATGGAGAAACACACAGAGAGATGGGAATAAATGAGAAGTAGAAACAAAGCAAAGTTTAAGAAAAGGAAAATCCCTGACTCTATTCGTTCAGTCTTATTCCAGAAAGAAATTGATTTGTGTGTGTGTGTGTGTGTGTGTGTGTGTGTCTGTCTGTCTGTCTCTGTCTGTCTATGTAGTTTTTATACAAAAAGAACAATAAATCTGGTGTCTAAAATTATGCAGAAATCTGTCCTATGTTCCTGTTAGGAAGTATACAAATATAAGCCAAGCCTTCTCAGATTTTACATTGGTTTTATATAGTTCCATTAAAGATTTTGTTCTGAAAGAGTAGGCTTTGTAAAGATATTGAATAGAGTGAATTATAGTTTACCAATTTAAGAAGCAATGTAGAGGTAATATTTTGGATGTGGTTTTATTTGATATGGTGTCTATAAGTAATTGGTCATGTCAGATGGTAAAATAACATTATTCAGGAAATACTAATAAATGAACAAGTCTTATATTTGCATTTTAGTTTTGATAAGCTTCTCCAGGGGACTGAACAGACTGAGACCATGCTTTATATTTTTCCATTTAATATTTAAGAAAAATCAGCCCATTTTAATATGACAAAATACATGATGTGTGTCTGTAAAATATATGCATATGTGTACACATATAAGAAATTATTATTTTGCCAGTCCTGGGCTTGAACTCAGGGCCTGAGCACTGTCCTTGGTCTTTCTCAAGGCTAGAGGCCTACCACTTGAGCCTCATCATCACTTCGGGCTTTTTTTTTTTCTATGTATGTGGTACTGAGGAATCGAACCCTGGTCTTCGTGCATGCTAGGCAAGCACTCTACCACTAGGCCAAACTCCTAGCCCCAAATTATGTTTTTATTATTTGTGTATATCAGTATTTAATCCTAGGTTGGAGATTGAAATTTGTTTCCTTCATTAAATTTAAACAAGTATTTGAAACAGGAATACATATGCAAATACTTTATTTTAGACAGAATAGGAAAACAGGAGTAGAACGGTAACATTTTGGATGAATTCCTAGCTTGCTATTAATCATTAGTCACAGAGATGTTTCTGTGTCTAAAAGGAAGTTGCTATAGGAAAATAGATACATTATTGGATGAATTATTTAATAAATATTAGATGTATAATGTACAATGAACTCATTTACCTGAATTACTGCTACAACTTTTTAAATGGGTCCCCTTCCACTGACTTTTTTCCAAATTATACAGCATTGTAAGCCATATAAAACATTGTTTAAGTAATGTCTCCATCTCCTAGAGTCCTTTAGGATTTGCTATTTTCACAGGGATACAGAAATCATTTTCTTATTTATTTACTGGTGCTCTATCATTTTTTTTAACTATCCTGATGTCAAACTCATATCCCCTGAAATATCAGACCCAAATCATCCCCATGTGGTCATATTTCTGCTGACCACGTTCTCTCACCTTTGCCCAAGCATGATTCATCTTCTCCCTACAATGACTCTACTCTTACTTGCCTTCACCTTCTTCTTATTAATTTTCTGGTTATTTTGTACAAGACTTCTTATATTCTCAGAAGCAGGTCAGTTTGTGTGTGTGTGTGTATGTAAATATATGTGTGTGTGTGTGTGTGTGTGTGTGTGTGTGTGTGAACACTACATATTGAGCTCAGCAAACTGGCTGGAATGCTGTCTTTTAGCTTCTTCACTAAAAGCTGATACTTTATCACTGGGGCCAAAATCACACTTTTGGCTTTCTATTGGTTAACTAGAGATAAGAGTCTCACAGACTTTCCTGTTCAGTCTAGCTGTGAACTGCAATCCTCACACTTCTATCTACTGAGAAACTATGATTTCAGTGTGAGCTACCAATTCCCCTCTTAGTTTTTAGAGATTTTGAGACTTAAAATGTGAATACTGTACTAAATTTAGCCTCTTAGATTTATAATTTCCATATTGTATGTAACTTCCACATGCACATGATGAGGGCATGATGTTTTCTTTGCAATCTCTATATCTAAGAGATTGTTAGTATGTTGGCATAATACAGATGCTCAATTAATATAGTGAAGGGCTTAAAAATGAATTTAAGCAGGTAGAAACAATGAATTTTTTAATCTTTTTTAAATTTTATTTATTTTTTATGTTTATTGTAATTAATAGAAGGGTTACATTATATTTACCAGATAGAAGGTGCATTACTTCACATACATTGATATCCTTTCTCATGTCTTGGTCTCCATTTTCCTCCCCCACACCAGCCCCTCATCTTCTTTTCCTCCCTTCCCTATCTGACTTCAAATAACCAAATACAAATATATACAATATATCAGATAACCAGGTGAAATACTGTAACAATAGGAGATAAGCAAGGGACAGCAAAAGAGATGAGAGATAACATAGTACATTAGGGACAACAATCACTCATTATATGGCTTTTGTTTCTATATCCTGGAGTCCTTTCATTTAGTGTCATACTATATGGCCTTATGTATATAGGTTTTGCTCTATTGTAAATCTCTGCTAGGAGAGCCCACATTTCTACTGATTATGACAAATGAGGGAAAACATTGAGCCACCCACAATGAATTTTTTCACAAACTAATTATGTGGAATGGCAGAATGGCTCAAGCGATAAGCATATCTACTTAACAAGTGCAGAGCCCTGAGTTTAAACCTCAAGAACCATCAAAATAAGTAAAGACAACTATGCATGAAAAGAATAGAATAAAACCGTCTTTAGAGAGGGTTTTTATCAAGGAAAAAGGACTCTTCTGTCAAAAATCCACAATGAGCCAACACAGTAGCTTTGACTATTTTAATAATTGTGTATACATTAAGGTGAGCCTCCAGACATATAATATTGACTATAAGGGAAGTGACCAACATGATTAAGTTTATAGAGGTCAGGTCATTTGCAGAGATTGAGCTAGTGATCGCATTCATAAACTTTTATACCAACAATGGGTGACAAAATGAGTTACTTTAGGATTTAAGAAGATCTACAAACATTTAGAAAGGTTTAATCGGAACTTGTAAAATAAATTAATAGTGTACATGTGGATAAAGGAATATATTTTTCATCAATAATTTATATATAGGCATCTTTTTCCATTTTAAATTTGTGATCTAACATAGATAAATAGATATTGGCTACATAGATAAAAATTGCTAACAAATTAAGAAATCAAAAAATCTTTTACTCAGAGATATGCCTGGAATCTTTTGCTGTTTGATATCATTTAACTTTTAAACTATCCTGAAAGCAAGGTGGTATCTACTTTATAGGAAATAAGGTTTGATGACATCATCTTAAAAGGAGAACTTTATGTGTTATATGATCAACTATCGGGAATTTTGGATAAAATTCTGCTGGATATCAGTTAGGGAAAAATGAATAGCTGATTTGCCACAAACACGAGGGAATGTAGCTGATCTTTTTTTTTAAAAGAAGCTTTGATGTCTGCAGAATAATAGTTACCAACAATAGCCACGTGTATTCAAAATGTATTAAAGGAAACTATTAAGTATAAAAATATTCAAAAGGGGCCAGGAGTTTGGCCTAGTGGTTAAAGTGCTTGCCTAGCATGCACGAAGACCCGGGTTCGATTCCTTGGTACCACATACATAGAAAAAAGCCGGAAGTGGTGCTGAGGCTCAAGTGGTAGAGCTCTAGCCTTGAGAAAGTCCAAGGACAGTGCTCAGGCCCTGAGCTCAAGCCCAGGACTGGCAAAAAAAATATTCAAAAGTAATAAAACATCCCAAACAAAATGTTAAAATTAGTTGTATTTATTTCAGGTCTCAAAGAAATGTTGAAAGCAAGATACTCATCAAAGTTGACATTCAGGGAGGAAGAGAGACAGGGGAGAAAAAGAAGAGAGGAAGTGAAAAGTGAAGGAAGAAGATGGGAAAGACGAAAGAACTCTGATTTGTCTGAGTAAAAACAACTGGTCAAATGGTACACTAATAGCACTGAAAACCTAGTAGGGGTGTCTCACAACATTTAGGTAATCTGTATGGGTTAAACAGATATCTTTAAAAAGGCTACTTGATTAAATGAGAAAGGATAATACTGAAAGATCAAGCATTATAGAAAATATAGAGCCGGGCCCAGTGGCTCACACCTGCAATCCTAGCTACTTAGAAGGCTGAGATCTGAGGAGTGAGGTTCAAAGCCAGACCAGGCACTAAAGAACTCTTGTCTTCAATTAATCATTAGAAAAATGGGAAATGGGACTGTGGTTCCAGGGGTAGAGTAGTAGCCTGGAACTGAAGAGCTCATGGAGAGAGCCCATGCCCAGTGTTCAAGCCCCATGACCCACAAAAAAAGAGAAAATATTAAAATAGCAATTAGACTCTCAAATTATTGGGTTATTTATAAATACAAGAAATATTAAAGCCTACAGAATAAATGGTTGCAAAAATGTGTGTGTGTGTGTGTGTGTGTGTGTGTGTGTGTGTACATTTCAAACTGTGTACTAAGGAATAATGGGAGAAATAACAGAATATATCTTTAAAAGGGCACATATATTTCTATGATCATTTTAGAAACTACTGTAAGTGAAAACAACGGTGTAAATTTTCAGATAATATATATGAATTGATCTATTTGGTTCCGAAGCTATGTTGATTTAGCGGGTTTCAGGTTTTCTGTTTTGTGTTTTTTTTCTATTTCACTTTCAATAGTCTTTTAAACATCATACCAAAAAAGAGAAGAGTATAAGTATTGGAGATTTATAATATTGAAAGTGAAGCACTGGTGGCTCATAACTATAATCCTAGTTACTCTGGAAGGTGAGACTGGAGCATCACAGTACAAAGATTTGAAGCCTGTCCCAACAGGTATTGGGGATTATTTTTTTTTTCTTTTTTATTGTAATTAATAAAAGGGTTTCAGTTATATTCGCCAGAGAGAAGGTGCATTATTTCACAAACGTTGTTACCCCTTCTCATGTTTTGTCCCAATTTCCCTCCAACCCCTCCCCTCATCTTGTTTTCTCATCTTCCCTATCCTATTTCAAATAAACAAATAAATATACATACAATACACCAGAGAGCAATGTAAGATATTGTAACAATATGAGAATAACCAAGGGACAACAAAAGAGATGAGAAATAACATAGCACACTAAAAACAACAATCACACATTGTAGGGATCTTGTTTCCATATCCTGGAGGTCGGTTTTTTTTTTTTTTCATGGGAAAAGGTGAATTTATTTGGCAAGCAGATAGTGTGCCAACTGGCCAGAGGCACCTTGCAGACTTGGGAACTAACACTGTGATCCCAGCGGTTCTCAAGCTGGGGTTTAAGGGCAAAAACCGTGCAGTCATGCCTGGCCATACACAAGTATCCAGTGGATTGTAACATACACAGAGGAAATGGATAGTCATATCCGGCTACAAGCAGGTAGCCAATAGGGTTACAGCCTGCCTCATAGTAACTGTTTGAACTAATTGTAGTTTGAATTGGCTTGTGAATTTAGCAGATCCCCACACAAAGTACGTGCATATTCTTTCTAATGGGGACAGGGATAAGGCTATTCCTTCCTGGAAGGGTAAGATGGCTGGGCTGTTTTACTATTGTTGATCTTCAACATTCCCCATCAGGGAGCTCTTAGTGTATTCAAGTTGGAATCAGTTTTTGCTCCCCCCTGTCCATTCCAGGACACTTATTTTAGATTTCCAAACTTTACTGTTAGGCCTCCTTTCTGTTGCTCTCCCTGGAGGTCTTATATGACCTTATGTATCTAGGTTATGAGCTCTTATAATCCTGTTCTAGGAGAGTTCAAGGTTTGTACTAAGTATTACAAATGAGGAAAACCATTGAGTCTATGTTCCTTTGAATCTGGCTTACTTCACTTAATATGATTTTTTCCAAGTCTTTCCATTTCCTTACAAATGGAACAATATTGTTCTTTTTTATGGCAGCATAGAATTCCATTGTTTACAAATACCACATCTTCTTGATCTGGAAGATTTTGGCCAGAGATATGGAGCATTTCTTCATGTGTCTATTGGCCATTCTTATTTCTTCAGAGAAATTTCTCTTTCAGTCTTTGATCAATCTTTTAAAGGGATAATTGTTTCTTTGAAGATTAGTTTTGGAACGAATCAATTTTTGAGTTGTAGATATTTTAGATATGAGGCCTCTGTCTGTTGTATGGTTAGTGAAGATCTTCTCCCACTTTGTGGGCTTTCTATTAGGTTGATAGCTACTTCCTTTGCCACATAGAAGCTCTGCACTTTAATGCAGTCCCACTTAAGCAACTTTGAGTTGTTCTGTTTCTGGGTCTTTATTAAGAAATTTTTGACCTGTGCCAAGGAGACCTAGTGTATCTCCTATTCCCTCTTTTAAAGTTTTCAGTGTATCTTCTTTTACCTCAATTTGGAGTTAATCCTGGTGCAGGGTGACATAGAAGGATCCAGCTTTAGTTTTCTACAGGTGCTTGACCCAATCTATCAGCACCACTTGTTGAAGAGGCTTCCTTTCTTCCATTCTATTTTTTTTTTGGCTCCCTTATCATAGGCCATAGGTCTGTGAGTTGATTTCTGGATCTTCAGTTCTATTCCATTGGTCCTCAGACCTGTTCTTGTGCCAGTACCAAGCTGTTTTGGTTACTATAGCTCTGTAATCGAGTCTAATGCATGGTGTTGAAATTTCTCCTGTGCTTTTCTTTCTGCTAAAATTGTTTTTGCTATTCTGGGTCTTTATTATTCCATATAAACTTTTGGATTGCCTCTTATATTTCTTTAAAGAATGACAGTGGGATATTGATGGGTATTGCATTGAATTTGTAGATAGCCCTTGGAAAGATTGCCATTTTGACAATATTAATTCTTCCAATCCTGGAACATGGGAGGATTTTCCATTTCCTCAGTTCTGCTTTAATTTCCTTTTCCAGGAATTTAAAGTTTTTGTCATAAAGATTCTTCGTATTTAGTTAACTAGGTACTTTATTTTCTTTGAGGCTATTGCAAAAGGAGTAGCTTTCCTGATTGCTGCCTCGACCCTCTTGTTGTTGGCATATAGGAAGGTGGTTGATTTTTGAAGGTTACTTTTAAGGTATTGGAGATTATTATCTCCATGTAGCCACCAGAAAACCAGAAGTGGTGCTGAGGCATTAGACTTGAGCAAAATTGCTAAGGGACAGAACCCAGGACCCAAGTTCAAGCATCAAAACAAAAAAAAAAAAAGAAAGAAAGAAAGAAGAAAAAGAACATAAATTTGATTATTCATAGATTGATATTTGACATCAAAATACTAAAATAGCAATGAAAATAAAATGGCTTTGGTTAAATTTATACGTATATCTGTATATCTATATACTTATATGTGTGTATTTTATTTGTACATACAAGGGAATAAAAATACCGCATTATTCATTTGTAACATTTTAGTTGCCTAGACACAAGAGCTTATATGCATTATTTCAGCTGCCATAGGCATTTAAGGCTTTGCCATCAGTTCATGTGTAAAAATGCAAATAGAGGTTGCATGAGTTTATAATGGAGAAAGTCATTATCAGTCATGGCTTCTGACTTCTTGTTCTCTCTAGAAATCTATTCGTATTTCTTCAGTACAAATGAAAGAAAATTAAGTTTCAAATGCATTCACGTATAGAAAGGCTGCTATTGGTAATGCATGCACAGCACATGTTCTGTAGAAACAAAGAAACATTACACAAGGGTAACATAATTCAGGATTCATTTTGGAACTAAATGAATTTGGCATCATTTGAATTAAAGGATGGGTAGCTTCAACTCTCAGATTAGAAGAATCAGCTCTCACTAAACACTAGCATCATCACGTGATTACAAAAGAACACATATGGCCCATTGGAGGAAAACGTAGTAGAGATTGTGATTTTGCTGCAAACAGTTTTGATTTCTAGATGTACAGTCACTGTCCATGAAAACTTTCATTTCAGTTGCAGGTTAATGGGAAAAATCTTAAACAAAGTAGCATAACATCTTAATATACAGGCTTTCTTATACTGAAATCTAATAAGACTTTACTTTCTTTATTCCATCTGATTTTTTTATTGTATTTTATTGTCAGGATAATGTATAGAATGGTTACAGCTGCATTTGTCAAGTAGTAGGTACATTTCTTCTCAAACTTTGATATTCCTTCTCATGATTTGTTTCCGTTTACCTCCTCATCCCCTCCCAGTCATCTTGTTTTCCCCCTTCCCTTCCCTATTTCAAATAAATAAATTAGTGTATATACAGTATATCAGTTAACAAGGGCAGATACAGTGTACTAATTATTACAAATGAGGGAAGCCATGGGGCCTATGTTCCTTTGGGTCTGGTTTATTTCACTTATTAAGATTTTTTTCAAGTCCTTCCATTTCCTTATAAATGTGGCAATGCCATTCTTTCTGATGGCAGCATAGAGTTCCATTGTGTATAAATACTACATCTTCTTGATCCATTCATCTACTGAGAGGAATCTGGGTTGATTTCATGTCTTAGCTATGGTAAATAATGCTGCAATGAACTTCATTGTGCTAGTATCTTTAGTATGTCCTTGTTTCTGGAAATTTGGGTATATGCCAAGGAGATGTATTACTGGGTCATAAAGGAGCTATATGTTTAGTCTTTTGAGGAAACGCAATACTGCTTTCCAGAGTGATCGACAGAGTTTGCACTCCCACCAACAGTGTAGTAGGGGTCCCTCCTGGCCACAACCCTATCAGCAGCTGTTTTTATTAGATTTCTTGATAATGGCCATTCTAACTGGAGTGAGGTGATATCTCAAAGTTGTTTTGATTTGCCTTTCTTGTATAGCTAGAGATGTTGAGTATTTCTTCATGTGGTTATAGGCCATTTTTATTTCCTCTTCAGAGAAGTCTCTGTTTAAGTCTTTAGCCCACCTTGAATGGGATGTTTGTTTCTTGGAACATTTGTTTTAAAGAGATTCAATTTTTTGATCTGTAGGCATATTTTAGACATGAGACCCATGACTGTTGCATGGCTGGTGAAGATCTCCTCCCACACTGTGGGATTTCTATTTAACTTACTAGCTATGCCCTTCGCCATACAGAAGCTATGCAGTTTAATACAGTCCCATTATCCAAATTTTCTTTTATTTGTTGTGTTTCCAGACCTCGATTAAGAAAGTTTTGGCCTGTGTCAATGAGTCTTAGTGTATCTCCTGTGTCTTCCTATAAAGTTTTGACAGTATCTGCTTTTACCTCAAGGTCTTTGATCCATTGGAATTAATTTTGATGCAGGATGATATATAAGGATCCAGCTTTAGTTTTCTAAAGGTACTTAACAAATTCTGCCCCCCAGTCGCATTTGTCAGAGATTGTCTTTCTTCCATATTATTTTTTTGGTTTCCTGATCAAAGAGTAGTTATCCATAGGTCTATGGGTTGATTTCTGGGTCTTCAGTTCTATTCCATTGGTCCTCAGTCTGATTCTTGTGCTGGTTCTTCTTCTGATTTTCCAGTTTTCTAAACATTAAGAGAAGTGTTAGACGTCAATATTTTCGCTCATTTTTTAGTGAGGTCATTAATTTAAAATATTTAAACTAGTCATCTGACCTACTAAAACACAAATATACCTATGGCTAGAAAAAGACAATATTACACAAGCTTATGAAATCAAAAGTTCTTTGGTTGTTCCTGAAGATAAAATGATAGGAAGCTGTTTAAAGCACCCAGAAAAATGAGACCCAATATATGTACAAATGAAAAAGGAGGAATAATTTCTGAGATTAAACACAGAATACCTCTGCTAATTTTTTTATTCTAGCTCTTGAGGAACAGATACTATAATGCTACCTTAGAATTTTACTAAAATATACTCAAACATTTTTCTGTCTTTAAAATTTTTCTGTATTTTATCTTAAATTCTAAGAAAATACTATAGAATACGAGACTGATGAAATCATGTAATCTTTGGAGTAAAAGACATGCTAAGCACTCAGATATCTGCCTTGCTAGCTTAAGCACAAACAGGAAAGCCAAGAAGAATGTTTTATATTTTAGTGACTGTCACTGTGGCATGCTTCAAAGTAATCCAATACATAATTATCAATTTTAATCTGAAAGACAAATAAATTTCCAGGAATAATCTACATTTATCGGTATATTTTTAAATAAGGGAAAGACTATCTCTATTTTCATAATCCTAACATTAATCATACCAGAAACAAGGAAGTCGTTATTATTTCTGCCTGACAAATTTTACTCTTATCTTTGTCTTTTTCTCTAGATGAAAAATAAATTCAGAAAATCTTGTTAAACACAAGTAATTACTTAATACTCTTCAGTATTGGTGATAATACTCATTTCTAACTGGTCCTTACAGTGTTCTTTTCAGTCATCCAGAATTGTCATTTACCAATATTCTCTTTTCAGAGTATTATTTGAAGTAACTTTTTTCATATTTACTATGTATATTTTGACATATATATATATTTCAGAAAGATAAATTGAGCCAAATACCATACACATTACCTCACATATTCTTTTGTGATAAAAACATCCAAATATATACTCAGTGATTTTCAAGAATATATGTTTATTAACTTAATCACTATCGTATATAATAAATCTCTTAAAAGTAACCAGATTTAACTGAAATTCTGAATCTTTTTTTTATCAATATCCCCTCATAAACACCTCAGTCTCTAGTGATTACCATTCTGCTCTCAGCTTCTATGAACTCAACTTTCCAACTCCACATGTAAGTCACATCATATGGTATTGGTCTAGGTATGGCTTGTGCCGTCTAACATGACGTCCTCCAGAAGAGTTCATATTATAAATGAAGAATACTTTTCTTTTCTTTTCTTTTTTGCCAGTTTTAGGGCTTGAGCTCAAGGCCTGCACACTGTCCCTGACCTTCTTTTGCTCAAGGGTAGCACTCTACCACTTGAGCAACAGAGCCATTTCCAGCTTTTTCTGTTTATGTGGTATTGAGGAATTGAACCAAGGGTTCATGAATGCTAGGCAAGCACTCTAACACTAAGCTGGATTCCCAGTCATATTTTTCTGTTTTAAAAGACTAAATATTATTTCATGTGTGTATAGGCCATGTTTCTTTTTTGTGTTTATGGAAACTTTACTAATTATATATTTCAATGATGGAACAGAAATATTACATTGAACCTGAGGGTACAAATATCAGAATTTGAGAGAACAGATTATGTCATGTATATACATATTAAATGCACATACATATATATATTCTATGTATATATATATATACACACATACAAATACACATATATAACCAGTATTAGGATTGTTGTATAGAGTGGTTTAAGTTTTCACTGACTGAGAAACTCTATACTTTCTTCTGTAAAGCCTCTGCCAGTTTCGATCTCATTCGTGTCATCAAAGTTTCCCTTTTTTCCAGATACATGTGATACTTTATATTCACTTTCTTGATTGTTTTGATATTACATTTTTCATTCATTAAATATATATGTTGTATTTTGCAGAAGGCACAGAAGATATAAAAGAGTACAGAGCAGATGCTGCATCAAGAGACTTTATAGTCTAAGCCAGGCGCCATGGCATATACCTGTAATCCTAGCTATTCAAGAGGCTGAGATCCGAGGATCACCGTTCAAAGCCAGCCCGGGAACTAAAGACCAAGAAACTCTTATCTCCAATTAACCACTAAAAACTGGAAGTGGTGCTGTGGCTCAAGGGTAGGGTGGTAGCCTAAAGCTGAAGAGCTCAGTAACAGTGCCCATGCTCAGGGGTAGCATGCAGCCTTGAGCTGAAGAGCTCAGGGACAATGCCCAGGCCCAAAATTCAAACCCTATGACCAACAACAACAACAAAAAAGAGAGTTTATAGTCTAAGCCTGGATAACAGTCATAACCACATATAGATATTTGAATCTAAATTATTTACAGTTAATTACTATTGAGAAATTAGCTCTTCAGTTAAGCTAGTCATACATCAAGGACTCAGTGGTCACAACTGAGCAATATTGAATTTAGAACTTCATTAGTACAGAATAGAGAGTAATTTCATCCCTACAGAGTGTTATTGGGAAATACTGGTTTATACAGAAAAGCAATCAAGCTATTCAAACAATAAAAAATGTTGACATTATCCTAGAGACATGTTGAGAGAATTAGAGAAAGCCAGGTATCCTCAGCCATTACTGTAATACCAACTATTTGGGAAGTGTAAACTGGAGACTCTTGTGCTTAATGCCAGATGAGAAAGCAACTTACCAAGACATTATTTCAAAAAATATTTCAAATAAAAGATATCAAGGCATGCCCTAAGTGGACAGAGTTCTTGGCTTGCCTAGCATGCACAAAGCCCGATATCTAATCATGGAAGAAAAAAACAAGAAATAAAAAATAAAAGAAAGAAAACCATACTCACGGTATTAAAATAGGTAATGCAGATCATAAACATTTCATTCCATGGTCTCTGACTAAAAGTATTCAGAAGCATTGAATATAAGAATTCCTATAGCCTAATGTGTCATAAAGCCCTATCCTTTTAACGTAGAATGAACATTTGGAGAATGGTATTTCCCCTAGCTTAAAAAAAATCAGAGACAAGTAATGCACCTACTACATGATGTATGTAACTGTAACCCCTCACCTACTACATGATGAATGTAACTGTAACCCCTCTGTACATTATCCCAACAATAAAAAAATTCAGAATACCAGAGATTGAAGGATGTGAGGGTGCTTTGCTCTATAAAATTCAGCTGCTACATCAAGATATCTATGTGATACATAAAAACAATTAATTATTAAAAAATTCTATACAATGAGAAATCTAGTAACTGAGGAAGAGTGACTACAGCAAGAAGTTACAAAACCTAGAGAAGACACAGATACCAAGCATGGACAACTGAAAACTAATCATGTTTAAATTCCAATCTATGTTTAAGAATGTGTATCTTTCAGTTCTCCTTGTTGCAAGCAGAGCACATTCATCTTTCTTCTCTTGCATTGATCACATCAGTTCTGGCCTAGCTGTCACCAGCCTCAAAATCTATACAAGTCAGGCTATTGAGAAAGAAAGGAAGTGAGACCAATTTAAGATAAGCAGAAATACAGGGCCAAAATTGGTAAGTTATAGCCAACTCGAGTACAATGCTGGGTCACAGAACTTGGGACAACCTGGAGAAAGCATGCTTTTTATTGCAAAGAAGTCATCAAGCTGCTTTGTGAGAAGCAGGCCTCCCTTTACAGTTGCCACTTGCCTTTAAAGAAGTTGCAAATCATGCAAAAGCTTGTGTCTCTAGTTTCTGATTTGTTTTTATCCAGGGAAGCCTCAACAAATAAAATACGGTAGCTAATTGATGTTCAAAATATTCTAGAAAGCTATTTAAATACTATGATCTATTTAAATATAACATCCACAACCCCAATTTCTAATATAGAGACATTTTACTATCCCTGAGTTCATGGCTGATAATGTTAAGACAAAGGCTACCTTAGACTTTCTCTAGAAAAAGGAAGGAGCACGGAACAATCCAATGATGGATGACTTAAGAAAGAATACAACATGGCAGGGCTCTTTCAAATAGGTTGTATTGAAGAGGCAGAGGACCTTGCCAAGTTCATTGTCAGTTGATTATCAAAGGCACATCCTGTAATAGTATTAATAGAGTTATTTCTGACATAATACTGGTATAAAATAAATTGTGTATACAAATATGTCCTATCTAGGTAGATTTATTTTTTTCTTTTAATCATATTTAATGCTTAGATTTAAGGATGCTCAATGAGTATATGAATTATATTAACATGGCCTTTAATAAATGTGTCTAGGCTTTTCAGGAAGGAAAGAGGACTTCAGTTAAACAATTTGACTAAAATTCTCAATCATAATGATGTTTTAAAGCTTTAAATTGTATAAGACACCATATTCTCCTAATTGGTGGAACACATGGATCATTGCAGCATTTGAAATTATAAACAAAGAGCAATATATTTTTTAACACGTTAACATTTTAACTATGACTAATCTCCCAGTGGTATCAGTATAAGGTGAAAATAGTGTTTCAAGTTTAAAAATTCAATTTCTATTTTCTGCTGCCGTTACTTGTCTCCTATTGTGAATATTTATCATTTTTATAGTTGCCATTTCCTTAATAAAAAGGGCCATATTTTGTTGATGCCACAGCTATTTCCCCCCTCAGGAAACACAAAAAGAAAGAGGTTAAAATGATTTAATTTCTGGAAATCCCAGGAAAGACAACTTTGTATGTTTTTATGTCTAGCAGGGAGGTATTATTATAGGGAAAGAGATAACAAATATTTTGACTAGTAAGTTTGTATGCATAATATGCACAGGATTTTATATACAGGTTCTCACTCACTGAATTCTAATGAGAAACCTTGTTCAAAAAATATAGCGCTATATATATATACATGCTAAAGTAGAAATGAAGCAGAATGTTACTAATCTAATAATGAGCATATGATTGTCGTGAGTTGATTTTGTTTGCTAGTCTAACATGGAAGTGATGGATGAAAAATGTGAAGGAGGCAGAAGGAGAATAAGAAGAGAAGAGGAAGGGAGAGGCAACAAGGGAATTAGGAGGTAGTGAAAGAGAAGCTTATTTTCTAGCCATCAGGCATATCAGTCAGACCTTCTTTCTAAAGCAGATGGAAAGAAGGAATAAATACAAAATAATAAATACAAAAATGCATTAACCCTTGGAGAGTCCACTTGAATATTTGCAAAGAAAATTAAGGAGGGATAGCAGAAGTGGAAATTTGGGGAGAAATTAAACAGGGTAAGAATTTTGAAGGTATATGGAGATTATGCTTTGAAAAATGACAATAAATATGTGATATATTAAATCATGTAGCATTTAAAAGGATAATTTGGTGTATGTATTTATGGTGATTTCACATTCCAAGTACAGTGTGCATGTGTGTGTGTGTGTGTTTGTTGTATATCTAGATTTAAGCTTTAATTTTGCTAGAGTAACCATAGCTGTATGCCAGTAATCCCCATTAAAGGAGAAATTAAACATGAAATAAAGCAGTGAATAGGGGGATTTTATTTATATTGACTGATGAGAATGAATATGTAGAATTATATAAGCAGCAATTGCACGCTCACAAATATGTTATTTTCACAAAGCCATACACAAAGAAAACTAACAGCTTATTTAAGACCTAATTTAGCTTATACAATATTTCTCTTAATCTTTGTCTTCCTTTTTAATTCTTAGTGCTCTCCTAGGTTTCTTAGGTGTAGGAAGCAGTGGGGATTCTGCCACACTTTTTACTTATTTCAAGTAAACAACTTTTGAATTTTTCGTTATGCCTTGGAAAAGGCAAAATCAATAACAGTAGTCCAGTGTATCCGGTGGAATCAAAATCCAATTTAAAATGAAGAGGAAAATTATGAACTGTATTTTTTTCTAAACTTCTATTTCTTAGGCATGCCTGGTCTTAGATCAATTGGATTAGTTGCTGCACCACTCCATTGAATAGAAAATGATCCCTTTGGATTCTTTTCCTTCTTCCCCTAGGAAGAAAATGGGTGTGATTTAAAGTCAATCGAAATGAAGAACAATTTTTAGAAATTTTCACCAAGGCTTATAGATTTATATTTCATATTTAGCAACATACTTACCCATGCCTTTAAAACATAATTGGCAGTTCTGTCATGTATTATGTGTGATATAGAATTCATACTCATATTTAGATGTGTCTACTTCTGTCCAAATACCCAAATTTATTACCTATGCTATTTTTACACAGCTTATATTTATACCCACTGTTCATTTTTCAGATATTTACATTCGATGATTATAGGTAAATTAACAGCCCTTCTATTTTAAAAGAAAATACAAGTTGCAACTTAGCACAGACAAATGTCAAGTCTGAATGTCATGTATATGTTTCTGTAAATACATAATCTAATAAACATTTTATTCAACTGATTGAGTTATTAATACAGAAAAATCAATAGGTGAGATGGAGAGGAAACTATGGAATAATCAAGAAGCATTTTTAATATTGATATATTTTGAGTTTATTGACAATTCAAAATCATGGCTCACTCCACTGAGAAATCAAAATTAATTTCAATCACATGACTGTAGTATCAGGTATTATCCTGCAGAAACTTTTCTAGATACTGATGCCATAATGATTATCAATAACACTATGTTTAAAAGGAAAATTATATGATCCTAAAATGTATTACTACAGATTCATGGCCACCTATCTCTGAAAAATTTTGAATATCACTTAACTCTTTCTCCTCCACGTTCTTTCTGAGTGAATCCATTTTATATGGCAATGACATTTCCGAACACATTTTTAAATTTAGCTACATTGAAATCTTCAGTATGCAAAAATGACTGATTGTGTAACTTTAGACTTTTTATCTGAGTTTTTTATTGATATTCTCAGCATTCAAAATCTACATTTTTTTCCTGTCAAGGTGAAAACTACTACTTCCTTAGGAGCTGTGCCTTACTCTTTATAAATTTTCCTCAGTTTATTCTCTTTAACTTCACTCTAGAATCCTGTGTTTCTACATGGTTTAAATGCTTTGGATCTGAAATTAATGATTTTCTATTGATGTCTTGTCTGTGTTTGACAAATAGATATTGGATACCTGCTGGATGCCTGGCTATGTAAACGGCTTGTGTGCTGAATCCATTGTTAATAAATTGTCCAGCCAAGATTGTCTTTTCCTATACTACTTGGCGGGGGGGAGGGTGAGAAATAAACGAGGGAGGCGTAATAATGTTCGCAAAGAAATGCTCATTACTTATACAACTGTAACCGCTCTGTATATCACATTTAAAATAAAACAATTTTTAAAAAGATTATCTTTTCTCCACATGTGAATTAACCATACTATTGGACCGAATTTCCATCTCTCTCTCCTTCTCTCTTTCTCCTTCTCTCTCTTACCACTACCTTTCCTCTCTTCTCACCCTCTCTCTCTGTGGTGGGGTTTGAACTCAGGGCCTAAGCCCTGTTCTGAGTTTTTTTTTCTTTGCTCAAGGCTAAAACTGTATCACATTGAGCCACAGCAGCACTTCTGGGTTTCTGGTAATTAGTTGAGGATATGTCTCACAGACTTCTCTGCCAACAATGGTTTTGAACCCCAATTCTCATATCTCAGCATCCTGAGTAGCTAGGATTATCAGCATAAGCCACCTGTCAGTTGAACCTAATTACTTATTGCTTTCAGATGTTTCCTATCTCTACAAGTTGCCTGTATCACAAATTTTATCATGCGAATTTTCCAATTCGCCTGCTAGTTCAGATAGTCTTATCAGTGTTGAATACATATAATATATATACAATATACATTTACTTATTGACAGACCTTGGAATCATTGAAAAACATGAAAAGGAAATTTTAGTTTTGTAGATTGGTATAAACAGAATCAATGTATTTAAACGCCAACGGTAAAACCATTTTTCGGTAACTTGAAAGGAAATTCCTTAACCACTGTAAGTCACACACACACACACACACACACACACACGCACGCACGCACGCACACGTGCACACACACAACTGAGGATAATGCCCACTTCATTCCAGTGCTGATATGAGTTGTATGATAGATAGAACGCATACAAAATGCCTAGCTAGGCAACTGACACACAGTAAACCCAGTAAAATGCAACTGCCCAGCAAATGCATGTGTGTTATCATTAAATATTTATTGAATGCTCCTCCTGTTTCAGTTTCTTATCTGGTCATACTTTAAAATATTTTAAGCACCCTCAAAGAGAAGCTAAATAAATTGAGATCCTGAAAAGGAGAAAAATTAAACATATATAAACAACATTTATGTACACAGAGTTAATCTTCATTTCCTTAGATCATGATTGGAAAGATCAACCACTGTGCATAGACCATAACTTGACTATGAAAGGAAATGCTGGCAATGAAACAGAGCTGTAAAATTACATTTCCTGGAAATTGTTAAAAAATACAATTCTTTCAATCCATACGTCTACAATAAATATGGGTGAATTCTTATCTAAAGGAAAGGAAAAGGCTTATCTAAGGAAGGTAGTCTCTTGGAGAAAATGTCAAACACACAAATTCCATAAAGCCCGTTTTCCAACAAACAAGACCTAAGGTTTTATAAGCATAATTCATTCCCTAAAGGTTATACTACATGTGGGAAAATATAATAGATACTTTTATAACTTTTGGAGCCCCCTCCCTGCACCTCATCCTTTGGCCAAACTTTTCATTGTCACATTCATTACACAATAAAAAAATGAGGTAGCTGAAAGTTATTAGTAAAATATTCAAAACCTTGAAGTGAGGCAATTACCAAATGTGAGACTTATACCAAACCAACTGAAATAACCAGTTCCAGATTCAGGTCTTTTTGATGACCTATTCCCCCGCAAAATTTTGCAATAGTGGTAGCCAATAGTTCTGGTCTTCATTATGATTGTCTCAGCTTACTGCCCTGAAGAGATGAGGGATACAGAAGGTGCTAATCCATGAAGCAAAAGTTCCCGATGATTTACACCAGAACTAAAAAAGTAGCTTTTCCTCCCTCCTCCTCTATTCTCTGCAAGTAATTTCCTTGATAAAGTACAGCCCATATGTGGACAGAGAAATATAGTAGGAGATACAAAGGCAATGCTACATACATTCTCTTCATATGGTTTAAATAATATGATCTTGGATAATGGTATGTTATTGCATTCATTCATTCATTCATTTGAGATCAATATTTTTGAAAATGCTAGAGGGGAAAAAT
The DNA here is from genome assembly GCF_031878675.1 of Megascapheus bottae. Taxonomy (NCBI): domain Eukaryota; kingdom Metazoa; phylum Chordata; class Mammalia; order Rodentia; family Geomyidae; genus Megascapheus; species Megascapheus bottae. Next base: position 25,135,620 of record NC_143517.1, read on the forward strand.
TAAAATGAATGTTTAGGGCCATGATTACCTATTGAAAATAAGCACTCTTAGAAAAATATATAGCTTTCATGATTTTTAAATAAAAGCAGTTCTTGTTTGCAGAGGAGAAATTAACAGTTTTGTCGCCCTCTAGCAGGATCGACATCTCTAGATTTTACCACGGAAAGTGTTGCCCAAGAAGTTCTACTGAACCTCTTACTCACTACTAAATACACAATGTACTGACTGTATCTGTATCCTTGGTCCACATAGCAATTCTAGCAACCTGAGCCTGGTCTAGAAGAATTAAAACAACAACAAAAAACTTGCTCAAATGCCTCTCTTCTCTTTTTGATCTTTTATTTTCCTGTTGTTATTCAGAAAATGCAACAGTTTACAAGTTTCTTCACAGTATGCAGTTGCAGTTATTCTTATGCAGCAGGGCACAAAACAGCTTTTCTGGTTTTTTTTTGTTTTTGTTTTTGTTTTTTTTCCTGTTTTCTGTACAACAGCGCAACCTAGTGGATAGAGACACTTCCCTTTGGGGGCCAACTAAACACAGTTATGACAGCGCCATATATTTGATCACTTGAAATATCAGTCCACACTTACCCTGTAAATTTCTTTTCTTATACTTATTTTTTAAAGAAAAATATAAACGCCATTCCTTTTTAGGGTGATAATATGGGTGATCCCCATAAATTATTCATGTATATACTTGTTTTTGAATACTCAAACACATGTTGCAGAGAAATATTTACTGGGACCTTAATTTTTTAATACTTGATGAACTATTTATAATGCTTTAATTCAATAGTTTAATTCACAAGTCATGTCTTTAGACTAGGACTATATTCATCAATGATTATTTTTATCCTACAATAATTGTGCTTAATGTGTATGAAAAATGTGTTCTGCTATTTCCTAGACACATAAGAGAGAGAGAGAACAAAGACTAAAATATTGCAAATATATCAAGTCATATGTAAATATGTATATTAAACAAACAAAATAATATCATTTGGTCATGAGGTAGCAATTTAGAAAAGTAAGCTTATTTTAGTGCCTAGACAAATTAAAATCAATGTCCCTGAATATTACATAACCTTCACATGGCTTACTTAAATTCTTTAAAACCATTCAGTATTCAATTTCATGGCAACTCTTAAAAGCTAAATACTTAATAGTTCTTTTGTGTTATTTGCTTTCTCTTGATGCCATTAAACATATTCATTTCGTAACTAAAGATTTTTTAGTCCATTATAATTAACACTGATTTCAAAAACATGTTTAAAAATAAATACATATAAACATGGAAGTCTAACTATTGTAGGGAAAGGGAAAATGACCTACTGAGAAGCCATGAATAAAAATTTAACAATTTCCCTTTGAAAGAACATAGTAGAGGAGATATCATTCATTCTTCTTGTTTATAGGCTATGCTATGGTAAGAATTAAATGTAATTTAGTGAGACAATAAAATCTTCTCAACTACTGTGCTGTTGTATTTGGGATGGATTTGAGGATGATTAAATGTGTAAATCACACAGATCTGAGACATTTTTTCTCCTGTCGTTCTTTTCTTATTTTTTTTAGCACCTCCTTAGATGGGCATCTTGATCGTGCAATGCACTGTGAACACAGAAGGCCTATAGGTCAGACCTGAAATTATAGCTAAACCTCAACTCCTGAGGTACACAGGCTGTTTATATCGATGAAAATTTATGATCTCTATACCCTAAATCCCCGGTCTCTCTTTTACATTGACTTCTTTACTATTTGCTGTTTATTTTATGGTGATCCCTTGCCCTCTATAAATATATCACAGTTACTTAACCCCACATCCCACCCCTAGACTTCAAGACTTTAGAAAGGATCTATTTGTTACTTATTCAGCTACCGGGCATTTTATAATCCTCCACATTAGCAGCTATTATTTTATAGCAGTGAGCATTTTCCAAATTTTCATCATCTCTTAACTGTTTGCCCTCCAACTGCTTCATAACACTAGTCTTAGAACTGTTGTTTTGAGATTCTATTGAAATAGAATTTTTTTCTTTAAGCTCACACAATGACTGAAGTATTTTCTATTAAATATTTATCTGGAGGGGGATAAAGAATACATTTAACTGTAAAAATCACATTTAGGCAAGCTTAATTGCTTTATCCTGCTTTAAATATATGAAACTTTAAATACCTGACCTAATCTTAGCAACATTGGACTATGTAATTAAAGTTTTCCATTGCTAGATACTAATAATTATCTTGTTTTGACTGAACTCCTTATTTCAGCTCCCAAAATAAAGCTGGAAAGTAATAAAGGATTATAGATTTGCAAAAGCTATTGTCTGATATTAAAATTGTTAAGAAAATATGAGTCAGTATTATGCAAATTCTGACCTAATCCTAGCTGCATTCGAGTAGGTAATTGTATTTTTTCTTTAAAAGAGGACAGACCCTACAATAATTATGCCTTGTTAGTGTCCACATTGCTACATTTTTGATTTATGTATTTTTCTGGGAGTTGACAGATAAGCAAGAAAAATTGACATATTATAAACTAATAAAAATAAATAATATCAGAATCTGCCCAGCAGCCGTCTACTTTGGGAGGCTAAATCAATGCATTAATCACACAAATTTTGATGCGAACTATAGCTTGTACTAAAAATTTTAATAGTACACATCAAACAGAAATAAATATTTAAATTGTTGTGTGCCATTTCCAAGGTATATACTATGTACAGCACCTAAATGTCATTTCTGGAATAATTCCTTCTTTGGTTTTCTTGTAAGTCATGATACTTGTGATTTTTCACCTACACATCATATATATATATATATATATATATATATATATGCCTGTAATACTTGACATTTCCACTTTTCTCTAAATAATACTTCTTAATAGACTATTTAGTTAGTATTTATTTTCAGTGATTTTGTTATTACTTGAATTTTGCCTTTAGTTACTTCTGCTTGTGCACTATTAAATACATGAGGAAAAAATTCAAGCTCTGGAAAGACCAAATGGCATGAGACACATTGTCTATATCACCAAAGGCAAGAATACTTCACAGAGAAAAGTCCAATATTTGTGAGAGCAAGGTTTGGTAAAGTTCAGTAGTGGACACTGAATATAGTCTGAATAGAAAAACATAAGGAACATGATCACTGTCTCTCCTTCAAATCTGCAGTTTATAGCTGTGCATTTAGTTCAAATATTGATACTGTGTTTAAATACAAGCCTAATTAGGGAAAACAAATGCTTTAGGAATAGCCAGGTTAAGCGACTTAGCTTCCATTAATCTACATAAAACTAATTTTAAGGTTGATATTAAAATTTCAATGTATTTTTACTACAAGACTCAGATGACTTTCATAATCAAGTTAGACAATTAACTTTTAGATAGACAATTAAAGACAGAGAATTTTCCCCACGGTTGATGTAAATGTGACTAACATCATCCTCTGAAGTTATCCCTTCCACGAGGATGGCAAGTTTTGCATTAATATTTCATGATCGCTGATATTAGGTAAATAAGTGAATCTAGAAGATTAATCTTCTCAAACATGTGTACATCCTGAAATTCAAAAAATCCATCATATGGTTAATGTAGGGTAAACCCTTAGTAGGTTGTATATATCTTAGATTTTAAGTGTCAGTAACCTGCTCTACATAGCTATTTCAGTGTCCAGCAACTCACTCTCTTCTATAAAAATCTTACTGCAATTTAGTTTCCCCAACACATTAATGGTACCTGTCATTATGTTCTGTGCAAATCTTTGTTAATGAAATATAGAAAGCGCCCTCTTTAACTCTGAACATATTCTTGGGTTTGATTCGAGATTACTACTAGATAGTTCTTTTGGAATGCCACTCTGTGGTTGTTTTCATGAAATGTCACTGTAAAACCGTAATTCTGCAATAATGCTTAGAGTTAGGCCATCATTGTTAACCAAGAATTTCTCTTGATATACCTTCCAACTTTTCTTTGCTAGATGGTGGAAAGTTTTCTTTCATTCTATTTGTCTTTAAGATAAATTGTATTTGTTGTTAAGGGAAAAAAAGTATGACTGCATTTCATAATAAGCCTTTAAATCTCTTCACTTAACAATGAAGACATGAATGAGAAATTCCAAGCATCCTTCTGAATAATAGGAAATGAGAACTAGGTCAGAAGGAACTTTAGTGAGAAAAACATTACACTCTTATTTGAAAAAAAAATCACACAATGGGCCGACATCTTTAATAGACTCCCAGGAAACAACAAGTAGTCAGAGGAATAACTTCAATTATATGCTCTTTATGCCTTGAAATGGAACAAATCAGAAGTCAATAAAAGCTATGAAGCAGAGATGTTTTTAAGTTTGTCTAACTTTAAAAGCTATCTTGTGACTGCAGCTTTAAACATATATATTATGTTTCAGAGGAATTCCAGGAAATGTGCAATTTAGGTCAAAAATTATTTACCTGGAAATTCAAATTCTAAAAATGTTCCTAAGAGATTAATATAGAGAAATTCAATATAGAAATATATCAGGATTCTGATGTAATGAGATTCAAATTTCATTCCTCTCTCTCTCTCTCTCTCTCTCTCTCTGTCTCTCCTCTCTCTCTCTCTCTCTCTCTCTCTCTCTCTCTCTCTCTCTCTCTCTCTCTCTCTCTCTCTCTCTCTCTCTCTTCTCTCTCTCTCTCTCTCCCCCCCCTCTCCTGCCTTGGCTATGTGGTATCATTAAGATGCTAAATATCCAATCTACAACAGGAACTTATGGTACTTATGGTAGTATCCTCACAGGATGCATTACTGATATAACTGAGCATCAGTGCACAGAGGGCAGCCATTGACCACATGAGATCAATGAATGTTTAAAACATAGCAATCTTGGGGCCAGGAGTTTGGCCTAGTGGTAGAATACCTGCCTCACATGCAGGGTTAGACATGGGTTCGACTCCTTGGTACCACATACATAGAAAAATAGCGGGAAGTGGTGCTGTGGCTCAAGTGGTAGAGCTCTGGCCTTGAGAAAGTCCAAGGACAGTGTTCAGGCCCTGAGCTCAAGCCCAGGACTGGCCCCCCACAAAAAGAAAAAAACATATCAATCTTAATTGAGGTGTGAGGTATGTGTGAACTTTACACCAGACTTCAAAAACCACGTAAAAGAATATCAAGTAGCTTTTCAACACATACATGTTAAAAAGATAATGTATTGCAAATATATTATTAAATTTTGCTTCATCTTTCTCCCTTGAACATTTTTATATGAGTAGTAAAGAATTTGAAGATGTTTGGGTGAATAAAATCATACTTTTAATGAACAGTACTAATGTAATATCTGGTAAATATTACAGGCTTTAAAACACTTTAGTATCAACTATTTTAGCGTTTGTATCAGATTTTATTTTCTCTTGTTTTAGGTCTTTATTTCAAGTTTTGTATACTTCTCTGAAAGTTAATGCACATGTACCACCAAAAAAATCACACTTTATTGAAGAAACTTAAAACAGAGAGCTTTGATTGGTAGAAATATCAACATTTCAACCAACTATCAAGTTGTATATTTGAACAATTTTCAAAAAATGAATGAGAAAAAGAACAATGGAAGAATAGCAAAAGCATAAGCAAAACTACTAAAAAATCAATTATGTGAAAATTATAGATACCATATTCATTTATAGACATTGTAAAAATCTGAATAAAAACACATTGGTCAGAGCTAAAATAATCTGAATTAGAATACTTATGGCATTTACATTTGCCTATAAATTGAAAACAAAACAAAACAAAATGAAAAACTTCTTGAAGATAATAGTGATATGTAACATTGAATATGAACACATAAAAATGTAACTATAACTTCAAGTCTTGATTATTGGTGAAATACAACCAAAACCTGAAAAATTTTCTTGAGACTTTATTGAAAATATGCTGTACTATTCTTTGTATTTATTATTTTGCAGAGGGCAGCCAGGGGACCCTATCTGTACTTCTTGAAGACTTTAAAATTTACCCTGGTATTATATTTAGATATCTCCATTTTTTTTACTTCTCCCATAATCCTAAACTCACCCCAGATAAAAAGTTTTATTCATTATGTGTTGCATTTGTCCTGCATATCATATAAAACCATGCTGATTTAAAGCATCCACAAGTGATCAGTTTATAAATGAGTTAATTCCACGCTACAATAAACTTTCCATAATTAAATATACTAATTTAATTTTAGTTTTCCGTCTAGTAACTAGGTCTATAATCTCATAAATACCAAACAATTCTAAGATTTCATGATTTTAATAACAATTAAGTAAAAATTTCAAAGATTTATTGTGAGGGCCAAGATAGAATGTAATTATATATTGTAAAATTATATTGTTTTCTTCCTCTATTCCTTTTCTCCTCCTTTGCCTTTCACAAAATGTGATGTATATCTCATTTGAGTTGTATAGTCTTTTCTTGTTTTAACTCAACTGAGTTTTCCATTTGCCAGTATATTCTTAAAAATTGCCTAATCTTCAAAAGACATTTCATTATGTAATATTTTTGATGTGCATTGTGCAAGCACAGTATTTATACTGTAGAATTCATTCTAAAATACATATTCACGTGACAGCCCATAATATCCTTGAAACAACCATTACAGTCTGTCAAATAAATAATGCGCATTTTAAAGATGGTCTTTATGTGGGATGGCTCTTCTGCATTTTCATGAGGCAGATTTTTCTTTTATTCTTTAAAAAAAAAGCACACAAAGGAAATGAACATGCAGAAAAATATGTTAAGGTAAAAGTGACACAAACCAGAAAATATGAGGATTCTTTATCTTCCTGCTCTTTCTATTGCTGCACCATTCCAGACCATAACATTAAAAAAAAATATGGAGATTACATCATCTTTTTTAACCTTTCATTTGTGGATATTTTCAAATAAATAGAAATCTTTTTTGTATATTTTAAAATGTGGATTATATTTTGCATTTAAAAGGGACTTTGTTTCTTTAAAACCGTAGTTTACTTTGGCCAAAGAAGTAACATCCAAGTAGTGTTAGTCATTGTATTGTCATTATTTTAAAATGGCAGGTTCTGATGGCTAGACCAAGTATAGTTCTAAGTATACTGATTTCCCTGAAGTGTTTCACTGGATTCCCATTGGAAAAAGAAAAAAAAAGGGTTAAATCTCTTTTGTTACCAGTGGCTAGAATGACTATGGGAAAATATTTAGAAATGTGAAATAATGCTTATTAATATCTGCTATGTGCCAATACCATAATATATTTATGCTTTTAGTGTACATTTTACAATTTAATCTCGAGGATAGTTCTGGAATGTGACTATTGCTATTACTAGCCTATATTAAAACAAAAGAATTAACATACAGAAAAGTTAATAGTTGCAGTATTTGACTCCATAGCTTATGGTCACAGAAAACAAAGAATATAATGTTTATTTCTACTTAATAGGTAATAATAATTACAACTTTTGTACAACAGGTACATTACATCCATGCAAACAGTTTATAACCTAATTACGACATTACATTCAACAGACTATTCCTCATGAAATGTGGATTTATTTTGAGGCAGAGAGGCATTCGTGGGGCCTCTAGCGGTCTACCACTTGAGCCATAGAGCCACTGCTGGATTTTTCTGAGGAGTTTGTTGGAGATAAAAATCTCATGAACTTTTCTGCCCAGGGTGGCTTTGAACCATGATCCTCAGCTCTCAGTCTCCAGAGTAGCTATGATTTCAGCTGTGAGCCAATGATGTCCCACATGCTTGTATTTTTATTACAGAACACTCATGCTATTTTAAGATTGTATCCTACTCCGTGTTATAAATAATGTGACTTGATTCAATAGCTCTCAGATAAGAAACTACTCAAAAAAAAAAACCAAGAGAATATTTACTTACATTATCATGTGATACAGATGTTTCAGACATTGGGCTTCCTTCAACATCTCCCAACCAATCAAAAGAAATAATAAAAAGAATTTCTTGCTAACATTGACTTTGTATATTAACTTAAAAAATACCAAGTATCTTAAGGTTATAAAGAAAACATGTGTAATACATCTAACCTTTATGAGAAATGTGGCACAGGCATGCTATGAGCTTCAACAGTGTAAAATTAAAAAACTGAGGTTGTTCATATCTAGGATATAGAGTCAAAATGAAGTTCTGTCAATCAGGAACATGTCATAATTTGTATTTGAAGCTCTATATAATCACATATGAATAATATCTGTACAGATAACTAAATATTTCTACTATAATAAAATATTCTACCAGACAGATTTTTCCTTTTCCCTCAAACTTCCGTGAGTACATGAAAAATTTAAGACACTTTTCTTTAAAGTTAATTAATAAGCTCTTACCATATTTCACATTTCACTTTTAAATGTAACTTTGGTGCATATAACCACTCTAACTCATTTATCTGTTTAAAAATTCATAATTAATGAGGCTAAAGAAAAATTGGCAAATTATCTTTATATACTCCAAATTAGTTACATTCTTTTTCAGTTGCTTGCCTTGTTTATGAAACCTTATAAATCATGTCTCATGTTGGAGATAAATTTAAAAAGTCAGATTCAAGAATACCAACCAGTAGAAATTCAATAAACTATTTTTCCTTTGTAATATATTTTTTCTCTATTTTTGCATTAATATTTTCAAGACTTGGAAGACTGATATTCATCTATAGGATAAGAAAACTCAGATGTTCCTTTCTAGTTTCATTGAAGCATTTGGAGCTATTAATGATTTTAAGAAGCTGAAATGATTGTTTTAAGAAACAAATGCAATTCTCAGTAATTCAATAAAAGTAATCTTAAAATACTATGGCAGCTGAAACACAGTGTTAAATTAGATATTCTATATTTATCACAAATATTTCACATTCAAATTGAACAACTTGTAAGCATGATATTAAGTGTCATAAAACCAGAGTAAAGAGATCACACATTATAAACTGTAATCAGCTAAATCCTCATTAAAAAGAGAAATTTGCACCGAGAATAGATGAGGAAATGTCTATGGAAGAAATGTACCCCTGCAGAGGGAACAAGTAAAAAACTCAATTATAAAAACTAGATTTGCAAGTAAAGGTAAATAAATGAGTCCAGTGTTTGAGAAGTGTGTAGCACAAGAAAGAATCTTACAACAGATATTCCTCATTAAAATTAATTTTTCATGTAACAATGTAACTGAAAATATTAAGTGATCAATGAGTATAGACCCAAATGTGTCACATAAAATAATTTTTAAGCCTTCTCTGAAAAAGATTAAAACATATTTTAAAATAAAGTAGCTAACTTGAAAGCTAAATAAAGATAATTTCATTATGCTACATGACTTAAAGAAATTGACAAAATAAATGGGATCGTTAGTTTACTTCCAATGTGTTTAAAAGAATTTTTGAATTCACTAATAATTCTACAGGAAATCTTTAACAATCTACAACTTGATTTCACTAAATCCCATTTTAATTTTTCTCTACATACGGAAAAAAAGGTGCTGAGAGATATTAGTATTGTAAACTACATGTTTCTGGCTGGGAGTGTGGCCTAGTTGTACACTGCTTGCCTAGCATGCACAAAGCCCTGGGTTCATACACAGAAAAAGCCAGCAGTAGTGCTGTGGTAGAGTGCTTGCCTTGAGAAAGCTCAAGGGCAGTGGCCAGGCCATTCAAGCCTCAGGACTGGCAAAAACAAAGACAGTTAAGATTCATTATACCAGACAAAGGGTAAATAATATCACTGTCCTCTCCTCTTTTCTAAACAGGATGTAAGCATTATCAGGGTGACGATGATGGAGGAAATAAATTTTCCCCTAAAGCTAGAACACACATCTTTGTTTTATTATTCATTTGGTGATTATTATTACTTGGTTAACATTAGTTCAATGATAGAAGTAGAGATAATACATATTCTTACAAATCTTTTTGCAAAAGTTTAATACATACTGATTGATTTCTTACAAAAACCTATATAAGCCTCATAACAAGCTGAAAATATTACAATTGACTTAATGAAACATGGGAAGACTTTACCTATGTCTGCTTAAGACCCATTACAGTCTGTACAAATCATTGAGTCAATGTCAAAGTCATGTGCTCCATTACTCAATTCTTGGGACAGTGTTTCAAAAATGTCAAGTATCAATACAAATGCTATATGTAGGTAGAACAATATTATTTTCAATCTAAAGACACATAAGAAAAACAAAGACACATAAGATATTTAGTAGTAATCTATCATGAACTTTATTTCTAAAAAATTATTCTAAGTTCAGTGTGGTTTAAGCTTAGAAATCAAAATGACATAAAATTTATTCATGTAAACATGAAAACTCTGAACATAAAGTTAATCCATATCAAGTTTCCAGCTATTGAAGAAATTATTATACTGAGTTCTAGGAAATATAACTTAAAACCACTTTCTTATACAAATTTGAGATGTGCAAAACCAAAAATCAATCACATTAATAAAAAAAAATCTACTGAGAAATTCTAAACTGTATTCATTATCTCTAGACACCTGACTGTCTAAATAGCTACTAAAATTCAGAATTCAAAGCTGTTGATGACAGCCTGTGGTCAGTTCCTTCTAAAATTGGTTGTTCTGTAATTTTATTAAATACATTATCCTGACTCAAGCAAACAAGAAACCAAAACATCAAGATCCTTGAATGCTCTTTTCTATAACATTGAAACTATGGGTCTCTGGCTCTGCCTTTGAAATGTATTTCACAATTCATAGCTTAGCTCTCATTATGATTTTAGCAGCCAGGATAAAATACTAGTAAGTTAATATAATAGGATTATATCTAGTCATATGTTTATTCTGAGTGTGACTAAGAACATACTTCTTAGTACAGGTTTGAATTCTTAAAAGTGATGCATGTTTGTGGTCTTAATACTTTATTTTCTATACAGAAAAATATGATATGTCTTTAATCAACTACTATAATTGATATTTAATTAATAGTGATTTCTCATTAACTATTTCTAAGAGATTAAATATGGTAAGCTATTAAGTAATAATCAATTAATAATAAAAAGTTCTTACTATTAAATTAGCCTATAAAATGATATGATATAATAAAATAAGCTATTTAAATGATATAATACAATAAGCTTTTAAAATTAGTTTATCTATCATACATGACTAATATGTTTCCAATTCTGCAACTAATTACTTACATGTATAATGTATAGCATATGATTTTAATGACTACATATCATACAGTATGATCAATAGTATTTACTGATGAGAAGACAAACAATATATTTCCATAGTTTAAATATTTGCACTTCAATAAATACAGCTGTAGATTTTGGAAGATAATTATAAAACATAATATACCTTCATGAAATGTTTGTTTCTCTTCAGAAGTAATGTTTAACTAAAATCAGAAATCCAGGGTTTTACTTTTTGGATCTGCCACTAGTAACTCTAAGCTTGAAGAATTATGTTCAATTCAATTCAATATAACTTCATTAAATATTTATGGAACAACCTCCTTTGTGCCAGGATGGGAAAAGAGAAAGTTATTTGAAGGCAGAGGGGAGGAATCCAGTGAAGAACAAAAGATTGAAGGTGCTAGCAAGGAAAATAATTGATGCATAAGAGTCTGAGACAGGGAAGATAAGATAAAGAGCACAAATCTAAGGGGTTAGTCTCAGCAAAGAAAATGAGCAGGTCCTGAAAAGAGATATGAATAAAAACAAAATATAAACTAAAGATAAAGATTTTTAAGGTAGAGAGAAGGTGAAGAAAAAAAAACTCATAGGAAGGCATTTATTTTCTCAGTTGAAAAGGTAGTCGTGATCTGAGGTCAAACACCTTTTGGAATGTGGAGATAGTAAAGGTGGAAGGCAGTTCTGGTGGAGAAGGCCATCAAGTGGGAAAGGAAGGCCTCAGAACTTGCCAAGATGCACTGTAGGCTTGCTATATAATATCACCATCAATATAGTTTCCTGGTGTTCTCCAGCACAACAGAAGTCAAAAGGCACAAAGAAAGTACTGAGCAAAGTACAGGTTCTCTGTCCTTGATACTGAAAATAACACATGGGAAGAGGCCAAGGAATTGAAATTTTTCAGTTAACTAGTGAGTTGTAGATATTTCTTCGGTGCTGAAATTATTACAGTGGAATACAATGATGACTAAGCTAAGGAGAAAAGTGAAGTTTGCACTGGGAAAATGACCTGAAAGAAATAATAATGATTATCAAAAAGTAAGGTAAGTCTCATGGAAAAATATAATAATAATAATAATAATAATAATAATAATTTCTTAGCTTTTCCCTCAATCTTCCCCTGCCCAGAAGTCGGATAGCTCATTTTCGCCACTGTGTCCAATGAAAATCACTTCGGCATTTATACATCATTTATCTTGTCATCTTTGTATTTTTGCTGCCTTCTTACCCTCCTCCAAACAGAAAAAATTATAAACAAGACAAAATATGCAGAAAAGGAAAACAGTAACAAAAAATACCTCTTGTCTTCATTTCTGTGAGTTCATTTCGATAAATATCACCTTCTATGATCATATGCACATTGCTATTGAGCCCTGGTGGTCTTTGCCTAGGAATATCCTCCTTTGGTCCTCACTGTGTGACTGTCTAGAGTCCTGTATAATTTGTCCTGTCCAAGCTGTATTTTATTATTGTCTTTTACCATCCAGTGTTTTTACTTGTAGATTTATATGCATATTTTAGTTGTAACAAATGCAGGAATATCCAATCTATTAAAATAATATTGAAATGAGTTTCTGGGCACTCCCCAAGTACTACCATCAACTGAGGATGGTGCACTCTAGACATGAGCCCTCTGGATAGACACATCATATCCAAATCACAACAGTGGGCCATTACATGACAAGCTGGCAATTAATATGCACGTGAATATGTAGTTGAATTTTACATAGCATTAGCTCAAGCATTCTGTCAAGGAAAAATACTGGAGATTATAAAATAGATGTCACCAAGTTTATATGTGGCATTACACACTAAATGAAAGTTAGCTGGGTGCGGTGGCTCACACCTGTAATCCTAGCTACTCAGAAGGCTGAGATCTCAGAATTGTAGTTCAAAGTAATCCCAGGCATTACAAAGCCAAGAGAGACCCTTATCTCCAATTAATGACCAGAAAACTGGAAGTGGTGCTGTTGCTTAAGGGGTAGGTTGGTAGCTTTGAGCTGAAGAACTTAGGGACAGCGCCCAGGCCCAGAGTCTAAGCCCCATACACGACAAAAAAATAAATAAATAATAAGATAAATTATTTCATCACATATTTACTGTGAATCTGGTTTACATTGATAAACCATCCTAACAGACCTTCCCAAACTCACAGCAGAACTGTTGGGTGGGGTTTTTTTTGGCTTTCTTGTCAGGCCATGCTAGCAGTATGAAACATTGGTACTTAATAAAAAGAGAAACATAAAATATGTCCACAAATCTCAGTTCTACTTAAGTATATCATCATTTTCAACACAAAAATTATTTTTCTCTTCATTTTATTGAGTCCACTAAATGCACTAAAATACTTTAAATATATTATTTCATGTCATTTGACTCTTACATTAGTTCTACTGTATCGTCAATGAAACCCTAGAGAAGTTAGTATACACACTACACACACACACACACACACACACACACACACACACACACACACACACAGAGAACTCATAAAGACTGATCCTGAGGACTTTTGTTAAATATTGAATACCTGACTATTAATCCAGAAAATTCAATATTATGTAACCCTTCCTCTCCTTTTCTTCTTTCCTTCCTTCCTATATTCTTCCTCCTTTTTTCTTCCCTCACTCCTTTCGTTCTTTTCCCCCTCCTTTCTCTATCTTATCCTTGTTTTTATTTTTATTTTGTATCTATCAAAATCATTTATTTGCTGAGTGATTTTTCTACCCTTCCTAACTAAGCACCAAGCTTTCAAAATGATGCTGATACTAAGTTGTAGGTGATGATGATAGCGAAGCATTAGAAGTCTGTGAGAACACATGAAAAATACAAAAAATTAATACACAGAGTAACTGAGACCTAAAAGACAGAATGAGTCAACATGAGATGAGAAAGACAGAAATGGGGTGATGATAAAAGGCAAATAAACAGAAGACCAAGTATAATATAGCCTATGAAATGCCTCATTATAACAGTAAACAATACTCAATTATTACGCCTTTAAAAAAAGATTTAAAAACATTAAGGCTTAGTGAATTCAAACCCAGATCTTCTTAACTTCATAATCACAGATCTTAACATTTACATAGGAAAATTAGGAAATCGTATAGCTATAGTTATTATAATGTGCATAGAACAAATGTATTTAGTTTTTGGATTTCAATAAAGTTACATTTGTATGCATTTCTAACTCATTTATAACATGTAAATATTATTCATTTGAAAGTTATCACCAAATTAGGAGATCTTATACAGAATACATACCTGAGTTTATAAATCAGTACAATCGATTTAAAAGTAACTTAAGCCAGGTATTATAGTAAATGTGCCTAATCTAACACTTGAAAGAGGGAGTTCTAGATCAACCCTACACAGTTAGAAAAACCCCATTTCAAAAAGGAATCAAACAGAAACTAAACTGAAAGTCTTAGGGTTTGGGCCAAATACTAGAGCTTTCACTTAGTACATGGGAGGTCCTGGATTGAATCTCGCATGATTCAAACACTCATACAGTATATGCATGTATTATTTACTAGTCAAGATTTTGAATGAATGTGTTAATTTCCCCAGTGCTATCATAAAAGTTTATGTGAAGTCATACAGCAGGTTTTGTTTTTTGCCCTCCCCACAGGACTATCTTTGATTTTACTAGGAGTTGCAGTGGACATATCCACTCTAAAAATAATTTAGGAGTGACTGCTGCTTTTTTGTACTTTTTGACTTTTTCTGCATCAGGGCATTCTCTGTAGTTATAGAAACTTCTCCAGTCCAAATACAGATTGTTCGCTAGATAAATCTCATATGAGTGTATTTCCTATTACTACTGGAAGTGAATACAACTTAATCATAAAATAAGTTACCAATCTTACAGTTCTGAAAGTCGGAAGACCTAAGTATTTCTTTCTACTAAAAATCAGCGTAGTGGAAGAGCCAAATTACTCCTGAAGAAGGAGAGACTTGTAACTAACCTCTTCCATTTCCCAGAGGACATCAGCATTCCTTGGCCCCTTGATAATGGAGTCATGGTACCCAGAGTCTTTCTGAGGCACTTCACTCTGGCCTTCTGCCTTCATCTTCTATTTTAAAGGTGTTTAAATAGCATTAGACCTTCTCTCCCACCAAATAATCTCATTTTTCTACTTTAAGGTCTACTTATTAGCTATCTTTATCTCCAGAAAATGGGATCATTTTTAGCTTATAAGCTAACAAATCCAAACATTTAGACATGGTTCCTAACATTTGGTCATAGATGGCTTTGAGGAGTCATTACTCCTCCTGCCTTATATCTCAACCACTGGATTCCTTAGAAGCTACAGATGAACGCTCTAGTATCCCTTTTTTCCTTGACATACAATTCTGATTCTCATTTTACATGGTTCTTCAACAGAATCTGTAATTAATGAACCTCATTATATCCAGTAGAAATTCATCCAATAATAAATATTGGTTGGCTTTGATTTGCTTACCTTATGACAATCTCTTGTACCTTTCTTTTCTCCTGTGAAACAATCCTCCCCCTATAGATAATATGCTTTCTTATCCTTGACTCAATATTTAATTTAGCAAAACTCAAATATCAAACATTTATCGCTAGAAGTTTTCATAAATAGAGCAAAGAGACTGTAAACCTCAGAGATGGTAAGGGTATCACTAATTAAGATACATTGTACTCATAAATTGGCATATTAAATTGAAATTCTATTGTGCGTCTACTGAAAGACAAAAGATTTTTAATTCCACTATTTGGCATTTACCCAATCGTCCAGAAACAATGACATATTAAATCCACTAGCACAACGATGTTCATTGCAGCACTATTTACCATAGCAAAGATATGGAACCAACACAGATGCCCCTCAGTTGATGAGTGGATCAACAAGATGTGATATTTATACACAATGGAATTCTATGCTGCCATCAGAAAGAGCAACATTGCCCCATTTGTAAGGAAATGGAAAGTCTTAGAAAAAAACATATTAAGTGAAGTAAGCCAGACTCAAAGGAACCTAGGCTCAGTGGTTTCCCTCATTTGTCATAATTAGTAATAAACCTCAGACTCTCCTAGCAGAGGTTTACAATAGGCAAAACCTAGATACACAAGTCAATATAGGATAAGGGTAAATGAAAGGACCTCCAGGATATAGAAACAAGATCCATATAATGTGTGATTGTTGTTCTTAATATATTATTTTATTTCTTATCTCTTTTGCTGTCCCTTGGTTATCTCATATTGTTACAGTATCTTACCCTGTTATATATATTATATATGTTTATTTGTTTATTTGAAATAGGATAGGGAACGGAGGAAACAAGATGAGGGGAGGAGCTAGGGGGAGGGAATTTGGGACAAAAATATGAGAAAGGGTAGCAATGTTTGTGAAGTAATGCACCTTCTATCTGATGAATATAATGTAACCCTTCTGTTAATTACAATAACAATATATTAAAATAAAAAAGGACAACAGCCTTTAAGAAACAATTTTGACCAGAGGAATTATTGAATCTTATGTGAAACTATAGATTCTATTGTTTCTTAAATAAAGTCTATTTGTAGAGTGTGGTCCCATTGTATACCTGTTCAATTAACCAGTAAAGACTCCAGAATTATGATTATGAGTGATGGTAAATCAGATCTCAAAGGAGGGGGCCATATAGACCTGTGGTGATAGATAATGTCATCAATGAAACAATGGTATACTAGTCAACTACATATAAACTTACCTTATCAGCTTTCGTCTTTAAAAATTGAAATTGAGGGAGCCGGGAGTTTGGCCTAGTGGTGGAGTGCTTGCCTAGCATGCACGAAGACCCGGGTTTGATTCCTCGGTACCTTACATACGTAGCAAAAAGCCAGAAGTGGTGCTGAGCTCAGCTCAAATGGTAGAGTGCTAGCCTTGAGAAAGTCCAAGGACAGTGCTCAAGCCCTGAGCTCAAGCCCAGGACTGGCAAAAAAAAAAAAAAAAAAAATTGAAATTGAAACTGAATGAAAATAGTCCTCCATAATGTTTATGGGTCTGAGCAATTATGAGATATATTTTACTTGACTATTTTCTCCTGATTAGGGAAGCTATTGTTGCTTGCTTTGTCTCTACTCGTTCTTAATCATATATTTGGAACACCTGTGAATATTCAACTATTTACCAGTATGCTGATGAAGACTAAATTACTGATAATGCATTTTGATCCTATGAAACTTTCCTTTTATTGTTTGATCTGGTGGATCTATATTGATTTAGTATCTAATCCTAGGGCACAGCCCTTACCCATAATCCTGGTCTTTGGACTCAAAACATGGCAGGGAGAGTTCAAATTCCATTCCTGATATCCCTATCCATTTCTCCCTCTTGTCATGTCCATTCTCTGGTAGGCCTTACAGAGGTGTTGGAGTCAAAACCCTGTCCAAGACTTGCATTTTTTTTTCTGTATTTCTTCCTCCTACCTTGTTAGTCACTCCTTCAGCTCAAACATCTAATTTCTGCCTCTTCAATTTAATGAGAATGTCTTGATGTGTTTAAAATGGATATGTAAGCTGGCAAGTTAATGAAAAATATACTGATTCTTCACACAAGAAAATGTAATTGTTTACTATAATTTGAAAATGAAATGTCTCCCAAAGACTCATGTGCTAAGGTCTTGGTGAAACACTATTGGGCAGTTGTATAACCTTTAGGTGGATCACAGGAGCTGCAAGAAGAGTGTTTGAGATGTGATCTTCATCCTTTCTTCTTTGCTTTCTGATCACCATGAGTTGAGCCTCCTCTGTCATATAATCTCTCCATAACACACCGAGCACTGATCATGGACTGAAACCTCTGAAACTATATGGCAAAATGAAATTTTTCCTCCTTGAAAGCTGATTAGCTTAGGCATCAGTTGCCATTTTGTCATTTTGCTATCAGTACTGTTTGAACCATCTCCACGATTCTGTGGAAGAACCTGATAGAGACTGTGGTGTAACTTACACTCAGAAATATTCAACTTCAAAGAACCTGGCAGAAAGGACAATTTGAGAAGGAAGAATGTTGTTCTGGGATCCAAAAAATCCTCAAAGTAAATGGAGGTAAAATTTCCTTTTAGGTTATAGTCTTTGGTATTTTAGTTTCAAATTAAAGGATAATAAGGTTAGGAACCACTTAGTTCAGGCACATTTGAAACGCAAAATGGCTAATATCAACAGTGTTAGGTTTAAAAGAAAAGTTTGTAACACTTTACTGATCCTTAATACAACAGATACTGCTATTAAAAATGGCCTAGTGGCGGTATAAGGAAATATAAACAAGATTTGGCTTTTATAATTTATATTTCATTTCAGAGTGCAACCATTAGCTAACATTGAAAACCACAAAGAAATGAGTTTGTGTTAGGTTTTAATTATTTTATCTCAAATTAACTCCATGCAAAGCAAATAATGAATGCTTTTAATACACAAATATTTGCCCAATTTAATTCTTTCATATTCTCAGTGTCTCATTTAGCATGTAATAAATATTTATTGAGTGTTGTATATGTTTCTCCAAACAAGTTGCAATTAAATTGTTATTGCTAGACTAAATAAATTATAACTCACAGTTTTACTCTTTAAATTATTAATCACATTGTTTCTACTGTATATCTAATTTATACTTATGATTAAATATATTTGAACAAATCAAAGTCATGTCAAATAGAATACTGTTAATATTCCTAATTGGCAAATTTCTTTCTTACATATTCTTTGAAGAGAAGGTACTCTGGCATCATTGTTATTCTCTAACAATAAAAAGAATTATGTTAATTACAGGAAAGAAATTTAGAAATGATTTTAAATTACATATTCTTTTTAAAATTATGTATACCTTCCCCTTTTAAGATACTTCACAGAGACCATTCTCTTTAATGGAGAGCTGATATACATGGTTATGTAATTTATGAATTACACAAAGGAAAGAATCAAATGGATCTATGAGGACTACAAGATAGCGACATATTTTCCAGACTAAGACATATAGGAGACACAGGTTCTATCCTGGAATGCAGTTTCATGCAAATGAGCACTTTAGGTTACAGCTGGTCCTAATTTAACACATTTCAGAAATGTGGGTAATACAAAAGGCTTTGTTTTTCTGTGCATTTTGAGGATACATTGTCAATATTATAGTCTGTTACTTTGTTCATATTTAATATCTCTTTTCCACAAGCAGCAATATTCACCTACATAAACACTGACTAGCAAAAAAGTGACATTTTACTTCACTACCAAACTTCAGGCACCAATCAAGCTACACTAAATGTCCCCAAGAACCTCAAACTGACTTTAGTGGACAAGATTTTTCTTCACTCCTGGGAAATTACTAGCCCTATCCCAGGATGTAATGAACTAGAAGCTTTGAATAATTAAGAAATTTAATTCCTTAGTATATCTCCTAATTCAGGATTATCTGATTGCCCTCATGTTGAAAGTCAGCTTATATTTTATCAGGAATATCCCAGAAGCAGGCTTTATTCCTCTCATTGTATCTTTTCAAGTGACACATGATTCGAGATTTTCTGATCACAGATGCCTTAACTTCATTTAATTAAGATGGGATGTGTGAGCCTTTTCCATTGTAAAATGACTCCTTCACCATTTATAATTAATAAATATCTTGAAAGAGGTTTAAAGCCTTGTAAATATCTATGCCTCATCAAATTTTGTTTTATTGATTTATTCAGTGTTTATTGTCAATACAGATTATGGTACATACCTTGTTATTTTCTCAGATATGATCCACTGCCACAATGATTTATTTTGAGACTTATATTGACTGAGTTTGGGTGGGTCAGAACCCTTTGAGTAACTTAAGAATCTAGACTAATATTATAAACGTTTCTGCTTCTACCATTATTTACAAGCAAACTTGTGCATTATTTACTATCCAAATGGATAGTAAGTTGTAGGAATGGTACTATTTTCAAAATTCTCTTATTAAAGAGTTAGCATGTGAATACATGCTAACAATTTTACACTACCACTCCCCATTACAATTCAACTGAGCTAATTAATTTTTCCGGTTAAGCATTTTATTTTTAATTATTGCCTATAAATAGCTAGTGTGTACTACTACTTCATCTCACACCCTCCATCATCACACCCTCTCTGGCTTTGCCAAACCACCCCAGGCCAGTAATCTACAGTGTCACTCCACTGATCAACTCAGATATTGAAACATTCAAGCTGGTCTCATCCAGGTGGAATTCACCACATAGCCAAGAAAGAGCACTCACGAAGACTCCCTGCAATCATAGTTTCCCATCCTCATTAAGTTTGAATCACCAGAAGAGTAATTTCCTGCGCATCCTCTGCTATTCTCCAGCTACACATTACAGCACCGCATTCACATACCACTATCCCTATTATGCTTTGGATTTGAATGGACTGAGAAAACTCTATACAAATAACTTTCTTGCCCCATCCAACTATTTACCACCATTGCATGTATAAAACACACCTGACCTAGCCTGACGCAGTGGCTCATGCCTGGTGGCAACTTAGGAGACTGATACCTGAGGATCGCGGGTCAAGCCAGCCCAGGCAAAATCCTTGAGATTCTTATCTCCAATTAACCACTAGAAAACCTGAAGTGGCGCTGTGGCTCAAGGAATAGGACAGTAGCTTTGAGCTGAAGAGTTCAGGCACAGTGCTCAGGCCCACAGTTCAAGCCCCACAACGGACAAAAAAAAAAAAAAAAAAACAGAAATAATGGAAGGAAGAAATGTACGCAATTGTATAGTAAATGTAGAATAATATTTACTGAAAGTGATGCAAAAGGCGTAAACAAGATCACTGATATTTTTAACTTACTTTAAAGAAAAGTCATTAAATCAAAAGATAATTTTCATATTAAGATATTTTAATGATAACAATGACAAAGGTTTAATTTCAATAGTATGAACTTTGTTTAAGTAAATAGGAAATTTGTAAGTATATGAATTCAAAAAGGAAAAAAAATCACAAAAAGTGAACTTGCAGAACATACAAAAGTAAATCTGAGTTTGATTGGAGTATAATTGATTAAGCTCATTCTAATGAAGTAAAAGAGGATCTTGGCTTCTAAACGTGTCCTTTCTAAGTTAAAAATATGCTCAAATGTGCTCATCCACTTGCTTTTTGTCTAATTCAGGGCAAATAATTTTTCTTTGTTGGGATCCTCCTTTAAAGAGTGAGAGTAATAATGTCATGTAATTCATAGATTTATTATGAAAACCAAATGGCTTAATGCATTTAGTTGTTTAGAACAGAATTTAACACATGTAAGTACTAAGAATGGTGCTCATTATTAATGTTAGATAGATCTCTACAGCAAGCTGAACAGAAAGAACATAATTTACTAAAATTATATTGATTAAAATGGTCTTTGAAAAATACAAGATTAATTCAAAAATAATATTCCTTGAAAAAAAGTCCAGAAAATTACTCAAAATTTAGCATTTAGATTAAATTTTAAAGTTATTTTATTGTATTTTGACTATATAATAAATGCATTGGTACATAACAGAGGAGGATGCATATCAACTTTCATACAGATGTGACCTTGGGGAAAGATAAACTTAAAATATGCAGCAGTGACTTTCCTTTTTAGAAACTGGTAAATAAGTCAGAATGTCAATATCTGTTTAAATCCCTATTTAATAAAAATGAATGTCTATTATCCACTGTACATTTTAAATATTTCATAATTTAAAAGAATTTTTAAACAGGCTGAAGGCAGAGCATTATTTGTTCATGATTGTCAAAAAGCGATTCCTGAATCATTTTATAGTTATGCACATTCATTCTTTGGCTTGCTACTAAATAAAATTTTTTACAACACAAGCAGTTTGCTTTCTAAGTTTTAATCTGTTAGAGCTGACCACCATTTTTGATAGATGGTAAATATACGAGAGATTACTAAGAACACTGGCGTTTTTTAAATGAAGGTTTTTATGGCAGTACTAGGGTTTGAATTCATGGTCTCATGTATGGACTCAGTGTTACTGAAGTTATCTTTTTCTTTTTTTTTTTGGCAGTCCGGGGCTTGAGCTCAGGGGGCCTAAGCACTGTCCTTGGACTTTCTCAAGGCTAGAGTTCTATCACTTGAGCCACAGCACCACTTCCAGCTTTTTTTTATATATGTGGTACTGAGGAGTCAAACTGGATCTTTGTGCATGCTAGGCAAGCACTCTACAACTAGGCCAAACTTTCGTCCCATCATTGTTATGTTTTGGAGATCTGAAATCAAGACTTTATGCTTGCTAAATTGAGCTTAGTGAGCTCAGACTCATGATTCTCAGATGTCAGCTCTCTGAATACTTATGATTATAAGCATGGATCGAATGTGGGTCTTTGTTAATGCTAGGCAAGCACTCTCTACCACTAGGCCAAACTCCCGGCCCCTGAAGTTATATTTTAAATGGGGTCTCATGTGTTTGCATGGGACCAACATTGCATTTCAATTATATAATCTACAGTTGTGATCACAACCACATGCCACTGATGCCAACTTGTTTATTGTGATGGCGGTCTCATTAATGTTGTGCCTAGTCAAGTGGTACTCTTAGAAAAGGAAAAATATGTTCTAGGTTAGCAGAATATGCATTTACACTCAAGTAGAGTAAGGAGTCACTTGAAATAACCTGATGTGGCATACAAGTTTGAGGAATAATAATTTAATATAGATCTCTTCTGATTGGCTTTCCAGTGTCTATTCTTTTTTAAAGTTGAAATGGTGAAGTAATTTTAATACTAAACAACTTTTTCTTTGCTCTTAATTCTCCTAAATACTAGTATTATCTTTAAGCTTATCTTTTCTTGAGCTACTTTTTACACAATCTTCCAAAATGTAGAATTCTGCACTTTCTTAATGTTCATCTGTGCTAATAGTCTTCTTCATTTACTTTAATATTACATAAAACAGGGTATTTCTCATCTGAAAAGTAATTACAAGTATCATTAAAATGTTAATCTTTCTGGATACAAGTGATTCATATTTGTAATTCTAACTCTCAGGAAGCTGAGGTCTGAAGATTGAGCCTTGAATTCAGCTTGAGTAGAAAAATCCAAGAAATTCCATCTCTAATCATCCAGTGCAGCAACTTAACATAGTAGAATGTCAGGCATGAACATTAAACAAAACAACAAAAAAAGCAAAGCCAGGAAAAAGTGGTCATGCTTATAATCATAAGTATTCAGAGAGCTGATATCTGAGAATCATGAGTCTGAGCTCACTAAACTCAATTTAGCAAGCATAAAGTCTTGATTTGAGACCTCCAAACATAAAAATGTTGGGCCGGTGTGTACAAATACCACATCTTGTTGATCCACTCATCAACTGAGGAACATCTAGGTTGGTTCCATATCTTTGCTATGGTAAATAGTGCTGCAATGAACATTGTTGTGCTGGTGAATTTAGTATGTCTTTGTTTCTGGATGATTGGGTAAATGTCAAGTAGTGGATTTGCTGGGTCATGGGGGAGCTCTATGTATAGTCTTTTGAGGAACTGCCATACTGCTTTCCATAGTGGTTGAATGAGTTTGCACTCCAACAAACAGTGCAGTAGTGATCCCTCCTGGCCACATCCCCTCCAGCATCTGTTGTTACTAGTTTTCTTGATCCTGGCCATTCTAACTGGAATGAGGTGGAATCTTAGCGTTGTTTTGATTTGCATTTCTTTTATGACCAGAGATATTGAGCATTTCTTCATGTGTCTATAAGGCATTTTTGTTTCTTCTTCAGAGAAGACTCTCTTTAAGTCTTTGGCCCATCTTTTAATGGGATGGTTGTTACTTTGGAGATTAGTTTTGGAGTGATTCAATTTTTTGAGCTGTTGATATATTTTAGATATGAGGCCATTGTCTGTTGTATGGTTCGTAAAGATCTTCTCCCACTCTCTAGGCTTCCTAATTAGTTTACTAGCTATGTCCTTTGCCATACAAAAGCTCTGCAGTTTAATGCAGTCCCACTTATCCAGCCTTTCTCTGATTTGTTGTGATTCTATGCTGCTTCAGAAAGAATGACATTGCCCCATTTGTTAGGAAATGGAAAGACTTAGAAAAAATCATATTAAGTGAGGTAAGCCAGACTCAAAGGAACTTAGGCTCAATGGTTTCCCTCATTTGTCATAATCAGTAGAAACCTTGGGCTCCCCTAGCAGAGATTTGCAATAGAGCAAAACCTTGATACAAAAGGCCATATAGTAGGACGCTAAATGAAAGGATCTCTAGGATATAGAAACATAAGCCATATAATGAATGATTGTTGTTATTAAGGTACTATGTTCTCTCTCATCTCTTTTGCTGTCTCTTGGTTATCTCATATTGTTACAGTATCTCACTTTGTTACCTGATATATCAGATATATTTGTATTTGGTTATTTGAAATTGGCTAGGGAACAGGGGAAAACAAGATGAGGGGTGGGAGTGGGGGGAGAGAAATGGGGACCAAGACATGTGAAAGGGTATCAATGTATGGGAATTAATGCACCATCTAACTGGCAAATATCATGTAACCCTTCTATTAATTACAATAAAAATATATGAAAAAAGAAATGTTGGGCCGGGAGTGTGGCCTAGTGGTAGAGTGCTTGCTTAGCATGCACAAAGACCCAGCTCGACTCCTCAGTAACACATACATAGAAAAAAGCTGGAAGTGGTGCTGTGGCTCAAGTGGTAGAGCTCTAGCCTTGAGAAAGCCAAATGACAGTGCTCAGGTCCTGAGTTCAAGCCCAAGGACTGGTAAAAGAAAAAAATAAAAAATAAAGATGCTAGCCTTCATTAGTCAGTTTAGAACACTGTTATTAATAACTGTTTTATGTGTGTGTGTGTGTGTGTGTTGTATTGACAGAATAACTTCAGGATACTAACATCAAATCAAATAAACATAGATGAATATTTAGAATGAATATGTGGGAAAATAAGGCTGATTTATATGAGGCATATATTCTTTCCTAACAAATTTTTGATTGCCAGTGGAAAAATATATAAAATTGTAATTTTTTACATTTGTGATGTCCTTGGAATGTTCAGCTTCTAAAGAGACCATAATACTCATTTTACTTATGCAATTTTATTTATTTCTTTGTTTATTAATAAATAATATATACTTTTAGCATATAGTATGTTGGCTCTTCTTAACACAGAGACAGAAAATTTAAGTCTATGTCTAAAGGAAAGGGAAATTGACATAATATTACACGAAAGAAGAAGGACCGGACTATGCATATTTGTTTCACTATTGTTTATCAATATAGCACAGAACTTTATCAAAAACTTACTTGATGAATACATGAGTTAACAAATAAATAATAATCCCAAAGCATTACAAGTAAAGAAAGAATCACTAGTTCTGTCTGTAGTTGTCAAAGACATTAAACAATGATGCATCTGACCTGTGAATTCAGGTTTAACAATGAGAATTCCACTTTGGGGATGTCTTTCATGCATAACTCATGATTTTTTTGGATATTCACAAGCTTTTAAATACATATTTAGCTATCAGAAAAGAGCATCATTAGATATGCCACCCAAATAAAGTGGTATTCTGCAAAGAAAGAGAGCTCATATCCAAAAACAATTGTTTTGCTGTTAAAAATGTTTTGGTCTCTGAATTGAATAGATGGCTGCTGAGAAAGATGTGGCAATCTCATCAGCCATTCAAACACACTAGTTTTAGATGCTTAATTAATGTTACTCAATGTGAGACTATTAATAAGACCAAAAGAGATAACTGATATCATAAATTCCTCATTTTGTAATATAAACTCATAAAGGGAAGCTTAAACAAAATATGTAAAAAAGAATAAGCTACAGGCTAGATTCAGAAAGCTTTATTACTTCTTTTAATAAGGATCAAACAGGCAATTTGATATAAATCGGTGTTCTTTACCAAGTGTTTTTGATGTTATGAAAAATATTAGTATAGAAAATTCAAAGATAGGGGCCGGGAGTTTGGCCTAGTGGTAGAGTGCTTGCCTAGCATGCACAAAGACCAGGGTTTGATTCTTCGGTACCACATACATAGGAAAAAGCTGGAAGTGGTTCTGAGGCTCAAGTGGTAGCCTTGAGAAAGTCCAAGGACAGTGATAAGGCCCTGAGCGTAAGCCCAGGACTGAAAAAAAAAAAAGATAAAATATTGAGTCCATCACTGGTGGCTCTCACCTGTAATTCTAGCTACTCAGGAGGCTAAGATCTGGGGATTTCAGTTCAAAACCAACCTGAGCAGGAAAGGCTGTGAGAATTTTCTCCATTAAAATGCTCAGATAAATGCCTCATTAACATCTATCATTTTACAGAATCCTTAAGCCCTACATTGAGCTTTTTATTCAGTTGCTATTGATCTGAGACATGGAAATGTTCCCTCTAAAAACCACCTTTCAAGATTCCTGCCCTGATATCCCAACTTCATCTTCTCTAGCAATGTCCCATTTCTGAAATTCAAATGTCTCAAACTTTTTAATACCTACTTATTGGCTATAAGTTCAAATCCAAATGGGTTAAGATGAATTATATGACTAAACTGCTGCTTTGTAACTCGTAGTTATACATTTTCTTGTTATTGGAGAGTTCACAAATATCTCCTTTTTGCTTAATTGTTGATACCTCTATAGTTTAAAATAGTATTTTTTGCATGGCAGTATAATAATTTGTTACCTACAATGCTTAGAATATAGTGGCAATATGATCTATGAATATTGTATTATATTCACTATATTATATATCATATATGGTGTTATATGATTTTATGAGCCAAGAACTTTGGCAGAGTTTTATAATAGTATTATGGTATAAAAATTAGACCACGTCATTATACTTAGAGAAATCAGTATGAATTTAAGATTATCACAATACAAATGGTTATACAAATAACTATGTTCAGATATATACCTATAAACAGGTTAATTTTTTAGTGACAATGGCAACTTCTAACTCTCAGATCACCATTTCTGGTTGTATTTTACAATGAAACTCCTCAAGGGGACTCCGAGAAGAGCTTAATTGTTGGACTAGAGCTTATAATGTCCAGATAAGTCTAGAACACCTTGTAAATCCAGAAAGCAAGGCAGTGACCAGGCCTTTTAGTACAGGAGTTCAGTCAAGGAACACCAGAACTATCTACTAAGTACAATCACAGCAACAAAACTAACATTGGTTTATAATAAAAATTTAAAATAGATAGCAATGACTCCCTAATCATAGAAGCAGTGGAAGAATGAGAGGGGGATATGAAAATGGAGAAAGAGGAAGAGTAAGAAAAGAAGAGAAGGAGGGAAGGAAGGAAGGAGGGAAGCAAGGAGATTTTATGTATTTTAAATACATACCTTTCCATAATACTCATGTGTGAGCTATGGAGGACTGAAATGGAAGACAACAACATGGCATTAGAGAAATCTGCCAAAGCCTAGCTCAATCAAATGACCTGTGTGATCGACAGTTAGTGGTATGCATCCCAAGATTGGGCAAATATGCCATTTTACCTCTGTGATATGCTACCATCAAATCTTTGGTTTAACCATGGAAAGACATGTAATAAGTCTTTATTAAGGGCCTTCCTACTAAACAATTGGCTAGAATCTGTCACGATTGTCATAGTGATAAAAGTAAGAAAAGTATAAGAAAATGCCATAGTCCTAAAGATCCTGTGAGAAAGGACCACTAAATGCAACTAAATTATTACTAAACACATACCTTTCCTAGAACCCCATACTAAATAAAAATTCAGGAAATGTGAATGAAGTCTAAACTTCAATAATATCAAATTTACTTTGATTTCTCCATCTTAATAAATGCATCTTAACAATATAAGCTAATAAAAAGTTAGATGCTTGGTACATGAAAATATACTATACTATCATCAAATTTTTCTATAACTATAAAAATTTTCTTCAATAAAACTTTTATTAAATATAAATGTCAAGATTACAAACCAGAACAGATTAAAGAGAAAGAAAGCAAGAGAAAGAAAGAAAGCCCTTTGCACTACAAGAAAGGAATTTACATTTCTATTAGAATCATCACTGCCCATAATGTTCAGTGTTATATTATCACCTCATTGCCTATATCACTGTGCCTTGTTGGGGAAAGACTTTTAAAAACAGACATTTACATTTTTTTTTTGCTACTCAAAGAAAAGTATTTGATGATAAAGCAAGAAAAGTTGGTTGTAGAGAAATGATGTTTCTGTTGCAGTATACAAAATGCTAAGAAGAGTCCAATCTTGAAAGACATATGGCATTAAACAGCCAACAGGTAACAAATATACAAAACCACTAGCAAATCAAATGAACAAGTGGAGAAGTAGCAACACACAAACACACATACACACACACACACACACTTTTCTCAGCAGACCACCTAAAAGCAAGAAAAATTAATAAATGACTAAAGTTGTTTTGTTTGTTTTCTTGCTTGCTTGCTTGTCAAGACTTGGGAAGAGGATGTTTTTTAATCTGTCCAGCTGAACTCCTTTACTTCAGAACTGCACACAGTAGGAAAAGTGCCAATCCACCAAGCTCTTGTGGTCACTGACATTCTAAACTTTCAGGCAAATCACTTAGCCCAGGCATTCCATGATGAAACAGTGATGTTACCGCTTCCTATGCATATCTTCTGTGGTAAGGATAAAAAGGGGACTGTTTTCAGACAGCAGTCACTTGAAAAAGATGTCTCATATTTTACCTGAAATTCCTTCTGCAATAGTTTGTGCTAAAGAAAAATTATCCATTGAGAAATTTGCCTATTGTTTTATCAGTAAATAAAAGAAAAAGGTCTTGAAAGGCCTATATGATATTAAAACTGGTTATGAATATTTAGATTTTTATCAAGCATTTATTAACTATACCCCAAATTCAAGACAAATTGCAATTCATTCAAACACATTATCACTATGAATGGAAAGATTATGAGAAATTTTACCTGATTTTTACATGGTTTCTTACAGCATTGTACTAAAACTGACTGTCAAATTAGAATATATACTAAAGTTATTGCTTGAAAATTACTAAATACAGCATAATATATGTATACATATTATTTTAACCCAGTTAGTTCTGCCATTGGCTCACATAACACATGATTTGGTCATTTTGTTTATCTAGAATAGGCATCCCACATCTGGAGATTCTACAGATCAAATAAATCACAAACCAGGAGCAGCTATGAGTCTTGATTCAATTCAGAAGCTTTTTAAAAACTACATTCTATGAAGTTCAAACTAATCAAAAAATTACACAGTCATTCTTGAATTCAGAAATAAACATACAATAGGCTAGACAGAAATTGTCAGCCTGTCATTATAATACTGGCTGTTAACCACAATTAAGGCAGACTGCATATCAATTATTTGTCTGGAACATCAACTTCCCTAAGCATAAAAGGAAATAAGGCAGCCTGCATTTCTGTCTCCTCTCTCCAGCTAATTAGTACTGTTTTTAATGGCTTCATCTGCCCAGAATCAATTGTCTAATAGGAACAGTGCTCTGTCAGTTAATAAGGTGAGGAACTGCAGAATGTGATTATGTCTGGCTCCAAAATAGTGCTTCCAACATGGTAAAACAACCATGTGACAGAATAAATAGACTAATAAACCAAGCCAGTAGTTTTTGTCTAATTCTTGTGCACAGTCTTCCAGTAACATTCATGAAAATAATCAAGAATTGAAAAGTTTGAGGAAGAAAAATATGAATGAAGATTTAAAGATAGCCACAAATAAGCACACATACACACACACACATACACACACACACACACACACACACACACACACACACACACACTCTCTACTGGAAATTTCAGTGAAGGAAATTAGCCGGCAGTATCACAGATGAATGTTTAAGATATATTACCAAAGGGAATATTGATGTGATGATGGAACTTACTTTCTAAGAATGCTTTATGAAAAAGCAATTATGTTATTGTCCTGATTGGAATATAAACTATGCTCATTTTCTAGTCCAAAAATGACCCTCAGTGATGAAACATGGAATGAAGATATTGATTTCTATTCAATTCTCTTATAGCAATGATTATCAAATTTGTGTAAAACCTGTGATTTGAATAAATGGTCTAAACAAGAGACTGTCTCAAGGAGACTCACCTGAAAACATTGCTACACAGCATGGATATGTGGAATAAATCAAGAGGAACTGGATGGAATGACAGAAAGCCATCACTGTCTAGAGAGTTAAGGTAAAGCAGTGGTTCGGGGCAAAGTTTAAAAAGCTATATTAACCAAGCTTGAATTATCAGACTCCATAAGTCGAACAAATTGCTGGATGTTTCTGTGCCTTCCTCTTCTAAATGGGAATGATAAATATAGGATAAACAAGTTCATCAATAAGAATAGTTGAGAAGATTACACAATACATTTATGGAAAATAAGATATTAAGGCTGACTCAAATGCTAATTTCCCTCTAGTTGTACAATTTCATAAACAGTGTACCATGTAAATTATTTTTAAAAGATTCTATAACCCAGCTCTTCCTTTGTTAGTAAATTGATGCTAACTAACCCCACTAATGAACTCAAAATCTGGGTTTTATCAGCATTTATGAAGACATTTAGCATTGCTTTAACATAAAATGCAAAAGCCTGTGACAAGATGATGCCTCTTAACCAGTTATACTCTGTAAAGTCACTATATTTAAGATGTATAGTGCTTCAAAATCAAGAGCATTCTCTTAAAATTAGACATGCCAATGTCTCTTAACAGCAATGCAGCCAAAATACTCAAGGCACATCCTCTGAAACTAAGAAAATTAAAGAGAAGGAATGAGTTGGGAGAGATAGGAAAGAATTTTGAAAGGGGTAATATCAATAAAGATGCATTGTCCTTAAATCTACTCTGCCCTATAGTAATTCCTTTGTTCAACTACTTAAAGATAATAAAAAGCAATGTTAAAATTCTCAAGTTTTACAATACTGAGCCTGCATTACCATAAGTTATCCTCTTCTATTGTTATAGAGCAGCTGCTTTCGTGGGCCCTTATCTTTTGTAAACTGGTTACTACAGACACTTGATGTGACATTACGTTCCGGAACAGTCAAGCATAACATCTCAGGATTTCTACCCATTCCTCCACTAGCAAAACACCAAAATGAAATATTACAATGGAACTTTTCTGAGAAATTTTTAAGGGAAGGCAAGGTGAAATGATATAGAAAAAAAAATGTAAACCTGTGTACTATGTCTCATGTGTATGCATCATGCTTGCACTTCTCATGTGTGGTGAACTAAGGGATCTACTACATAGCTTTGTGGATTGCTTTGGGCCTACAAGAGAGGAAGGAATGGGTATATTATGGGAAATCTGTTATGGGCATCAATATTAACTAGGGGGTTAGTTTTTTGAAAATGGAACTCTAAACATGACCTCTTCTTCAGAAATAGAAATTTTTATAAGAGGTCATTGTTAAAATGAGTGAAATCCAAATGGATTAGATATAATGTACAAAATAGATTGCTATAAAGATCCCCTGACTATCCATATGGAAGGGATTATTTGCTAGATATTGTAGTTTAGCTATCTCTACAAACTTTGGTTTTACTAGTCCAGCTGTTAGTGGCTTTGTGCATTTCAGCAAGTCATTTAACCTCTCAGGTCCTTAGGGTACCTTACTACAAAATGAGGAGGCTGGGCCCAGCCACCTTCCAGCACTCAAAGCCTATTCTACAATTCCAGGATGCTGAGGGCAGACAATTCATTTCAGGGTTCTTTTTTTTTGTATAAATGACATCCAGTGTCAAGAAATAATGTATCAAGAGCAGCAGCAGTGTCTTTCTATCTTGAATTTGGTTTGAAGCCAGCAGATAGGGTTGCTTGAATTCATTTTTTTTTCTTTTCTAAGGGGATAGGATTGATGACCTAATGGGCCCTTTCCATCTCTTGTATCTTTGATGAGGCTACTAGGCCTCTGAGTTAGGAACTGTAAAGAGTTACTGTGGTGAATTCCCTTTTGTAGTGATTTTCCCTTTTTGATCATATTTGACATTTTTACAATTGTGCTTTGATTCAGATTATATCCTCCACATAGCCCAGTGTGCTAGTGAGCTGAGACCTTGCTAAGATATAGACACACAAGCATAGAAATTAAAAATGACAAGCTAAAATATGACTGCATGCTATT
The DNA here is from genome assembly GCF_031878675.1 of Megascapheus bottae. NCBI lineage: Eukaryota > Metazoa > Chordata > Mammalia > Rodentia > Geomyidae > Megascapheus > Megascapheus bottae. The sequence continues at coordinate 25,167,915 of NC_143517.1, forward strand.
TATATGTACTATTTGAAGTAGCTAGCTATAGTTGAGTGATGTTCCATAATGGTCAATAAGCTTTAACAAAAGCTGTTAGATATGTATTTTTCTATATATACTAACTTACTGGAAATGTCTAAAACACCTCTTTCCACTATTCTTTGTTTTTCTCTTAATAATTCCTGAACCTCATAATTGATTACAGACTACCTAGGAAGGTAAAAATGTGTAAGTAGTGAAAGTAAACTCAGTAATAATTTTGCTTACAATCACAATTTAAAAATAAAATAAATTCTTATAGGAGACAAAAGTTCAAGAAAACAGGAATTAAATTTGTTTTACATATCATATATATTTTAAAATTACAATAATTGCCTTCAGTATTCTAAATAGTTGAATATAGGAAAACTCAGCAAAGATTGTTAATTACTCAGAAAATAATCACTCATTTGCAACAAAATGAATGGAACTGGAGAATATCGTGGGGACTAAGAAAAATAGAATCTCTAGAAAGCAAATGTGGCATATTTAAACTCATATGAGAAATCTAGACCAAAATAATAGTAATAATAATAACAATAATAATAATGGAACATGATTCTAAAAGGGATACTCTATGATAATGAGGAGAGAAGAGGAAAGGAGAGGGTGCAAGAAATGGAAAGTGACTATAATCAAAGAATGTTATATGTCAATATACAAAAATAACATAGTAAAATCCACTAAATACCATTTAAAATGTGGGGAAGGAGATTAAGAATGTATAATAGGGAAGTGAATAGAGTATATTTTATACATGGAGAGAAATATAACACAAAAACTCATTTGTAATAATTTATTTTGCCAATAAAAAAGTTTCAATCTAAAATATCTAGTTCCTAAAGTAATCTGGAAAAAAAATCTCTAAATTCCTTCAATATTTCCAGAACAAATCATTTTCAGAACCAGTCATTTCCAGAAACAACTTTAATGTACAAGAACTCAAACTGAAAGAATAAAAAGAAAAGAGACAAGGAGAGAAGACAAGGATTTTTTTGTATTATTTTGTATCTATTTTCTAAAATGAATGCAATTAATCAAGCACCCAGTAATAAAATATATTAAAGATGAAACTAGGGGAATTTTTCTTTTACCATTGCCTACTCCACATTTAAAAATAACTGTGACATGAACTGAAAACTTTACAAGAGGGAATAGGAGATACACTAGGCCTCCTTGGCACAGGTTGAAACTTTCTTAATAAGGACCAAGAATCACAACAAATCAGAGAAAGGCTGGATAAGTGGGACTGCATTAAACTGCACAGCTTTTGTATGGCAAAGGACATAGCTAGTAAATTAATTAGGAAGCCTACAGAGTAGGAGAAGATCTTCACTAACCATACAACGGACAAAGGCCTCATATCTAAAATATATCAACAGCTCAAAAAATTGAATCACTCAAAAACTAATCTCCAAAGTAACAACCATCCCATTAAAAGATGGGCCAAAGACTTAAAGAGAGTCTTCTCTGAAGAAGAAACAGCTCTTTTGCTGTCCCTTGGTTATCTCATATTGTTACAGTATCTCACTTTGTTATCTGATATATTGGATATATTTGTATTTGGTTATTTGAAATTGCATAGGGAAGGGGGAAAAACCAAGATGGTGGCGTGGGGGGGAGGGTAATGGAGACCAAGACATGTGAAAGGGTATCAATGTATGTGAATTAATGCACCTTCTATCTGGCAAATATCATGTGACCCTTTTATTAATTACAATAAAAAATATTAAAAAAAATAACTGTGACATGAGTACATTTTTTTTGCCAGTCCTGGAGCTTGAACCAAGGCCTGAGCACTGTCCTTGGGTTTTTTCTCAAGGCCAGTGGTCTGTCACTTAAGCCACAGCACCTCTTCCAGCGTTTTTCTATGTATGTGGTACCGAGAAATTAAACCCGGGTCGTCATGCATGCTAGGCAAGCACTGTATCACTAGGCGACGCTCCCAGCCCTTGAGTTCATTTTGTGTATAAATCATAACCAATAACTTATTAATTAATTAGTAAATTGATTAAAATGCCCAATACAATTATAGCTGCAGATATTTGTTGTATCTCTTCTCCATAAAATAACTATTCAAGTTCAAAGACCAGTCCAATAAAATCTTTAAATTTCCCTCCATCATTTCAATATTCCGTATGCTAAGGAAGGTAAAAGTAATTTTGGCATAAATGCCAAATGTAGACATAATTTCTAATATGCAGATTGTGAGCATATACACATGTGCTGTCATATGTAACAGTTAACTAATATTTAAGATTATGATTTATTGTTTATTTAAAATATTGACTCAATTTTTGTCCTTTAAAAAGTTATTTTTAAAAGAAAAATGTTTTTTTCCTAGGAAAAACAGAATCAATTTCATTAAAAATAAAAATACAGAGAAAGAATAAAGAAAAAATTATATGCTTAGTGGTTTCCATTGACCTCTCATTCTACACCCATTTGTCTAATTTAAAATCTAGTCAGTGATTGGAACATCCTATTCTAATAGATAATCTTATGCTTAGATTATCCATTGTTTTCGTTCATATCCACTAGCTTTCATAAATAAAAGATATAAATGATATGAGGAATTGAATCTATTACCTTACTTCACATGAATCACGTATCATCAGCAGTAAGAATTTTAAGAGCAACAGAAAACCAAATTAAGCTTCTCAAGTTCTGCTATTGACTAACTTTATTTAATTCTACTTTGTGTGTGTGTGCCAATACACGGCATTGAAATCAAGCCTGAGTGGCTGTTCCTTAGGTGTTTTGTTCCTCTAGGACCTCTACCATTTGAGCCCTAACTCCACTTCCAGTTTTTTAAGTGTTGTGTCATGAATGGAAATAAAAGCCTCATGGATTTTCTGGGCCAGGCTAGCTTTGACCTACAATGTTCAGATCTCAGCCTCCTGAATGGCTAAGATTACCTGTATGAGCCACCAGCACCAGATCTTAAATGTTGTAGTAGCATAGAGATATGTGTATGCAAATTCACATAGTCTCATTTTCTGTGCAAAACCAAGCCATTATCCCTACAAATGCTCTATCTTATACACAGATCTTCAAAATTAAACAGCCATCCTGTAGTAGAAAATCCCTTTCTCACTTTGTTTTTGTAATTCATCTGTATAAAAAATATTCAAAATGTTACAAATAAAAATAAATTATATTTATATCATTTAATATAGTTAATGTAATATAAACACAAATTATATGACTGAAATGTGAAATAAATTAAAAAACAAAATACATTGAAATTTCTGGGTAAAATTTTTAATGAATTAACACTTAAATTTTATTACAAATATCAACTAAATGCAAATAATTTTAAAGGAAATTAAAAACTAAATTCAATGTAATGTTATTAGTCTAAATTCAGTTTAGATTCAATTTTTTTCTCAATAACAAAATCTTACAATTTCCTTGTATCATATTTTTCTACTTTCAATATTTATTATACTATGCTTAATGATTAAACAAAATACATACTGACATGTCCACACTGACAAATGTCTACCCTGACATTTTGGTTAAATATAATTTTAGAAAATAAATCTCATGCTTTCCTACTTATGTCCAGCATATTTACATTGTTTAACTCATGTGGTGACTCAGATCAATACCAAACCTATCTCCTTATCAATTGCTTCCTTCTCCTTCTAGAATTTCTTTGTCTATATTTGCTCTGCTCTGGATTTGTCATACATTTTCAGACACAAGGATGAAGCCCTCATATTCCTATAAACATTAGACCTTACTAGATAAACAGTGTTTCTTGGTTCCAAATGTGGGATAAAGGTTAATTTCAACCTGAGCAGCAAGGTAGATTATCTTGACAACATGTATTTCTTTCTATTTCAGTCAACATCAGCTTCATTATCACAACCTCTTGGTCATTATCATTACTGAACATTAGTCATGCAACTCCAAATATCCGTGATGATTTGAATGCTAAGCACTTTGAGCATATTAAATTAAGTCAGTAATTATTTCCTGAGATTTTATTATCAGCATTTTAGAATAGATGAACCACCTCAGATTCAGAAGCCAAATGGTTTGCTCACTATCTAATGTGAAACTAGGCCTTTAAACAGTAACCTGGCTGATTTTGAATTCAAATGTTTAAATACAGAATTAAAGTTCCTCAATTATCATTATTTATTGACTATTTAGAGTAAAGGATTCAAATTTAAGTCACATTGGTTCCATGATATAGTTTTTTTTGAAATGTTATTTTTCTAAAATATATTAACAATGATATTCAAGATGGAATCTTCTCTAATAAAATATGATTAAAGATAACACTAGGAAACTGAAACCTCACATTGTGTGTGCATGCACACACATACACACACACACACACACATTGCCTTTTTATTGCTCTGGAAGAGTAATTAGGCTTATCACAGGTATTTCAACTGTATTTATATGTTTTCCATGATATAGTTTTAAAATCTATTGAAATTTAGATGCTCAGACTCAGCACATTCAACACATTAAGGATTTTAATCACATTTGTAAGAGTCTTATTTCACAAATTTTATGCTGAATATTCTATTAGTAAATAGTAAAGTGTTAAAGTGATCTAGATAGTAAAAGAATGAAGAATCTCTTTGTAAACTTGATTGAAAAAGGTTAAATTTACATGTAAAAACCAATAAATCTATACTTATGCAAAAGATACTATTATTAAAAGTGGAGAGTAGCCTATGAGAAAGAGTAAATACTTTTAAAATAGACATTATTTGGTGTTATATCATAACTCAAATTTTTAAAGAGAAAAAGTAAAGAATTTGATTAAAATATTAAACAGTAATGAAGAAAACGAAATAGATTCAGTGTATATGAATTCAATATGGGTAAGTCGCACTTCACTGCTGGCGTATCCTGAATGTCTTTCTTACATCTGGCTTAGAAGATTGAGGTGCAAGAGAACCACAGAAAACACACACACACACACACACACACACACACACACACACACACACACACACACAAACATATACTCATTTCTTTCTTCTTCTAGACTCATTAAAAAAGAATAAGCAGGACAACTCTTTTTGCCATAGGAAGAATTAAAGCTTGAATGCTATTTTACCAATAGTCTTTCCACAGTGGTAATGTGAGAGGTAGAAAATGCAGGGTTTCTTCTAGTCATTACAACTAGGTATTGAGACAAAGTCAGCATATGATGTGAGATCATGGTCTCTGCTTTCTTCCAACCACCCTAATACATTATGTAGTGATCAGGAGGAAGGATTAGAAAAAGTACAGATACTCTGTACATTGGCTATAAGAAGTAACTAAAGGTAAGAGCAACAAAGCATTCAATTTCCAATATAGTGAATTCCTGAAATCAACCAATGCTGATGAAATGATTGCAAATTAACACTGCTTACATCTGGTAGAACTCATATAATCTTTTAAACCATAACAAAGTATTTAATATAGTGAACCAGAAAAAATACATGCTGAGTGAGACAAGTCAAGACCTAAGGAACAAAAGGCGCATGGTATCCTTAATATGCGGTTATTAAACCCAAAGTGTACAAGAGCGAGGACTCAATAACTGCATACCCAAAGCCATGGACATGGTAATGGAAATACAAACATAACTATATAGACAAAAAAAACCTAAGACTCAATAATCATAATGTTTTATTTCATAAACTGATATGTTTCTATGACATACAAACCGTTAGCCTAATTTTGATAAGTTCTAAATACTAAGTCCCAGAGAATGTAATTAGAGATTTCCTCCTTGAACAATTGTTTGTTAAACTTGTCATTTAAAATATGATGTAAACATAAGCCATATAATTAATCATTGTTGTTCTTAAGGCACTATGTTATCTCTCATCACTTCCACTGGCCCTTGGTTATCTCATATTGTTACACTATCTCACTTTGTTACCTAATATATCGGGTATAATTGTATTTGGTTATGTGAAATTGGATAGGGAACGGGGGAAAACAAGATGAGGGGTGGGGGACGGGGGAAGGGAAATGGGGACCACGACATGTGAAAGGTATCAATGTGTGGTAATTAAGGCACCATTTATCTGGCAAATACCATGTAACCCTTCTATTAATTACAATAAAAAATATATTAAAAAAATACTTGTTACATATCTACTGAATAATGCCATGATGAAAGAGACTTTGACCTTCTCTTGTTCTGACCATTGCCAACATATGAAGTATTTATAAAGTCACAACATGAGAAAATTATATCATTAACAATAATCGTTAAGATTGGTAACAAAATCCTCATCAGGAAAAGATTAAATTGTATGACAATTGCAAAAAATACTTTTTATACATTGTAGTATCAGTAAAATTTAATTTCTTATCAACTATTCATTTATATTCACTTGATTAAGATAAAAATGATTACATGTTTTGGAAATAATAGTCAATCATCATAGCCACACTGTGTTTTATGTATTTATCAATCAATGCAATGTTAATGTTGAGGCATCATAAAAGGCTAAAACATCTCTGATACCTGAAAATTAATGACAATGTAAAAAATGGTTCTGTTTAGGAAAGGAATACAGTAGAAATAGGGAGGGGAAAAGAAGAAAGCATAGAGTTGAATATTCACATGAACAAATAGCGCAAAGAAACCCATGGAAATTATACAAGAGAAAAGGAAGAATAACAGAGTAAAAGAGGGGGTGAACTGGATTAATCATATACATCTATAGAAATATGCCTATGACTCTTCTGTACAATTGATGAAGGTGAATAAAAATAGAAACAATTACTGATAGAAGAAAATAAACATTCAAAAACCATAAAAATACCACATTTCTGTATATGAACAGTGAAAAATACTGAAGATTTGGAGAAAAAGAATGAAGAGCAGTGCAGAATCAAGCATGACTTTTCAAAATGCTGAAACTAGCTTTAAACTAGTATATATCCAAAGTGCCCTTAAACATTGTTCTTGAACCCAGTCATTAACTACTGACACCCCATTCTGAAAGCATACACTGTGGCTCTGTTAATAATCATGCATCATGCATACATGTGCTGTGATTCTGTGTTCATTCTATTCTCATTTTCATGAGCAGACCAGTAACTCTCTTGCTTTTGCCTCAAACACCAGAAGATTTCCAGTAAACGCAATCTGAAGTTATGTAAACTGTGAATGTGCAATTGATACCTGAAGGGAAGCATGTGAAATACATTTTTCCTATAAAATTTAAGCTGCACAGCTGTTTTTGTCATCTTATTGGCTGGGGAAAAATCAAGCGTTTTTCCCAAAGACAAATAGTATATACCATAAAAGTTGCAGATATACTATTCAAATAGTCCACATGTGAAAAAAAACCATAAAATGCAAAATAAAATAATTTTCAACATATAAAATTAATAAAAAGATTGAACGTGTAGAGAACTATGTAAATGAATTGTAGTTTCCATTCCTTTCAAGAATGTCATTGTGTTTTCTTATCAATTTGCACATTGCATGAGCTAAAAAAAAGCAAAATTGATACTTACTTTGACATTTCCTCCTCACTCTGCTTTGAAAGAAAAAGAACATATGTCTACAAATTATATATATATATATATCATTTATAAGCAAAAAGTCTACACAGGCTAGTAAATAATAATGCAAGTTGCCTGTCAATGATGGCCCAAGCAGGAGAGTCCTTAAGATTCTATCTTCCAAACATTGGAAGTAGAGTTCTGGTTCTAGTGGTAGAATGAGCCAAAATGGTCAAGGATGTGTCATAAGCCCTGAGTTCAAGTTCTAGGATAAGCACAAAATAAAAGGAAAGTTTGTATATTAGTGAAAACTTTAGGAGGGTAATAGATTCTATAAGATACCTGTCTTTTGTTTAAATATATTATCTAAGACATAGAACTTGTAAATATCTAGATTTTGAAACTATTTCTTAATCAAAATCAAAATCAGTTTAACCTGCATTACCTAATTTACTTCCATCATTTCTTCATTTTCTTTTTCAGTACTAGATTTTGAACACACTTGTTTGAATAGCTTATTCAAAATGAGTATTATACCATTTGAGCTATACCTCCTTGGTTTTTTGCTTGTTCAGTAGAGATAAAGGCTCTTGGCCTCTTCAGTTCAAGCTGACTCTGAATCACAGTCCTCAGAGTTCAGTTTCCCTAAATCCCTAGGGTTACAGATATGAGTCACCAGCACCTAGAGAAATGCTATCATAATGACTCCTGCCACGGGCTTTGATAAAACTATCCCACCATGATGCACGGGACACATTTTTTATGCTACAATATTAATTATTACTTTCAAGATGTTGATAAAAGTTGCAATTATGTTATCTGGAATAGATATAGGGAAATCTTTACAAGTTATTAGTGTATGGATCAGAAAATAAATAAATGTAGATTTATTTAGAGTTGGTATGATCTTGATTTATGAAAGCAAACCTATTTTATTTTATTTTTTTATTTTTTATTGTAATTAGTAAAAGGGTTACATGATATTTGCCAGATAGAAGGTGCATTAATTCACATACATTGATACCCTTTCACATGTCTTGGTACCCATTACCCTCCCCCCACACCCCCCCCCCCCCCGTCTTGGTTTTCCCCCCTTCCCTATCAAATTTCAAATAACCAAATACAAGTAAATTCAATATATCAGATAACAAAGTTAGATACTGTAACAATATGAGATAACCAAGGGACAGCAAAGGAGATGAGAGACAACATAGTACATTAAGGACAATAATCATTCATTATATGGCCTTTGTTTCAATATCCTGGAGGTCCTTTCAATTAGCTTCATACTATATGGCCTTATGTATCAAGATTTTGCTCTATTGCAGATCTCTGCTAGTAGAGCCCAAGGTTTCTACTGATTATGACGAATGAGGGAAACCATTGACACTGCAGCACTATTCACCATAGCAAAGATATGGAACCAACCTAGATGTCCCTCAGTTGATGAGTGGATCAACAAGTTGTGGTATTTGTACACAATGGAATTCTATGCTGCTGTCAGAAAGAATGACATCGCCCCATTTGTTAGGAAATGGAAAGACTTAGAAAAAATCATACTAAGTGAAGTAAGCCAGACCCAAAGGAACTTAGCAAACCTATTTTATCACAGGAAAAATATAATCTTTCTTCATAGTTTTTACAAAAATTGATTTATTTGCTACTTCATTACAATACAAAAGAAACAAATATTGTCAAATTGACAATAATTTAGAAGAAAATTATGAATATTGTAAGGTACGGAAAAAAAGGAATTTTATAAAATTAAGTTCTACTTCTGAGTGACATGTAAACTAAACTCAAGTAAAATATTTTTTTACCAGAAGGCATATAGTAAATAATATTTGGTAAACTTGTACTGTAAAAAACAGTATGGAATAAACACACAAAAGCAGAAATAGAACCATGTTAAAGGCATAAAAAGTACAACACATAAAAAGAATATGGTAACATTATACATCTGAAAATAAAGATAAAACTTTACTCAACACATATAATACATCTGTGGTCTAAGACTATATAAGGTGGGCTCGAAGCATGGCCTAGTGATAGAGTGCTTGCCTACCATGTACAAAGCTCTGGGTTCAATTCCTCAGTACCACATACACAGAAAAAGGCACTAGTGGTAAATGAGGCTCAAGGGTAAAGTGCTAGCCTTGAGAAAGCTTAAGGACAGTGCCCAGGCCCTGAGTTCAATCCCTAGGACTGGCCAATATAAATAAATAAATAGGAATATACATTAATTTTCTGATTGGAAATAAAACAGGGCAAAAGGATACAAATGTAAATCCATCTATTGGAAATATAATGGAAATTTATTAGCTAATACAACTAGGGCAATAAAGAAATTGACATAGTTCAGAAAGTGGCAAGCACACTTTCTTTCTGTTTCTCAGAAGAAACTGGGCTTCATCTCCTCATCTACATACAAACACTTTTCATAGCGGAGAGAGGCAGCCATCAGCCAAAGAACATCAGTAGAGAGAAAATGTTTCATTCCTTCTTTATCTTTGACCTGTTCCCAAAGAAATATTGTGAATGTGAATTCATGTGTATCACCATGGATTCAAAAAATGGCTATTTCCAGTTTGGTCACATATTAATTTCCTTTCATAATACTGAGGCGAAGTAAAGGAACAAGCTGTTATTTCTCCATGTGTCTGCAAATTCACTGGCATAGACAAGAGTTAATATCAGTTGTTTAAAACTGCATGCTACTCTTTCTACAAAATGAAGATTTCTTTCATTAAAAATTATGCCCTTGTTCAAGCTATTGTATTCACTCAGATAAAATAGTCAGGCTTTACCTAAAAGTTAACATCTTAGCCATTACTGGAATTTTTATACTGTACTACCTGTGTCCCTAAGAGATTAATTGGCGTGTGAGCCTATTAGCAGTAAATTGTGAAGGACTGCAACTAAGGGCACTTTGATAGACATTTAAATTGCGTAATTACCAGCTACACTATGTGTAAAGTAATTTGTAAATAATTGAGCATAGCACAAACAATTTTAACTAACCACATAGGCCCAAGAAAAGTTAATTTAGTTATCACATGTGAATTTCTATGGCTACTTGATTATTTTCTGTGCTTATCTCATGCAAGGGGAAAGAGGAGAAGTCAAGGTTGGGAATAATGTTTTAGAAAGTAGCCACTAGAGAAGCCTTTTAAATCCTATTTCCTTCTCAAACTAGAAGAACCGTTATTCTCCATTTTTCTACTTTTCCCTACTTTAACCCTGGAATACTAAAATCTTTGCTAAGACTTTCAAACACATAGATCAGTTTCAGCAAAAGAAATTTCCTACCTGACATGACTTTACTACCTGAGATTTGAAACAATAAACTAAGAAATCCAAGTACGAAATATTTAAAACCTGTAACAGGGTAAAATACACAGAAGCCTTTCTAAAAGAAGACAAAGCATTGAGCCAGCCTTCATAGTTGCAACTGCTTTCTGTATCACAATACTTCTGTACTGAATGGGCAAATTCTGTGTTTCTCAGATTCTTGTTGATCTGGCATAGCTCATATAGACAGGACACAGTTCTGGAAAAGATCTCCAGAAATCTTCATATAACCTTTTATGTCTGATGTAAACACCATGAAATTGAGCACAAAATTATAAGTGACTCATCATTTTTGTGGACTTTGAATTACTGCCAATCATACACAATACATTGATACTTTGTATATTAAAGTGTTTCCTAAAAGCCATGTGCTAAAAGCTTGATCTTTAGTTGGCGCCTAATGGGATCTAGAGAAAGTTTTGGCTGGGGTGCCTATTAGATGTCTTTTCATTGGGGACATCATCTTGAAGAGGACTACAGGTCACTGTCTCTTTTTTCACTATTCCTTTTTTCCCTGTCTTCTTCCCTTCCTGAAACCATGAAATATGTGGCTTTCCTTCTCCACTCATGTCTGTCATAGTTGTTGTTTTGTCAAACATACACACACACACACATACACACACACACACACACACACACACACACACACACACACATACAGCAAAGGAACCAACTGTAGATATACTGAAACATTTAATCAAATGACTTCAGTACTCATGGGCTTTCAGGACTCACTTCATATTATTCCATGAGCAACTCAAGGGATTTTCAAACAATACTCAAAACAGTAAACTATTGGAGAAGGAAATTATACTAACTACAATAAAATAAAATACTTAACGTTGAATTTCATTTTTAATTTTAATTCCTAAAAAATTTCCTCAAGGTTCTGAGATCACTGATATGCACAAAAGGCTCATTTTATTTAATATTTAATATGTTGTTAATAGTAGGAATTTTAAGCTTGCATACCACATGAAGTAAATGTCCTAAATTTGGGCACTATTAATATGAAATAATTTAAAAGTAAGTAATAGACTTTACATAGATATTATGTCATTTATATTGAAAAAATTATGTACTGTTCTTAAGGGTATCTTCTTAGTGTTATATGAAATCAGGATTATCTTCTTAATTTCAAATCCTTTATATTGGTTTAAACATCTAAGATGTGAATAGCCAAGTGGTTGTTAAGTAAGATTAGACAGTATGTTCTATTGTTACATTGGATAACTAAAAGCAACTTTATATCTATCACTAGCAGAGGTTGAAAACTAAATATTCTCAATCACTGATGATAGGAATCAAAATTCAAATAAGATTTGGTAAAAAAAAATTGAAATCTATATGAAGAATTTAGATGTATCCTCAAAAAATCATATATTGAGATGTTGATACTGATGCCATCTTGGCGTCTTGGTGAATGATATGGACTTTTCAAAAATTCTTAGAGGTGAAATCTCACCCCCAACCCCAGATGATAGGGATGCACCTGAGTTCTAGAAGCAGAGATGCAGACTTGGACAATAGGTTACTGGACCTGCCAGACCTGTACCGTGAACTCACAAGACTCTACACTCTGAAAGTCCCCATGACCGTGCCCCTTGACTATAACCTTATTTAATTTCCATCACTGCCTCAGCTGCAGGAGAACCATACCTCATATCTTCTGACTGTCCTCAGTTACCAAGGCATTCTTCTTCAGCTCTCCATTAGAGTGGAGCTGGTTTGCTGAGGTGGGTTTTCAGCTCTTTCTTTATTGATATTTAGTTGAGGTTTTTTTTTTTAGTGGCACCATGATTACTGCCTTTATCATCTATCTTTTATTAACCAGTATCTCATTTTAAGAATAAGGATGACTTCCATGACTTGATTATTGTAAGTAGTACCCCAATAAACATGGTTATGCAAGTGAGTTTACTATATCCTACTGTGTAACCTTTAGATAGATGCCCAAGAATAGTATTACTGAGACTTCTGAGAAGTCTCTATCTCATCTACCAATTTATTAATTAGCTTATCATTACCAACAATGATCTTACATCCTTTACAAAGAAATAAATAGAACTGAAAAATCCTGTTAAGTAAAATAAGTTGGGCCCAGAGACAAAGGATGACTTAGAAACTACAGCTAATTTATAAATGTTTAAGCAAAAACTTTGGGGTTATGCACAGATGTATTAATCAAATTATGATATTTTCAGGTGAAAACTCAAATGATATAATTCCTTCAAATACAGCCCAACAAAATCATTACCTAAAAGTAGGTATGTGAAATGTGGGGGAGAGGTTAAAAGGAGGAGTTTAGAGGAATCATGACACAGAGAGAGAATAGTCATAAAATTTTAAAGGATATCCTACAAAATTAAGAAAATTGAGGAGCAGGGTAGGACTGGGAGAGATGGGGAAGAATAATCAAGATGCTTTGTATTCATAAACTGATTTGGTGAATCTTGTTGAACTCTTGTACAGTTATTACAGATAATAAGAAAGAATAAAAGAGAATGATTGCACATGAATAAGATTTTCTTAAGATTTCTTAAATACTTGAGGATGAGATGAATGGAGTTAGGGCAAGATAGGAAGAACATTTTTTTTTCCTCCAGGAATGCAGTCTCTAATTAGAGTTCAAAAGAGATGGCTTAATCCTCCTCATATCTATGTGAACTGCTGACTAACATTCTAGCAAAATGCCCAACTATCGATATAGTCAGGAAAGCTAACAACTTCTTGGAATTACAGAATGCAGAAAATAGATAAATTTTATAAATAAAATAAAAAGTAAGTCCTCAACCGAGTGAGAAAACTCAGTAAATAATTTCTTAGTTAACAGAAAAGTTATAAATATTGTCTTTTAAAGATCAGCATATATTTTCACATTAGCTCTGGTTTCCTCAATTAACACTATATATTTTTATAAAAGCAAATAACTTATTATAATGTATTATACATAGATATAGAGTGAGGTCTGTGTACATTTTGTTTGCATGTATGTATGTGTGTCTGCCTGTGTGTGTCTGTATGTCTGTGTCTGGGTCTGTGTGTGTCTGTGTGTGCCTGTGTAGTGTCTGTGTACATGTGTATTTGCTAATCCTAGGGCTTTAACTCAGAACCAGAGTACTATATCTGAGTTTTATTGTTGAAGGTTAATACATCAGTAAGATGTACCAGAAAGAAAATTGTAGACGAAGTTTAAATAATTAGAATTGTTTTTCTTATGATTATTTTGTTTTAACTATTTTTAAATATTGATCATCTGTTGAGTTACTAGTCTGTAAAGTTACAAAGTAGAGCAAAGAATCCGTTTTTGAAGTAGAATACATATCTACGACAGTTCAGAGTCATCTTATGACAAAGCTAGAAATTGACAGGCTTGTAGATGTTGAAAGACATGAAAGCATAAGTGTCAAGAAACTGAGTCATGACAGTATTCGAATGAAGAAAGAGGAGAAAATGACTTTAGTAGACCAGATCAACTGTAATGGAAAGTTGAAGAGAGATGTCACAGTGTCCTATGGAGAGTCAGGAGACAAGAAGTATGGTGTAACAGAGGCTGGGATGGAGGGGCTTAAGGAGGATAATGGCTATGGGGGAAGGGTCACCAAGAGCTATAGGATTCAAAGCATAGGGGTAGAGTCGGGTGGCAGGTAGCTGTGGATTCAAAGAGTTTGTGAACATATGGTTTGGGTCTGGTTCTGGAAACCTATTGATTAGACCCCTGCCCCTCCTCTCAGGCACCTATCATCTGAGAGGGTAGGGGAATGGGCTTTCATATTTATATTAAGATTCTGGGCCGGAAATATTCAGGAAGATCCCCTGGGAAAAGGGTAGTCAGTCAGCCAATTCATGGGAGCAATATTGAATTATAAGGACAAAGCACATTTCCATCCAGAGGATGATTTGCTTTCATACCAGCTGGGGAGGAGGCAAAAAAAAGGCCTACTATACTTTTAGGAACATAGAAAGATTTAACTTTTTATTTATACGATTCAAAAAAAGTGCTTCTGCAATGTAATGTAATCATAAGGTTTGGAGTAAGGTCAGACAGAAGAGTTTATCATGAGAACTAAGTTTGCACCAGATTCAATGTGCAGAAGGCTGACTTACCATTGGCATTGAGGTTATGTAAGGAGACAGTGGGGAAGAGGTGTGGCCACACCAGATATTGATGTGACCTCAGAGCATGGGAACCTCTCCTGGTCCCAAGGAGGCATGATCAGGGCAAATAAAGACATGACACCAGAGGAGGAGGAAGTGACCTCAAAGCCTAGGTACCCACTTACTGCCTCCAGGCTTTGGACAGGAACTTCTAGGCAGAGTCACATGTAGTACTTCGTAGAAAACAAAGGGGTTGCTTCATGGAACAGAAGAAAAAAAAGAGAATGGGCCATTTTCCTCAGGTGGACCTAGCAGTAATGAAGAAAGGAATTAACAAAACACACTGACCATAAAGTAGCTAAATTAGCTCAACCAAAAGTCACTATTTTGCTAAAGAATTCCTGAAATTCGGTATGTAAGCAAATGTTTCAGCACAAGAAAGAACTGAAAATATCAATTATTCTATGCTTTGTTCCTGAGGAAAAAACAAGATCTCAACAGAGCACTGGAAGTATAGAAAATGTAGAATTTCAAAACATGCGCAAGCCTTTCAGTATTGTCAGGATTTTAAGAGAAAATCATAACACTACAACTGAAGTCCCCCAATCAAACTACCTGCCACTGTCACAAATACTCAGGACCCACTAGCAGACCTGAGTCATTTGGGAGATACTGCAGAAAGCCAGCTATTTACTTATGTTTGATGTTAGATACAAGTGTCTACCTACACACAAAAAAAGTATAAAGCCCTAGCCATAGCATAGCCTAGTGGTAGAGTGCTCACCAAGCATGACTGAAGCCCTTGGTTTGATTCCTTGATACTCCATATACAGAAAAAGCTGGAAGCAGTGCTGTGGCTCAAGGGGTACAGTGCTAGACTTGAGAAAGCCCAAGGACAGTGCCCACACCCTGAGTTCAAGCCGTGGGATTGGCTAACAACAAAAAAGTATATACCATAGCTGAGGTATGGAACCAACTCAGATGCCTTTCAGTAGATGAATAGATCAAGAAGATGTGGTACTTACACACAATGGAATTCTATACTGTCATCAGAAAGAATGACATCACCCTGTTTGTAAAGAAATAAAAACATCATATTAAGTGAAGTAAGCCAGACCCAAAGGAACATAGGCTTCGTGGTCTCCCTCATTTGTAATAATTAGTACACATATCTAGGATTTTATGATATACATTTGTTATTACATTTTTTTTCAAAAAGAGAAAACCATTACATAGAATTAGCAATAATAATAATTAGGTTAAAAATACTATTGCTAAAAGGTTCTTTTAGAAAAGATGAACTGACAAGAATGACTATTAAGGAAAGTGAAAAATAGTAAAAAAAAATTAAATAGAAATCATTGGGTATTTGTTTTGTTTTGTTTTAATTCAACAGTGAAGAATCTTAATGGTGTACTTACAAAAAGTGTGAACATAATTGAATTAAGCAAAATGAAGAATAAGGGAAGAAATGAATGATTTTGAGGATTCAGGTACTCTATATATAGTAAAATCAAATGATCTGACACATAAGAAATTAGAATTTCACAGAGAAATGAGAACGTACAAATATTTTACGAGAGAAAAATTGGTATTCTTTTTTTATTAAAGAATTTCTTAACATTGATTTTTACATCATATTTCAAATGACACATTTAACAAACAAGTATTCAAGAAGGGAATCTCTATGTACAATCATTGGCACTTACCTTTTAGAACATAATTAAAATTAGGCTGAGGGTTTGTATGTCATAGATACATATTAATCTATGTAATAAAACATTATGTCTATAGAGTCATAGATTTTTATGTGCATGTAGTTGTGTTTATATTTCCAATACATGTCCATAGCATTGGGTACGCAATTATTGAGTCCTTGCTCTTGTACTGTTTGGATCTAATTGCCACATATTAAAGATACCATGCACCTTTTGTTCCTTTGGTCTTGACTTCTTTCAAATAACTCAAAAATGATTTAAAAAACAACAACAAGGAACATCCACTAACAGGTAAACATATTTTGGCACATCCATACAATGAGAATGTCAACTTAATAAATGAATAGATCCAAGGTATTGATTTGGTCTACAGTGAAAATACCACTCAGAAATGCTACCTTATGTAAAACAAGTCAGATATAAAAAAGCTATGAGTTATAAAGTTCTATTTAAGTGACATCTAGGTAAATGCTCTCTAGGCACTGCAGCCTGGAAAAAAAGGATTAAAAGATTAGTAGTGTCTGGTTTTAAACTCATAAAATCTTACAGCATTTCCCCTGTCTGTCTCTATCTCTGTGTCTGTGTCTGTGTCTGTGTCTGTGTCTGTGTCTGTGTCTGTGTCTGTGTCTGTGTCTGTGCCTGTGTCTGTCTCTGTCTCTGTCTCTCTATATTTTGGTCAAGCTCCTGTTTATGATCCATCTTTTTGTCTGGAGATATATTTTTCACTTTTATTGCTGTTGTTTACCCCAGTTTGCAAGTATGTCAAAATTCACTTATCAAGTTGACTGCTTTTGTGACATTTGCTTCTTCGAATTATGACATAATAATCGGCTAACATTTTAACATAAGTCATGCATAAGCCTTAAAAAATGTACATAGTGGGCTGGGAGTTTGGCCTAGTGGTAGAGTGCTTGCCTAGCATGTACGAAGACCCGGGTTCAATTCCTAGGTACCACATGCATAGAAAAAAGCCAGAAATGGTGCTGTGGCTCAAGTGGTAGAGTTCTAGCCTTGAGAAAATCCAAGGACAGTGCTCAGGCCCTGAGCTCAAGGCCCAGGACTGGCAAAAAAAAATGTACATAATATTTTCCTTACCACGTCACCTCTTAAACATTCAGCTCAATCTGTGTCTATAAAATGCACTGACTCCAAATGAATAAAAATTGTACTTTTCCTCTATTATTTGATAGATTTATGGTTATCTCACACCTTCTTTGCCACCAACACCCTACATCCAAATTTGTTTTCCTATGGTACTTCTTTTTCCTCAGAATATTATCTAATTTACAGTCAATAATACTTTCATCCTTTCCAACTCTAAATGTCAGTAATTTCACACTATTCCTTTTCTTGTTTACAATAGTTTTAGAAACTTCAATCACACATCAAGATAATACTATCCGAAAAGAGAAAGAGAGAGAGAGAGAGAGAGAGAGAGAGAGAGAGAGAGAGAGAGAGAGAGAGAGAGAGAGAGAGAGAGAGAGAGAGAGAGAGTTAGCTGCCAAACACTATTTAATGCTAAGGAATTCAGTTTCAAACAATTAGCACAATAAATCAGGTTATCAAAACCGAGGTAGACTCTTTTACATCCAATACAGTAGATAGACCTACCAATAAGGGTATTTATTTTAAATTGAAAGGTTCTGGCAAAAATAAAATGAGAGAATTTTTTTCCAACCCCTAATAGTGAATGTTTCTCAGAAACCTTCGTAAAGTAAGGTAGCATTGTTAAATCCAAATCCAATTGACTACTGCACTTGCTTTTTATCGTGGCTATGAAAATTATGTCTCCATTTATTCCCTACATAGTAAGGATTTTCCTAATGAATGTTATTCAAAAGCCACCAGCATTACATAAGTAACTGCATATCATTGTGTGACATTGACTAGAGCCTCGAAGCAGATTCCCCTGGCCTAATTAATTTTCTTATGCCTTTATTTAGCAGGACACTGCCTACCTGGATGTTTGAATGAAAGGCTATTAATGAAGCTGCAATGCAGATGATTGTATTGAAAGTGATGAAGAATTTATAAGGAAGACAGCCATCAAGGCTGTGCAGTATATGAGGCATAAAACTGCTATAAGTAATGACAGAGTGTAGTTTAGGCAAGTAATGGGCAGCAGAGTTACAAAAGGAGAGCTTGGAGATATATTATTTAGTAATAAAGTTCCCATAAAAATTGAAATATGAGGTTGAAAGATTAACATGGTCACGCAAGTAATCTTTAATGTTCATAGGCAGGTCCAGCCTTTTACAAAGAGTCAGCTGAATTTATGCCTGTGACAACATGTAAGTTAAAACCTTACTTATACATTCCATGCAAATTACTAGACCTTTGGTTTGCAGTTACCAAAGTAGTATTCAGTAGCATTTAAATTTATTACATAAACATTGGATCAGGAGCTGTATTTTCACCTGTCAAGTAGTTAATATTTGTAGGTCATGCCATTAATAAAGAGATTGTCCATAATATGCACATCCCTGAAATACCAGTCCTAAACTGGTGAAAAAAATTGTGAATTTTTTTCTCCTTTAACTAAAATTGATACTCTAATACTGTTCATTGAACTTTCCATTTTTCCCAGATGTGCTGTATTCTCTTACACAGAGAAGATGCACATTGTTCTACTTTAGCACATGGTCTTCTCGTAAGTTTCTTACCAAATGGGTAAACCTAGTAAATAAGTTTTACATACAAATATCACAATGAGATTATTCAACAGATTGTTCATATGACCAATAGTTTATTACCAGTATTATCCTAGAGAAGAGACAAAACACACTTCATTTCTCATGTAGTCATATATCAGCATTGTTCCTGAAGTTCAAGGTCTCTAGGTAACTCACTATATATACAATTAATTGGATAGTTATTATGATGCCTTTTATGATTTCTCAGAAATGGAAATCAGATTGGGTCCTAGTCTAAAGAAAAACTGAACTTAAGAGACGGTAAATATGCACAAACCTTTTATCTACATTAGAAATATCTCCTATTTCAAGACAATCATATAAAGTATGGGAATGAAATAGTCATTTTTAAATAGACTAGTCATAGAGGCCTCAGTGGGGAATTAACAATGGCCTGGAGGGATTGAAAGTATAAGTTTTGTGAAGCTTAGGGAAAAAGAGAAAAAGTATAAACACACTAAGAATGTAGTCCCCCCAAAGCAAAAAACAATGCTACTGCCAATTGTAATATACCAAAGAGAAGATCCTTCAATTTTAAAGATTAAAGCTCTCAACTGACTAAGGAAAGGAAACAAACTGGATGTTAACTTTACAAAGTTCCAATGTAAAATAAATTATCTCCCTAGAAAATTGTAAGAAAAGAAAAAGTAATCTGTGCAAGCTGCTAATTTTCCTGTCACACTGTGTGATTGATAGGCTCTATCTTATGATGGAAAAGACACTAAATTTGTGATTGACAACAACATAATGTGCAGAAAGCATTGAGCCTATATAAAACAAAGACTATAAGCAAAAACTTTCCTGAAACAAGTGATACATAACCAAAAATAAGAATGAGGGTGTTACATAGATTCAGGAATTGTTTTAGAGTAAATATAAAAATTACTGAGTGAATGTTATTTCTCATCTCTTTTGCTGTCCCTTGGTTATCTCATATTGTTACAGTATCTCACTTTGTTACCTGATATGTTGGATATATTTGTATTTGGTTATTTGAAATTGGATAGGGAACGGGGGAAAACAAGATGAGGGGTGGGGGTGGGAGGGAGGGAAATGGGGACCAAGACATGTGAAAGGGTATCAATGTATGGGAATTAATGCACCATCTATCTGGCAAATATCATGTAACCCTTCTATTAATTACAATAAAAATATATGAAAGTAAAAAAATTACTGAGTGAATATATAATTTATATGAAATATTAAGTATCATTTACTGAAGGCCCCATTCATAACAGGTGTAGCTATTTGGGGAGGTCCTGAAAACTATTGGTATTGGGACCTCGCTGGAACATGTAGATTACTGTGGCTTTATCTTCCAGTGGGAAAGCATCTGTCTCATTTCCAATAGAATTGAAGTTGATTAATGGAGAAAAGCATGATATCCAAAGTAGGTCTTTAGTTGTAATTAAACTAGACCTTTCTGAAATGAAATACCAACTAGAACATATATTACAAAAGTGTGAAGCAGTGGTAGGGAAAGTAGATATTCTATACACAGTAAAGATCTCACACTTCCTAAAAATACTCCAAATATATTTGGAAAAAGACCACACTCACAGTCCTATTTCGGTAATAACGTTAAGTGTTTTAATTGCTTTATTATTGCTAGTCTTTCACCATGTCAAATTTGCAAGTTAAACATTATCATAAATCAGTACAGAGAAAAAATATACAGCTTATAAATATCCAAGGTTTGAGGTGTGTCTTGGGGGTCTTATAATGTTTCTCTCATGAGTAATTAGAATAGACTTTGTCAGTATGTCTCATGCTCTAATTCAAAGAATTTCCACCAATATGACCAGTAATATCAGACTAAGAAAGAAAATTATTGACTTATGCAGATTTTTCTGTGAAGGAAAATAATCTGAAAAACAAAACAAAGCCAAAATAAATCCTTTATTATGCTGGGCATTAGTAAATACCTCACAAAACATTCAGCACAGAGGAAAGACTGTAGCCCTTAGGCTTTGATTGGTAACATTTGCTGATTTCCTCCATTTAAATACTCCCATCATGATCAATTTCAAACATGGCCTCCTGGGTTCTATCTCTTCTATTCTTTCTTTATATAAATCTGAAGACCTTTTAGCATTTCTTATAAAGGAGTTTTAGCAGTCACATGTTTCCTCAAATTTCTTTGTGTTTTATGAGGAAGCCTTAATTCTCAAATTTTGAAGGATAATTTAATCTACAATTACAATTTATATACATATTAGTAGTTTCAACACTTATTTCAACACCTTAAATATGCCTCTACAATCGTTTTTACTTGCAGGATTACTGAATCGGAGACCAATGAAATGAGCACAGTCAATAAGTAAAATATGGGGGCTGAGAATGTGGCTTAACACTTAGAGTGCTTGCCTAACATGAATGAAGCCTTGGGTTCCCTTGCTCAGCACCACATAAACAGAAAAAGCTGGAAGTGGCACTATTGCTCAAGTAGTAGAATGCTATCCCTGAGAAAAAAGAAACTCAGCGACAGTGCTCAGGCCCTAAGTTCAAGCTCTAGGACTAAGAACAAAAAAAAATTAGTAAAAATTTTATCCCTGTCTTCTTTTAAATTTCCTCTTTTATATATACACATACATAAATTATATATTTTTCAATATGCAATGTTATATATATTTTGTTCACCCTATTTATGATTCTATGATTTTACTGGCTCTATAATATTGTGCATAAATGGCATTATTACATAAAGTAGCTTTCTGTTCTTTTCTGTAAAGAGCATATTTCTGTCAACTGTCTAAGTCCTTCAAACATCAGATAAACCATGTATTGAACCCCAGGTACATGCGTGCCAAGACTTGAACTCAGTTTTGTTTTGTGTCATTTCGTTGGCTCCAAGACTTTAAGTTCTAAAATAAAACCCTCAGGTATTACAGAGAAAGAAACCCATCTGACTGTAACATTTAGATGTAGAGAATTCAGGCTGTGAACATTATTAAATGAGGTCATCAGGGTGGTACCCCGCCACCATTTCTGAACATGGTGATTGTTGGGTCTGCCCTGGAAAACAGCCCTTCTCCACTTCCTCTTCACCTGCCTGGAGCCAATAATCACCTGGGTGTCAATCACCTGGCTGTGAGTCAGCAAAGGACTCTGGGTTCTGAGGTCACTATCTCACCTGCTGAGGTCATTTCCTGAAGCTCCCTGGTCACACCTGGCCTCTGAGATCACTTCTGCATCCAGGGTGGTCATGCCTCCTGCTTTTCCCTATTTGATCCTGCTTGACATCAGAACCCCTCTATTTTCCCCTCTTCTTCTCGTTCTCTATCCTCTGTCTCCACAGGCCTCCACCTTGTCAGAGCTATAGTTTGCTCTTTACACAATAAACTCTTTTCTGCCTGAACCATGTGGCAGGTTCCCTTTCCTTTTGGGCTAACTTTATGGTGACTTTATAAGAGAAAGTCTCCAGAAAAGAAACAAACAGGTGTGATCTCTTTGACACTTTAGGCATTCTCTTCAAGACCATGGGACTTCTATAAATAAAATAAACATCCATAGTCATTTTGTAATACTAACATAAGATAGATGTTAGAGTGATTTTTTTGTATCAGAGATAAGTATTCTAAGAGTAAAATCTCAAATCTTGTATAAGAAGTCATAAGCAAAATGGAAACAATAGGTTTAGCTTTGTAATTGTTGTTCTTAATATACTTATTTCTTTTCTCCTTTTCCCCTTTATGGTTAATCTCATGTGGTTACTATATCTGACTTTGTTACCTAGTATATTGTATATATGTTTGTTTATTTGAAATAGGAGAGGGAAGGGGGAAAAACAAGATGAGTGGCAGGCAGAGAAGGGTGGGAAATAGAAACAAAAACATGAGAAGGGGTATCAATGTGTGAGAAGTAACACGGCCTCTACCTATCAAATGTAATTGTAACCCCTCTATATATCACCCCCAAAATAAAATAAATAAATAAATAAATGAAAGAAGTCATGAGAAAACCTACCATTAACCCTGGAGGAAAATATTGTTTTTATTATGTAATAAATAACCTTTTTCTTTCATTTGGAAGGAAATACTGTCTAATCAGGTGATGTACTATGCAAATACAAGAGAATCAAGAACAAAAACCTGTATCTCAGCTTACAAAATATGCAGAAGTAACAGATCATTGGAAGCCCTTCCTGGCCAAAAATAATATCTGATATGATATAAACATATTTTGAATTAAACATTAGAGAATGTCTATTTTGTCAATTAGGTTTAGCTCCACAGGTAAAAAAAAAATATTTCAAACCTTAAATAAGAAATTGTGCCTTAAAAAGAAGGCAAGAATAAAAACCTTACATGGACTTTGCTCCAGACAGAGTGGCAAGTAGAAATGACACAACTATATTGACTTATTTCTTTTCAGTTGCAGATTCATCTGTCTTCTCATTGATCCCATTCTTGTCTTTCTGGCAGGGGTGGGGAATCATTTCTCTGCCAAGGACAATTTATATATATATATATATATATATATATATGCATGCATATACATATATGCATATATACGTATATATGTATATATGCATATATGTATATATAATATTCTGGGCCATAAAAAATTATCCATAGAGACAGGCAACCACAGGAAATCCACAAGAAGAATGTGAGAAGGTTGTGCGTTCATTCAGTCATGCACCAAATGATTTCTTGGGCTGATGCTCCATCCCTGGAAAGGAAGTATTTTGGTTGAGAAAACTAAATTTGTTTAAAGTGTCTTTTGAAATTTCTAAGAATTTCTAGAAAAAGTAGAAAGTTAGGTTTGGAATCCAATTTATATGTGGTGTTAAGAGTTACATAGCCTACTTACTCCCTGACTGTCTCTCCCTCTACCCAGGTCTTCTACAGAAAAAAATAATATTCAAGACAGAATTTTGGTATTTGGGATAGATGTAAACATTGGGTTTTTGTCTGCACTTTTCTAGATTCTTCGGGTCCATATCTCAACACATGAGTAGTGACTACACTGCTTTATTTATGCTCATTGGTATTATTTCTTGGAATTTACTGCTTCTTTGAAAGGGGTAAATTTTTAGGCATAGATTTTGATTTTCAGGAATGTGTCCCTTCAATTATCTATTCGTTGCCCAATTGAATGCATTACCCAGCACACAGCAAATATTTTTAATTTCTAGTTACTATAGAAGAGATCATTTCTCTTAGTCATTTAATGTATTCTGCCTCATATGATTTTGAACAAAAGTGCAATAAAAGTTATTTGCATAATTTAACACAAAGAAAATCCAAGTATTCTTTCTTCTATGTCTCCATAGATGTATGTATATTATTTCATTTTTAGCCACAAACTATTTTCTGTATAATAATGCTGTCTATCCTTTGGAGGTTTAAAATTTGTATGGTTTTAGTTGGTGGGTATTTTTTTTGCCATTAAAATTGATTTATTTTGTGCTATTCTGAGAAACAAGAGTACATCATTACAGATCATTTATGTTTTCAGTGCTGCTAGTTGGTTTGTTGTTTTGGTTGTTTGTATCACTTAGTAGTTATTTTTATCATAAATGTTTAACTGTAACACTTATTAAGATTTCTTATTTTTCTTTGTGAAAGTCATTTTTGCTTCAGTAGTGGTTTTAGGTTAATTCTAACTTCACAGTATAAAAATTATATATTTCTCAGCTATATTCACATATTTGCAATTATGTAAAAATTAGCTTCTTCAGTTTAAAACATATGATTATTTTCAGTGCTCAAAGCATCAACATAAACAATCATTACAGGATGCTTTTTACAGTGTTGCTTTATTCCTATTGCTCTTTAACATTCTTTAAGTCATAAATAAAACACACTACCGACACTAGTTATAAATTGTGAATGATGAAGTAAGTAATGAAAAATCCAAGAAAATGAGATTTTACCTCTATCCTTCATTAATTTTTTTAATTAAATTAAAATTTAAAGAACTTTTCCAAGCCAATCCTGGGAATTGATCTCAGGTCCTGGACAAGATCCTTGAGTTTTCTCAATTTGTGCTAGCTCTCTAACACTTGAGTCACAGTGCCACTTCTGGCTTTTTCTGTGTATGTGGTACTGAGGAATAGAAAACAGGGCTTCATGCATGCTAGGAAAGTACTCTACCACTAAGCTACACTCTGGCCTCCTATCTTTCTTTGTAGTTAACTTTTTACAGAAAATTAAACACACTAGTTAGTCTATGCTTATTCTACTTAGAAAAATGCTTTTGCATTTAATAGAGAAACACTTTCTAGAAATTCCCATTTTAATTTCAGGTTGAATTCAATTTGATTCTGCTGCAGATCCCAAATATTATATCCCAAAAATATTAAAAGAAGAAGTATCTTATTAGCTGTGAACACTATACTTACAAGTCTTTGATATCATTTTCTACTCATTGCACATAAATTCTCTGATTATTTTCCACATTTTTCAAATGAATAAACTGAGATTTGGTTGACAATATTTTGATAGCCAAATCAAAAATTAAACTCAAGTTGTTTTTTTTTTTTAATTTCTAACACCTAGGCTTGTACTATACCATGTCATAAATGGTTTAGCTTTGTCTTTTATTTTGTGAATTGTTCAAGGTCATATAACATGTTGAAAACCCTGAAATGGGAATAATCTTTGAAAAATATTCTCTTATATCTTCTAAAAATTTTTATTGGAATCTGATAACATGTTTTCCTATTACACACAGAGCACTTCTTTTTTTGTCTGCCTTCCCTTAGCATTGATAATGATGTTGGGGCGGGGGCCTTACTCCATTGTCTCTGCCCACTTAGCCAGAATCAGTAAGGGCTGCCATTTCTTTTCAAAATGCATTATTAAGTGAGAGATACAGTTTGAATTCTGAAATCAAAAGATATGCTAAGAACAAGGCAATCATCAGTGTATTACTGACTGTTTAACCCCCCTTGGAGTTTTCCTACCCCTTGCTTTGTGTCTTTCTTCACATTACCTTGTGTTTCAAAATTTTCTTCCTGGAGCTTTCATAGTTTTAATCTGTCCCAGGAGCAGGTTTAAATGACAGGCCTCATGGAATTTCTTTCTTTCTTTTTCTTTTCTTTGCTTTTTTTTAAGATCTAAAGAGAAAAGAAGGAATACTTTCCAAAAGGAAAGAAGTATTTATTTGGAAAGAAATTCTCTGAAGGACATCCATCATGAGGAGCTCCCCCTTTTTACTATGCCTTCAGCACTTGCTGTGTGTACTAACAGGGCCACAAGAAATGGTGAAGGGAGACTTCGGGAGAAAGCAAAGGAGCAAAGCAGGGTGATCTTAGAGCTGGAATGAAAAAGAAGAAGCTACATAAAAGCAGGAAGGCATGTCTGTTAAGTACGAAAAGAAAGCCCAAGCCACCTAGTAGAATACAGATGTTCATAATGGGAACCTTTGGTGGGTCAGCCTTGGGGCATCAAACCAGCAAGTAGAAAAAAATACTCAGAAAAGAACCCTTCCTTCTGAGAGAAGGAAGTGTGTTTGCTTTTTCTTTTTCTTTTTTCTTTTTTTGAAAAAAAAATGCATCTCTCTCTAGAATAAAGTATGGTTGAAAATGTGAAGATCTGATGAAGTCTCTAGATGCAGGATAAATCTATAAAGTTTACTAAAACGTTGAGTTCATTCTAAAGTAAATCTAACATTGGGAAAGTATTTCAGATCATTCCCTCACTGGTTAATAAACTCAGGAACGTGAGAAACAAAATTCTTCATAGAATCCTGAGAATATTTCAGATAAAATATACTGAAGTAAAGTAGAACTATGGCTATAGTTTTCACCTCATACTTTCAATTATAACTCAAAATTATGTAAGAATAAAGTAAAACAAAAGATTAAAAAGTAGTGTTGCACAATAGTAGGATGGTATTAAATAACTGAAATTATTTTTTTAAATATTTTGAAAAACTGTCTCAGAAATAAATGCTAAAATAGACACCTGAAATCTACTTAAGGTAACACACACACACACACACACACACATGCACACACACTATATGGCTACATGAATAAATTCATTCTTCAGATAAACTTTGAAATCTCTATACTTACGTAGGCAGTTCTAAGAACTACCAATGACTCTTTTGAAAACTGTGTTATGCTGTGCCTTTTAGTGATTACTAGGTGTAGTACTAAGTCAATGAGAGAAAACTCTACCATATTTCTCCCATACTGTACATCCATCCATTCAACCAGGTCAGGTTTACAAGGACACATAACTCTTGTACATCTGTCTTATTTGTGCAATTCTCTGACAAAATGTCTTAATCAAATATCACCAATATTGGTACACTCTTGTTTTATATACTAACATTTACAGTCTTTTATCTCTCCTTTATGTGTTTAGTCCCCATGAACAAGATATCATAGCTTGAGTGAGTAATCAATTTCTCATAATGACAGGAGCTAAACATTTGAGTACAAGGTGCCATAATCATTGTAATCACTTATGACCTTTCTTCTGTGTGCATGCAAAAAAAGGTCATTAAAAATATCCTTTATATTTTCTGATACAGAATCTTCAACTATGGCTGATGGTGACAGTAAACTTGAGACACTCCCAAATCAGTCTCTCCCATGCTGGATTACTTATGTCAAGGAAAAACTATATTTTTTCCCTTTTTTGGTGAGTCATGGGGTTGAACTCAAACTGGGCACTGTAACTGAGCTCTTCATCCCAAGGCTACCACCCTACCTGAGAGCCAAGCCCCACTTCCTATTTTCTAGAGGTTAATTGGAGATAAGAGTCTCAGCTCCTTTTGTGCCCTGGCTGGCTGTGAACTTTGAACATCAGATTTTAGCCTCCTGAGTAGCTAGGATTACAGGCATGAGCCACCGGGCCGAGCTATAACTATCTCTTTCTTCACATATGAACAATTTCTTTCACTCTATTTTATTAGGTCCCCAACCTTCATTTGTACATAATTATCAATTATGTTCATAATAATTCTTAAGGTTTCAGATTCTCATTATTAATTTCACTTGATCTACAAATTGTCCATATTTCCTTATTTTAACATTGTATGTGTTCTATTGAAATGACATTGTATATGTTCTATTAAAATCACTTTTATACTTTGAAGCAACATTTCTGAAAAGTTAATTTTCTTATTGGATCATTAACAGTTCTTTACTGTCACACTCTCCTGAAATGATTCAAGTTTGTTGATAAAATTAGCTGATAAATACGATTTTTCTACCAGATCATAGGGAAAACTGAACACATATAACTATCAATTGGATAAAAATTAAATTACCTTCCTATATCTTATGACAATTTTGTTATTTCTACTGGAACTCATGTAACTTTCTGATTATTTTTCCCCAGTATTTGCTAAGTGCTCACTAACTCTTGATATCATATATGGTACCTCCTACATTCTTTCTCTCTTTCTCTATCTCTACATTCTTCTCTTTCCTGTTTTACCACTTAGAATTCTGTCCAAGTATTCCTCAAAGAATAATATTTGTTTACTCCTCAGAGAAGAATATTTTTAACATGGAAAGTAATAATGTTATTTCACTTTTATATAACATTCCTTACAAGTTGGGTTGTGTTAATCCACTCTGGAGCCATGCCATTTGAATAAATGTCTTCCAGTGTCCCTGGAGTAAGGGCTCAAGAACTCAGGGGAAGGGACACTGGTTTTTAATGAACACAGCTCAGTAATGATGGGCACACCATTTGCTCAAACTGAAGAACACTTGTTCACCTACAATGAAAGATGAGCAATGTTAAAAAGCATCTAAAATATTTCCTGACCACAGACTCTATAGGTGACAAACTCTCTATTAAATTTCACTTTAGGCTTTTTCTGAATAGTTTACTAAAGATAATTTATGGGGTTTTCTGCCTGGTTTGGTTTTGAAACATGATCCTCAGATCACAGCCTCTTGAGTAACCAGGATTACAGGTGTCAGCCACTGGTGCTGCTTGACTTAATGATATTTTTCAGCGTATATCAACTTTCTACAGCATTTGATGCTGATCTTTATCTCTCAAAAATTAAATCTATTTTGTTCTTTGGATGCAAATTATTTTTTAATTAAAATTCATAATCATTGTAGAGAATGATGAATTGTGATCCTCTAGGCAGAAGATTTTCACTCCAAGATACTTTTTCAGCATAAATATTTATATTTACAGTGTCTATTATTAGAATCTATAATTAATTCTGTTAAGATATAATACCTGTTTAAAATATGAATGTAATAACTTAAGGCAATGGTTTTACTGGACATGCTTCTAAAATCTTAAAAAAGAGTATAATTTGCGGGGCTGGGAGTTTGGCCTAGTGGTAGAGTGCTTGCCTACCATGCACAAAGACCCGGGTTCAATTCCTCGGTACCCCACATACATAGCAAAAAGCTGGAAGTGGTGCTGAGGCTCAAGTGGTAGAATGCTAGACTTGAGAAAGTCCAAGGACAGGGTTCATGCCCTGAGCTCAAGCCAGGACTGGCAAAAAAAAAAAGAGTATAATTTGCTTCTATAACCACACCCCATTTTTTTTAGTAGGCACAATTTGACAGATCTCATGGAAATAAAAAAGTGAATGACATTCCTTGAGTATACTGTTAGATTTTCTAAATTGTTATCTAAAGAGGTGGTTGGAAGGCTATCTTTTCTGACAACCTTTTTCATGAAACAAACAAAAGAGGATCATTTTGAAGTTATGATCTGAAGCAAGTTTTTTTTAACTTGTCATATTAAATATTTTTTTCTTTTTTGGCCCAAAGGACAGTCATTCCTTAAACAGTATAGTCCCCAGACAGATATCTCATAGCTACTTTGACTCTTGAAAAGCTTGGTTGCTATTTTTCCTAGCAATACAGCAGCTATCTAGTTGAGAAAATTTGGACGGTAGAAGACATAATTTTAGTGCACGCATTTTCACACATGCAATGTTATCTTCACATGTAAGAGTTGTATTAGTTCCCTGCAGAACAGATATCAGTGCATTTGTCCTGGCCTATTATAATGCATATGTAGAAATGATATTTGAAAATAGTTGATCTTTCATTTGGCTCATTTGTATTGTGTGCCCCTTTTATTGAAGGCATTATTAAAGTTTACTTCCCAGCTTATAAAAAAAATTAAATTTAAAATAAAAAACATCCTATCCAAACAATGGACACTTTCTCTTGGCCTTCTATTAATATTTTTCTCAAAAGTAAGTTTTTCTCTCAAACTTTCTTCTGTCCGTCATAGGGGACCTCATCTATTATTGATTCTAGTGGCCACTTATATAAAAATCATAACCTGTATCTTAAAGTCTTTTCTATTGCTGTTCAGTGGAAATCTTTGCCTGTATATCTTATGAGCACCTAAGATTTGTTAAATATAAAACTAAACAAGTAATCAAGCTTATCTTCAAAATCTACTTTCACTATTTATCTTTCTATATTATATATACTGCCAGTTGTACAATTGTTCATATTGGCTAGTAAGGAAATGTGAAATTCTCTGCTCTTTCTTGTCATCCTGGGACACCATAATAAATACTCTAACAAAAATCTGTACTTACAGAAAATTCTAAATATCTGTTGATGATATCTACTATTATTTAATAATATTGTCATTACTTAGTCCATTCTTGATGAGAAATAAAGCAATCTCTACACAAAAAACTATATCTTTCTCTCTTAAAAGAAAAAGTATTTGTTCAGTACTTATAATACAGTTGGTAGCCTATTGATATACAATGCTAAGGAAATTGAGAACATGAAATTCATTGTCTGCTGCAGTAAACACATACACACACACACACACACTATAACTGTAACTGTAGAATTTGTTTAATTTTACAAAAACCAAATAAAGGAATATTTTAGAATATAATTTACAAAAGCTATAATAATCACATGAGATTAACCATAGGGGAAAAACAGAAAAGAAATAACTAGTACATTAAAAATATCAAGATAAACCCCTTATTTCTTTATCCTAGAGTTCATTTCACCTAGTCTCATCCTATATGACCTTATGTACCTAGGTTTTGAGCTATTGTGATCCTCTTCTAGGAGAGTCCTAGGTGTATACTAATCATTACAAATGAAGGAAGCCATTAAACCTATTCTCCTTTGGGTCTGGTTTACTTCACTTAATCTGATTTTTTCCATGTCTTTCAATTTCCTTACAAATGGGGTGATATCATTCTTTCTGATGGCAGCATAGAATTCCATTGTATATAAATACCACATCCTTATGTATATATGACGAAATTCCATGTTTCTGAGAGAAAAAAAATGATACTGTACCATTCATAAGAAAATGGATTCAAGAAAATGTGGTACTTATGCACAATGGAATTCTATGCTGCCATCAGAAAGAATGACATTGCCCCATTTGTAAAGAAATGGAAAGACTTAGAAGAACTCATATCAAGTAAAATCAGCCAGACCCAAAGAAACACAGGTTCAATGGTTTCCCTCATTTGTAATAATTAATACATATCAGGGCCAGGAGTTTGGCCTAGTGGTAGAGTGCTTGTCTAACATGCACAAAAACCCAGATTTCGATTCCTCAGTATCACATACATAGAAAAAAACCAGAAGCGGTGCTGAGGCTCAAGTGGTAAAGCTGTAGCCTTGAGAAAGTCCAGGACAGTGCTCAGGCCCTAAGCTCAAACCCAGGACTGGCACACACACAAAAAATAATTAGTATACATCTAGGACTCTCCTAGCAGAGGATTACAATAGCTCAAAACCTAGGTATCTAAGGTCATATAGGATGAGACTAACTGAAAGGATCTCTAGGATATAGCAACAAGAGCTTTATCATGTGTGATTGTCATTCTTAATGTACTATGTTATTTCTCTTCTCTTTTTGCCCTTTGGTTAATCTCATATTGTTACTGTATCTGACTTTGTTACCTGGTATCTTATATATATGTTTATTTGTTATTTGAAATAGGAAAGGGAAGGGGGAAAACAAGATGATTGGGAGGGATGGAAGGAGGGAAATGGGGACAAATGCATGAGAAGGGGTATCAATGTGTGAGAAACAATGCACCCACTACCTGGCAAATATAACTGTGACCCTCTATACATTACCCCTACAATAAAAAAGAAAAAAACAAAAATAAATAAATAAATACCACATCTTCTTGATCCAATCATCTACTGAGGGGCATCTGGGTTGGTTTCATATCTTAGCTATAGTAAACAATGCTCCAATGTTACATGGTACATTGTAAATAGTTTTATTTGTTTATTTGAAATATGGAATGGAAGGGGGTAAACAAAATGATTGGGAGGGGTAAGAGGAGAGTAATGGGAACAGAACCATGAGAAGTATTATCAGTGTGTGAGAAGTAATGTACCACTAACAGACTAATATAACTGTAGCCCCTCTACACATTACCCTAACATTGCAATAAAATAAATAAATAAATAGTTGTAAAAGGTGAGGGCTCTGAAACTTACATGATATTAATTCACAATCTATGAGCTTGAGTTAAAGAATTTTGAGCTTCAGAAAGTGCAAAGGAAATAGAGATAGATATTTAGAAACCTGAAGGCTATCAAGTTCTAATATTTAAAGTTGGAGGATTTCTGCATTGTCAAAATTTGCACCTTGCCTGGGACACCTTAGACTTTCAGAAAATATTTTCTTAGATGAAGGGAGAAATAAATCACTAAATAGATGAATAAATGATAAAATTAATAAAAATCATACTCTGAACTCTCCAAGTTTTACCTACCTGATAGACCTGAATTAGGAATAATCACAAAGTCCTCCTCCATGATCCTTTTAAAATTGAGATATTGAAGCGCCATGGTTGCTAAATGTAGTTTATGTTATAATAATCTGTCTCATTCAGTATACACAACTCTTAATAGTATCTCTGGGTATCTGTTCAATCCAAGTCTTTTAAAAAGAAAATAACTTAGATGATTTTATGGAAACAAGAGGGATTTTATTTTGTTTGTTTGTGTGTATGTGTTTATTTTTTAATGTACTATGTGCAGTTATTTTTTTCCTTCCTTTTCCCCTGCCTTTTGGTTTATCCCTTGTTGTCACTGTTATGGATTTTGGTACCCTGTGTCTTGTATATATGTCTATCTGATTTGAGAAAGGAAAGTGGAATACAAAATGGTGACACATAGGACAAAGGAATACTCACAAGATATCATGTTGAAAATGAACTTTACTACTTGGAGTGGAGGGGAGTCAGGAGAGATAAAACATGGGAGAAAGTGAGAGAAAGGGTAAAATTGTTCAACAAGAAATGTACTCATTACCTCACTTGTATAAGTGTAATCCCTCTGTACATCACCCTTACAGTAAAACAAATTTTTTTAAAAGATTCACAAATTTTCAATGGATGAACTTACTTAGAGAACCATCCTAAATAATTTAATGTACTCTAACCTGGAATATGAAATACAGGCACAAAGAAAACATTAATTAGACTAAATAACTCACTTTCAGTGTTGTTTTATACATGACCCATCAGTCTCTACTTTAAAATTTGTGTAAAGCATTTTGTTAAAAAGCAAACATATATCTTTGTAGGAAATATAAAACATTTTACACTTTTCTTTTAGTCTTTTTATACCTTGTTTTTCACCATTCAGTGATATGAACTTTAAACTACAGTTTTAAAATAAAAAGTCCTTGAAATCCTTTGCTATATATATTTCTTAATTCCAGGCCATCTCTTCTCTCTAGTATTCCCCCCTTACACTAGAAAATTCCTACTTAAATCCAAATTATAATTCAAAGAATTCTTTTTTATTAATGCCCCCGATCCATATACCTAAGCAACAGAGGTATTTGCTTCCTATTCTGTTTTGTAATGTAGTGATTTTACCATGTATTAAATGTCATCCATACTGAATTATAAGGGAGTACTTATGTGTCTTTCCCAGTCATTAATATCTCTTCAGGCTTTATTTGTCCTGGCATCCACAACACTTCTAAGTACATGTCATAGCACAGCAGGTGCTTAGCATGTATGGGCTAAGGGAAACCCAGTGCCTTTTAGCTTAATTACTTTGTGATCTTTAATGTTAAATAAATTCTTCTCTAAAACTCTTCTAGTACACTCTCAAAACACCGAAGACAGCATCTAAAACATTAAGGTTCCCAGTGGACTTCATAGCTTTACTTTTATTTAGTAGACAAGTGCTAGTCATGGTATGTAAAACAAAATTCCCCACCTATTAGAAAAATTACACGAGTTCTCCATTCCTAATTGTACCAGGTTCTAGTTCTTAAAACTAATTTTTAAAGTACTCACTATCTTTATTTAATCCCATCAGAATTGGATTGTCTGAACTTGACATTCATTTTCAATCTTATTCATTCCTTCTATAGTTTATCCACAAAGCCTAACTATGATCCACCTGCTACAGTACTTACTAGAAGTCAAAAGAGGCTGGGATTACCAGAATCAACTAGTAAAGCAAATGATGGTTCATGGAAAGTTACTACTCATGACAAAATAATTCTGAGAACAGAGGAATTGCCCACCTGAGCTATGCCAAAACAAAACCTTTCCTTTATTTGAGCTCTGGTTTCATTTATTTAACTATGATAAAGCTCTCATTGTAAATATAGTAACTGAACCAGGACCACTGTCTGAGTTTACTGTGTGGCACCCATACTGTAGTAAATTTTGGCCAATATTTATTGATTGATGATCCTCTCAATACATCTAGTCAAGATGCACCATCTAAGGCCAGATTTCCAAACAAGCCTCTCAAAGCTTTCATTTCCAAAGAAAACCAGATGACAGGAACTTTGAATTATACAGTGATGTGGTTGTCAACTTTAAATAGAGATTTCCTGTACAGTGAATTTGTGCTGATGCCAGTTTCACATTTTGTTCTTTGGTATCTGGTTAAAAATTTCTCTGCCAGTGAGCTGACAGGTTGAAAGAACTCCATGTTCCCTGGGCATATGAAAACATTCTTCTTTTCTTACTATTTCTGCATCACCTAGGGGAAGGACCATATTCACAGTGAAAAGAATAAGGATTAATCACCAGAAAAGAGATACTTCCATTTTCTATATTACAGTCTGGGTTAGACAACACTGTCTTTAAAATAGATTATGTATTGAAATGAAAAATCAGTCCTCTAATATGGCCAGAGAGATTAAGGGAGTTGGCCTTGCTGACCACGGGAGACATTTTTAATTCCAAATCGAAACCGTGAGCATGGTGATTGTGATCAAGGAGCTTTACAGCATGTAAGGGATTCAAAAAGCATATTAATCCACCTCCAGCAACACTGACAATTTAAAATAATGATTAACCTTCTTTCCCACTTGATTCAACCTGGCATATGTATTATGCCACTCTAAATGCTAGCAGACCCCTTGCTTCTGGCTTCTATTACATAGCACTTAGCATCCATGAAAACTTTCTTCAAGAAGTAATTACTTTTGAGACCATGGACATGTCAGATGGGAAAGGAGGCACAAGTAAAGAGAAGAAGAAGAAGAAACTAAGAAAATACTAAAACATATAAACAAGTTGATTCCAATAATAGTTTAAATGTTGTTTTCTCTTTGGTTAAACACATGGTTCTATAAATTATAAATCACAACTAACTATTACCCAATTCAGGTTAAAAACTTCTGTAAACAAAGATATATTCATTCTTGCTTATGAAGTAAACAAGATACAACAGAAGCAAAACTGGGTCCATTCTTAGATCTTTAAGATTTTCTCCTTCTCTGAGTAGGATGCTTAATAGAGACACAGAAAACATTAGAATTTTAAAAGAAGGCCCAAATACATTTACAATAGATCATTTTGCTTTAGGTGTAACTACTATTTTATTGGTGCAGAAGCATTCCAGTAAATTCTACAGTACTAAGGAATATCATGACTGAGCAACTTATTTGTGTCTCTGTTTCACTTTACCAACAATATTCTAATAAACTTTCCTTCATGCGATTTACCTAATACTAGATCTTTCTAAAACTGTGCCACTATGGCTATTTTATCCACCCCAACCCATCCTTCCAAAGACACTCTAATCATTTGTTAAAACACAAATTCTAAAAGAATAAGAATCAAATATTAGTCATTGCTAATTTTAATGTGAACATTTTAGAGTTTAAATGATCAATGCTGTAGCCAGGATTACCTCTAAATAATACACACTGCTGCACCAGAACTCAGATAGAGGAAAAGGTAAAAAGGAAATGAAAAACATAAACCAAGGACAGTTTTTAATTATTTAATCATTAATAAGAGAATGGCTATAGATTTCTTCTTAAATAGAAGTGAATAAAAGTATTAAAATTCCTAAAAGTATCATAGCAATGCAACAGATTGTCATTGAGCTGAGAACCTTTCGAAGGCTCTCTCTTATACCATATATCCTATGTTGGTTTTAAAATAAAATGCGAAGGAATGCTGATCTACATTATTCACAAGGAACCTTAGAAGCATACCTGGCTTTTTTTTCTTTTTCCATATATTATATTGTAATTAATAAAAAGATTGCATTATATTCACCGCATAGAAGGTGCATTACTTCACAAACATTGATACCCTTTCTCATGTCTTGGTCCCCATTTCCCTCCCTTAACCCCCGCCCCTCACCTTGTTTTCCCCCCTTCCCTATCTGATTTCAAATAACCAAATATACATATATACAATATATCAGATAACAAGGTGAAATACTGTAACCATATGAGATAACCAAGGGACAGTAAAAGAGATGAGAGATAACATAGTACATTAAGGACAACAATCACTCATTATATGATTTTGTTTCTATATCCTGGAGCACACCTGGTTTTAATGAGATTTATTTCATGGACTAGAATTTTCTCCAAGAAAGGATAATCTCTTTCTTCAAGACATATGTTAAGAAATCACCAAGTAGCTGAGGTTGTTGATATAAATTATTTTATGAAGCCAGGCTTGGTGGCTCACACCTGTAAACCTAGCTACTCAGGAGGGTGAGATCTGAGGATTAAGGTTCAAAGCCAGCTGGGGCACAAAAGGAACTGAAACTCTTATCTCCAATTAACCGCTAGAAAATAGGAAGTGGGCCTTGGCTCAAGGGTAGGGTGGTAGCCTTGAGATGAAGAGCTAAGGAACAGCGCCCAGGCCGAGTTCAAGCTTCATGACCCATAAAATAAATAAATGAATAAGTAAATAAATAAATAAATAAATGATTTTACTTGCAGGGCTTTTTTTCAGTACCAGAGACACCAATCAGAAACAGAAGTGATTGAGAATTGTTCCATAAATGTTTTAACATACTTTTAAGTAAGTTGTTACATAAAGCTGACCAAGTGTATTCATTTTGAATAAATTTGTGTGCAGACACCTGAAACAAGGTTATATAACAGGGATAATAGTCACCATGTGATTTCCAACACCAAGATGTAGCTATCATGTTTCTTCAATAGATTGAATGGAAGGGGAACCTCAATGTCTTATCACAAATTTTGAAGTAGCTGATCTTGAAATCTCAGAGGAATAAATATAACAATTTCCAAAAAAATAAGACCAAATCCTTGCTCTAGAATTTTTCTGAAGTATTTTCTTAAACATCTCCTGTCTTACATGAAGAATGCTTGACATCTGTGTCCATAAAAGAAATGCAAATCAAACAAATTTGAGATTCCACCTCACTCCAATTAGAATAGCCATTATCAAGAATTCTAAATAACAACAGATGCTGGCAGGGATGTGGCCAGGAGGGATCACTACTACACTGTTGGTGGTAATGTAAACTTGTTCAACCACTCTGGAAAGCAGTATGGCAGTTCCTCAAAAGACTAAACATAGAGCTTCCCTATGACCCAGCAATTCCACTCCTTGGCATTTACCCAAATGTCCACAAGCAAGGACATACTAAATCCACTAGCACAGTGATGTTCATTGCAGCACTATTTACCACAGCAATAATATGGAACCAACCCAGATGCCCCTCGGCAGATGAATGGATCAAGAAGATGTGGTATTTATACACAATGGGATTCTATGCTGCCATCAAAATGACATGGCCCCATGTCATATGGAAATACTTAGAAAAAATTGTATTAGTAAAGTAAGTCCAACCCAAAGAAACACTGGCTCCATGTTTTCACTCATTTGTAAGAATTAGTATACATCCAAGACTTTCCTAGCTAAGGATTACAATAACTCAAAGGCCATGTGCATATGGCCATATAGGTTGAGGCTAAGTGAAATGAACTTTAGCATATGGAAATGAGGTTTATGTTTGTGATTATTGTTCTTAATGTACTATGTAAAGGTATTTCTTTTTTCCTTTTTCTCCCTTATGTTTTTTCTCATGTTCTTACTGTATCTGTCTTTGGTACCTGATATATATATTGTATATGTTTATTTATTTTAAATAGGGAAGAGAATGGGAAAAACAAGATGATTGGGAGGGTTTGAGGGGAAAGAAAGTAGAAGAAAAACATGGGAAGAAGTATCAATATTCCAGAAGTAATGTACCTATTACCTGATGAATAACAGTAACCCCTCTATTCATCACCTTGATAATAAAATTCAATTAAAAATAAATTATGAACAAGAACAAAAAATCTCCTGCCTTGTACCAGGCACCAGTGGCTCACCTCTATCACACGCTATCCCTGTCCCGCAAGGAAGACGCCCACACAATGCTAGCTTAAGCAGGATCCTTTATTCTTCTTCTTCTCTCCTCTCTGAGGCCTCTCCTCTCCCTTCCTCCTCTCCTGAGGCTATATACAGGCAGTGGGCCAATCAACTCATGCCAGCTCGCTCAGGCCCTCCAATCACGGCTTCACATGCTCCCACAGTGAAAGGGGGACGCACGCCTCCAGGTCCCACCACCGCGCGGGAAAGGCCGGGCTCCCCACACACCTCTATATTCTTAGCTACTTAGGGATAGTGATGTGAGATGCTGGTTCAAAGCCATCCAGGGCTGAAAAGTCCCCATGAGACTCTTCTCTTCAGCTAACCACTAGAAAACCACTGTGGCACTGTGGCTCAAAGTGGTAAGGCACTACACTACCCTTGAGCAAAAGAGTTCAGTGATAGCACCAGACTCTGAGTTCAAGCTCCAGGACTGACCCTCCCCTCAACCACCACCCCCCCCCCAAAAATCTCTTGTCTCTCAGTTGGAGGTACAACTCTGGAGAAATTCTGTGGAAGAACTAGTTCAAGGCCCAGTGCAAACAAGGCTTGGGTTCAATTTTACCTTTTTATGATGTTATATTATTTTTTCAGTACTAGAGATTGAACTTACAGTCTGGTTGCTACTAGCTTTACCAAGACTGACACTCCACCGCTTGAGCCACAGCTCCTTTTCCAGATTTTTAATGGTTAACTGGAGGAAGAGTCTAGATTTGTCTGCCCAAATCACAATTTGAAATCTCTTCCTCTTGAGAAGCTAGGATTATAGGCATGAACCACTGTCACTAGGCAATTCCTTATTTTAAAACACTGTCTCTGTCATTAAAAGACAGAGACATGAAATTATTTTTCTAGTAGTTGAACTGGAAAAAGTAAAATTTACATTTTATTCTATTTCTACAAAAAGAAGTCCTTTCGCAGAAAAACTTTAATGTCAAAGCAGAAGAGAGAGTAAGAGAGAGAATATATATATATATATTTATTTATGTTTCATATATATATACATATGTTTATATATATTTGTCTTCCAATACAATGGTGATGAGCTGAACCTTTTCACCTGCTTATAATGTGTGAAGCAGTGTACACTATGGACTAGGATTCAAGCTGGGGTAGGAAAGGAAGCAAAATATCCTCATTAAGGTTGTGCATTAACTAGCTCAGCTAATGGGCTTCAGGCTTTTTAAACAGAAGAAATTAGAAGAAACTTTATATTTCATATGTTTTCCTTGAATAATGAAAAGCTGAGATGTTTTAACCCTGGTATTATGACTGGGAGGATATAGAGTTAGATTACTGTTGTCAAAGCACAACCCAACTCCTTGCAAGGAATAAATGTTAATTAAGAAAAATCTAGTAAGCATATTATGTCTAGCATATTTGTTTTTCTTTCCTGTACATTGGCTGCAAGAGCTTTTTCCACAGTTTCTGGAGTGACCATCAGTGCTTCATAAGAATGCCAATGCAATGCTTCATCTAATTAGTGGATGTAGAAATACGTAGTTGTTCCATGAGCAGTAGGAGTGAAGAGGCAATGGGAATCAGAATATGTTCTCTTTGTGTAGCACCTTCTCATGTATGATTCCTGCATTCATTCTTTGCTTTATATTGTCTAATATAAGTTTCATAAATCTTTAATAAGACAAAATAGAAAATACTCGGAACAAAGAAAAAATAATACTTCAGTACAGAAAGTGTTCCCTGCTCAAGATGAAAAGAACCCATGACTACTAAGGGAGACACAATTCCTAAATAACTTTATGAATCATTTTTTTCCCAAAATTTGCCCAGGTTCTTACCAAATAGCTGATAAACAATATTTATCATTTGAAGGTAGAATACATAAATGCCATTGTTTTGCACTAAAATCTTAAGCACATATTTACTTTATTTTTGCTATTCTTTATCCCAAAGTGCAGCTGACAATAGCCCCATTATCCACAAAGCATATATTTTAAGAGCCTGTGAATACCTGAAAATACTGAATAGCACTAAATCCTACATGTATTTTTCTGTTACACATGTACATAAATATATATATATTCAATGTACTTTAAAGCATAAATTAGATGTAGTAAAAAATAAAAATCCTAATAATAGCAAATAGAACCATTGTTACTCTAATGAAAGTTATACAAATGTGGTTATCTGTCCTTTTTTTGTAGGCCATGGGGCTTGAACTCTGGGCCTTGGGTGCTGTCTCTGAGCTCTTCAGCTCAAAGCACCACCCTACGCCTAGAACCACAGCCCCACTTCTCCTTTTCTAGTGATTAATTGTAGATAAGCATCTCACATTCTTTAGTGCCTGGCTGGCTTTGAACAATGATCCTCAGATATCAGCTTCAGAATAGTTAAGAATACAGGGGTGAGCCTACATGTCCTGCTGGTTGTCTCTCTTTCAAGGTATCTTATCATACTAGACTTCTTCTCTTTCCTCTGGTGGTAATGAAGTGAGCTGTTACAATACATGCCTGGTGAGATTAAGTGATCATGTAAGCCTTGTAGCAAAATTAATCTC
The DNA here is from genome assembly GCF_031878675.1 of Megascapheus bottae. NCBI lineage: Eukaryota > Metazoa > Chordata > Mammalia > Rodentia > Geomyidae > Megascapheus > Megascapheus bottae. The sequence continues at coordinate 25,209,380 of NC_143517.1, forward strand.
TGATTACTCTGTACTTGCACTACAATATCATAACCATTGATCTAATTACAAGAAGACTAATAAAATATAATGTCAGATAGTGCATAAAGTGTGGATGAACTGTGCAAAGAGGTAAGGGTAGGATGCAACAAGATGGTGTAAAATTACATCACACTAGTCACAAATGTGCACCACTCGAAATGTATGAATTTTAGTACTTACTTTTCTGTTTAATAGTTCCAGACCATATAACTGTCAGCAATTACCAGCATGAAAAATATCATTGCAAATAGGAGGAGAGGACTATAATAGATATCTGTGAAGATGATAGAACTATAACAATTTTTCAAATTCACAAATATAATACTGTAACTTCTCCAAAAATAATTTTTTGCAAAGAATGCTTTCCTATTCATGGAATTAAGAAAATAACATTGAAGTTATCAGTGACCACACCTTCTAAAGTAACCAAGAGCTTTTTAAACCAAGAGCTTTCTTTTTTTTACTCTGAGATTGTTCATCTAAACCATTTTGAATAGTACTGCTTTAGAAAGGAAATACTTTTCTGAATTCAGTATCAGTATTTTGAATTGTGTAAACCCTGAAATTACAGTGGACTACCTGGTAAACTTGATAGGAAACTCCAGATGTCAGCAGTCTGCTGTGCAAGATTTCAAGTGGCCAACACGGTTAACCTCCATCAGAAACAATATTGGTGGGCCAAACCACAAGAGCCCTTCCATCCATCTCATTCACCCAGGATAATGTGAGTAAGAATCTAAGGTCAGTCAGCCATGGACCACTCTGCGCACATTTCACTGGCAAGAAATGGCCTTGGGCGGCTCTTGTTATCGAAGAAAATAATAACCCTTTCAGAATCAGCTTTTAGAAGAGATAGGTTATCAATTAAAATTTGAATAAATGTGATTTTTAATACCTTTTATTGATACTGGGTACATTAAATTTCATATTGACAGGATGAAGGGATTTTACAGAGAAAGTACTTCCTATTGGAAAAAATGTTTGTTTAGTATATACACGGTAAATCATGTTTTATTCTAAGAATATACTGAGTCAACAAAGAAGAAAAGATGGAAGAAATAGACCAGCCCTATGCTCAGTTATATCCTTTTCTACAGTGTCGGAATCTAGTTGCATAACCATAGCACTCACAGCAGCTCTTCAAAAAACATCAAAAACAATCGTATTTGGTCATCCTTTGTTTATTGCTTCTTGTCCCCATGTCTCATATGCCTCTGTTTTTTCAACAGCTGCCACCAGGACTTTCTCTTTGCACAACTATTTCAGTAGACTGTTAGACTATTGACCATGTTAGACTATTGGTTATGTGACTTGCTTTTGGCTCAATGGTAGATCAACTGATGTGGCTAGAAAGACACTAGAGCATCAAGTCTGGTCATTAAACAGCACTAATCCTGTGAGGAAGCCTGAACTGGCCCAGTACTAACACCTCCAATAATAGTCAACATCAGGGGCCAGATAATGTGGGAACCACCAGCCCTAATTGGCCAGACATATGCTTTCAGCTTCATAATGTGAAAGTAAACAAGCCAGCTAACTCAGAAGTAAAATGGTTCAAGTTTGGGAATGATTTATAACACTACATACAATTAATAACTATCTTTAGTGTTAGGGTTTCTTCAATTTTATAATATTTACCTAACATGATTGTTTCTGTATCTTACAAACTGGAAACATGATAAGATACAGACTGAATATATACATACACATGCACATATATCATACATATAAATATGAATACTTTTCATATCTATATATGTACATATTTTTAACTTTCCCCATGAGAAATACGGTACCAAAAGCTCTTCTGAACTAGACATTTCTCTATTCTGTGATTATACTCAAGTGCGACTGTGAGAAGTTCAAGAAAAAAAAAAGGACAGACTGGCTGGATGCCAATGATACATGCCTATAACTATAGCTACTTAGGAGGCTCAGTCTGAGGATTACAGTTTGAAGCCAGACTGGGCAAAACAGTCCACAAGACTATTATGTCCAATTAATCATTAAAAAGTCAGATTTGGATCTGTGGCTCAAGTTGTGGAGCAAAAAGGAAAAAAAATAAAAAAGCTCCAGGAATGTCCAGGAGTTGAATTCAATCTTCAGGAACAACATACACACACACACACACACACACACACACACACACACACACACACACACACTAACATACACAAACACAGATTAAATGATCCTTATTGTACCACTTTAAATATGAGCAAAAAATTCAGGGAAAATGGTAGAGAAAAAGTGTTTCTCAAAAAAAAAGAAAAATAATGTTTCTCTTTCTGAATAACCCCCAAATAGACATCTTTCTCTCCCCCCAAAATCTAGGAAAACAAAAAGAAATGCACAAACATTAACAACAATATGACTCCATGAACAGCAGCAGATAGGAGGAACAAACGAACCACAGAAAAAGATGTACATGGGGTATCAGAAAGTATGGAGGAGGAATTAAATTAAACCATTGCTATCCAGAGTCCACCAAATCCATGTACATATTGCAGTAGTTGTTAGGTTCCATTAGGAACCCTAACTCTGGGCTCCATCAGTCATGTCTGACTTTTTGCCCAGTATGTCCAATAAAGAGATAAGCAATGAGGAAAGACAAAAAAGCAAGGTTTATTGTGCACTGCAGACACACGTTTCACCCCTACATAGGCATATTAATCTTCTCTGTATAGGCAAGTTTAAATAGTTGAAAGAATGTTTCTCAGGAGAGATACCACTGAAAGAATGTTTCTCAGGAGAGATACAACTATTTATTGAACAATCTCAAACTCAGGTGTTTTCTGGTGGTCACAGGTGGCAGTCACAAGTGGCCCAGGAGCTCTTTGTCTCAGAATTGCTTAAGTAGGGCTTTGTTTTAGTAGAAATCATTGATGTTTAGAAGGGTGTCTTTGTCCTCTGTCCATCCTTCCTGGGTTATTAGATGTCTTCAAAGTCATTGCAGGAGTGAATGGTTCAGATCAAAGGACCCAGATGGAAAATGGTGGGTGGTTTGCCTGGCTTTTGTCTCCTTTTCAGTTAATTCCTGGTCTCAATTAAGGAATCAAGGCTATTCTGCAGAAGTTTTTTATTTACTTGCTTAAGCAAAGTGGGAGATGAAGCACAGCAAGTAAGCACAATCTGTGTAAGGTTGTCTACAGTTGCTAATGTAGACTGTAATCTGTGAAACCTTGAAACTTATGGAAAAGCTCTCTTTTACAAATCCAATATAAAATCAGAACAGGGAAACAGAATTACAGGATTCAAAACAATATAAATGAGAGGGAAATATTGGGATATTTTATAAACATTAAATCTTATTTAAGTCACACCATGAAACTAGTAGAAAAGGAGTACTAGGATTTTGAAACTAGGAAATATTTAGAGAGATATTTGGAAAAATTTACCTTCTACTCTTAAGGGGAACTTACTACAAGACAAGATAAGCTACAGAAAACATTCTTGTCAAATAGTAAAAGTAAATAGGTTAAGAGAAGGAAGTAAATTGAGATGCCAACAATTTCTAAACATGCCAAATATTTATTACCTAATATTTAAGATTAAAAGTATTTACAAAATGATAGAAGTATGTGTAAAAGCACATGACAGAATTGAGAAACTCAGAAATGAAGTTAAAAAAAAAAACAGAAACGGAGGAAGTATCCAGTATTTTGTTTTTAAAAAATTTTTAATGAAAGCCAAAGTAGGAGGAACACAAGTTTGAATGAACATAGGGTGTTTCCTTGGAGAACTGGCTTATTTCAGATCCAAAACAATCAATGAACAAGATGTCCCTGCTTCATTTTATCATTCCAGAACACTGGGAAAACTATCAAAGACTGTGGTGATATTTCTAAAGAATCAGAAAGTTAAACTGAACAAAATCCATGATTTAAGACAGGACAGAATCTCATTGAAAAAAAAATAAGTAGAAGATTTAGAACATCTAATCTATTAATATTAGAAGACATTCATAAATCTTTTGTGTTTCATTCATCTTTTGGTATTTACCTAGTTAAATGAAAAAAAAATGTGTCTCTTGGCATTGCTTTGTGAACTGTAACTCAGGGCAACCAAATAGTTGTTGAGGGCAATGTTTTAGCTTATAAATGAAGAACAATAATCACACAAATATGATCATTCGGCATACTTTAATGAATTAATATATCTCAGTATTGATCATTAATGGCTGTCTCCAAAATAAGACGATTACACTGTTATAACTCTATAGAAATAATCAGCATCTGCTACAAAAATTTGCCAACAGATGAAGCAAACCTGGCTAATCCTATGGCTTTCTTTTCCAATTGAGAGATAAGACAGGACTCAAATCCTGAAAAAGCTGTAACTCAACATGGTCAAAGCAGTAGAAAATCCTACAGAGTGAACGCTTTGGATTCAACAACAAATAACTGTATTAAAAGAAAGACAAATGGTGTTCTCTTGAGCTTAAAAGAAGATGTTTTCTTTCTTTTCAAGCAAATTTTGATCATTATCTTGCATCCGAAATATGTTGGATCATTATTCAAACAAATAATGTTTAAGCAAATGAAAGGATATTTATAAGAAAAGAAAATGTGGACTGACTGGCTATTTGTGGATATTAAGGCATTATTGTCATTTTGGTATATATGGAAGTGATAAAATTATGCTGTCCATGACGTTAATACTCACAGGTGTTACATTTTAGCAATATCTATATATTCCTTGATTATTAAGTAGACTTTGATTTGTTTCAAAACAAATGTGACAGCCGGACACCATGGCTCTCACCTGTAATCCTAGCTATTCAGGAGGCTGAAATCTGAGGATCAAGGTTCAAAGTCAGACCAGGCACAAAAGGACCTGAAACTCTTAGACCTGAAACTCAACCTCTAGAAAATGGGAAGTGGGGCTTGGGTCAAGGATAGGGCAGTAGCCTTGAGCTGAAGAGCTCAGGGACAGCACCCAGGCAGAGTTCAAGCCCCAAGACACTCCCACCCCCCAAAAGACAATTACATCAGTAGGCTGTGACCTAGTGAGTGGATTAATTCCTTGGAGGATTGACAACATGATAGCATTTGGGGGAAGTTGTAAAAGGTAAGAAGTTTAGCCTACTTAGAGGAAACAGGAAGTGGGAAGGTGTGTCTTTAAGGAGCATCATCTTGATTTTCCCTTTACTTTGCTTCCTGGCTGCCATAATGCTGTCTGCTCTGCTACATCACACCCTCCTTTTCATGATGAACTGAGCTCTGGGAAATCATAATCAAAAATAAATCTTTGCCCTTTTATCTTTTATGTCAGATATTCTGTCACAGTGATAAGAAAAGTAAATAACAGAGAAAATGGACCGGTCAAAAGTTGATATTTGATGACACTGACTAATGGACTTTTCTACTGTGTATAATTTGTAATTTTTCACATTAAAATATTTTTTATAAATGAAGCTGACAGAAATTTGTTGTTCTGAACCTTATTACGGGAGAAAAATCATTCATGTGAAGGCTTCATTTCTGGCTAAGAATTCTAATCATAATTTTTCCCTATCTATAATAGACCTGGAACTCTGGTAACCAAATTTCTCTGAGCTCGGAGGGTGATTAAATAGATAAAATAATAAAAAGTCTCCTCAATCTTTTTTTTTTTTTTTTTTTTTGCCAGTCCTAGGCTTCGGCTCAGGGCCTGAGCACTGTCCTTGGACTTTCTCAAGGCTAGAGCTCTACCACTTGAGCCTCAGCACCACTTCCGGCTTTTTTCTATGTATGTGGTACCGAGGAATCGAACCCGGGTCTTCATGCATGCTAGGCAAGCACTTTAACCACTAGGCCAAACTCCCGGCCCAGTCTCCTCAATCTTATGTAGAAGAAAGGCATGAAGAGTAAAGCCCTGACCTAGGTCTGAGATGTATGTTTTCAATGCAATGTAAGACAAAAATATTCTGTATTCCTTTGAATGAAAACCACTTGTCACTATTGTATGGCTCATACATTAAAACTTTCTGCATTTCAGCATTAACTTAAACTTAATGTTTGAACAACTTTTAAATTGTCTCACAATTGAAGTTCAGAAATAATCTTCAAGGCTAAAATGAAGTTAAATCTATTTTCACTATTATAATATATTCTTCAATTTTCTGTCAATGTGCTATCATAAAAGGGGTAATAATGTTTCTATATAGCTAGTGCCAGAATTCCCAATGTGTTTTCTGTAGCTTACTTTCTCTACTCTCTAACATATTCAGGAGCCTTTGCTGTCACAACTAGTTAATTGCATTATTTAGATGACTGTGTGTACCATGTAATACAATAAAGACCACACATTTCTATTAATGGTAAGATGAATATTATCAACACTAAATGACTTTTGGCCTTTTATCCCAGATTAGCGCTTTAAAAATGACTTTTTCAGTATATGTTTGACCAAAGTAATTAAAGAAAAAACTATAGTCTAACAAAAATAAATAATATATGAAATAGAAGATAAATAGAAGAATGTAGGGACCATTACAAAGTCCTGACTATATAATGAATAATCCCCCAAACTATTGGCCAAGGCAGTATTTATGAGCTGGAAATCTTTTAAATTTGTATTTGAAGAACTATTAACAGTCACCTTTATTTCAAATAGGAAAATTTACACTTAATATTTTACACTTAACATTTTTTATTTCTATTATTACATTTTAATAGAAATAGGTGACATATAAAGTATTCATTTGAATTCCTAAATGACCTATTTCCTTTTCTCCCTGCGAAGCATCGTCTAAAAGATTCTCATCTACTAAGTTGTCAAAATCACTAATCTCTCTTTGTTTTATTTCTTAATATTTAATATCAGCACAAAATCAAGTTCTTCTTCCTATAAATTAAATACTTAAATCCTTCATCAAAGTTACTGCCATAACCCATAATAAGGTAAATCAGGAAAAACACAGGCTGTATCCTGAGAAATGACACCTCATTAATGCACTTCATGTAGAATTGATTCTGTCAGCCATCAGAACTGAACTTGGATTCCAAAGTGGACCATCAAATCACAGTTCATCTATGTCTCTTAAAAGCCATTTGAAATGAAGTTGATACTTTAACATTGAGATTCTATTATGAGACCATATTTGGATCCTGTCTCTTTCAATTCTCTTGTCCTCCTTCCTAACATTAAGAATTTCCATCATCAAATTAGTACAATGAGTACAAACAGTGAGGTTAAAAGGGCAATGTAGGTTACTCTTCTAGCCAAACCGCTCTCAGAACAAGCAAGTTAATTGTTAGTTCTTTCAAAAGTTCTGTTAAGGATTTTACCTTAAGCTATGTCAGCAGTATGATACCAATTTTTGTAAGTCAAGTTGCATAACTAGGAGAGTTGTAGGCAAAACCTTGTATTCATTCTTAGATGCAGAATTTTACAACTTGTGAGACTTGGGAAAGCACAGAAGCAAAAGCCTGAGGGGAAAAAAATATTTGTTTAATAATTCATTGTCTTTCATCACCTAGAAATTTATTTCTAACTTTTTTCTAGAAAATAACACATGCTCATCTCCTTTGCTGTCCCTTGGTTATCTCATATTGTTATAGTATCTCACTTTGTTATCTGATATATTGAATTTATTTGTATTTGGTTATTTGAAATTTGATAAGGAAGGGGGGAAAACCAAGACAGGCGGGGGGTATGGGGGGGAGGGAAATGGATACCAAGACATGTGAAAGGGTATCAATGTATGTGAATTAATGCACCTTCTATCTGGCAAATATCATGTAACCCTTTTACTAATTACAATAAAAAAATAAAAATAAACAAATAAGTAAAAGAAAAAAATGAACAAAAAAAGAGAATTTTTAAATTATTTGATTAAAAACTTTTTTGATAATACTGAGGGTTTAACTTGGCCTTACACTTTCCTAGTAAGTCTTATAAGTGTTTTCTCAGCAGAAACATAGCTCCTGTCGTTATTTTCTTTGGTTTGTTTTTCTCATAGGGTCCAATATTTTTCCTGGGCTTGTCTTGAATGGTGATCCTCTGACCTATGCTTCTCATGTTACTAAGATTACTGGAATGTTCTGGCACGTTTTTGGATAAGATAGCCCTCTCTCTCTCTCTCTCTCTCTCTCTCTCTCTGTCTCTCTCTCTCTGTCTCTCTGTCTCTCTCTCTCTCTCTCTCCCTCTCTCTCTCTCTCTCTCTCTCTCTCTCTCTCTCTCTCTCTCTCTCTCTCTCTCTCTCTCTCTCTCTCTTTTAATATGGGACTACATTGGAGTCTTAACATTCTCCCATCTCTGCCTCCTGACATGTTGAGACTATAGCAACATTCTACTATATCTGGCCTTAGATCAAATAATTTTTAATGTATTCTCTCTATTTTTGAAAATAATTCATGCTCCTGAAGTGTAGTTATATTTGTACCATTTTTAAAGAAGAGAAAAATTCAACATTTAGAGATACTAATTATTTATATTGCATAAAAATCAAGCTATGTTTTTAGAAGACTTTTAAGATGATATATATATACATGTGTACAGACACATATATGCTACAGTGCTATTTATACTCACACTAAATTGTGTATCTTTCCCCTCTACTTTCTGCTATTTTTCCTGGTACAGTTAGTTATGTCTTTCCAGAACCATAACAGTATTTGATTTAAGGCTGGATTATATATTATCCATTCTACAGAATGATAAGAGTGGGTTTTATAATGACCTTCTACCTTCAGAACACCCTCTTCTACTTATTGCTAGTTATTATAAAATGTCTTAAATACATGAATAAACTCTTACTAGCAAACTATGAACCAAATATTGATTGTCTCTTATTCAAGGCAGCACTTCTCCATGGGATGGTCTTTACTATTTGTAGAAAGTAGTTTAACCTACAGATAGAAACTATTAACATTCAAGGTTCTTTACCTCTATTGTAACAATAATATTTTTCCCATCATTATTTTGGCCATATCCACTTATTGAACTGACTGAGCTTTTGAAATTCTGAACTGTCCAATAGAACAGGATAAAGTAGGTAGAGAAAAATGGCACCTTGAGCATAAAGAAGTGGACAGGAAAAACTGTGATGTGGTGGGCATTGCTGAGCAGAGTCAGGCAATCATCTGTAGAGGGTGTTACCAATACATCTGTCATCCTTTTTAGAAGTTCTAGATTCAAACAGCTTTATTGTTTGTTATCGATGCTCAAGGAAACACATGAAGTTATGAAAATAAATGCCATTAGCACTTTTTGTCTACTTGTGGTTCAATAGATGATTTTCCCCTTTATCCAAATGTCATTCTGGTAAGTTCTCAAATCAGAAAAAAATATATATATAGCATGCAATAGTAATTTCAAACTTTTCACCATCACTCCCTACACCAAAAGGAACTATAAATCCTTGAACTTAAATCTCAAGGTATTTTAGATTTTTAATATTTGTCAAAAAATATTTAACAAGGTATACTTCTTAAAACAGATTTTTTTACTGGTATTGCCTTTCCCCCTCTGACTTCAATATAAAAGCTGGCTAGTGTCTGTGTAAGCGGAGAAGCAGATAAGAGCAGACTCCAAGGCATCTCTGTGGGAAGCTGGTCCCAGAGCTGTTTTAGATCACTGTACCTCATTTTAGGGGATAGTGAAAACCTTTTCTTATCCCAAAGGATCTTAATCCTAGTGGGGGCAGGAGGTGTCTAGAGTTAAGAGTGGAAACACTAAGTACTTGTTTCAACATTTAAATGAGTCCTTTCTATAAAAAAAAAAAAATGAGGACAGATTGTCACCAGATCATCTACCCTGTGACAGAGCTTAGAGAAGAACTCCCAGGGAATGAGAATCTCGATGGGCAAATTGTTCCACATGTGGGATAATAACAGGCTCCTGACTCACAGGAGATACCTAAGGACAGTGGGCTTTTAGTAAATAGATTGCAGGTGACAGTGTTGAACAAAAGACTGCCCCCAGACAGCATCTGGGAAAACAACTAAATCAGATTTGTCTTTTAGGTTCATTCAGCTTTTCATATACCAATGTTTTTTAAGCACAGTTTCTGTTTGTGTCCCTATTAACCTCTCTCTTCTCTCCTCTCTCTCTCTCTCTCTCTCTCTCTCTCTCTCTCTCTCTCTCTCTCTCTCTCTCTCTCTCTCTCTCTCTCTCTCTCTCTCTCTCTCACACACACACACACACACACACACAGTAATAGCTAGCAATCCATATTTTTCAATGTCCAGCTTATATTATTAAAGAAAATGTTTGATGTCTTTATGGGCAGATTTTCCTCACATCACATTTTCACATGGAGGAGTTCTCTGACTGCTTTATTTACTTAACAAAGTATGTTGAATGATGAACCAAGGCTCAAAGTAGGAATAACCTGAAGTGATAGCATACATCATTTAAGTGACTATTATGTATTCATTGGAGGCAGAATTAAATTATAATTTGAATTTTGTGGTTTTATTTATTGTTAAACATCTTTTTTGAAAATCTTAGCTCCAGCTGTAGATGGATGAATTCAAAAAACACCAAAAGAAGATAATCTTCTTCTATTGATCATTTATTCTAAAACAAGGAGTTGTACTTTCTTTTGGTGAAATGTGATTAGAAAAAGAGCAAATATTTTACTTAATATTTTGCAAGAAAATGACTGAACTTAATAATCTGAATTTTTATCACTCTCTTATTTATAATACTCAACAGCCTATTCAACCCTTGAAATATTGGCCCAGACCTCAAATGTGTCATTCATAGAACCTAAAATAAGGGGGCGGATTAAAAAGTTTGCTGTTTATACCAGAAATGCAAATGAAGTTTGCATCAAAATAACATTTTACAGTATGCCTTTCTGACCAAGATTTCAATGTAAGTTGTGTATCCATGGACTCTGCACCAGTAGTGCACCTCACCCGCCACATTTCTGAGAAGGGAAAAGTAATTTCAGGGGAAGAAAAATAGTATATGCTTCATATATCTTCAAATTTCACCCTCACAGAGCCTAATCACTATTGAAACATTGTAGAAATAATAACATTTTGTGACTCAATGACCAGGCTACTATTACCAAGAATGGAATTTATTCTCCTATGATGCTCAAATGCACAAGAATAATGCATTCCTAGAAGAATGGATTAAACTCTGAGTGACATATATAAAACTAAGTAACTCTTACAATGGACAAAGCATGAGATCTATAAGGGATAGCTGGTGGTATGCTACTTTGGATATATATGTGAGGAATGATCAAATAACTCCTAACATCTAAATCTCAAGGCTGTAAACCATTTTGACTTCTATTATTCCTATGGAAGAGAAGCAGTGCATGTTTAGTGCTGCAGTCGAGATAAGATCTCTAGTCAAATATATTAGTCCATAGATTTTTTTTTAACTTGATCTTTATGAAAGCCGAAAGGAAGTTCCTCTTTCCTTCCTCACAATATGTTAGGAAATGGAATGGGTGTGAGTTAGGAACTATCAAAATAGGGAGTAGTAATTAATACTCTTTTACAAACAAAGAAACTTATATTTAAATAAACTCTTTCCATTAAGCAACATTAAATATCAAACCTTGAAGCCAGGAGTAACAACTAATTTAAAAGCTTTACCTTTGATCATGGTTGATTTTTTTCATATATTTTTTATTGTAATTAATAGAAGGGTTACATGATATTTGCCAAATAGATGGTGCATTAATTCCCATACATTGATACTCTTTCACATGTCTTGGTCCCCATTTCCCTCCCCACCAACCCCACCCAATCATGGTTGATTTTAACTCATTTTGTTTTCTGCCAAAAGTTGATCAATAAGTTTATATCTGTAATTATTATATTAACCTATGGATAATTGGATGGAAACACAGTTCTACAGAATCAGAAACTATGTTTAAATTTTCTGTGTACTTTCTATAAATATACACAATGTATTTAGTAGGAGCTCCATAAAATTTCATTGGAGACATAACTAAAAGATCATATATAAAGAAGCATATTTATTACAAATTAAAATAATGGCAAAACAGACTCAAAGGAACTTAGGCTCAATGGTTTCCCTCATTTGTCATAATCAGTAGAAACTCTGGGCTCTACTAGCAGAGATCTGCAATAGAGCAAAATCTTGATACATAAGGCCATATAGTATGAAGCTAATTGAAAGGACCTCCAGGATATTGAAACAAAAGCCATATAACGAATGATTGTTGTCCTTAATATACTATGTTGTCTCTCATCTCCTTTGCTGTCCCTTGGTTATCTCATATTGTTATAGTATTTCACTTTGTTATCTGATATATTGAATTTATTTGTATTTGATTATTTGAAATTTGATAGGGAAGGGGGGAAAACCAAGACGGGTGGGGGGTGTGAGGGGGAGGGTAATGGGTACCAAGACATGTGAAAGGGTATCAATGTATGTGAATTAATGCACCTTCTATCTGGCAAATATCATGTAACCCTTTTACTAATTACAATAAAGAAAATAAAAATAAAATAAAATAATGGCAAAAATTAATATTTCATATAATTAATAATATAATCATATTATTAATATTTGAATTTGTAGTACATAATTATGTGAATTTCATATATAAGATAATATTAAATCATTTATTTCTCAGGACTTATGCATAATTAAGGATTTTAGAAATTTCAAAATTCCAGGCTATTTTCATAGTGATAATGAAAAAAAGCTTTATCACAAGTGTTTTCTCTTCATGAAATTAAACCATACTGCTTTTTGTTATTATTTAAATTTCAGTTCCATAGTTTAGTAAGGAAATCTATCAGCTACCAGCACTTTTTCTATATAAAGACTGTCTTTATTCCTTTACAGATTCGCTCCTCCTTAATAGCACTTTCTAGAAGAAGGAAATTTTGAGGGACAGAATGACAGTGAGATCAGAAAAGGACAATGAATAGTCACCCCAAGTGACCCATAAAAGCATCACAGATCCAAGACCAGTTAAAACAATGAAACAATGACTATCATGGTCTGATGTAAAGTCTTATATTTTAGACCTTAAGCATCCTTCAGTCTTTAAATAACATATAAATCAGGAGAACGAAAATGATATAATGAACAGTTAAGATCTTTTCTTTAATGGGGCAGATGTAAGATAGTGTGTGATGTGCCTACACATTCATAAACATGTTGAAATGTGGGCTTGGTCTTTCTCTTTCTGTACTAAGGCCACAGCAATTACAATCTGTTGAGCATTTAATATAATTCCAGAATTCATTTCACCTCTGTCCTGGGCTAAACTTCTTATTTCTTGTGTCCTCATTTTTCTCACTTTTAGTCTGTCATCTCACATCTCTGTAGTACTGACTACACTTGTGGTATATCCAATACCATTTTCCCCAATACCTTGACTAACAGAGGAAATCTGTCTAGAATCCCAAGTTACCTCTCATTTTCCTTGAGAATATTAACACATTAATCCATCGTTTCAGTTCTTAGCACTGCTGTTGATAATTCTGAAACAATTTGGATTCCCAGCCCTCTGTTTCTCTCTCTCTCTCTCTCTCCACACACACACACACACACACACACACACACACACACACGCGCGCGCGCGCGCACACACACACGCGCGCGCGCGCACACACACACTCCCCATAACTGTGACTCATTAGAGATATATCTTTATTCCTGACACCTTAAACTTCACAAATCTATGCTAACTTAATCCAGTATCTTGGATATATGGGTGTTTTAAATTTTCTTATTATTGTTTTTTGTGTGTCATGGGGCTTGAACTGGGCCTGGGCGCTTTCCCTAAGCTCTTCAGCTCCAGCCTACCGTCCTTGAGTCAAGCCTCACTTCCCATTTTCTAGAGGTTAATTGGAGATAGAAGTCTCAGGTTCTTTAGTGCCCAGGCTGTCTTTGAATCTTGATCCTCAGATCTCAGCCTCCTGAGTAGCTTTCAGGTGAATTTTTATAAATGTAGAAAAATTTATATCTTTTGCTTCAAGAAAACCATTTTCATTATTCCTCATTTGAGCTTTGTCCTATCCCATCCTTCTGAAACTCAGTATTTATATATTGCATCTCTTTAATAGATTTTTCTAATTCCCTTTTGTCATTTTGTTCTGTTTTTTGATAGAAACTTTTTAAACTAATCTCTCAATCTTTCTAATTTTTCTTATTCCTTTTCTAAGGTGTTTCAGTGATTTACATAAAAGATAAAAAGTTGAAATGTTGTCTAGAAGCTCTTGTAACAGAACAAGAGAATGGGAATTGCAATATACAACAGTTTCACAAATTTGTCATCATTTAATAAGGGTCACAATAAAAATTCTAGGTATCTACATCTTTAAATCATGCAGATCCTACCCAGGTTTTTTAAAAAAATCTGTGCCTATATTTGTATATTTACTAGTTTAAAAACATGCTTTTTATTCCTCTTTTTAAATGAAAGCAGCCTTGTCTGCACTGTTTTCATCATCTCCATTGGAAATGTTTATCTGCCAAATGAAAATGAAAAGTACAAATTAGAAACATTGAGGTATTTTCTGACATTACTCATGTGCAGGCTAGTTCTCAAGTTGTCATTACTTTTACCACATGAAAATTGGACATGATTTGTTTGGAGACCCAAAGTTACTTCTAGAACTAAGATGTTTGGACAACTGTAGATGAAGTTTCATTATCAGACTGAACTACATATGATGGAATTATATTTGTAAAACTCAGTGTAATTTTGCTCTGTGAACTTGTTATTAATATACACAATCCAAATATGCAGAACACCACCATCCTCCAAAATTACACAACACTTTTTTCAAGCCAAGTTTGTAAAGATGTTTAAGAATTAAGATAAAAGTTGATTAGACAATATCTGCACTTCAGTCTGATTACTTCCATGTTCCTCATGGCTTGTGAAACCCAAGCTAACTACAACTTCCATAAAATACTTCACTTATTAATATTCATCACACTTGAAATTATATATCTATTTTTCCAAAAAGCAATAACTTCATTAAATAGATATCTGTATCTATTCAATGCAATGATATCAGGCCTCAATCAATATTTGTTTAATGAATGAATGGTGAATTGACAAAATAGGAGAAAATTAACAAGATGACCACTGAAATACAGGACAGAATTTGTAATGTTGGAAACATCCCTGTCTGTTATAAAATATTTTGAATTGCAATGGTTTAATTTTTCTTATGATTAATGTTATATTCTCTGAGTTGACAAAGTGAAGAATTGTGACCTTGGTATATTTCAAATTATCTGAATGCTGAATAAGAAACAGAAGGTAAATAAGATAAGAAAAATCAAATTTTCTACTATAAAAAATTTTATAAATACTGTTCAGGCATTTTTCAGTACACTTTACAAGTTATTATCATTATTTATAGGCAAATTAGCATCACATTTAATGGAAGCAGCAGGACTTATGAGATACAGACTTACAGTCTTCTTAGAATAGTAGCTACTGTTACCCAAGTGAATCGCTGAAATGAATATTACTAGCATAACAAAGTTGGTACTTAGGCAAAGACGAGAGTGACATTTTCAAGAACTAGTGTTTTAGTATAAAAAATTCACACTCATTTTATTTTTTATATTCTTATGGAAGCAATTCTTCAATGTCTTCTTTCTACTTAAGTATGTTTCATTTATGAGGCTATATAATGTATGCAATGTTTTAGACACAATCAGAAAATGCCTTGATGTGCAACAGAGCCCAAAGCTTCAGGAAATTGTTGAGAATTCAGAATAGTCTTTCTCATACAACTAATAGTTTATTCAAGACACTTTACTTCAAATTTCAAAATAAAATATAAGAATATAAGCTTTACTCAGTGTGTCAACATTAACATGAATATCTAACTCATGGGCAAAGCATTAAGTATACTGACAAATTAGAAAATAGAAGCAGCAACTCATGGTGAATAATTAAAATATTTCTCCCCTTTCATGAATTAGAATAAAATAATATGCCCAGCTGTGCCCTGGGGATCACAGCTGTAATCTTAGCTACTCAGGAAGCTGAGATCTGAGGATGGAATTTCGAAGACAACCCAAGCAAAAGAGCCCATGAAACTCTTATCTCCAATTAAGTACAAATTTAAAAACAACGACAACAACAACAAATGGAAGTGGAGCTGTGGCTCACGACCTAGAGTGCTAGTATGAGATGGAGAAAAAGGCTCAGGGACAGCACCCCAGGTCCTAAGTTCAAGCCCCAGGAGAGTCACAAAACAAAACAAAACAAAAAAACAAAACTTTACACCTAGAAGAAGACCTCTATTTGGTCAATCAATAAAATTATTTGGCGGCCAGGAGTTTGGCCTCTTGGTAGAGTGCTTGCCTAGCATGCACGAAGACCTGGGTTCGATTCTTGGTACCACATGTATGTAGAAATGGTGCTGTGGCTCAAGAAATGGTGCTGTGGCTCAAGTGGTAGAGCTCGAGCCTTGAGAAAGCCCACGGGCTGTGCTTAAGCCATGAGTTCAAGGCCCAGAACTGGCAAAAAACAAAACAAAACTTATTTGTCTATTTGCATCCATTCTTGTGTTCTTGCCATAGGTATTCTCCTCTAGATGAAAGAAACATCGCCCGGCGCGGTGGCTCACACCTGCCATCCTAGCTACTCAGGAGGCAGATAACTTGAGGATCAAGGTTCAAAGCCAGCCCAGGCACTGAAGACCTGAGACTCTTATCTACAGTTAACCTCTAGAAAACAGGACCTGGTACTTGGCTCAAGGGTAGAGCGCTAGCCTTAAGCTGAAGAGCTCAGGAACAGTGCCCAGCCGAGTTCAATCCCCATGACCCACCAAAAAGAAAAGAAGAGAAAAGAAACATCCATTCCCTACCTAAGTGCGGTTGCTGTGTTGGTGCTCAGAATCTCAAAACAACTTCCTATTTATGTTTTAAATTTTTATTTTATTGTATTATAAAGGTGATGTACAGAGGGGTTACCATTATGTAAGTAGAGTAATGAGTACATTTCTTGCTGAATAGCGTTACACCCTCAGGCCTCATTATCTTCCACTTTCCCTCCCTCCATGCCATATACATAGAAAAAGCCAAAAGTGATGCTGTTGCTCAAGTGCTAGAGCCTTGAGAAATCCCAGTGCTCACGCCCAGGACTCACCAAAAAATAAAAAATAAAATAAAAAAAAGATTAAAAAAGAGACTTCTCTGGAAAGAAAATAAAAATAGTCAATAGACATGAAAAAAATGATCAAAATTTATGGCCATACAAGAAATGCAAATCAAAAATACATTGAGATTCCACCTCACCCCAGTTTTAATGGCCTTTATCAAGAAAACTAAAAATAACATGTTATTGCAGATATAGCTAAAAAAGGAACACTACTGGAAACGTAAACTGGTTCAACACTCTGGAAAGCATGGTGAAGTTTCCTCAAAAGACTAAACATAGAAGGAGGGAAATGGGGACCAAAACATGAGAAAGGGTATCAATGTTTGTGAAGTAATGCACCTTCTATCTGGTGAATATAATGTAACCCTTTTATTAATTACAACAAAAATTATATGAAAAAAACTCCTCTATGATCCAGCTTATCATTTAGAAATGACAGTGACACCATGTCCTTTTATTATGCCTCCTTATTTTAATATATATTTGGTTATTAGTGTGCTCTAGGACTTTTATCTTATCCTCATGTTTTAGGGATACTGTCCTATATCATTTTATATGCGTACAAGATTCCCTAAAATTACTGTCCATATTTCCCCCATATTTTTCTAATGACCACACACTGAGATCTTTTGTTAGATGAAATTTTCTTTGAATTTGCAAAGTAAGAAGCTCTTGATTATTTTCTATCATATGTTGTAACAATTTCTTTTATTTTACTAATAGAAATATATTGTATTTTTGTATAATTGTTACTTTGATTTTCATTCTCCTCCTTTTTAGGAAATATCCATTTGGCCTTTTGGTCATAATGTATTTTGAGCTCTGAAAACTGCTGAGAACATATTTGTAGCTATTTATACAATAAATGAAAGAACTAACATCAACAGATTCCTTAAAGTAAAAGAAGTCTCTGAGACTTAGAATCAACCCTACAAAATGATGTGAACAAAGGAAAATATGTTATTATTGTCTTTCATTTCCCTGATCTTTTTTCCAGGTACCTAGTTACTACTTACCTTTTCACAATAATAGATAGTATTATCTTTTGTAGACATTTGCATTCTCCAAAGTAAGAAGTCAGGAAATGATTTTAAGTAGTCTATCCTTTTACTGGTATTAAGTCAACAATTCATATAGAATTTATTTCTATGAAAGCCAACATTAAGAATGATATTTTATACATTTTATCAGATGTATCTTAAAAATTTTACACGAACAACTGTCTTCTAGTTTGTGTGAAACAAAATCGGGCTTTGTATAATTCTCCAGACTTGAGTAATTCAAAGAGGTCTATTGAACTCTTCCCACAAAAATCTTTTACCACACTTTTCACTCTAAAGCATGTTGGCATGGAGTAAAATATATACAACTTTCAAAAATTGCTTTCACCCTTCTTATCCTTTCAAACTTTCTTCCTCTTTTATTTCTTCTCTCTTAAGAAGACTATTATCCACAAAGATTAAGTAATTACTTCATGATATTGATGTAGGGGGTAGGGAACAGAGGATTCCTGGTTCATAATACAAACAAAGACTTTGATATGACCTGCACAGGATGGTTACAGAAAGAAAGAAAATATAAGAAATTGTAGGCAACTACCCTGACATTGTGAATGTAAGTAAAAGTTCGAGATAGTCAAATTTTTTAACAGCCCAGAGTTAATGAAGCATGCCCTATGTTTTCTGTGCTTGTTTTTGTAGTATTGAATGTCTTGATGCATAGCCTGACTAACCTCTTCCAAATGATTCTTGATCATTTTTAATGGAAAATCTAGGACAATACATGAGATTATCAAAAGAGAAAATATGATACTGACTCCCTTGACTTCTCCAAATTCCATCAGCAGTTCAAAGTCCATTCGTAAGGAAATCAAATCTGTGAAAGCTGTCTTTTGAACTTGGAGGTAAAAATCTGAGTTTGCATGAAGAATGGGATTGAATCATTCAATCCATTCCACTGTGGTTGTAAGGTTTGAAATGAACTATAGTTCATTAATTCAGTCAACCCAAGACCTGATGATCAAATGACTGAAGAGAGTCATGTTACCACACACACTGCATGTAGGTTCATAAATGACGCCTGTTTTCAATGAAAATCAAAAGATATACTAGAACATTATCATTATAACTCAGACTTCATGAGTCTTATAATGTCTGACTCTAAAATTATTTTACCCTCCCTCCTGAAAATAAATCAGTGTCAGAAAATATTTGGACATTCCTCATTCTGAAAGAAAAGTAAACAAAGCAAATGTACGTAGTTCAGAAAACTGGATTTAAAAAATATTGTTGAGGCCAGGCACAGTGGCTCACGCCTGTAATCCTAGTTACTCAGGAGGCTGAGATCTGAGGATCAAGGTTCAAAGCCAGCCCGGGCACAAAAGGACCTGAGACTCCTATCTCCAATTAGCCTCTAGAAAATGGGAGGTGGGGCCTGGCTCAAGGGTAGGGTAGTAGGCTTGAGCTGAAGAGCTCAAGGACAGTGCCCAGGCCCAGTTTAAGCCCCATGACCCACAAAAAAATATTTTTGATCACAAACTATGTAAATGCAAAAATAGTGAGACCATGGTCAATTGTCCTAATAATGTCACCGTTAATTGTTGAGTAATTTTAAAAGTGTATTTATGGCCAACAATTATGAAGTGTGTTTAGTATTATAAACAAATAGGTACTTCATCTTATCTAAGTGTTCTCAATCTTCTCAAAATGATAATATTTAAAGATAAATTGTACACATGCAGCCACCTACTCCATAACATTTGAACTCTGAGAGAATGTATAACTGAACGACTAGAACTCAGTCCAGAAAATTAACAATGGCCCTGAACAGATAGAAGGCAATGTAAGAATGATCATGAAGTTCTTTATTGACTTCTGCTTTATGTATTTTTGGCAGTAGTTATCAATATAGTCGCAGGTGTCCAGTCTCCTGTCAAACTGTTACCAAATCACTGATGAATTAGGAATTTGTACTTTTCATTTTCTATAGTAGCATAATTCAAGAGACGAACCATTTCACTTTTGCTAACTCTAAAGTAGTTTTATATAAGCCATTCAAATAATTGTTCTGAAAAATATTCTCTTACGATGAACTTGTTACTTTCAGTTTAAGGGTATGGTAAATGACTACCTAAAAGTTATTGCTCATTACAAAATTTTCAAAAGAAAAGTCAAGCTGAATCAAGCTGAATCCTTCTTTACTACCAATAATTCTTCCTGTAAAGACCCAAATATAATAATGCCAATTTCAGAGGAAGGACAGATGAACAGAGCAATTTGTTTAAAATAGTGTTCCTGCTGTGAAAATATAAGAATACAAGAACAAATCTCTACTGGAATAAAAAGACAAATAGCAAAAATAATGAGGTTTAAAGGGAGAGACAGAAAGCAACTCAATTCAAAGGTGGACTAGACAATTGTGTATCTACAGCGTTGATGGGAAGTAATCTAGAATAAAAGACTTAGGAGAAATCGTAATTACTGTAATTCTTGCTGTCAGTAATAATAAGAAAACCTTTTTATAATGAAAATCATTACTGATACATATGGCATTTTGTGTTACTCTGCCTTTTCCATTATTATAAGTGTTTGTTAAATAATGTGGCCCTCAAATAATTAGAACAAACACACAGCAATAGACTAGGTGAAATGTACAAGTCACAGCCACTTCCATTTTGAGTGACAAGGATTCTGACATTTTTCAGTTCAAACTGCTCTTGTTCTATGTTATTCTGCGAAACAGAATCCTGCTTTTCTCAAAGAGCATATCTGCATAATTTAACACTTTCCAAGAGGAATGAGGCCATATGCAAACCATCATCACCATCATGACATCACTTTTCTTCAATAAATGTATAAGCATTGAAAGAGCAACTAAGAGGACCATTAGGTTTTTCTAAGAGTCCCAGCTCCACTATTTAATGTACACTTAGGTGCTGAAAATGGTTTGTGGAATTTAAATAATTAATGAAATAATATTATTGCGTGTTGAAAACATCTATTCCAGAAGTGTATCAGTAACTCAAGTGGTAGAACACTAGTCTCAAGCAGAAAAGTTGAGGGACAGCATCCAGGCTGTGTGGTTATATCCCAGGATCAACACACACACACACACACACACACACACACACACACACACACACACAGAGAGATGGTTTGGACCAAAGCTAGCTTTTGTCTCTATGTCTAACTAAAATATGAAAAAAAGGATAGTTTGAAGTCCACAGGAAACTACATAAGACTAACAAGAGATCTTGACAACTTACTATTTTGATGAATCTATTACTTCCAACTGTAAAAATATAAAAATATATTTTGAATAATCTCAAAAAATTTAGATATTATGGGTCACCTAGAATAAGATGCATACTCATTACAAAGATTTTGAAGTGAAAAAAATAAATTGGCATCCTATAGAATAAAGAAGTAGGCAATAAATAATGACAACATAAATTAGAATAAAATGTATTAAGGGCTATAAGTCAATATTTCATAATATAACATGTAAAAATAACTTGGAATGGCTTGTCTGCATAAAATTAGCTAAATAATAGAGAATCAAATACATTATAAATATGTCAATACTTATATATACGTAACTATATAAACATCTAATTAATTTGTACAAATTTGTTTCAATAATTAATGAAACACATAGCATATTAGTGTAATATTGTATCAATAGATCATATATTGTCTTAGAGACACAATAATATTTTGTAGCAATTAGGCTTAAGAAAAGAATGATAATTTGTGTAGTGGTTTAGAAAGATATGTAATACTCCATTCTCTAACAAATAAAACATAATAGTACTACTAACAGAATAATTTTAAAACTCAAGTAAATGAGATTAGAAAAACTATAGTGTCATCAAATGTATAATAATCAATCTCCTCATTAAAACTTTTTGCTTTTATTTGCCTTTTCTTTATAAAACTTACTCCTATTTACTTGAGTTATTCTTCTCATTATAAATTGTCTTCTGTAGGAACAACTGGGATTCTTTCTTCCTAGTCCCAAAGGAAAGCTTTAATTGTGTGTTGCCATGACAAATTGAATTATTAAGATATTCATTACTATATAATTCTACAGTTGTCTAATTTTAACAATGCCATAAAGAATCCACTTTCTTTAGAAGTAGTTAGTCTAAAAAATGCAATGTAACCACTTCACAGTTAGCATAGAACAATGGAATGACTAGTTAACTAGGTTCCAAGGGCCAGATAAAAGAAGCCTGGATCTCCCACCATGAAAGCTCTGATAATTTTACTTACCTGAGACCATCACAATTGCTTGACTCAGTAACTGATTATAAAATGTTACCTATATAAATAAGCATTGTAACATTTAGAAGATATCTCAATTGTATTTTACAGCATAAAAGGGATTCAGGGGTTAATGGTAACTGACAATTTATAACAGCTAAAAACAGTTAATGTGAAGTCTGAATAGTGCATTCATATGGAAAATTGCTGGGCTCCTAATAAGATTGTCCTATGTTTATATTTTAAGTAAAGTATCCTCTGAGCACATTTGATGTGCAATGAATGACATAGAGCAAAACCACTTCCGGTTTTCTAGTGGTTAATTGGAGATAAGAGTTTCACGTTCTTTAGGGCCCCGCCGGCTTTGCACCATGATCCTCAGATCTCAACCTCCTGAATATCCTGGATAGGTTAAACTTTCTTTTTGACACTGAAATCTTAAGTTCACAAAATTGTCATAGGCTACATATTATTCTTTATTTTATAATTAATTTGAAGAATCTGACTTTGTAAAAAGAGGTACTTAGTTCATAAACCACGCAAAAGAGAGAGGGAGGAGGGAGAAGGAGATGAAGAGATCTAGCAGTCCAGATTTGTTCTCTAGACTGTGTCTTGGTAACCTGTCTATCTTGCATGTTTTGTAAAGTGGTTCATCTATACCATTTTTGCACTATGCAAAGCAATTCCATGAACACTGAATAGGGGTTCTCATGTATTCTTCAAAGGAAATATTGGGATTATGGCATTACTGGTGATGTTTCCATGAACGAAAGGCATATTGAAAATGTTCATTCTTTCATCTTTGTTATCAGAATGACTTTAAGCATCCTACTTTAGTATTTACTATGTAACCTCTTGTGTTCCATTAGGTTGTATTGTGAAAACTATTTGCTCACTTGTCTGTTTTTATTTTTATTAATACATCCATTTCTATGGATAATAAGGGTCTAGAAAATTCATGGGTTAAGGGGAAGGGGAAAGTGGGACAAAAACATGAGAGGGGTTATCAAGGTTTGAGAAGTAATGTATCCACCACCTGACTAATGTAACTGCAACTCCTCTGTACATTATTCTGACAATAAAATTCAATAAAAAAGAAGTAAATAGTTGTTATCTAACCATTTCCATAGGTCATAACCAAGGAGGATCAGCTTAGTCTTGGTTAAGGTGATTAAGTCTGCAATGAAGGGCAGTCAGGGCTATGTTTCTTTCTAAAAACTGTAAGGGAAAAACTGTTTTAAGGCTCATAGCAGAATTTAGTTCCATTCAATTATAAAAGTGAGATTCCTATTTTTCTGGTGGCTCTTGGCCAAGAATTGTTCTCAATTTCTAAATGTCACTTGAGTCCTGTTTCATGCCCCCTGTACCTTCAAAGCCAAGAACCACTGATAAGTCCTTCTCATGCCTTATCGCATCTGGCTTTTCTTATGCCCTCCATCTTTCTCAGACTTCAATCAGCAAATATTTTTGCTCTTAGGAATTGATATAAGACAATCTCTCAATATCAAGATCAGTAACCTTAATCACAACTGCAAAGTTTCTTTTCTAGTGTAATGTAACATGCTTAGAGTTTTCTTGGTACAGGGATAAATATTTTGGAGGAAATTAGATAGTATGCACTGTAGCATCCTTCCTGGCACACTATCAGCTAGATGAGTAAAGGCTCCAGTTCTTTGTCTCTGCTTTATATTCAGTGTCTGGTGTATTAGCCAGATATATAGTAATTACATAGTAAATGATTTTTGAATTAGAAATGTTAAAGAAATGTTTTCCTATCGACAAGGATAGAAACTGCAAGGACAATTAGAAATAACTTTTCAGAAATGCAAGAATGGCATTTATCTAGTGATGATTGCAACAGAGACAGTTTATTTGGGCCTTGAGAAAGGTCCTTTAAAAGCCAAGGAAGTTCCACATCTCTTAGAAGACAAAAACAGCAAGCAAAAGGGCTGAGATTTAACGCAAAAAACCTTCTCCTGTCTACATGATTTTCTCTGTCTCCCTTTATACTTCTAAAAAGATATAACCTTATTTTAAACAAAATCTTATACATGGGTAAATAACACAATACTACATAGCATAGCATTGTTTTCTTCTGTTTACAAACATTTGTCTGTATACTTAATTTTATGCATTCTTCTGTCAATTTATGTTGGAAACTAAAATAACTATTTTTTCAATTATAAATATTGGACTTACACATATATAATACTGGATGTACCACTATTATAAAGATTTTTCTCAAGATTATATCTAATAAAATGAATTTCATATTTTCAGCATTATTGTACAATGATGAATGTTTTCCTGTAGAATTTTTGCAGAAAAATATTAGAGAAGTACTTAGAATTGAAATATTTCTATGAATACTGCTGTGTTACATTTTAAATTTTACTAAAAGATTAAGCATAAAATAGCATCATATGAAGTTTTAGTTTGTTTTTTTCTTACTAATGAACTTAAGCATTTTTTCACTTATGTACTCAATATCTTTAAAAGCCAATTTTATTCATTGTTACTGTGTAAATGTTCAAAAGATTTTTTTCTATCTTGTGAGTTGTTTTTTTCCCTATCCTATAAACTGGGTTTCATTTTATTAGTGTATGCTTTATTAGCCTCTTATTTGTCTGAAATATCTTTGCTTCATGCTTTTGGAAAAATAGTTACATATAGCTCATAAATAATTCTTTGATGACAAATATAATCTTCCTATATGCATTTCTCACTGTCTCTGAATATTTACATATGTTTCAATCTATTTCATTTCCTTATAGATGACATTTATCTGGCTAGTAACATCGTAAGGAGCTATCTTTGATATTTAGTGTCTTTGTTCTGTTGTGACAACATATAAATTTCTTTATTTTTTTCATTTTGTATGTCTAAGCATATTCTTCATAAATCATCAAAAAATCCCTTAAATCATTTAATCCCCCAACTTTTTCTAATCTTCTTTTAAAATTCTAACTATATACATATTAAGTAAAATTGATTTATTTGCTAAGCCACTTAAGATGATTTTCAAGAGTTTTATATCCTAACATCTCTGCATTGCATTTATATAATTTATGTATTAATCTATGATCATTAATTTATAATTCATAGTTTATTGTATATGTTTTCCACCAACTCTTATATTCAACAAATGCACTGAAGTACTAAATGATTTGCATAGTTTTTAATTCTAGAAATGTATAGATGGAAAACTATACTCTGTATTCCATAAATTTTCAGCTTGCTCAATAATGATAGTAGTTGTTAAATTGGGGAAAAAAACTTCTGAGAAATATATCAGATAAACCAATTTGTTATGCATCAGATTCTCCTGAGCCTTAGACAGAAAAGGACATATGTAAAGATGTACAAGATAATTGTCTTAGTGTCATAAGATCTACAACACACCATAAGGGAGCACAGCACAAAGAACTTATGTTTTTGAATTCTTTTTTTAATTACATTATGGCTTAGCCCACTCTAGCTAGTGCAAATTTCTCACTCTGTTTGATTATTTTTAAAAATCATTCTTCTTTGGTCACGTTTTAATCATTTTCCTACGCATTTTATTCTTTCTTATATTAGAAACCATTTTAATATCTGATGTACTTGAGGCTCAAAATTGATACTTGTTTTTTACTTCTGCAATCATTGATATTTCCTTTAGTCGTGCATTGGTATTTGGTTATCTAATCTAGTTACAAATATGATGAGCTAGGTGAAGAATGATTACAGAAAGGATTTCTATAAGTGTCTACTATGGAAGGACATCAAAACAGCATGCAACTGTTATAATTTCTCAGCTTTCAGCTTCCATGAGCGCTTGCCCTCCTCCTGAGAATTAAGACAGGTAAATTCATGGTATAAAATCTGAATAGCCACCTATTCCAAGCAAGTGTTATTCCAGGTTTCCTTTTTACTGAGGGTAAGTCTGGCGTTTAGGGAAACAAGATTTTATAGAAATTTCTCCCATTTCTGTAGACCTAAAATCTAATATATTGTTCAGTAATTAGCTGTTCCCTAAAATACTGTCATCACTAGAAAACCTGTAGTGTTGTTATCTTGTAATTTTTATTTCAGCTTTATAATTCTATATTATTGAGAAAAGAGGAAATACTTGAAGATTTCTATTTTTGTCTTGAGAATTTGGTTATTCATTTAAAAGTAAATTGATTTTAGCTAACTTCATGCCTACATATATGAGGAGGAAGAGTCTGAAAGAAGTATGCATTTTTTTCATGCAGCTATATACCACTTAGGGTACAAACATAAAAATATTTATATAATAAATGTTATAGAACACTTATAGAACATTCTAACTAAAGGTAAAATAGCAACACAAAAATATATACACTTTTTGATTTCTTACTAAAATAATATAAAAAGTACAAAGATAAAAATCAAACCAATAGCCCATGTTCTAACTACCATATATTATAAATGATTACAGTCTCCATGTGTCTCAATATCTTTCAAAGCAATACAATATTACAAAATAAATAGCTTCTAATTAAAGAAAATTGAAAAGTGAGACTTTATTAGTGTATTTTTTCAATTAGCATATGTTGACTCAAAAATACTGTATACTTCGCTTAGCAAAAAGATTCTATTACCAATGCTATAACTATACCTCTTAAAATAATATTTTATTATGATCATGACACTGATAACTCAGTTTAGTTCCATAAACATTCATTCAGCATCAAGAGAAAAATCTAAAAGAGAGAGTGAGAGAAAGATAGAGAGAGAGAAAGAGAGAGAGGAGGAAGGGAGAGAGAGAGAGAGAGAGAGAGAGAGAGAGAGAGAGAGAGAGAGAGAGAGAGAGAGAGAGAGAGAGAGAGAGGTGGGGGGGAGGGAGAGATCTAACCAGGGTATTAAAGAACAAAAAAGTGTTATAATTATGAGGAGCTTTCTTTATTACATGTTGACACTGTATATCTAAAAAGAATTAAATCATCTATAAATGTTATTCTTTTCCTTTCACCTCTATTTAGATTATGTAGTAATCCTTAATAAGAAGATCAATACAGTGTGAATTCATTTATATGCACTCAATATTAGTGAGATAAAATATAATTATGAAGGTACTATTACATAAGGAAATACAAGCTAGAACTATCATAGATACTTGAAAATGAGCTATGTCTCTCTCATTTCCTATACTTTACTGTAAAATTAGAAGTAATACTATGATTTCTTCCATTATAAATTGAAATATTCATAAATTTGTTAAAGAATCTCTATAAGCTAAATGAAAGGAATTATTAATCCCCTTGGAAAGTAAGTGGGAAATGCACTATATTGATAGACTTCATATAAAAGTTCTTGGACTTTCTCCAACTACATTAGCAATTGGTCATCTTAATTACATGGTCCATTAGCTGAAATCTGCATCACGAAACTACCATGCACAATGCTTGCCAACTCGTCTATCTGACAGGAGGTCAAAGATTCCTTGCTCCTTGTAAAACGAAACTAGGTGTATGAAGCTGAAGAATTTTTAGCTCATTAAATATACAGCCTCAAGTTAGTCACAATATCACACAGAGGAAATAACTGCAATTCTGGAGACAATGCTTAAAATGCTTTCAGATGTTCTGTGATGCAGAATATTCCAGCAAAAATCTGAACACCTTATAAAAAATTAAAAACAGTGGGTCTATCATTGAACTACTTCTATGATTTATATAGTAGTTCTCTTCAATGTTGACTCAATTGTCGCATTCTAACTGATAATAATCATGAATATATTTCCAAATAAAAAGGAGGTCCCGAGCCAACCTCATCATCACTAGCAAGTGTATCAGCCAGAAGCCTCCATGAATTAGAAATAGAAGCCACTCTGAAATGTTTTCTTTAGCACAGTCTTTACACAAATGTGCTAGGCTAACCAGCTAACATTGAATGATCTATTCCACATCTATTCCTGTAACTGAGTAAAGAACAAACATTTGTCAACATCTGCTATATGATCCATGAAGAAACGCTATGATAAATAAAAGAAAATCTATCATCCTCATTTTTTTTCAAAAAGATGAAAACTTACCAAATGTTGTTTATCACAGAGCACTCATTTCTCATTTGGTATATAAAATTTATTCAGACTTATTGCTAAAATTCAAAAACTATGTACACACACACATTTTGAGTTTTGTCTATTTACCTTGACAAAAATGTTAGTTAACTTAGAATGAAGTGTATCATCAATTTCAATTTAGTATCATCCAGCATCATCAACTATCCATATAAATCAGCCCAGACTTTTTCTGTATTACAGCTTCTAGATCTCTCAAGAAAAGTAAAAAAAAAAAAAAAACAAAACATTTTCAGGTCCTCTGAATCTTCAGAAATCACTGAGAAAATTCAAACTACACGTGAAAATTCTTAGATTAGCTGACCTCCAATTCTTGGGTTAGAAGAGCTGTTAAATGGTTTCTCCATGCCTCCTCTCAACCACTGAATCACAGCAGAGCTCATTCTGAATTTTTTCTTCTACACCTTATGCCTTTCATGAAGAATAAAACCGGAAGCAGATGGACAGACCTATATCCTTCAACTTCCTGCATTACACCTTTGACTTCTGTGGACAGGCATGCCTTTTTGGTCTTGCCTTGAGAAAAATAACCAAAAGGAAAAAAAAAAGTTAAAATGTTTTATGTTACCCATAAAGGTTTTTGTACTGAAGATTAAAGCTTCCTTGGTGTGTCTCACATTGTTCTGTGTTGTTCTAGTCTATATCCTTAATTAAATATCATGAAGACTATGTTTTCTATCAGTTATTTTAAAGGTATGTCCTACTGGATAACTTTTGTTTTATTGAATTGCTTTGAATGCATCCATTTCTGTCTATGCATGTTATCTTTCTTATTCTCTTTCTCATTAGGTGCAGTTGCATTTGGAGCCTCCCAGCCTCTTAGCTCATCCTCCCTTTTAGTGGGTCAAGTACTGGGATCAAATCTGTTATGGTGGAAGCTTTAGAGATGATGCAGCTTAAGTCAAATTGTTTTATACAACTCTGGCTGGCTAGAAACGGGAATAAAGCCGTTTCCTGGAATGAGTTGTGTAGATAGGATGAGCTCTATGGAGTTCAATCTATTTCCTAATCCTATTAGTCTCAGGGAAAAGAGATAAAAGACCATTAAAGTGGTACAGATGTGTCCTGGCCCAAAGATTGCATCCCATTCCCTGACAATGGTTTCTTCTTGTGATCAGTAAAAAAAGCAGATAGTGCTGAGGAATCTCAGCAAAAATGACCTTTATTGGCAGCATGGAAGATGAAGAGGAATTTATATATTATATATATACATATATATACATATATATTACATACAACCTTTTAAGTTACAGTGTATTATTGAAATTTGTAAGAAGGAATTGGAGCAACGCTCTACACTTTAAAAGCTAAAAGATCATGTACCTTTGAGAAATTTTCAATGCATATTTATAATAATCATGACATGCCTAATTGTGAACAGCATTCCATTTCTTGGTAAACAGAAACCCTAAAATGATAAAAAATCATGTTGATGATTTCATTAAAAATAATTTCCTCTCTTTTAAAACTAGTAATAAATTTATGTATGGTGGTATATGTCTATAATCTCAGCTACTTTGAAGCAAAATTGGGAAGATCACAGTTTATGTCAGACCAGGACGAAAGTTAACAAGATTTCATCTCAACAACCAGATGGCCATGGTAGTAGTGTATGCCTCTGGGCTCAGTTGTACAGAAGAAAAGTTAGGCAGTCTATTGTAAACAGCGAGGATGCACTGGCCTATTGCCACAGTTAAACAACATTTACTTTCTGTCCCTTTTAATTTTATCCACAATAGAATATTTTATCAAGCATTTAAGATATCCTGCTACGTAAACTATGCCCAGACCTTATTTTATCTTAGTGATGTTTTTTGCTAGCGTATCATGTTTTCGACTAGGCATGGCCTCTGATCACAGTTCTCCTATCTATGGCTTCCTACATAGCTAGACACTGGGATTTCAGGCAAATGCCATCCTGCTCGGTTTATTTGTCAAAATGAATTTCTCTAACCTTTGCTGAGGTTAGCATGAACTATGTTCTTCCTGATAGGTGAATTACCATCCATGGTCAACATGATTGAAAGGTAAGAAGCAAGCAATTAGTTCCTTTAGTTACTTGACTTTTCTACTGGCAGACTTTTTTTTTTCATATTTGCTTCTCTACTCATAGCGCTAAAGCAGCTACATCTCATGAGAAATTTCTGTTCTTGCTTATATGACTAGAACTCAGACCTCCTCCTCATGATTTCCTAATTTCTTGTCACCACACACACACACACACACACACACACACACACACACACACACACACGCAGCTGAATAATTTGTTCCATGAAGAAAAAATAGAAATTAATAGATGACCTTTCTACAACTCCATAAAACTTTACTAGGAATTTCTTGTTTTCCTTCCAAGTTGGATCCACAGCATCCAGCTCTTCTCGATAAGCTGCCTTTGTCATTTCTCATTACTTTTCCCCAGAGTTCTTTCTCCCACCTTGGCCCTTAATCTTTCATTTCTTTTTTTCAGAAATGGATTAATTTAGCTCCTTATATATTGCATCCCACAGTCATCATTCATATCTCCTCAAGTTGACAAAAGAACATCAAATAAAAGATCTTCACATTTGTTATCTAGATAAATCTTCACAATGTGACATTGAAATCGTTACATGACATACATTTTTCTGTTATGTATTTAACACATTTCAAATGCAAGTCTCCTGATGAAGTGTTAAGAAGGAAATACTTGGAGCTCTTTGTCCAAGCAAGAAGTAATAAGCACTCACTAAGAAGCCCTGCCCACTCCATCAATGCATTTACAGACAAATTATATAATCAGTCTAATACGATATAGAGAAACATATTTTCAGGAAATTGGGAGTTAAAATATGGAGACTGGAAGAGGTTGGGTAGACAGACACTAGTTAAGCTGAATTCTAGGCCAAGTGCTTCATTAATGGTATTGCCCCCAATTAGACTGGAAAATACATGAAATTGTAAAGAATATGACTAATGGGAGGAGATAATGCTAACTTCTGGTTTATCAAGCTCATAATAATTAATAAGATGTGTTCTTATCATTTCCACGCCATCTCTTTTGGGTTTTTCCTCCATATCCATGCTTTGTTTTCTCATACTGTGTCCATTCAGGCTACTCAGGACTCCCCTGGTAATCCTCTGGTTCCTGGCTTTTATTGTGTTAACTTGTTTTCTATTGTTAGGAATAATCTGCTTGATATAAATCAATGTGTAAGGAGGAAAATTATTGTGGCTCATGGATTC
The DNA here is from genome assembly GCF_031878675.1 of Megascapheus bottae. Classification (NCBI taxonomy): domain Eukaryota; kingdom Metazoa; phylum Chordata; class Mammalia; order Rodentia; family Geomyidae; genus Megascapheus; species Megascapheus bottae. The sequence continues at coordinate 25,241,043 of NC_143517.1, forward strand.
AGAAGCTTCCGATCATGGTTCCTTGACTGTGGTGAAGTAGCACATCCTGGCCGTTTGGGAAGACATCAAATATTCAAATCACAATACAATTACTATGACTTTCCCAATTAGGACCATGAAAAATTAGCCAAATCATTATCTTCCCCTAGCAACTGAATTGAGACTTCATGTCATTAAAAAATCTCTTGATAAATACAAAAGATGCAGTTCATACTTGGAAAAGTAATTTTTTTGAATAGTGGTCCCCAAAAAAGTCAATTTATGTCTCTCAGTGGATCATTTATAGCCAGCCGTCTTTCTTGATAGTCTTTCTTTTGTCACCTAATTTTCTAGGTAGGATCTTGACTATAATATTGGACAGAGATAATATGAGTGAGCTGGCTAGTCGTGTTTCTGTTAGAGGAAACACTTTCAACTATTAATTATTAGCTCTGAAAGTAGCAGTAAACTTATATATGGCTCTATTATTAAGCATCATATCATAACGTGATGTTAGGTTTTTTTCAAATGCTTTATGAGCAGCTATAGAAATGACTGCATAATTTATCATCCTTCATTCTGTCCATGTGATACTGCATATTTGCTGCTTTGTATATGTAGAACCTTTTTACCTACCAAAGGTTAGTATCATTTGACAGTCCTTTTAATATAAATATGAATTATATATATGAATTTTAATATAAATATGAATATCAATTTTCATTGAGCAGTTTTTATCTATATTCATGAGGGATATCATTTAGTAATATTGTGTTGTGTCCCTATCTGATTTTTGGTATCAGATGATTTTTTGGAAAATTTTAATAAGGATTTGGAGTAAATCTCTAGAAATATTTTACTGAATTGAACAGTAAAACCCATCAGGTTCTAAACTTTTTTCAGTTGGGGAATTTTGCTTCTTGACTCATTGTCATGATTTACATATGTAAATTTTCAACATCTTTATATTTGTGTTATGGTATGTTTCATGTCATGGCAATTTATTAGTTTCTCCAGGTTATCTAATTTATTGGTGAATATTAGCTTGTTGCAATATTACAGTCATCAACTATTTTGTCTTTTTAGGGGATATGACTTATAATATCCCCCTTTTATTACTGACTTTGAGGTGCCTTCCTCAGACCTCAGACTTCTTAATAGGTAGGATTGCAGATGTGAGCTGCTGGCACCCAGCAAAAATTAACCTATTTCTTATTATATAATTACATTTTTGTCTCTTATGAGCATTTTGGATATTTTCCTCTCATACTACTATAGAACTTTTCTAATACTTTTGTCTAAAATATCTTTTGTTCTTCCTCTGCTTTCATACTATGTGTCCTTAAAATAAATACTGAAATTATTCTGATAGAAAACATATAATTTGATCATTATTCATTTCATCCAGCCCTTCTCTTTTGATTCTCTTTTATTTAATCCATTAATATTTTAAAGTAATTCTTGATAGATAAGGATTTGCTATTACTATTCAGTTCATTACTTTCTGTCTTGTAGTTCTTTTGTTTACTTATCTTTGATTTATCTACTGCTGGCTTTTTTTGAGGGACAAGCCCTAGGCTTTATGTAACCTCTTAGCGTTATTAACATCTGTTTTAGCTGATATCAACTTAATTACAATGACATACTAAAAACACGAATCTTTAACTTTTCCTCCTACAGTATCTTACTATAGTCACATTTCATATCTTTTTATGTGAAGTAATTTACTGTCCTTCAGGCACATGATCACCGATGTCATAGCAAGGTGTATGGTTGTTTTACTTTTAAGTTATTTGAGTAATTCTGATGTCCATGCTATATTCTCATTAACAGTGTGTAAGGAAATGGGTCCTTTCCTTTCATATCCTTGCCATAATTAACCCTTTGTTTTTTGTGTGTTTTTGATGATTGTCAAGGAAAAGCTTATTTTAAAATTATCATATTATTTAACACTTGACTATTCTAAACCATATCGTAATAGTTTGACTCTTGGTCAAATTAAATTTTCTTTTAGTGAAATCATTATCAAAAGCAGAATTCCTCTAAAAACTGAAAAGTAGAATGACCATGGAGTACACACTTGAGCATATATCTGAAGGAGTATAGTTTAACATAAATAGACATATCTCCACATGCATAGTTACTGAAGCATTACTCACAAGATCCAGGGAATGGAAGAAACTGGAAAATAGCTGACAACGGATAAAGAAAATGTGTTATACCTAAACAAAGGAGTGCCATAAAGAAGAAAATTGCATAGTATACAAGAAAGTAAGTAGAAATGAAGACCATGAGATTAAACAAGCAAGTCCAAACTCAGAAGGACATATATCACGTTTTAACCCACACGGAGAGGTATTCAGAAAGAAAGGAGAAGAAAAAAGGACAATGGTGATGAATTGAACAAAAATATACTAGCATACACTCAACCCTCAAAAAATATGGATGAGAGGATGGGGGATTGAAAAGATAAAAATAGTAGATTTGATCAAAGTACACATGAAGTATACTATATGGAGATATAACAATAAATGTCCCAAGTACAATTAATGTTAAAAAATTCAATAGTTTGTTTTTTATTTTGTGTCCAATTCTATTTTTATTCAACTAACATATTAAAGAAAAGATGTGTTAAAAGATAAATGTTAGGTAAGCACAAATACTTTAAAACTTCAATTTACACAGTTCTAAGACTCTGGGAATGAAACGTGGAAAAAATACGTTTGGGACCCAATTTATTCTTCTACAAGTAAACCCTGGTGGATTTTATGCCTTTAATTCTGATGGTTTATATTATTTCATAGTGAACATTAGAACCAAACAAAACAAAAACCTTAATGGTCATAGTATTATTCATAGAGAAATGTGAAAGAAGGAAAATCTGAGGATTAATGTCCTTAATATTCATTTCTGACAGGCTGTGTTCAAATTTGGATTGTCTGGTCAACATTTGGGTCTGATTCGTACTTTCCAAATCATGGTGTGCAGTGTTCTAAATCAATTCCCTCAGAGAGATTTAAGGATAACTTTTCCACAGGTTTTCTCAATTAAAGATGCATCTAGCTCTTTGCCCACATCACCCACATCTGCTCATAAAAAATGAGTAATGGAACCCACATGTACTGACTTGTGATTCATTTCAGCATTTTGCAGGTGCAAATGCAAGTTTTAAGGTGCAAAGTGGAGCCACAAATGTTGCAGGCTTGTCCAGCTGAAACTCTAGGCTTTAATCACAGCTAAATAACTACTCAGGTAATAGCATCACAGGATTTTTCTCACAAAGAGGGTGTAATAAATATTGCAGATTGAACTGATATATATCAGCAGATGAGGCTACATTATTTAAAGAAAATGAAATATTCTTAATTTTCACCAAATCTGGTATTTGTTAAAGCATTTTTCATGTGTTAATAGAAGTGCACTTTACAATATTTCAAGCCAATTTTTACCAAGTAGGAAATAAAATACTTTTCTTTGTATACATGACTGGTTCTGAGATCTACATTAACCTTCATCAAAAGCCACCCAAGTCTCAAATCTAATTGTACATATCCTTGTACAATCCTTTGGTATGCCCCAGTAGAACAATTGTCAATAGTTGATTACAAATAATAACACAGATTACATACAATACTAACAACAAATCTCCAAAGCTATTTATTTTCAATTTATTTCCTTTTCAGCAGACATCACCCTAATTTCATTTTTCTAAAATTCCTTTGAATTATGTATCTTGTTATGATATCACTTTCATTATCTAAAACCTCTAAAGGTATATAAGAATATACCCCTTGTGAGTTAGGTTATAAAGCACATCAGAAAAGACAAGAAGAGAGAAGAAAAATATCTCCATTTTTACCTCTTGTGACTATGTCACCGTGCAACTTGTTAAATATGGTAGGCTTTGTATTCTGATGCCCACCTATATTTTACTTATTATTTTCCTTAAATAGGGATAATACCTTCCTACCATGGTTAAAAAAGAAAGCAATATTCTCATATTCATATATGGAAATAAATATTCTCATATTCATTTCATGTTGCAAATTAGCATCATAAGTATGATAATACATTGTATTCAAAACACTATATGGGAGTACCTCAATATCCAAGAAAACAATAGAAAGAATTTCCTGGGAAGAATTCTTTTGGAAAGCATTTTGAGGTTGTGAGAGAAATAGATCTAAAGTTAATAGGAAAGTGAAAGATTTTTCTCTTACATCATGCTTGAATATATCAATCTCCCCTCAAACCTGAGTCAGAGATTAATGAAAATTAAGTTCTACCTTTACATTTTAAACATGTTATATTATTTCCCAACCCAACCCTTCTCATTCTGTTTATCCAAATACTGACCATTTTTCAAAGTACACCTCAAATCCTGCCTTTTATAAAACATTCTCTAACCGTTTCATCTGGAAGCAATTTTTCCTTTTTCTAAACTTCCACAGATTTATTTTCCATACTACTCATTTAACACTTATTATTTACTGACTGATAGAGATGTAGCATTTTCTGAAATTTTCAAACCATAGTAGAGCCTTCTTATACTTTTGCATAGAAAAGAATATTTTACATTTAAAATAAAATAGACATATTTTATTGCTTTTAAATTTAATTTTATTGTCAGGGTGATGTACACAGGGCTTACAGTTACATGCATAAGATAATAAGTACATTTTTTCTCAAATATTGTTACCCCTCCCTTGTTTTTTCTCCCACTTTCCCTCTTCCAAGTATCCCCAAGTTCTAAAGTACATTTCCAAACTATTGTCTTGTGAATATTGCTGCTACATTGGTTCACTCTTTGTCCTTTGTCTCTTCATTTTGTTGCTCCCCTTCCTTTCCCTAAATCAAATAAAGGTATATACAATACACAAGGTATTAAAATCAGATACACTGACAAAAGGGACATAGCTGGGAAATAAAAAACAAAAAACAATGATTGCACATAGTACATAAAGTACATCAACCCCAAAGATAAACCTCTTGTTTCCATATCCTGCAGATCATTTTGTTAAGTATCATCCTATATGGTCATATATACATACCTTTTGAGCTATTGTGATCATTGCTAGGAATATTCTAGACATATACTAATTACTACTAAGGAGGGAAACCATAGAGCCAATGTTTCTTTGAGTCTGGCTTACTTCACTTAATATGTTTTTTTTTCCCAAATCTTTCCATTTTTCTTATAAATGTGGTGATGTCATTCTTTCTGATAGCAGCATAGAATTCCATGTGTATATATACACCATATTTCCTTGATCCATTCATCTACTGAGAGACACTTGGGCTGACTTCATATCTTAGCTATGGTAAATAATGCTGCAATGAACATGGTTGTGCTGGTAGGTTTAGTATGGCCTTGTTTGTGGAGATTTGGGTAAATGCCCTGCGGTGGGATTGCTGGATCATAGGGGAGCTCTATGTTTAGTCTTTTGAGCAATTTCCATATTGATTTCCAGAGCAGTTTTATTACTACTTAGGGATATGAAATCCAGTCTGTTAGACTATATACCATATCATAAAAAGCAAACAATTATAGAATGCTAGCATATATCAAATTTTTTGGAGTACATTGGAAATAATTAGTTCTTAATAAATATATAAGTATATATGGATGTGTATATGTGCATATTTATATTATGTGTGTTCCTCTGTGTTTGTACATGTACCTATACATGCACATGATTAAAAACATATTTATGGAGATATGCGTATATGAAAATAAAGTGACCTTTCACTTAGGAAACTGAAGTAGAAATATGAATTTAGGTAATTAATATAAAAATATCCATATGATGTTAATAATTAGGGATATGTAATGAAATGCATATTTTGACACTGCTGTGGCACATAAAAGAGAACTATTTACAACAGCAATAAATATATTTAACCCAGGTGTCTGTAGGTGGAAGAAAGTATAAAGATAATGTGATACGTATATATATATATATATATATATGTACACAATAGAATTCAGCCCTAAAAAGGGAAAAGAAATCCTGTTATTTGGAGCATGAGAGAAATTGTAAAATATTCTTCTAAGTAAAATGAACCAAACATAGGAAAACACATATAGCACATGTTTTCACTTTCATGTAATATTTTTTTTACTTTTTTAAATTTTTTTCCAACTATAACTTTATTTATATTACTATGCTTAAGTTACATGGAAAAAAACAACCAAGCAGTTTTGCCCCATTTCAGAAAAAATTTCCAATCAACACCAATTTTGTGGTGATAAGCAACTAGGAATGGTGACATCTTTGGGTCAAGACTGACAAGAAAAAATGGGCTCTGGTGCTACGGTTCATCTCCAACAAGAATATGGCACACTGGCCAGCACAAGCCATGCTAACACTGAGCCTTTAGCGCTGGGCACAGATTCGGATCTCTTCTCTGAAGCTAGCAAATCAAGTGAAACAACTGAGTTAAAAAAAAAAAAGTTTTAAAATGAAGCCCAAATAAATTTTAAAACCATGCTCCTGACATATTCTCCATCAAAGTTTACATAAAACACACTTTTGCACTCTAATAGCCCCAATTTTTTTCCTCACATAGCCTACCATGTAGCTGCAGACTCTTCTGCCTCAAGATGTAAACACAGGGAAAAAAATTAACGGCATGTGCATAATATTCTCTACACACTGCTGTTGGGTGGAAAATACAAAGTTAAAAAAAGAGAGAAAGAAAGGTTCCATGGTAAGATTCTCACAACCTCTTGTTCCGCAGTTCATGAATCCGACTCTGATGCTAAGGTGACAGTGTATGTAAGTAGATTTGTTTTCAGTGAAGGAAACCTGGGAAAAGATGGGTATCTCTTTTTCTTCAAGAGTTATCCGATGGTACATGCTCCTCAAAGCCCTCACTCTCTCGAACTAGAGCTCGTTCCAGGATCACACGGCCTTCCTTATAACGCTGGCTGTCTTCAGTGGTAAACTCATAGATTCATCCCAGTTTTGCTATTGCAGTTTTTGCAGCTCACATCTCGAACCATGTGGCGGCCAGTGAGCATGACTCGATCTTGAACTTCACTGTACTGCAGATTAACTATCTTGTTAAAAAGAAATGCTCTACCAGTGGCACCTGTAAACCGAGTGGAGATGAGTTCTGAGCGGTTGGTGAGGATCGTATCACAGTTTGCACAGGAAAACAGACGAGTGCCACCAATATGATCAAGGAAAATCCTGCCCATTTTGATAGCTGAGGTTCTAAACACCCGAAGCGGCGGTGAGAGCGGCGCTGCCAGCGACTCCTCGCCTCCTCAGCTGGGTCGAAGCCCTTTCATATAATATTTTAAAACAAAGATTGAACTCACAATAACAGAGAACCTAATCATGGTTACCAGAGGCTGGGAATAAAAATGGGGGAGGGCACAGGGAGATGGTAATCAAAGGAACAAAACCTTACTTAGATAAGAGTAGTAAGACTGCTTTTTTTTTTTTAATTTTGTAGAACTGCTAAAAAGTGGCAAATCTTTTTAACAATTCAGGCATGACCACTACACAAAATCAGAAAAGCCAAGCTTGACTTGGCATTTCTGAGGAAGAGAGTTGTTAAGAGAGTGGTCAAAAGAAGGGAGACTGTACACGACACTGGACAGAGCATAAAGGAATGTGCCAGGTTATACATATTCCTGTGCGTGGATCATATCCACCCAAAAGATTATGAAAACTGAAGAAATAGGCCAAGTGGATAAAAATACGCATATTTCATAGACTATAGCAGAAGTCAAATAGAAGTCAAATATAGGTAATAAAGCTATGTTGGCCAAACAGAATTTAATCATAGATTTGCACTTGGGTAAGGAAAGACCATTATGTGGCATTTCAGGTTTTTCTCAGTCTAACCACATTTTATACTATTTTTATTTCCTAACTCATAAAGCTATCAAATTCTTATGTTTTTATTATGTGTTGGTTTTACATATACTCAGGTATTACCTTTGAAAGAAAATGAAGGAATACATTTTACATTTATTTGATTTCTTCCCAATGTACTATAGAACTCTAGTGCAGAAGTCTGATATATGCAGGTTCACTCATACCAGGGCAGGCATTTGAACTCACACATTAACAATGTCTTGCCTACCAATGAGACATCCAAGACAACAGAGGAAATAGCTGCTATTCATCTTAAGCAAGATTTATTATAGTGTCGAGTTAGATTCTAAATTTCTATTTTGTTAGAAATTAGAAAAGGAGTAAAAACAATCACCTCTAAGAGCTGTTTTTTTAATGTTTATTTTTATTGTAATGTATAAAGGGGTTACAGTTACATCCTCCAGATAGTAGGTGCATTACTTCTCACACATTGATAGCTGTTCTCATGTTTTTGTCCCCATTTCCCTTCTCCTCCCAATCATCTTGCTTTCCCCCCTTTCCTTTCCTATTTCAAATAATCAAATAAACGTAAATACAATATACCAAGTAACAAAGTCAGATACAGTAACAATAGGAAATTAACCAAAAGGCAACAAAAGAGAAGAAAAATAACATAGTACATTAAGAATAGCAATCATACATGATAAAGAAGAGCTGTTTTTTGTTATTGTTATTTGTTTATTTTATGATTACATGATTCCATTTATAGTAGTGTTCTTATTGACTATCAGCTAATTCTGACTTTATACATATTTAGATATGAATTAATTAGAACGCATAGATAAATTAAGTCTTTATTTCATGAGAATTTTTTTTCTTGAAATGAGGGGAGATGAATTAAGAATGAGATTATTAGGAGAGTGGCAGAAAAATGTGAGAGCAAAAGAGGAAGAAAGTATTTCATTTGGAAAAGGAAAATTACGACCACCCATCCATATCAAAGAGATCATACTCAAAGCTGTGTCATCTCCCTTGTTCTTTACTAAAAGGTTTATGAACTCAACTGCCTTTTACTGATAGTACTTTTCTATTGTAATTGAGCAAGTAAATGGAAATTCAAAACCGAATTATTTCCTACCCTTTGGTGCCATCATGAGGCCAAACTAACAAAGTACTAAGGAAAACAGATTTTCAGATTAACCCGAGCTTTTGATATTTTCTTTTCTCTTGAAACATAATAGTTCAGAAGATGAAAATGTAGTTCTCAAAGTTATTTCTCCATAACTAAAACACTCCAATCAAAAACTAGTCCATAAGCCTACATAAAATATACCTTAAATTTTTATACTGTAAAGTCAGATTTGTGAGTGCACATACATTGAAGACATCTAGCAATATACCTAAAACTTTTCAAACTAAACTCAGACTATCATTTTAAATCAGCAAATTTTAGCTATATGCATTTATTTGCTTCTTTATTCCTATGGTGTCATGGGATACAAACAAAACAGTACAATATAGTATCTCAAAGTCCTCAAAATACCATGGTATTGGACTGGGAACGTGGCCTAGTGGTAAGAGTGTTTGCCTAGGAATCAACCCTGGAGTTGATTCCTCTGTACCACATACACAGAAAAATCCGGAAGTGATTCTTTGGCTCAAGTGGTAGAATGCTAGTCTTGAGAAAGTCCAAGGACAGTGCTCAGGCCCTGAGTTGAAGCTCCAGGATTGGCGAAAAAAATAAATAAATAAATAAATAAATAAATAAATACCATGGTATCACAAAAGAAGGCCAGGCAATTTGGGGAATGAGATATAATGGCAGGAAAACTGTGCACTAGAATGACTATAAACATCTAAGGACCTCAAATCCAGAAAAATAAAAAAGTACCAGAATAAATTAAGTTGTGCAATATTTGAAGTTATTTCCACAAAGTACATCAAAAAAACATTCAGGAATGTTGCATATAAAATTTCATATATGTATTTGCTTGACCTCAGTGTTACATACATATAATAATCTATTTTTAACCTTGTTTTACGAGTATATCAATAAAGTTAAAATTTTCTTCATTGCTCATCTATTTAGCTATTCATTTTCTTCTCTCATGTAAAGAAAAACTGCTTAATGATGCCTTCTGTTGCCAGGATTTAAATTCTGCCCACTGGTTCTCCAAATTCTGTTTACTTTTCTCTCATTTATCTTTATACCATTTAAAAAGTAAACGATCCTGCAAGTTTCTTCTATAAAGTAAGTCCTCTCTTGTGATGAAAGTTTCACTATGTATATGTCAGGCCATTCTTATTTTCAAGAAATGTATTGCTTTTCAGTTTTTATCTGCCTGCTTTCTAATACTGTCCTCTCCGTGGCACGCACACACGCATGCGCACGCGCACACACGCTTATACACACACACACACACACACACACACAGTGGCTTTATGCCATTTATCCATATTTTCAGAATGACCAAAAGTAAGCACCATCATTTACTGCTGTTTTAATAAGGACAGTGTGGATTTCTTTCTTTTTCTTCTCTTATCAAAGACAGACCTTAAATATGGAAATGGTAGTAATCTCTTATTTAATGTTAGAGATAATCTCCTTTTGCGACCTGGCCTCCAGCACTCTTTCAGGAAAATCACAGTGGATATCACGGCTTGCTGTGGGCACATGTTGCCCTCCTTGTAACATTGCTCATGATAGATCATTATCTTTAACATTTATCCCAGGGAAGAGCAGAGGTGAAATTTCCCCCTTCCATAGTAAAAGTATCAAAGGCTCCATACACCAACGGGAGTTACTAGAGAGGAAACTGTTTCTACCCTGACAAAATGCTTATAGGCTTCCTGTCTGAGACCAGCACATATCACAGAAGTTTAGCAGCCATCAGGAAGGATAAAAGATATCTCCTTGCTTTCCTAAAATCTCCTTCTGGCAGGACAAGACTATTTCTATATCTGATGCTATGTCATGTTCAAATATGTAATTGCCTTGTCATTATAATTCTAGTCATCTCATATGAGGACATGAGATGATTTTTTTTCCATTCCAGTGGCATTTTATCTCAATTTTACTTTGTTTACTAGGTTATCCACAGGAGAAACAGTACACTATGTATGTATACATATGTACATCACATATACATAGATGCAGATATACATATATATCAATATAAACTCTCATTTCATGTATGTGTGTAAATGTGTGTATATGTATATTTATGTATTAAGTATGTGTGACATATATTGCAGAATTGTATTATGCATAATAAAAAATTAGATAATTTATGACCTAAGAATATTTACTGTGTGAAAAGTCAGAACATCCAGTAATATAGTTCAGTTTGAGATCGAAATATTTAAAAACAAAGGAAGCTAAACAGGGTAACTTAAAAGTCCCAATCTATCTGTCCTAAGAACCAAGGATGCCAATATCCAAAGGCAGAAAGACATGGACAAACCAGCTCAAGAAGAGAAAACAAAATTTCCTTTCCTCTGCTTGCGCCCTTGAAGGAATGGATGAGAGTGATCTTTATTCATCCTACCACTTCAAATGTTCACCTCAGAAGCATCTTCATTACCAAGGTGTGGCAACACAAGCCAAGAACTTGTAGCAAGAGTTCAAGAAACTGAGGTAGAGAGATTGAGATTTCTGACCAATCTTTTGGTTCACAGTAAAAAAAAAAAATTTCAAACAAGAAAATAGACAAACAAAAAACAAAGACACCTTTATAGTCACACCTAGAAAAAAAATATTTTACCAGGCATCTATCTATTACATCAAAATTTATTAAATAGTTTGGGGGAGGAAAAAATTTAGGAGTCTACTGAATATGTAAGAGTCTAAAAGAAGAGTTCGCTTTATAGCAAAAGTAATGCATGAGGCCAGGAACGCGGCCTAGTGGTAGAGTGCCTGGCTAGCATGCAGGAAGCCTTGGGTTCGAATCCTTGCTATCACATACACAGAAAAACCCGGAAGTGGTGCTGTGGCTCAAGTGGTAGAGTGCTAGCCTTGAGAAGGACAGTGCTCAGGCGCTGAGTTCAAGCCCTAGAAATGGCAAAATAAAAATAAATAAATAAATAAAGCATCAACTATGTTACACAGCTTTTGCAAGCATTGAGGAAGCTCAGAGAAAGTTGCAGCTAGCCCTTGAATGAAAGAGCCAAAGGAGTGAGTGTGACAGGCATAGCACAGAAGGTGGTCGTATTTGGTGTAAGGCAAAAGAGCCACGTCACCACTATCCTGAAAGTGCCAGAAACACTGGAAGTTCCAAGTACAAGCAAAGCACCTGCAATTCTCCCAGTTCTCCCTTTGCAGCTTTCAATCTGGCAAATAAAGTTTTCTGTGCAGACCCACAAGAGCCCCTCAATAAAAAGAGAAGATATATAGTCAACAAGACTCAGTCTCTCTTCGTCTAGATCGTCAAAACTGAACAGTGAGCTAGGGAGAAATTGAACCATAGGCTACCTGTCCCAGGACTGTGACAAAGTGCTAGAAAGCAGGAAAGAAATGTTCTTGGGTATTGTGTTGGGAAGAGGAATAAAATCTGAATGTCTATAAATGACTAGAGTATACCAACTGTAGTGAACATATTTCAATTATGTGTTTGGCATTATTGTTTGAAAAGAATCAATTGTTAGTTCTTTTGAATCAAAAATCCTTAGCTACCAAAAATATATATTTAAGTATTTTTTTATTTCACTGACATGTTGCTATTAAGAGTGTATATAACTTATTAGCATCATTTTTTCTTTATAAAAGATAAAGTACTCTTTCTTCCACCTCAAACTAGAGCGACTGTAAAAATAATTTTCATCTAAATTAGTTTTCCATTTCACTCCCTGCTGCTAGTAATGAAAACACACCTCCCAGCGGTGATGAAAGCATAATTTGTAATAGTGAACAGCAAAATGAGTTCTCACTTTTGATAACCCATGTACAATTGAAAGAATAATCACAATTTTAATGCTATTTTATTTCATCTCAATGTACCTTTAAATTACATTATTGAAGAACTTTCCCCACTAATTATTTTATGATTTAAAATTTTAAATTCTGTATTTGAACAACTTTTTGCATAAGCAGAGATCTATGTTGTGTGTCTTTGCCATATAATCTATTAATTAATTTTTACAGAACATTGTTTTGTTTGTTTGTTTGTTTGTTTTTACCAGTCCTGGGGCTTGAGATCAGCGCATGCGCACTGTCCTTGGGCTTTCTCAGGGCTAGACCTCTATCACTTGAGCCACAGGATCATTTCTGGCTTTTTCTATGTATGTGGTACCAAGGAATCAAACCTGGGTCTTCATGCTTACTAGGCAGGCATTCTACAACTATGCCAAACTCCAGGCCCAAATTTTTACAGACTATTGTTTTCTCATTTACTTGAACTGTTATCTTTTCAGTGATGAATACTTCACAGATGGAATGATATTCCAAATATAGTCAGTTCAAATTTACTATACACTTTATTTTGAAACTTTTAATGTGATGCTTATAATATTTAAACAGTGAAAAATATGATTTAATGATAATCTATCACAAAATATAAATTCAGTAAATAGAACACAAACTATAGCATGCCACATTTCTTACTATCTAAATTGCCTCTTTACCTAAGAATAATGAATAAAGTGATGCTGAAAAAGGATAGTCAGCATTTATTTTACTAATAAGAAGCAAATAATTTTCTATAACCTCCATATATAGCAACAGGGAAGCTTTTTAGTCATTATCATTTGCTTATTCTAAGCAGTATTTCATGGAAATATTTCACTGTAACTTTCCAGGGCTTTTTTTTTTTTTTTTTTTTGGCAGTCGTGGGTCTTGAAATTTGGGCCTGGATGTTGTCCCTGAGCTCTTCAGCTCAAGGCTACCGCCCTAACACTGGAGCCACAGCCCCACTTCCATTTCTTGGAGGTTAATTGGAGATAAGAGTCTCATAGACTTACTTTAGTGCTTCAGCTGGCTTTGAACCTCTATCTTGAGATCTCCGCATTCTGAGTAGCTATGATTACCGGCATGAGCCACAACACCCAGCTGGCTTTACTTTTTATTGCCACAGATTAACTAAAAATGTAAGCATAAATAAACCACTATTTCCCCATATCCTTAGAAAATAGACTTTAATCTCATTAAAATGACACAATATTCTTCATGATCTGGTCCTCTCGGTTGCATCTCCCAACTTTCTTCCTTACTGCTACATAATTAAATCACTAACAGTCTTTAAACTATAATGTGTTAATTATTTTCAATATAATATTCAAACACAAAAAAAGCAATTTGAAAATTTCAAGTAATTAAACAAGGAAAAAAATCAGAAACTTAACTAAATGACTAGATAAAAAAAAGTACAAAAAGGGAAATCAGGAACTGTGGATAAAAAGACTGAGGAATTATTTTCAGAGGAAGAAAAAAGCAATTAAGACAACAACTTTTAAGAACTCTAAGACTTGATTAAGAATCTATGATATACAAGAGGAAAGCCGGTAGTAAAAAAAAATTAAATAGGCATATATGCATGTAGTCATGTAGGTATATAATTGTCAAACATGATTGCCATACTCATTAATGTTAGCTTTTAAAACCAGTAGTGAGAACTGGAGACAGACCAGTAGTGAGAACCAGGGACTGTGGCGCACACCTGTAATCCTAGCTACTCAGGAAGCTGAGATCTGAGGATTGTAGTTCAAAGCCAGTGACAGTACTAAAGTCCATGTGACTCTTATCTGCAGTTAACCACCAGAAAACCAGAAGTGGTACTGTGGCTTAAGGGGTAGGGAGGTACTTTGAGCTGAAGAGCTCAGGAACAATGCCCAGGCCCAGAGTTCAAGTCATATAATAGACAAAAAAAAAAAAAAAAAACTTACCTTTTCGCAGAGGATATAATTCTGTATTCTGTATTTAAAGAACCCTATTGAATCCATTCCCAAGATGCTTGAGCTGATTCAAAACTTTGGCAAGGTAGCAGCATATAAACTTCACCCTCAAAAATCAACTGCCTTCCTCTACGCCAACAATGAAAGGAATGAGGCAACAATCAGGAAAGCAAATTCTTTTGCAATAGCCTCAAAGAAAATAAAGTACCTAGGAATTAACAACTAAGAATGTAAAGGACCTTTTTGATGAAAACTTCAAAGCCCTGAAAAAGGAAATTTAAAGCAGACCTGAGGAAATGGAAAAACCTCCCACGCTCCTGGATTGGAAGAATTAACATCGCGAAAATGGCAATCTTGCCAAGGGTAATCTAAAATTCTATGCAATATCCATTAATATTCCAATGTCATTCTTTGAAGAAATAGAAGAGGCAACCTAAAATTTCATATGGAATAATAAAAGACCCCGTATAGCAAAAACACTTCTTAGCAGAAAGAACAGCACAAGACGAATTTCAATACCAAAATTTAGACTCTATTACAGAACTATATTGAACAAAACAGCTTGGTACTGGAACAAGAACAGGCCTGAAGACCAATGGAATAGAACTGAGGACCAAGATGTTAACCCACAGACCTATGGCCACCTAATCTTTAATAAGAGAGCCAAAAAAATAGAATGGAAGAAAGATAGTCTCTTCAACAAATGGTGCTGGCAGAACTGGTTAAGAATCTGCAAACAACTAAAGTTGGAACCCTCTTTCTCACCCTGCACCAGGATTAACTCCAAATGGATCAAAGACCTGGAGGTAAAAGCAGATACACTGAAAACTTTACAAGAAGGAATAGGAGGTACACTAGGTCTCCTTGACACAGGTCAAAACTGTTCATAAGGCCCCAGAAACACAACAAATCAGAGAAAGTCTGGATAACTTGGACTGCATTAAATTGTAGAGCTTCTGTATGGCAAAAGTCATAGTTAGCAAACTAACTAGCAACCCTACAGAGTGGGAGGAGATCTTCACTAACCATACAACGGACAAAGGCCTCATATCTAAAATATATCAACAGCTCAAAAAATTTGAATCACTCCAAAACTAATCTCCAAAGAAACAACCATCCCATTACAAGATGAGCCAAAGACTTAAAGAGAGTCTTCTCTGAAGAAGAAATAAAAATAGTCTACAGACACATCTCTGGCCATAAAAGAAATGCAAATCAAAGCAACTCTAAGATTCCACCTCACACCGGTTAGAATGGCTAGAATCAAGAAATCTAATATCAACAGATGCTGGATGGGATGTGGCCAGGAGGGATCACTACTACACTGTTGGTGGAGTGCAAACTCGTTCAACCACTATGGAAAGCAGTATGGCAGTTCCTCAAAAGACTAAACATAGAGCTCCCCTATGACCCAGCAATTCCACTACTTGGCCTTTACCCAATCGTCCAGAAACAAGGGCATACTAAATCCACTAGCACAGTGATGTTCGTTGCAGCACTATTTACTATAGCAATGATATGGAACCAACCCAGATGTCCCTCAGTTGATGAGTGTATCAACAAGATGTGGTATTTGTACACAATGGAATTCTATGCTGCTGTCAGAAAGAATGACATCATCCCATTTGTAAGGAAATGGAAATACTTAGAAAAAAATCATATTAAGTGAAGTAAGCCAGACTCAAAGGAACATAGGCTCAATGGTTTCCCTCGTTTGTCATAAACTGTAGAAACCTTGGGCTCTCCTAGCAGAGATTTACAATAGAACAAAATCTAGAGACATTAGGCCAAATAGTATGACACTAAATGTAAGGACTCCTAGGATAAGGAATCAAAAGCCATAAAATGAATGACTGTTGTTCTTAATGCACTATGTTATCTCTCATCTCTTTTGCCATCCCTTGGTTATCTCATATTGTTACAATAGTTCACATTGTTATCTGATATATTTTATATGTGCTTAATTGGTTATTTGAAATTGGATAGGGAAGGGGGAAATCAAGATAAGCAGGGGGAGTGTGGGAGGGAAATGGGAACCATGACATAAGAAAGGGTATCAATGTTTGTGAAGTTATACACCTTCTATCTGGTGAATATAATGTAACCTTTCTATTAATCACAATAAAAAAAAACAGCTTGAGAGTTGCTCGTGGTCACAGTGTTAGCTCCCGAGTCTGTACTGTGTCCCTGGCTGGTCAGTTCACCATCTACTTCCCCCGTAAATTCACCTTTTTATATGAAAAAAAAAAGAAATAAAACAACAAATAGCAATGAAGTCAATCACAGAGAAAACAATAATACCATATATTCTCAGTAATAACTCTAAATGGAAATAGCCTTAACTCACTAATTATAATATATAGATGAGTTGATTTCATAAAAAAATCAAGAATCATAGGTTATGTATGAGAAATATACCTCAATCACAAAACAGAAAGAGAAAATAGAAAAATACAATGTACCAAAATAAAATGTGATACAAAACCAATCTGCAATAGTTATACTCAAACTTGACAAAGTAACTTCAACATAAAATTTCAAGAGATAAAAATATCACTAACAATAATAAAGACAATACCTATCAAAACCTGTAACAATTTATAACTACCTATACACTTAGACACCAGTACAGCAAATGTCATATCCACCCACAAAAAATAATGGAAATAAAAGCACAGATAAGTCCAGATACAAAAAACTACAATACAGAATTGGGAAATTTCTTTCAATCCCAACTATAATAAACAGACCATCTAATAAAAAAAGTTAACAAAGAAACCTCAAAGTTGCCTATACCATAATGACAATGTACACTTACAAAATATTACACACAACCATTTCAGCATTGCATGAATCTTCTTCCAATGCATGCCACATCTTATTTTATGTAAGAAAGTCTTAAAATTTAACAATTTTGAAGTAATGTATTGTATCTCATCAGTTTACAACAGAATAAAATTAGAAATCAAACAGCAAGAGATGCTACAGTAACACACAGAGATTAATAAATATACCTATGAAAGATCTGTAAGTCATTGAAAAAATCAGATATGAATCTAGAATTTCCCAGAATCAAATGAAAATGACTACTATGAGTTTATAATATAACTGTATATATTTTGTAATTCAGAAAGCTATTAATAAAATGAACTGATGATAAACCTCAGGATATTAGACTAGCAAGAGTAAGCCAAGTTCATGTTAGTAGGAGAAAAGAAAAAACAATGCTTAGTGTTGGACTGATGAAATGCTAACCAAAATTCCAATGGCCATCAGAGAACGAGAAAATTGAGTGTTAAAATTCATACGGAGACACAGAACAACTGCTTCAATACTCAAAGAAATTCTAACATAAAGTGCTTTGGAATACCATAATACCAAGTGTCAAACAGTACTTCAGAGTCATAGAAACAAAAAATGGCACAGTAACAAATAGATTTTTCTTGTATGTTATTATAGGTAAGTAGCATAGAGAGAAGGTCCACAGAGACAAAGCCATCTGATTCTCCACAAAAGTCCCAAACTCATGCAGTGGAACCAACCCGGCCTCATTAACGATTGGTACTGAGAAAATTGAGTAAGACTTGAACTAGATATCTACAACAGTGATATCAACATGAATCAAAGATCTTCATGTAAGACCTGGAACCATGAAACTGATGTATGAAATGCAGGAAAAACCTTTTAAATATAGGTATATTCTGTTTGTGTCTTTAAGTATATTTTATTTTGAGAAAATTAAAAGTAAATCACATTTTACATGATTATTATTGCTGAGGATTATACTAGATATTAAAATATATAATGTTCATTACACAACTGATAAAATCTTTAATTGTTCATATTTTTGTGTATTCTATATCCATTTTAATGAAGTTCATAATATTAGATATTTGCCTATGTACAATTTACCTATTGACACAAAATGACATTTTAACAAATTACCTGTGAATTCTATTATTTAAAACAATGATAATGTGTTATTTCAGACCTCTGGTTCAGTAGGTACTTAGAGTTTCCTGGGCAGCTGAGCCAACTGTCTTAACAACCTGATAGCTGAAAAAAGGTGGGTTTGACTGGTATTTTCCAGCTTTGTTCCACATAGCTCTCATTTTTCCTCTAGAAATAGGGTATTATTCTTTTAATATTCTTCTTGTGGCCATGGCAGAGAAGCAAGGGACTCAGTGTGTTTATGTGTCTACCTTAACAGATTTTTTTCATGCATTCTTCTTCTCTTGCTTTTCCTCTCCTGCTGCTCCCATTTTCCTCTGCCTCGTCTTCTCTTTCTCAACACTTCACCTTCCTCTCTCTTTCAACACCCTCACCCATCCTTTACATTGTCACTTTTCTGAATTTTGTAGGATTCACAATGAATTCTTGACAGCAATCTTCCCATCTTCTTATCTTCATTCATCTTCCCCTATCCACATGACCCTGCCCCACCCTACCTCTGCTCTGAAGTACTGTGGTTGTTTCTGTATGCATGTGTAACTCCTATAACCACTAGAGGTCAGTAAGAAGCTTAAAGTAAATGAGACTTCTCCATTCCAAGTTCTCAATTTAGGATTAAAAGAAGTCATCTATATCTAAATTGTATATTTAAATTACCGTACATTAATTTACATGTTGTAGGAAATTTTATAAAAATTCAATGAATCTCAGCTTTATCTAGTCTTTTCCTTATATGTAATTTTATTTGGTTACCTCACCTTATTTAATACTTTTTTAATATTGTTCAGACATGATTTGGACATGATTATATGTAAGAAAATTTGTTTACATTTAAGAAGAGACTGACATTAATATAACTATTCTAGAAAAGTAAAGCTAGCAATTGAATGTAAATTAGGAAGAGAAGGAAAACTTTTAATATTTACTGGGAACATAATTTAGTCAGTTTTATAAATTAGATTCTTAAATGCTCATAGGACTCCATGAAGAAAGAGATCATATAGTCACCTCTTTTTATTCTGGAAAAACAGAAATTCATTCATATAGCTAATAAAGTAACCTAAACTTTATTTAAATGTAACTTTCCAACCTTTTTGTCACCAGATCACTCTGAAGGCTTGTGACATAGTAGAGTAGATGAAAAATCTCACAACTGTGACAGTGGTAGGACAATGAAAAAAGAATAATGGGAAGTATTTGATAAATTGATGGGATGTTGTCAGTGATCAGATGTTGGACCTGGTATTAAAAACTATATTAACTCTGAGATATTGAATTTAGAAATTAAATATCTGTCGTTAAGTTTTTTAAGTATTTAATGTTTTTTTAAAGTAGGTTTGGAAAGGTAGAAACCAATCACTTGAGCTTTGTGAATCTTTAACACTTTGAGTTTCCATGAAAGCAAAGGGAGTTAATTATTTACTGAGTGAGTCTATGCTAGACACTGTTCTAAGTACTTAACATGTACAAACTAAGAAAAATTATAAAAGTACTCTATCTATAGCTTACATTTTCTAAAAAAAAAAGAGTATATTTTAAAATGGTCTCCATTTCTTGTCACATGTACAGGTTCCATTTTCCCCACAAAGCTCTGAGATGGTGTCCTATTATCATGGGATTGTCTTTGAACTGATGAAGAGAGGTCCCTGCTGGGACCCCACCTGCCAGACAGCATGTGCTCAGTGGTGTGGCACTTTGGCCATGAAACTTCTTACACAGGAAGTATGGGAGGGAAGAAGATGCCTGGGCGTTTAGCTCAGAATCTTATTTCTGTGTATTAAAATCCAAGGTATTGTAATTTATATAAAGTTGGTTGTTTATATAAAATGTACCTGGATCTTCTTTACAGAAAGAAAAGAAATGATATCAATAAATAACTGAATTTTATTTGGTAAAAGGTAATAAATTTTTCTAAAAGGTAGAGCAAAACAATGAGTTTCAAATCATGGGATGTTAATATGAAATATGAAATAGCATCTTCTATACAAATAAGTGATTGCATAAATCAGGTGAGATTCTCTGTTAGTACAATTCTAAAAAAATGTAATGCAACATAAATAATTTTACATTTATTAGTAACAAAAATAGTAAATAAAATTGACCTACATACTTTTATTTAACTCAATACAATAGAAATATTGTCATTTTCATATGAATCCATTATAAAAAAACATATATTTGATATCATTTTCCTTACCAAGTTTAAATCACAGTGCTTTTAAAGTAACTTTTCAAGGATTCTTCAGTACTTTCATCATAAATGCCCCAACAGTCAGGTTTCCATGAGGCTTCTGTCCACTTCTTCAGATTTGAATTTTGAATAACTAGCCCATATTAATGAATTTTTCCTCTCTAGTCTTTCTAGATAAATTTTTATTGTAATTAATAGAAGTGTTACATTATATTCACCAGATAGAAGGTGCATTCATTCACATACATTGATACCCTTTCTCATGTTTTGGTTCCTATTTCCCTCCCCCCCAAGCCCACCCCTCATCTTGTTTTCCCCCCTTCCCTATCCAATTTCAATACCCAAATACAAATATATCCAATATAACAGATAACAATGAGAGATACTGTAACAATATAAGATAACCAAGGGACAGCAAAAGAGATGAGAGATAACATAGTACTTTAAGGACAACAATCACTCATTATATGGCTTTTGCATCTATATCCTGGAGGTCCTTTCATTTAGCTTCATACTGTATGGCCTTCTGTATCTAGGTTTCACTCTATTGCAAATCTCTGCTAGTAGAGCCCAAGGTTTCTACAGATTATGACAAATGAGGGAAACCATTGAGCCTATGTTCCTTTGAGTCTGGCTTACTTCACTTAATATGATTTTTTCTAAGTCTTTCCATTTCCTTACAAATGGGGTGATGTTGTAGAATTCCATTGTGTACAAATACCACATCTTGTTGATACACTCATCAACTGAGGGGCATCTGGGTTGGTTCCATATCTTTGCTATGGTAAGTAGTGCTGCAGTGAACATCGTTGTGTTCGTGGATTTAGTATGTCCTTGTTTCTGGACGATTGGGTAAATGCCAAGTAGTGGAATTGCTGGGTCATAGGGGAGCTCTATGTTTAGTCTTTTGAGGAACTGCCACACTGCTTTCCATAGTGGTTGAACAAGTTTGCACTCCCACCAACAGTGTAGTAGTGATCCCTCCTGGCCACATCCCATCCAGCATCTGTTGTTATTAGTTTTCTTGATCCTGGCCATTCTAACTGGAGTGAGGTGGAATCTTAGAGCTGTTTTGATTTGCATTTCTTTTATGGCCAGAGATGTCAAGCATTTCTTCATGTGTCTATAGACTATTTTTATTTCTTCTTCAGAGAAGACTCTCTTTAAGTCTTTGGCCCATTTTTTAATGGGATGGTTGTTTCTTTGGAGATTAGTTTTGGAGTGATTCTATTTTTTGAGCTGTTGATATACTTTAGGCTGTCCTTTGCCATATAAAAACTCTGCAGTTTAATGCAGTCCCACTTATCCAGACTTTCTCTGATTTGTTGTGATTCTTGGTCCTTATTAAGAAAGTTTCGACCTGTGCCAAGGAGGCCTAATGTACGTCCTATTCCTTCTTGTAAAGTTTTCAGTGTGTCGGCTTTTTCCTCGAGGTCTTTGATCCATTTGGAGTGCAGGGTGACAAAGAAGGATCCAGCTTTAGTTTTCTGCAGGTGCTTAACCAGTTCTGCCAGAACAACTTGTTGAAGAGGCTGTCTTTCTTCCATTCTATTTTTTTGGCTCCCTTGTCAAAAATTAGGTGGCCATAAGTCTGTGGTTTAGTATCTGGGTCCTCAATTCTATTCCATTGGTCTTCAGGCCTGTTCTTGTGCCAGTACCAAGCTGTTTTGAGAATTACAGCTCTGTAATAGAGTCTAAAGTTTGGAATTGAAATTCCTCCAGCGCTGTTCTTTCTGCCAAGAAGTGTTTTTGCTATACGGGTTCTTTTATTATTCCATATGAAATTTTGGAATGCCTCTTCTATTTCTTTAAAGAATGCCATTGGGATATTGATGGGTATTGCATTGAATTTGTAGGTAGCCTTTGGCAAGATTGTCATTTTCACAATGTTGATTCTTCCAATCCAGGAGCATGGGTGGTTTTTCCATTTCCTTAGTTCTGCTTTAATTTCCTTTTTTAGGGTTTTAAAGTTTTCATCAAAAAGGTCCTTTACATTCTTAGTTAAGCTAATTCCCAGGTACTTTATTTTCTTTGAGGCTATTGTGAAAGGAGTTTCTTTCCTGATTATTGCCTCGTTCCTCTCACTGTTGGCATAGAGGAAGGCAGTTGATTTTTGAGGGTTAATTTTATAGCCTGCTACCCTTCCAAAGTTTTGAATCAGCTCAAGGAGTTTGGGAGTAGAGTCTATAGGATTCTTTAAATATAGGATCATGTCATCTGCAAAGAGGGATAGTTATACTTCCTCTTTCCCTACTTGGATCCCCTTTATGCTTGCTTCTTGCCTTGTTGCACTGGCTAGGAATTCTAGTACTATGTTAAAGAGGAGTGGAGAGAGTGGGTATCCTTGTGTCATTCCTGATTTTAGAGGGAATGGCTTTAGCTTTTCACCATTAAGTATAATACTAACTGTGGGTTTGTCATATACAGCCTTTATTATACTGAGGAATGTTCCATGGATTCCTAGTTTCTCCAGAGCTTTTAACATAAAGGGGTGTTGGATCTTGTCAAATGCCTTTTCTGCATCTATTGAGACAATCATGTGATTTTTGTCCTTTCTCCTGTTGATGTGTTGAATTATATTAATTGATTTGCGTATGTTGAACCAGCTTTGCGTCCCTGTGATGAATCCAGTTTGATCATAGTGTATAATTTTTTTGATGAGTTGTTGTAGACTGTTGGCCAGTATTTTGTTGAGAAGTTTTGCATCGATGTTCATCAAAGAAATGGGTCTATAGTTCTCTTTCTTTGATGAATCTCTGTCTGGTTTGGGGATGAGGGTTATACTGGCTTCATAGAATGTGTTTGGTAAAGAGCCTTCATTTTCAATTTCATTGAATCCTCTCTAGTCTTATATCTACATTACCTTCATATCAAAGGGCTTAGAGGTACTTGAGTCAACATATTCCCCTCTTCTCCACCTAGCAGTTCTCCAATTCCTATGTCACAGTTTAGATACTGAGAGCACCCTCCAGGGCCCTGTTCTTGAGGACTGCTGCCAAGCCCATGCCACCTTTAGTAGTTGGTGGAAATCTCAGGCAGTGGGGCCTAGTGCAGAAATTTGGTCACTGAGAATGGACCCTCAGAAGGGATTATGAGATGCCAGGTGTTTTTCTGGCATCTCATAGATAGTGATATAAGAAGGCCCCTCTCTCTACCCCGGTCATGTACTGCCTTATGGCAGGCCCAAAGAAATAGGACCAAGAGACTATGGTATGAAATCTCCAAAATATACTGTCTGTATTGTCACTCATGTGACATGTAGACCTAGAATAAATAATAATGAGTATAGGAGGAGGAGGAGGAGGAGGAGGAAGAACAGGAGGAGGAGGAGGTAATTGTGGACATGAGTGTAGACAGAAAACTTGCCTGAATCAGATGTTTTGACTCACACAGTTAGTGCTGGTTTGAACAGGGGAGTGCATTCCTTCGGTGCTTACTGTCAGGTTAGTATGAAGTGTCATGTGCTGTAGAATGGGAAGCCATTTGGTCAATGGGTCAGTGCTAACAGGGAAAACTGTGGAATCCTCAGCCAACCTTTTTCTCCATTTCCCCTGATTCTCCCCCCCCCCATGGGGCTTGAATTCTGGGCCTGGGCATTGTTCCTGAGCTCTTCAAATTAAGGCTACTGCCCTACTCCTTGAACCACAGCCCCATTTCCCATTTTTCTAGTGATTAATTGGCAATAAGAGTCTCACATTCTTTAGTGTCCAGCATGGTTTTGAACGGTGATCTTCAGATCTCAGCCTCCTGAGGGGCTAGGATTGCAGGTGTGAGCCACCATACCCGATTCTTGACACAAGCATTTTTTTTCTCTTCCACATTCTCCCACCATCATGTGCCATGATCACCAGATACTCAGAGCAAGAAGCCAACTAATCCAGAATTAGAACCTCCAGGACCACTAGGAAAATAACCTTTTTCTGTTGATAAGATGATTGCCTTGGGCATTTCATTATAGTAACACAAAGCCAACTAATGTTATCAGCAATTATTGTGACTACCTAAAGAAGCAGTAGTGTTCAATGGTGTTTTTCTGGGAAAGCGTCATTTTGGATCTACTCATTTCCACACCAACCAAAATAAAATCTTTGGGAGTGGGAAGCAAAACAAAATTCCAGTCTAGATTATCACTATCTGGACAGAATCAGTTTCAGATTGTAATCAATTTGAATTGTGTCTGGACTATTAATACAGTTGGATTACTACTCATGTGATTATTTGGGGATTAATAAAAAAATAAGACATTCCAGTGTTACAAGAGCAATGGATTTTGAAAGCATGCTACAAAAAGTTGTTTAAATAAAGTATTTCACTAGTGACCATATGGTTTTATTTACTGCTGCTCTTTCATCCCAAAATAATTATATTCAATATTCATTTTTAAATTGGTATGAAGCCATGACAAAGAGGCCTAAGAATTTGGCAGCACAAAGACACACAATTTATCAATATTTGGTGAAGCAGGAACAGAATTTATAAAGACCAGATGGTCTTTGAGTGTTGAATTTTAAGCAATGGATAGCATTTATATATGAAATAGAGGAAGAAATGGGATTATAAACAATTCTTTAAGAAAACAGAAAGGTATGATTTTTTTTTTATTCTGGTTTTGACACATCACAAGATCCTAATTGTCTTTATGGAAATATCCCAAAATGTATCAAAGAGTAGGTGATAAAGTTATAATAAGCAATGAGATTTTTCTTAACGCCCAGTTTTACAGATTATGAAGTTTAGTTTCTGAAAATGCAAATGATTGAAATATCCAATTGCAGGCCTATGGACTTCAAGACATTGTGCCTCCTGTTTAGCTAGATGATTACTGGATACTGCATTATTGATAGTCCCTAAGTAGTGACAGTTTATTAGGTTTGAAGACCATATTTGCCACTATGTGTAAACATGGCTTAGGAGAAAATAAACAAGGGAAAAGACATGGAAACAAAGGAAATAATTAGTATAAGAGACTTTCATTTGAGCAGGAGAGAGGATATAAAAGGTGGCAACAAAATAATATTGCCTTCTTTACGTAGGTCCACTACACTGATGGTCTGAAAAAACGCAAAGCTCTTAGAAACAGATTCAGTAAATTACCTGTTTAGAAGACAGGGCTGCATTTATTATTGACAATAACACAAGTAAAGGCATATTACAAAGAGATATATAAACCTTTACTTCAAACCACAAGGCAACTTTCATCTAGGATGTAGAATAACAAGTCAATGTAGACAATTTCTAAAAAAAAAATTCAAAACTGAGCAGAATCCATCCAAAGAGTATTTCTAATCTCATTTCTAAGAAAATAGAAGCTTCAGCCAGCAAAACAATTTTGATTTCAAGTCCTAAGGAAAAAAAAATCAACTTTATGTATCATATCTTAAAACATAACTGAATACAGTAGTATTGGGTATTAGTGTGATACCCAAATGTTTATTCATTTGCATATCCGAAATCTAGAGAAAATTACTTAAATTTAATTCTGAAGCTGAGGTATTGTTTGATACAGTGAAAGCAAAAATATAAACCTTTTAGGTAAATCAGACAGTAAGTCTAAACACAAAAATAATACACTTCATAGTGCCCCAGATAAATACTTAAAAATATATGTGCATTCCCTCATTAAGAAAATGATTACTAAAGTGTTAAGGGACCGCCACACAAAAATTTCTTGCAAAAGATGATTTTATCTTATCTTGTTTCACCTAAAAGTAAAACAGACAGGAAACTTCTTTTGTGAATGAAACTGAAAGAAAATTGAAATCCTATACCGTAGCCAATAACTACTGTGAAACACAGCTCATTCCAAACCAAGAAATAAAAAGCAAGAACTTATGCAAATCTCTGAAGAATTTACTCAAAGGTTAGACTTGTCTGAAATTAAAAATCACAAATGTAAAAGTACTACCTTTACTTTAGTCACCATTTCTGCAGAAGAGCATATTTAAAAGATAACAGGGAAAGGTGTCAGTTCACTTGTTTTTAAAGCCATTTATACCCAGATTGGACACCTCTGGATATTACTTGAAACTAAATAGTTGTAGCAGGGAATTCTGGTAATGTGAATAGGTGTGATTCCGAAAATGTGTTTTGCATAACCACCTGAGAAGCAAAGAAACACAGAAGGCAGGAGAAAGAAGGAAGAGATGGGTGGCAAAATAGATGCCTCATCATAACACGAAATCTAGAATCTTTAATGACGCAGGCCATCCATAGTTTATTAATAGAAGAACAGAAGAAAAGCATAAATCATTCTATTCCCAAAATATAGTGAATATAGTGTAAAAATGAACATAAAGCAAAAGACAAAGTTGACCAAGAGAGAAAGACAATATATCTGAATGGCAATTACAATGGCCAAGCTATATAACTTCCCCATTTTTTTCATCTTCTACCAAACAAGTCCAATATATCAGAAATGATACAACTGTATTTAAAAAAATAAATTGACCTTCATAAATTATTAGGAAATTAACATCAGAACTCTGAGGTAAGTATTAAGAGTTTCATTGGAGAGTATGCTCTGATTTTAAGAGAAACAAAGAAGAGGTTCAACTGATGCCTATTTTAATATATAACTCTAACAGTGAAATGTTACATACCTTCCAAATTTTTTGTTTACAAAGTTCCTTTTCCTCATCTGTTTTCTGCATTTCTATATGTATTTGAACATTTCATGGTCAATTTCTAGGAAAAATGTCCATTGGGATTCAGATTGGGGTTAAGTTTGTGGATTAATTGGGGTAGAATTAGACTACTTTGTTTCTTCCTATCAACATCGTATTTATTTATTTATTTATTCTTTATTTATTCTTTATTTATCTCAGCAATATTTTGCCATTTTTCAATTGTTATTGTATTGCCTTTGTCACACACCATTTGTTAGATATATGCCTTTTTTAATATTTATCATCCTATTCCAAATGATATCATACTTAAAATCTATTTAATCAATGTCTCCATATTAGTTTTCAATTCTGAAACTGTCCAAAACTAGGGTTCAACAGTATATTTTACAAGTTAATGTCAATGTCCAAGTAGAACCTTTGAAGAATAATATTATGCAAAATGCAGAACGATTACAATATATGTATTGTAGCAGTCTACCTGCTGTGTACTGATAATACACACATTGTTACAAAAATTACAAAACAAAGATACTTTCCAAAATCATTTTTAAGAAAATACAAAGGGAAGCACACTTTCCTTAGGCTGCTGAAACTACGTTGGAGTGAATCATGTGAAGATTAAGTTCAATGGCTCTTTCCAAACCACAATAGCTCTTCACAATTTTCAAGAAATGTATCATGATTAACTTGTCCACTGATTAGATACAATTAAGATCTGATAGTCGAATAAAAATCGATATCAGAAATGACTACCTTGTAAAATCTACCTTCAATATTAATTTGTATACAAAATAAGTTTCATTGTGTCAATTAAAATTGGACGGTTGCAAATTTGGAGGAATAGAAGTGCAGCAAAGAGAACAAAAGTTAGTGGTAGACAATGTCATTTTCCTACATCCAAGTATACTTATGTAACCTAAATTTACACCTATTTACATATATGTGCCTACATATTTTAAATAGTGCTAAAGGGACATAAAACCAGGCACAAATGGTACAATACAGAGAAGCAGAGAGACACTACAAAAAAAATACAATCAAAGTTCAGTATGACTAATGTAAATATTTGGGTTGAAGACTTGAGCAAGATCAAAGGTTCTGGAATATTTAACCTGAAGCAAAAATTGTCCCAGAATAATATACATAATATTTTTCTCATTGACTACTAATTTTGGCTCAAAAGATGATCACATTTAAGGACTTAGTATATTTTCTAATCATTTTCAAGAAGAAATCACATAAATTAATATTGAATTTGTGCTTTACTAAAGGATATATGTAAAATATGTAAATAGATATAGATCTACCTAGATAAAATATATTAGTACATGAATATAGGAAAAGAAAATGGAAAAGGGGAAATGATCAATGGGAAAAGAACAGTGGCTACCATTAAATATATCATTGATGGAAAATAGAAGAAAAATATTCAAGTCCAGGTGATCTCTCAGACACTTGTAACACTGGAGTCTACCTAAAGCAGCATTTTCTGTGTGTGTGTGTGTGTGTGTGTGTGTGTGTGTGTGTGTGTGTGTGTGTGTCCCAGTCCTGGGGCTTGAACTCAGCTCCAGGGCACTGTCCCTGAACTTCTTTTGCTTAAGGCTAGCACTCTTCCATTTGAGCCATAGCACACCTGAACATGTAAGGGAATATTGTAATAATAAAGAATTTTAGGTAGGCAATTACTGGAAGTCATAGGGTGTTTTGTTTCTGAATAATAATGAGAAGTACCTGAATATTTTATTTTAATATTAAAACTTAATATATCTGTAGGCGAGCACCAGTAAATGTAATTCTACTGGATAATGAATGTCAAAAGGACTGACATTGTGAGTTTTGAAGTTTAAGGCCTTATGAAATGAAAGAGAACCTTAAAACTCTCTTACTGCTGTTTTATTGGGTTGTACAGTGAGTTCGTGTGTGCAATTTAAGTCTAAAGACAACTTGGTGTTTAGAGGATAGTATTTTGATAAATCAATAAATGTGATTCATCTCAATTAGAAATTCTTGGTCATATTTAGGCATTAGAATTTCCACAGAACTTTCAAAACTTCCCATATTAGGAAGTCTGAGATGGAGCTACACACAATATTCTTGTAAAAATCGTATCAGTATGTGAAAAGTAATGCACCTTCTGTCTGGTAAATGTAACTGTAATACTTTATACCGACAGTAAAAAATAAAATACAAATAATAGCTAAAAAGTAAAAAGAGATATGAATCCAAAAAAATCTTTCAGTTGATTTTTACATGAAATCAGAATTTTAATAGGCAAGTTAGTAGAACTAGAACACCTAATATGGACAAAAAGAACCTAGGTAAACTTGCCTGAGAATCTTGTGCCTTAAATTCCGTTTAAGTCCCTAGAATACTATCTCACTTGCTCAAGGAAAACAGCCTCCTTTTCCCTAAACAATATGTCATGCATTACCAAATGGCTTGTTTGAAAGCTTAAGGAAAAGCTTCAGCTATCTTAGTTTCCTTCAGATCAACCCAATAATTCTAAAAAATTATAGCATAACCTCAGCTGAGAATATTGTTCAGTTATGCAAATACATTCAATAAAGAGCTTCACAATTGGCGAGTATATATTCTGTGTGTGTGTGCATGTGTGTGACTTGGTAAAATTGAGTGGTGGTGGGGGAGGTGGTGTATATGTGTTTGTGCAGGGTTGAAAATGTTGAAGCAAAAAAAATTATAGGACTAAATAGTAGAGAGTTTCTAAGGTGTGGGTAACAATATCTGAGAATTTAACCCTAAATTAATTCCAATAAACAGTGGAAATTAGTCTTGAATTTGAACATGCTTGTAGTATATAGTTTATGGATTAATAAAGAATCTTTTCACAGAGAACTAAGGAATGGTGAAAGACTCGAGAAGATGGATATAATCAGTATTATTCCCTTCACCAAGACAAAAGTGGCAGGGAAGGACAAAGGGCCACTAAAAAGCCAAACAGGTTTTCTTTCTGTGCTACAGATGACTGTGTATGATGCTATTATATTCCTGGGTTCTTCACATGAATAATGATAACAAATATTTTAATGTAGAGACACTATTGTAACAGTTAAGCATGAAAATAACAGAGGCTAAATGTGTGGTCCAAAAATTTTGTCTAAAAATATTTTCCCCTAAAACAATCTTGAATCAATTCTCTAATCCACACTTGGATTTGTAACAAACTATGGAGGATTATGATTTACATAAAAAATTCAAACTAAGAATTGGCCAGTAAAAGGTTGATGCTCTTCAAACAAAATAGTAAAATCACTCATCCAGCCTTCAGATTTGAGCCCAATCTCATATTCAGTGACTGTCAAAGAAGAGACTAGAGCCTCTGAAGAAAATATTCATGAAAATTGAAGATTATACTTCAAACTCTGCTCTGGTTCACCTCTGAGTTATGGAAAGAATTTCATGATGGATGCAGAGGCTTAGGTAGCTACAGTTGGAAAGAAAAATAAAAAGTACTCCAGAGTTGATTTCAAAGAAAAGAAGCTCGCAAAATACCTCAGGCATAGTGTCAGAGCCCTGAGTTCAATTCCACTATTGACTAAAAAAGACTATGAATTCTTCTCTAGAAAGAAAATATAATTGTTGGAACTGATTGTAAGTAAAACAGAGCCTAATTTCTATGGCCAAGAAAAGGTTTGAAAGTACGCACATGATCTACTATCAACTAAACAGAAAGAATGCTTTATTGTCCAGAGAGATTGACCAGAGGGGATTGTTAGCAGTCAACGATCCCTTGCATTCTGCCATTCTAGAATCCCTAGAACCTATCATTCTGTATTGCATTGATTAATGGCTATTTAGCTGTCTCCTCTCCTTTCAGAGAGGGAACCAAATTTCATTCACAAGAGTGACCTTCTGTAGGGTTGACACAATGACAGTATTTCTATGCCCCACACTTTCTGAAACCTAGGACATAGATTATTTTTGCTACCTAACCGATTATCTTTGTTTTCAACTATGTAGCACTACCCTAGTCAGGAAATATAAATGACCCTCCCCCAAAAAGGAGCCTATTTTCAAAACAGAAGTTTTGAGCCTTTCTTCTGCTTTGTGTGTTTCTTCCTACTGGTAGGACGATGACATAATGAGATAATGTAAGATAAAACATTGCAGAATGTGCCTCATGAAAGTTCTCTTACATAAAATAAGACAAATTTAACAAATTACATCATTTAGATCAAGGGTTTTTTTTTTAAGAGTTAGTGTGATGGTTTTCCAGATTACACTTGATCCCTTTAAAAAGATGAATCATTAATTAAACATTAATCCCTTTAAAACAAGGCCAAGATCTATGTAGAATTTGTGGTCAAGAATGGTTATAGAAGATTGTGGGGGAAGAGGAAGAAGTCTTAGACAGTGGAGACTAAAGGCAAGTGTCACAATTTTGCCTATCCTTATGATTTCTAAAATAGTATAGCTATCACTACACCCAAATGTGGTCATATAATCTACTAACTTTGCTACTCACATCCTATAATAATAGTAAAATTATATGGAGGAAAACACACTTAATGAGACAAATATCTGTTTATATTTCAGGAAAACGAATCTATATTAGAACTAAAAAGAAGTCATTTTTTTAAAGAACTGATATTTAAAGATACTTTAATACAGGTCAGATGTTCTTTCCTGCAAAGTATACATGAAAAAGATACATGATATCCAATTGATATAAAAAATCACTAGGGTATAAAGAAAAGGTCCCTCATAATTCTTAATAAAATTTTATTGATCTTCACAATTTATATGTACAAGTATGTATATATATACAATTTCAAATTTTAATGAAGAAAATTTTATATTGAGACACTCATTTTAATCAAGTTGTTTCATTTCCAGATAGATTTGCTCATTATAATCTATACATAGTTCAGTCTCTGTTTCAAATTGAGAGGATTTTTTTTAAATTGGGAAGGAGCTATTTATTTTTTCTGTTTACATAGTTCTCAGTGTAAAAAAATAAACGTGGCTGGTTTGCCATATTGACAGAAATCAATAAAATACACAGTAGCAAATCTTCCCAGACAAGATGAGTTCAAAAGTCATCACAACTTCTGTGGTCCCTGAGGCAGCACCAACCTAGAGTACTGATAAAAACCCACTTGGATGAGTAAAAATGTTTATTTTACTGGACCTGAATTGTTGTGGATTCTTCTATTCCTTCTGTTATAAAGGAGAGCAAAATCAAGAGAAAGACATGCTCATAAGCTTGATAATTTCAACACATTTTATGAATGATTAATCGCAAGATTTCAATTTCACAAATAAGAAAAGAGTAGCTAAACAATTGTTTAAGAACACTAGAAATGCAAACAGAAATAGAGGTCAAGTTTCCCCATTCCAACATCAGCTTACTTTCATTCTCTGGGTTTCATATTCCTTCCCCCACTCTCCAAAAACAGGAAGTCTTTTATGAAAATATCTATTTGTACTTACATTTTTAAGTGTTTTTAAACCAGACTCTTTAGTAATAAAAAGCTTTATTTGTCACAGAATTTTCCCAATAACTATCTCTAATAACCTTCATGAATTGCTTTAGATACATTTGCACTGTACATATTTAGTCAACTATTATTTTTTCATTCATTTATGTAACATTATTGTGGTTGTACTCTTTTTAGCTTGTCCTAGTTTTCCTAAATCATATTCACCATTTTAGTAACCTATCTCAACTGTGAGAAAATGCCTGTATGAAAATAGTTATCCTTAAAATTTCCTAAAAGTTTTTATCTATGATGGTGAATGTAAGCATAGATTAGCACTAAGAAATTAAAAATAAATTACAATCCAACATATTATTAGTTGCATTGTTAATGTTAGGCAATTTTTATTGTAACTAATATCTTTGCAATGGTAAATAGTGCTGCAATGAACATTGTTATGCTAGTGGCTTTAGTTTGGCCTTGTTCCCGGATGATTGGATAAATGCCAACTAGTGGAATTGCTGGATCATAGGGGAGCTCTATATTTAGTCTTTTGAGGAACCACCAATTTTAAATTTATCCATAAGGTACTTGTACTCTATATCATTAGAAATGTATCCACTATCTTTAGAAAGCAACAGACATAAAATGTGCTTATGTTCAGTCAAAATGTAACTAAAAATCTCAACTGCTGTTTGTTGGTCACATTAGTGTCTGATACAGTACCAAATATTTGTTCATTATAACACAAATGAACAAAACAAAGTTTGTTCATTAGCCTTGATATTCTACTTTAAATGTATCCATTTCATAAATAAGAAACTGGTACAAAGGGCCTGCCTGATATCAAAATGCTTATATGAAGCAAGGTTAGAATCAACTTACATCGCTCTGATTTCTGTGTTTTAGTATATATGTCATATTTAAGATACTTACAGATAGAAATTGAATTTAAGCCCTTAGATTTCAACACCCAGTAATGTCTCTATGGCTTCATATCCAAGGGAAAAAAGTCTGGTCTATATTGTTATTAACCACAATACGATTTTATGAGAATATTCTAGAGGGAGGGACAATATTCACATTTATTTCTGAAGGTGAACATTTTAGTTTGCTAATTTTCAAATGCTTAGATGGGAAGGAAAATAGAAAATGAAAAGTCCAGCCCAGAAAAAGACATTTTCCTAGATACTATCTCAATGAAGCAAAAACAGAAGTAAAAGGTCAGGAGGTATGCCCCTGTCATCCAAGCTATAATGGGAAGAATAATATAGAATGAAAATGCCCAACTTGACCCAGTCAAAAAGTAAAACTGTATCTCAGAATACCCAGTGAATAATGGACTAAAGGCACGGCTCCTGTCTGTCAACTATGAAGCAGTGAGATCAAATTATATGACAAATAAAACTTTTAAGATTTATTATCAGAATCTAAACACTGTGACAAACATCTTGTATGTGCTCGATAGTATTAAAATAAATTAAGAAGTAGATAAAAGAATAAATTGTTTCTATAACATTCCTTGATCCAATGAAATACTAAATGCTTAGTTGAATGCTATAAATGTATTTTAAACACACACACAAAACTAAATGAAAAGTCAAACAATAATGTCTGTACTCTTAGGTATATACTTTTTCAAAGAATTATATAGTTCTGCATATAATCCTAAAAAGAAAAACTTATCATTGGAAGATTTCTCTTTATATTGCATACTCTCAAATGAAATTAAAAAATTACCCATGAGATCCTTCTCAATCAAGCTTCAAAGATTAGAAGGTTTCTAATGTAGATAATGGTGAACCAAACTTCCTTTGAAAATCTACTTTGGAAGAGGCAATCCAAAATTTCATATGGAATAATAAAAGAGCCCGTATAGCAAAAACAATTCTTAGCAGAAAGAACAGCACAGGAGGAATTTCAATACCAAACTTTAGATTCTATTACAGAGCTATACTGAACAAAACAGCTCGGTACTGGCATAAGTACAGGCCTGAACTGAGGACCCAGATATTAACCCAGGACCTATGGCCACCTAATCTTTGATAAGGGAGCCAAAATAATAGAATGGAAGGAAGACAGCCTCTTCAACCAGTGATGCTGGCAGAACTGGTTAAGTAACTGCAGAAAACTAAAGTTGGAACCCTCTTTCTCACCCTGCACCAGGATTAACTCCAAATGGACCAAAGACCTGATGGTAAAAGCAGATACACTGAAAACTTTACAAGAAGGAATAGAAGGTACACCATGTCTCCTTGACACAGGTTGAAACTTTCTTAATAAGGACCCAGAAACACAACAAATCAGAGAAAGTCTGGATAACTTGGACTGCATTAAATTGCAAAGCTTCTGTATGGCAAAGGACATAGCTAGCAAATTAATTAGGAAGGCTACAGAATAGGAGAAGATCTTCACCAACCATACAAAGTACAAAGGCCTCATATCTAAAATATATCAACAGCTCAAAAAATTGAATCTCTCCAAAACTAATCTCTAAAGAAACAACCATCCCATTAAAAAATGGGCCAAAGACTCAAAGAGAGTCTTCTCTGAAGAAGAAATAAAAATGGCCTGTAGACAATGGAATTCTATGCTGCTGTCAGAAAAAAACAACATCGCCCCATTTGTTAGGAAATGGAAAGTCTTAGAAAAAATCATATTAAGTGAAGTAAGCCAGACTCAAAGGAACTTAGGCTCAATGGTTCCCCTCATTTGTCATAATCAGTAGAAACCTTGGGCTCTACTAGCAGAGATCTGCAATAGAGCAAAACCTCGATACATAAGGCCATATGTATGATGCTAAATGAAAGGACCTCCAGGATATTGAAACAAAAGCCATACAATGAATGATTGTTGTCCTTAATGTACTATGTTATCTCTCATCTCTTTTGCTGTCCCTTGGTTATTTCATATTGTTACAGTATCTCACTTTGTTATCTGATATATTGGATTTATTTGTATTTGGTTATTTGAAATTGGTTAGGGAAGGGGGAAAACCTAGACGGGGGGGGGGGGGTGGAAGGGAGGGTAATGGGGACCAAGGGTATCAATATATGTGAATTAATGCGCCTTCTATCTGGCAAATATCATGTAACCCTTTTATTAATTACAATAAAAATAAAAATAGATATAAAAAGAATAAACATTGCATTAAATACTGATTTAATTAGCAATAATTTCTGTAATAAAACAAACAACCTTATACCTTTTCTTTTTTCATTGTGTTTCATCTTGAGAAATTGAACAGCAGAAATAAATCTTAAGATTTGAATTACGGCAGAAATGGTAGTTTGCTGAAATCCCGGAGATGCATTGGCAAAACCACAGACATAATACGCCCCTCTGGTACAGTTATCATTCTTTCTAATGGATGAGTAAAACTACATTGTGTATTGACCCAATAATCTCAATTCCAATAATTTGCCTTTGCTTAATTTGACCTTTTATCTTTACCTCAACCTTTCATTAAAAATTATACTCCTCAGCTTTATTTAACTTCATAGCTCTTTGTTTTAAGAGCTAATTCAATAATCTTTTCAAACTCCTGTGACAGAACCTCTCTATATTGCAAGCTGAGTTTAGGAAAGAATCCTCTATTGTATATGCTCCTTACTCATGTTTTTAATATGCCATAAAATCTTATTTTGCATCCCTGATAAAACTTCAAGACTCCTGATTTGTATTATATGTCTGATATGTCTGTCTTTTGTTTTACCAAACCTAAATCAGTTCTTCTGAAAGTATTCATCATCATAACTAACTACTCATGTTCTAATCAAGAAATATTTTTAGTTTGTAATTTGTTCTAGCAACCATGTGAAATTAGCCCTTTTGGGGTTTTACCTCCAGAAGTACATTTCAGTTTCACAATTTAATCCTATCTGTACTTCAAGAACATTAGTAAAATCACAGTGTCATTCACAATAAAAAAAAAAACTTTAATGACTGGAATAGTGAATCATAGGTGGGAGTCAATCTTTACATCTTTAAATTTCTCACTTCCTCTAGTAATCAATTCCCTTTTTAATATTCATTAGGTGCATACCAATATTACTCACTTCTTTATTCTTAGACACCAACCTAACAAATTGTTGGATATTTTTCTACGCAGGGATCCATAATTTATATTGTTAGGAAAATGTTTTCAAAGTGAATCATCAATATACTGGTTATGTACTCAATTTTCTTTTTCTTTTTAAATTAAAGTTAAGCTTGGTGCTAAAAAAAAATGGCCTGTAGACACATGAAGAAATGCTTGACATCTCTGGTCATAAAAAAATGCAAATCAAAACAACTCTAAGATTCCACCTCACTCCAGTTAGAATGGCCAGGATCAAGAAATCTAAAAAAAACAGATGCTGGAGGGGATGTGGCCAGGAGAGATCACTACTACACTGCTGGTGGGTGTGCAAACTCATTCAACCACTATGGAAAGCAGTGTGGCAGTTCCTCAAAAGACTAAACATAGAGCTCCCCTATGACCCAGCAATTCCACTACTTGGCAATTACCCAATCATCCAGAAACAAGGACATACTAAATCCACTAGCACAACCATGTTCATTGCAGCACTATGTACCATAGCAAAGATATGGAACCAACCCAGATGTCCCTCAGTTGATGAGTGGATCAACAAGATGTAGTATTTATACACAATGGAATTCTATGCTGCTGTCAGAAAGAATAATACCCCTCCATTAGTAAGGAAATGAAAAGACTTAGAAAAATTATATTAAGTGGAGTAAGCCAGACTCAAAGGAACATAGGCTCAATGGTTTCCCTCATTTGCCATAACCAGCAGAAACCTTGGGTTCTCCTAGCAAAGATTTACAATAGAACAAAACCTCCATACATAAGGTCATATAGTATGATGCTAAATGAACAGACCTCCAGGATATAGAAACCAAAGCCATGTAATGAGTGATTGTTGTCCTTAATGTACTATGTTATCTCTCATCTCTTTTGCTGTCCCTTGGCTATTTCATATTGTTACAGTATTTCACCTTGTTATCTGATATATAGTATATATGCATATTTGGTTTTTTGAAATCAGATAGGGAAGGAGGGAAAACAAGATGAGGGGTGGGGTGGGGGGAGGGAAATGGGGACCAAGGCATGAGAAAGGGTATCAATGTTTATGAAGTAATGCACCTTCTATCTGGTGAATATAATGTAACCTTTCTATTAATTACAATAAAATATATATGGAAAAAGTAAATCTGCTTTGTCAGAATATCACAGGGCTGATGATATCACTCTGTACGAGAATTACTGAGCCTCTGTAAAGCCCTGTATTCTATTGCCAGCACCAATATGCAAGACAAATAAATACAATTAAAAATTAAAATAGTCATTTTCAGTTATCATCTCCAAAATTCAGTTACTGTGGTTCATAATGTAGTCTCAAATTCAAAAATTAATAGAAGAGGGTAGATTTTTCCAGTAATGTAAACTTCTCTTGTCAGTTTCAGTACATCTTTAAATATAATTCTATTGACCATATGATTCACACTTCAAAGCCTTTCCCTCCAAAAAGCAAAACAAACAAAAAAATTGCTTATGACAGTTCCAGAATCAACCAGAAGGGGGCAAACATGTTATTTGCACAGAAGAGGAAAGCTTAGCAAGAATAAACTAACACATTTGAAAGAAAGAAAAAAAAGAAAATGTAAGCCCAATAAGGGGGGAAAAAAGGAGAACACGAATTCTCAGTGAGAATATATATTTTTTTAATTGTTCTTGTTTATGCCCATTTTTGGTGCTAGAGGAAAAATACTTCATAGAGTCAAATGTAACCAAGTCATATATATCCATTTCTGCTACGGATGCAGAAGTAGCTTTTCATGTTTCTATGCACATTTAGGAAGTACAGTACAATATTTCAATACAGATCTTCAATTTATAAAGATCATATAATGTATAATGATCATACATAATGTTAACAGAAGATTTATAGTTGTACTCTGAAAGACTTTATCTAAAATACTTTGTTTTGGTCGGGAGTAATGATATAAAATTCTAATCCTGGCACTTGATTGGCAAAGACAGGAAGATCATGGGTTTGATACCAAAACAGTGCTCCCTATCTAATAATAATAGTGAAAGAGTGGTGTGAATGTCCAGTACAACAGAGTAACTACATGGATTCATATCTATCCATATGCTGCCTTTTAGCTCACTATTAGGTGTCAAAGTTTTCAGGCCTTGTGAACAAACATAAAGTTAAGATCAAATTTAATAAAATGGTCACAGTCTATATAATCTTATCACTGGTTTACTCAGATCAGAGTTTCCAGTCCATTTTAGAAACTCTCCTACAATTTAAGCACCTAAACTTCCTTGGCCTACACTCTCAGTTTACTGAATTTGCAAGAAATCAAACTTTATGCAACAAATTTCTCTGCTATCACATCACCAATGCCACACAGCTTAAACAGGACTGCTGAAAACCCAGAGAACTTGCTAAGTAGTCTCTTCATAAATGTTAACTCTAAATGAATTCTTAGTACCCATAGAAAATTGAGTTCTATTCAATTGTCTTTCCCTCTGTTCTACACAAATACTTAAGAATGCCCCATGCTCAAAACCCCCAATACTTTCTCTCTTCAAACTCTCAGCTACTACATTTTTCACTGGAAATGCATGTAGGACCAGAAAACTTTTCCAAGCATATCAAACATCAGATCCACCATTTTATATGAAATACAGGGTGCCCCATGTGCCATATTTCTCCTATCTTCAGGAAGAAATGTTTGTCTTCTTACCTAAGGGCAAATTTCCTATGCTACTGTGGATTCTCTTTACCCAAACAATGTCTCTACTGCCTGTCCTCAGTCATTTACTTTCCAATAGATATATCATTCATATGTACAATGACTATAAAGTCAAAAAAGTCTATTTTCATATTCTTCTTTAATTACTTCTGCTCCTCGACAGAGCAAATTACTCAGACAGATGCTTCTCTCATCTTTCTACTTCTCTTTCTCCCATTAACTTTATTTTGTCCTCTCTACTATCAGAAACTATTCTTACCAAAGACATTAGGCATTTGCACATTACCAAATACTGTACTAAACTATCAACTATCAGTTCTTTTTTTTTTTAATCTGCTAGGAATGTGGAGATGTAACTAGTTCTTCTTCCTTCTAATATAGTGTCCCTTGGTTTCTGGAACAATTCTATCTATCCCTAGACACGGGCTTTTGTTTGATCATCTGTCTATGCAGGAATGTCCCCCAGTTCAGTCCTCTAGACTACATCTACTTCCACAATAATTGCAACAAGTATAAAGGCCTTTGAAAAGCTACAGTCATAACATTCCTCCCTCTGATTTTATGCTAGTATATCCATCCGCCTGCTTCACATCTCCACTAAGATCTCATCAGGATCATAAATTTCACAAGTCCCAAAACACATCATCAACCCCCAATTCACTACCTAAACAGCCCTAAATGATGTTTCACTTACTGGAGTCTAATGTTGCTGCTTAACAATTCTTTCCTCTGATAATTTCACTACATGCTAACCCAGCAGTTTGGGAACAAATCAGGTATGTGCTGACCTTCCTGTGGATGTTTAACCTTCACTGTGATTAATATGCCTTGCTCTCAGGTTTTTCCAATGTCTGCTCAAATGTCTTCAACTATTTTATGTAACTGCTCCCATGACAACTTCCTTACCCTTCTCACTCATTGCCCATTCCCAGCAACTAAGATGCCTTCTTTACCAGTCATCTCTTTGTCTGGAAAACCAGCATGAAGAAGAGATTAATTTATTTACTCAAGTATCACCAGTGAACAGAACAGTATTGCCTGCAAAGTACTGCATAAATATCTCCTGAATGAGTGAAT
The DNA here is from genome assembly GCF_031878675.1 of Megascapheus bottae. Taxonomy (NCBI): domain Eukaryota; kingdom Metazoa; phylum Chordata; class Mammalia; order Rodentia; family Geomyidae; genus Megascapheus; species Megascapheus bottae. The sequence goes on from NC_143517.1 coordinate 25,281,793, forward strand.
ATCAACCCATCTCATGGCCAAATATGGTTTGATAATTCTTAATTTTAGTAAAGCTTAACTTACTTTTTAATATCCTAAATTTGATTAAATAAAGAATTAAGTATTTACTTGTGCATGAAGGAATGATGGATATTAAACTCCTTTATAGGCATGTCTTATCTCTTGACTTTGTAAAGATGATAAAATAAAACAGGCTTGAGATTTTCCTGCCACCATGCTACAGAATGATATCATTTCTAAATATTTGACATAAACAAATATGTAAAATTAAATAATGAGCTCCAATGACAAAATAGTGGCTATATCACGCATATCTGGTTTTATGTATAAACCTCTAAGTAGTGAAACAAGCTGAATCCTTAGTTATGTCTACAGTTATATCTTTATTACAGTTCTTAAATTTATTTTTATTTTAAAGATGATGTACTAAGGAGTTATGATTACATAAGTGAGGAAATGAATACATTTCTTTTTGAATAGTGTCCCCTCTTCCCTGGTTTTCTCCCAGTTTTTCTCTCCCAGCTCCCTTCCACACAGAGTGTGTACTTTATTTTCAACAGAGTGTCTAGTGAGTGTTACAGCTCATTTGTTCACCCTTTGTCCCACCTTTCACCATTACCCTTCCCAAACCAGATAAATTTACACACAAGACAAAAGGTACAGAAATCAAAAACATGATAAAGGAGACAAGGCAAAAACAAAACAGAACAAAAAATAACCAAAAAAAAAAAACCCTCCTGTTTTCATCTCTTCCCATTCATTTCAAAAAAAAGTCATCTTAAATGGTTATATGCAAATAGCTACTGAGCCTTTATGATCCTCTCCTCAGAATATCCTCTTTTGTTCGCTCTTTGTGCATGTTTAGAGTCCTGCTTAATTTATCATGCTCAGTTACCTCCCTTTTAATTGAATTCTTCTATCTACCAGTGTTTTTTAAGACCAATTTTCTTATAGTGAGTTTTCCTGTAACCCAGTATTGTTGCTTTTGTATTAATATAAAAGCAATTCATTTTTCTATAATTATGTGAATGTAATTTTTATCACTAGTCATTAATGTCTTTTATATGGTATTCATTAACTTAATTTAAAATGTGGATGCTTGTTCATGAAATTATAAAATTTCTAGAGATGAATCAAATCAAGTCTAAAGAGCTGCCACATACAAAAACCCACCACAGCAAATCTGTTACCAAAACTCTCCACTTTCCTTTTAACTCAAAATTTTAGTAATAATTGTCATAAGCAAAGTGCTCAGTTGTTTTCTAGTAAACCAAGTCCTCAGATTTAGGCACACCCCTATGGTACAGTTTGATTCCACTCTGGCTCCCAACACTATGGGATGATGAAAGCAGGGGAGCTGGCTATCAATGGAATGGCAGATGTTGGGGCCATATCTCCCTGACAACTCTTCTCAATAATAAATCTGAGAGGCTAATCTCTGCTAAATTTTTAATGGCTGTTATTTACATATAAATGAGCACCTTCTGGAAGGGCTCCTATAGCCCAAACAAGAGGTTCTAAATGTTGACTGGGTTTCTGGCTCTGGTTCATATTGTCCCTTGCTGAGATTCATGACATCAGTAGGCCACTTGATCTTTAAGGAAAGGATACATCACAAGACTCAAAGTCAAGATCTGAAGTTATTTTTCATAATTATGCAATAAAAGGAAGGAGAAGGAAGAGGAAGAGGAGGGTAAGGAGGAAGAAAAGGAGGTGGAGGAAGAGGAGAAGGAGGAAGAGGATGGAAGAGAAAGGAGAAGAAGAGGAAGAAAAGGCATGGGGGAGAAGAGGAGGGGGGAAGGGAAAAAGAGGAGAGGGAAGAAGAGAAGGGGAAGGGAGAAAGAGGAGAGGGAAGAAGAGGAGGAGGCAGGGGAAGGGAGAAGGAAGAGAGGGAAGAAGAGGAGAAGGAAGGGAAGGAAGAAGGAGGAGAGGGAAGAAAAGGAGGAGGAAGGGGAGGAACTCCCTTCTACCCTACCCTACATATTAAATTAAATAATCAATCTTCTGGAATGATTATCAAGTTCTAAGATGATTGAGTTTGATCCTATATGTTGACATAAAATGTTTCCTATTTATTTTTTTCTTTTCTTCCCGTTTTCCTTATTCCTCTTATCATACTATAATTTCAGAAGAGATTAAATCTTACCAGTTAATGAAATTCTGTCTTTTCCCTAGCATACACTGATTCTAATTCCCTTCTACTTCATAGAGGAAAGCATCTATGTAGTCAAGAGAAACTGCCTCTGCCTCCAGTAACTGCTTCCAACAATAGAACCTACACCAAGGAACAAGAAACAAACCATGGGGCTGTTCCAAATAATTACTCTTAGAGTGCCCACTTCCTTGGATAAAATGAACAAAAAGACAAAACATTTTTCAGTCTTTGGGAAAGTCTATGCAACCTCATTATTCTTGCTTTCAAATAGAGACAAATTCAGGCTACGTAAAAAAAATCCATGGCTAGGCAGTTTAACTAAAAGAGCTCTAATACTCAGATTTTTATGTCTCTTTAGTTTTTCTTGTCTATGATTTATTGTCTTTAATTTCCATCATTCTATAATAAACAAATCCTTCACCTGTATTACACATTGTTAGAGTTAGACATTTCTGTTTCCCAGTGAGTTTAGAAGTGTAGAGACGGAGCTGTCCAAGAGGGTAAAAAGTACACTGTTTGTGTGTGAGCTCCCTTTAAGTTTACAGAAGTTAAATTGCAAGGCAACTTACTATCACCTAATTTTTGTATCTTTCAAATACTACTATGTTACTATTCTATTGTTTTTTTTAATTTGCCTTGTGGTCTGATTGACAATACAAGACAGCTCAAAATAATTCATGTAAGTAAATAAAATGTAGCATGTCAAGTACAAAGAAAACAGAAAACAGACTACAAATTTTCAAACGTGTTGGGAGCCAGAGTAGAATCAAATTGTACCTTGATTTGCATCAGACCATGGCCTTATTGTCTTATTGTTTTATGCTTTGTACCCGATAGATATCAGAAGATCTAAATCCTCTCTGTCCACATGGGGAATTAGCAGTCTCCCCGGGAGGTAAAGGCACAAGTATTAGTTGTGCTAATTTTTGACCAGCTGGGATCGATACCACGTGTTTCGGGGCAGAGGCCATAACTTTGATTTCTCCAGTAAAATCCTGGTCAATTTTGCCAGGTGTAATCTGTATCCCTTTAAGGGCTGAGCTACTTCGCCCTAACAGCAATCCAGCCACTCCCGGGGGAAGGGGGCCAAAGACCCCCGTGGGGAGAGCTTGTGTCCCTATCTCTGGGGTCAATACTGAGCAGGTGGAGGAACAGAGGTCCAATCCTGCACTGCCTAGGGTGGCACGGAGGAGGCTGGAGACTGATCTTGGGGGGTTGTTAGAAGATGCACTTGTGGCCGAGAAGAGGGAGGGACTGCCCCATGGTTTTGCGGGGCCAGGGGCTGGCCCCTTCTCCAGTTTCCCAAAAACGGGAGGCCATTGCAATTTGTTGCTGACTTGCAATCTTTAGCCCAGTGCTTCCCTTTACCACAGCGTGGACATGTGCCAGGTGATTTTTCTCTCTTTAACCTGGCCTGGCGTGGGCATTGCGTCATCCAATGTCCTATTTGTCCACAAGAAAAGCAACGCCCTGGGGGTCTAGCATCCCGAGAATGCCGCTGACCTCTATATTTTAGAAATTCAGTAACAGTCTTTCCTTGAGGAGCGGCGGCTAAAGTAAGCCCTTTTACATGGGAGGGTCCAATATCAGCACACAGTGAAATAAAGTCCGTGATTCCTCCCTTATTCCTATGGGGTCTGATAGCCGCCTGACAGGCGGCGTTGGCATTTTCATAGGCTATGTGTCTAACTATAATCTTCCTTGCATTCTCATTTTGTACTAGATGGTCTGCAGTTTCCATTAATCGAGACAAAAATTCTAGATAAGGTTCATTCGGTCCCTGTTTAACTTCTACTAGATTTTTTGTACAATTGGAATTGCGTAACCTTTTCCAAGCCTCTCTCGTCACAGCATTTATTTGTAAATAGGCCTCCTTTGTATAACCCAATTGATCTTCGGTGTTTTTATAGGTTCCCTCTCCTAACAACTGATCAAAAGTGTAAGGCAGGTTCTTAGACCTATTTGTTTCAATTTTAGCCCGACACTGTGCAGTGAACTCTGTCTCCCATAATAAGTACTCTCCTGCACTAAGGCATGCTCTGGCAAGCCGCTTCCAGTCATTTGGGCATGCAATACCAGCACACGCGGCCTCCAATATTACTTGAGTAAAAGGGGCAGTTGGCCCATATTGGGAGCAGGCACTTTTTAAATCCTGTAATAGTTTAACAGGAACAGGTTGATGCATGATCAACTAAACTAGGGAAGCATCGAGGCCTGAAATATCTTCCCTCTCTCTAGCAGCCTGAGTCAGGTTTAATTGCGATGCACTGTGCCTGGTTGTGGTGCCTGTTAAAAAGGACTTGTTGCTAGGGCCTTTAGGCTTGCCTAAAGGTTGAAAAAGGAGTTGAGGCTGTAAGGCTGCAGCCGGAGGCAGTGGGTGTGAGGGGTAAGGTTTAGAATCAGACACCATAGTGGCCTGAGGGTCATATTTCTTTCCTACTTCTGGGGGGGCTCTCTGCTCCATCCCCATTTTCGATAGAAAATGTAGGATTTCTTCTAACTTCTTCTCCATCGTAGCCATCCGGCCCTCCATTGACTCATCATAACTTTCCTCCTTGATATTCAAACCTGAATTCTGATACTCAATATCTACTGGTTGTTGTTCCCTTTTCAAGATCTCACTTAGACTCTCTTGGGCTGCGGCATATGGCTCAGCCTCAGGTTTTTCAGAAGGGTCCTTTAACTCATAAATTTCCCTTAATTCAAGATTAAGTTCAGCATTCTCATGTTGAGGATTTATGCATTCACTTACTAAATTCCATACATCAATAGCCTCTACTGGGGTCTTTTCGGGGCCATATACATTATAATATTCTTGAATTCTTTTTCCTATCCGCTGCCAGGTTTTTTGGAATTCCTCCTCTATAAACCTCAGGCATGCCTCCTCAACAAACTGTAGGAAGCTCTGAAGCACCCCTTTTTCCACCCACGTTCCGTGGGCTTCAAGTAGGCCTGTTAAGATCGGCACATATGACCGATGGCTATTAACTTGACCCATAATTTTTACTCCTGACTATACACTCTCTTAAGATCCTCTCTTAATAGTCCTATGATGTGTTACTCACCACAGGGGGGGGTGGTCCTTCACCTTCGTCCCAGATTTTCAGGGTCCCTGTTCGGGCGCCAGTTGCCGGGGCCAGCCGGCAGCAAACCAGGGTTCGCAGATTGGGGTTCCTGAAATAGGGGGCAAGGACTAGGAAAAAATAGAAGAGAGACAGACACACCGGGTCCGGGATGTCTGCAGCCCAAGTAAAGACTGCCTCATTTATTGTCAACTCCAGCTTATCTCCCTTCTTAAAACCAGGGAGCTTCCAACTGTTACATTCATATGGTAAATCTCAGGTAATTTAAACAGAATAAGGCCATAAAACAATAAGACAATAAGGCCATGGTCTGATGCAAATCAAGGTACAATTTGATTCTACTCTGGCTCCCAACACAAACGTAGTAATCAAAGTATTTACAGAATAAATTCACAAGGTAGAAATAAGAAACTTGAAATTCATTTAGATGTAGCAGTGGTTGTATTTACCAATATGTTTTAAAATTGTAATATGTAGTACTAGATACTGGTAGCTTGTATCTGTAATTCTATCTTCTCAGGAAGCTGAGATTTGAAAATCCTACTTCTAAGTCAGCCTGGGCAGAAAACTCCATGAAACGTCTACTCCCAAAAAGCCAAATGCTGGGCTGTGGCTCATAATAATAGAGCACTGGCCTTGAGCAAAGAGCACTCAAGTGCCTGGGCTCTAAGTTCAAGTCCCAGGATCAGCAAACACACAAAAGTAACATCTTGAATGATTAATAAGATTGAATCTTTATGCTGCTGTAACTATAGACTAGAGTTGAATGAGTGAGTAAATTAAGAAGGGATGGTAGGAGTTAAATTTCTCAGTGTTAGACTAGGGATTTACAGAAAAACAAACCTAGAAAACTAGAATATATTTGTTGGCAGCATCATTGTACACTTATAATTAGTTTCAGATTAAGATACAGATGGATACATGAAACATTTGTAGATATGTGGGTAGACACTATTAACATTTGTTTTATTTGGACTAGAAAACCCATTCAGAACAACACCCTATTATCTATAAATGAACACATCTGGACCCCAGGTTCCAATAGTCAGAACCAGGGGTCCTTTTAGGATGAAGCAGGAAATATACAAAATGAACCTGGAAAACCTTGTAATACCAATAAATTGTTGTGCACACAAGCATTCATACTCAACATTAAGGAATTGCTAAATATATATACATCACAGGAGTAAGTCAAAGGAATGGAGACACTAACTAAAAGAGCTACAATGCCTAAAGCTGGAATAAGCTGAGCAGCAAAATTAAATACTGAATTGTTACTCAAGTATAATTGCACATCCATGAGGTACATACTGATAAAAAAGAAAACAGTAACTGAGAGTCAATGCACAAACATACAATACAGGGGAAAAAAAAATGGGGGCTGGGAATATGGCCCTGGGTTTGATTCCTCATACCATACAAACAGAAAAGCAGGAAATGGTGCTGTGGCTCAAATGGCAGAGCACTAGTCTTGAACTCCGAGAGGCTCATGGATAGAGCCCAGACCCTGAGATCAAGCCCCCAGTACCAGTAAAAAATAAAAAAAAAAATCAAGCATTTTATATACTTTTTCTCCTTAGAGTTTGAGTTAAAATCCTTAATCCTTAGATGTGAGCTTCCCATGATGATTTGTGATAACAGAGGAGAGCTATTAACTTTACATTGGCTAGATCTGACAACAGCCTGTCTCAGTAAATGAAAAAGATCAACATCAACGAACATAAATCACCTTGATAGGTTAATAGCATTTAAACATGCTTTGTTGGACTAAAGGGCCCTTTACCTCCGTGGACATCTTCTCAAGATCCCACACATTTGTTCTTTCACAAGAACAACATAAGACACAGGGCAAAAATAGCATGGCATCCTATAACATGCTCGATTGCTACTCAGCTGTCAATATTAGGGAAGGATGGAGGGAGAGCGAAAGACAGCGAGAGAGCGAGAGCGAGAGAGAGCGAGAGCGAGCGAGAGAGAGAGAGAGAGAGAGAGAGAGAGAGAGAGAGAATTATCAGCTAAGAGGAATTTAAGGGGTTATGACAAATAAATGTAATATAGTATCCTGAATTATATCTGAATTATTATATCATTATAATTATATATTTATTATTATATAACAATATATAATAAACTATCATATATAATTACACATATACTATATAATATATTCTGCTATACTAAATATAATTATATATGTAATTATATAGACTATATTATATTAGATACTAAAATGCTATATAGTATATACAACAGTATGTATACTATACATATTATATTTCACATACATATAGTATAAAACTCTATATGTATATGCATACTACATACACATATAATATGTGTATATATGTATGCATAAATGTATATATAGTATATGTACTATATATACATATAGTATATATTAGATAGATACTAGACCATAATGACAATAGATAAACAAGTAACCATTCCCGTAAGATGTTAAATGATACAAGAATTGTTAGTAGAAGGTACAGGGCTCTACTATTTCTTAATGTTTGTATACAACATAATTATTCTAATAATATACTCTACTAAATAACAGATAGTGATGATTTCATTGCAACACCAGAGAAGAGATATTTTGAGATACCTATATAAACTGTAATCGGTAATTAAATGTGATTTCTACTGATAACAAAAGTCACACCAGTATTTCATCTTTTGTGTTTTGCTGTTTGTATGTATGGGTAAAGAACAGTCTTAATGTAAAATTTCAATTACAGATCAGTGAAATTGTCTCATCCATTGTCTGCAATACCAAAATGCTTTGGTATTACAGATAATGCTTTGGTTTACAGATAAGAAACCCCATAACTGTGATAATATTTATGGTTAAATATTGTAAAACTGAGTCTCAGAGAGATGAGTTATGTGTTCTTGCTTTCAAAGAACATGGAAATTCTGAGTTCTGTTGTTAATTTCTTAATTTGGGAAATGATAAATGGATGAAAATTTCCATCTAGTATAGTTTCCTCTTTGACTTTCTGCAATTGCACTCTACCTTTCTGGACAAATTCTTCTGGACCTAGTGTTGAGTAGTTCCAAGACCAAGAGGAATGAAAGGAGGAAACTCTACCTTCCATCTACCCTCCTGTCAAGGGAACTCCCTGCTTAGAGATGATGACTCCTTGAAGAAGGACCTGTGGGTCAGCTGCAGAGATTAAATCCTAGAGCCTTCCTCCCTAAAAGCACTACAATTCCAATTCCAATGTTATCAATAGGATCGATCATTTGGGAGAAAAAGCAAAGCGGGAGAAAGAAGGGAAAGAGAATAACCTTGTTAGTAAAGCTGGTACGAATTTAAAGATAGACAGAAAGGGATTACATGCAATTACATTCCGAAGGCAAATTCTGCTAAATCCATTTGGAACGAAAATCACTGCAGTGTGTAAGTGGGCATTCTGTGTCTTGGTTTCCAAATGGTATATCTGTCCTCGGTGCCATCTGCTAATGTAGGTGGGTGGGAGAGGAGGTTGAGAAGAAGGGGGAGGGGGAGAACAAAGAGGGGGAGGAAAGGGTGGGGAAGAGGGAGGAGAAGGAAGGGAGGAGGAAGAAGGAGAAGGGGAGGAAGGGGAAGAAGGAGGAGACAGGGTGGAGAAGGGTGGTGGAAGGCACAATTGTGGACCACTGAGCAGCAAAAGACAAAACATGAGTACTGATCTGATCATCCTCGTTCACCATTTCTTTAGGAGATTCCCATTCTGTCACTTAGAGGAGAAATGCCAGCTTGCATAATTGTTAGTTGCTTAGCTGTGTGTGTGTGTGTGTGTGTGTGTGTGTGTGTGTGTGTGTGTGTGTGTGTGTGTGTGTGTGTGTGTGTAAGCAGTGGAGCTTGATGGAGGGGGAATTAGAAAGACTGCTAATGCGAAGGATTGTCAGAATGTGTGCATAAATCCTTCTCAGATATGACAGTCTTAGTTCTTGGCTTCGGCGAAATGAACAATACTGATGAGAGAAAGGAGAAGGGAAACCCCCAGTCAGTCAGTGGAGCTGTCCACGCGGCCAGACTGACAGGGGAGTGCAGCAAGGGCGCCCGGCTGCCCAACCAGTGTCCCAGACTCTTGGCCTTTAGACCACGACCTATCCATGCCGCCTGTGCAAGAAAAACCAATAACGGAAGATAAATCTACAGCGCATTGGGCGGGCCGACGGTCGGCCTGGAGGCCGGCACGCGCGCGTCTCCCCCCGCGGCTGGCGCGGAATGTGGTGATCCGCCCGGCTGGCGGCAGGGGTGGGGGGGGAGAGATGACTTCATAGGGCCGGAGCTGGGCGGCGGGAGCGGCGGCTGCAGCTGGCAGGTGGGTGGGGGCCGACGCTGTCTGACCGTGTGCGGTGCTGCGGGACGGTGCGGCCAGGCGCAGCGGGATTGCAGCCTGGGGCAGCGGTGACAGGATCCGGGGAAGGTAAGCTGCCTGGCTAGGCTGAGTCTTGGCCGAGGTGCTGGGTGCTTTGCGCTCTGGTAATAATGGGGTTTTGCAGTAGTGAGGGGTGGGAGGAGGAGCCGTGGGAATAACCAGCTGCCTTTGGCGCTGGGTACCTGAGGCATCACTGGGGTTGAAATGTCCAGCCAAGCGCTGGAGATTGAGGGGCTGTGTCACCGGGCAAACAAAGGCGCCTTTCAGCCTGTCTAGGCTGGTGAACGTTGATCACCATTTCAGTGCTGGCTTGGCTCAGCCTCTGAAGAGGCTGCCGGGGACCTATGAGCGCCACTGGAGAGCCTCTTTTATCTCTCTGCGCCCCCTTCATCCCATTGCTGGGTTGGGAGCAGCAGGTCGTAGGCTACAGGCTGGGGGAGTCATATGAAATCCGGGGATCTTTTCACACCAGCCTGGGACCTCTCTCCTCTTTCCTTTGCACACTGGGTCTTCTCTGTTCGTCTCAATGTCACAGCACCTGCTTCCATTCTGAGCCTTTCCAAAAGAGTCTCTTGGCAGGGTAGAAACTTCATGTTGTGGACTTGGGCCTGGCCAGGGCAGCGTTTGACATGTCCTTCCTTTCATTTCCGGTGGATTCTGTGAATTCTGGCATTCATCTTTTGGGGGGAGATGGCTGTGCTCATTCCCAGGCCAACACTTGTCAGCTCTTGTCCTAGACTCAGTGCCATGACCAACTGTCAAGGACCCAGAAAGGGCATTGCCTCCCACAGGGTATCCTGTTGGGCATTGTCTCTTTCTCTCCCATTAATTGCCAGTGCCTTTCTCCCAAATGCATAGGAAGCAGCAGCCTGCTTTCAATTTGGCGCTGACATGGGTTTTCCATAACTTTTTAAGTGCTGTCACTGTGCTTGGCAGGTTTGAGGGAACAAATAGAATGGCTGGGCTTTGCCGACTGCTTTCTAGATACAGATAGATCTAAGTGGAGGTAAAATGTGGCTAATCTCTCCTGAACTGTTGTTAGTCCAGGTGAATTTCAAGACAACTAGTTGATAGGGTTTAGGGAAAATCAAAGCGTAGTGAATTTGCCATCGCTTTCCTAGGTAACCAAGGAAGTTTCCAAAGGGCATTTCCCTAGGGGTAATGAGAAGGCTACGGAGCTGCCTGGTACAAGCCTCATCTATTTGACTGTCCTTAGATTTCTCTGTCAATTGGAAGGCTCTCCTGGCTTGTCCTAGGATGTCCCCTACAGGCCCTTGCTACTGAGCCCAATACCTTATGCTTATTGCCACCTAGGGATGCACATTTGAATAATTTGCTGGGAAATGGTAAGATGGCTGTGAGGGGTATTGCAAACGTGCTATTTCATCCATAGAACAGTTGCAATTAGAGAGTTGAAATTAGAGAGTCAGTTTGGCTCAATATTAATTCAAGATTATTTTAGTAAATTAAAATAGATTACTGAAAAGAAGAGAGTACTTCTGCTTACCTTCATTTTTCCAATACTGCTGTTTGGACAAAGACACTTGTTCTGAAAAGGTCATGGTAATTTAGAATATATTACTGTAGTTTTCTAATATATCCATACACATATATATGTCTGTCTCTCTATATAAGCATATATATATATATTCCTTCAGAAAGATATGAATTTCTTTGTCTCCAGGTTGAGTGTGTGAGCACAGGGAGTACAGGTGCCCAATAGAAATTAGCCTACCTCACGAACTGTCCTCTACTTGTTTGCATGTTTATCATTGTTGTAATTATTACAGGTTGAGCATTTTATTTGTATTGAAATTATGGTTTTGAGAATTTTGAAGCAGGTATACCAATTACAAAAGGTAACAAAGAAAAAGATGAAAATCAAAACCTTGTATTTTTTAAATCATCATTTCTACATCTAAAATATTTAACCATTGAAATCAATAGTCTTAAGAATAACTAATGGTAAAGAACAGTAACAGAATAATTATTTTTAATAATTAGCTCAAATGTACTCAAGTATAAACTATGCAGTGATCTATAGTGCTAAGATACTATTTTTTGAGTTATTAGTGTTCAAGCATGGTTAGAAATTGAAAGTGTCTCTGAGTGGGTTTCTGAATAAATAGAAATTTGTGGGTTGAAACAAGATGAGTCTAAGGAACTGGGGCTTCTTGAGCTACCAGAATACCTGCCAATATGTTACCAGGTAAGATTTACAGGTTAAATTATTCCACTAAAGTTGGAGGAAACTTGTTGAAAAAAAAGTAAATAAAGTCGTTCAATTGCATTGTTACTTTAGAGAAACAGAAAGATATTTAAATTTAAGGGATGCGTGGATTTAGAGCTAGGTATGTTTAAATAAAATTTAAGTCTCTGTGCAAAAACATCTGTATTATTTTGTGATGATAATTGAATCATGACATGATATTCTTACCTTTATTTCTCTGAGAAAGGAAAGATTAATTGGCTAGTGTTCAGAAAGGAAGGAAGAATGTGTGTTTAGATACCAAATAGACTGCAGACATTTTGGTGGCTTTGACAAGATACAATCAAAATCAAATTACTGCTTTCAATCACACTTTGAAACAACACATTTAGTCTGGAAGGCACTCTTACCAGCATCTTTGAGTACAAATTGTGAAGTCAAGTTGACCTCCTATAACGAAAAAGGCATTTCCATACTACTATGGAACTATAATCTTGTATTATTGACATTGAAATAGCCTTGAGATTTTGAAGACAAGAAAAGAATAGGACTGAACAGAAATACCATTCTATTTACTCAGTGCCTCTACTGAGAATGGGTACAAAATAGTGCTGTGTTGAAGGATGCCTATGAACATTTAATTGACAGATATCTATAATATTTCCCTTCATTCAGAATGACTGACACATAATATGTACAGACGCTGTGTATCTGCTTCATCCAGTTTCTGGGTAATCCTCTTAATGTACCTCATGACCAGCTTAAAACATGTGGTCTTCATTTCCAACGTGGGACTCATAATACCAAGCCTGTTATATCTCCACTCTATCTTAGCAGGAAAGGTTTTTACCTCTGACACTGCACTCCCATGAGTCTTTCCTCCTCCCACCTTCCTTCCCCCATTCTGCTATGATTTCTTTTCCATTGACTAAATTCCTAACAAATTTCTTTAGGAGCCAGGTGCAGTGGCTCACACCTGTAATCCTAGCTACACATGAGGCTGAGATTTGAGGATGGAGGTTCAAAGACAGCCCAGGCACAAAAAGACCTGTGACTCTTATCTCCAGTTAACCTCCAGAAAATGGAAGTGGGGCTTGGCTCAAGGGTAAGGCGGTAGCCTTGAGCTGAAGAGCTCAGGGACAGCGCCCAAGCCCAGTTCAAGCCTAGTGATACACACACACACACACACACACACACACACACACACACAAATTGTAGGAAATCTTTTGTTTTTCTTTTATGTGAACATGCTTTTTCTGTTGATCTAACATACCTTTAGTAAACAGGGACTAATACTCATGCTATGAACTGAACTAAACTCATGAATATATATATAGTAGGTATTCAACCATTTGAGTTTAGTAAGACAAACTTATTCATCCAAAATTATATTATCTACTCATCTCAATATTTATGGAACTGTTACTTTCAAAAAATTCTCTGTACAATAACAAAGATACTGAAAGCACATCTATTACCTACATTCAACAAATGTTCCTGTGAGATCGCATGATCTTAATGTGTTTTATTTCATGTGTATTAAAACCATGGTAAGCATAACACAATAAAACTTTAAGACAATACTAGGTATGTTAATACACACCTTGTAATCTGAGAATTTGGGAGGATGAAGCAGAGGAATTAACAGTTTCAGTCCAGCCTGAGCTAATGAGACTGAAACCAGCTTGGCTTATTTGGTAAGAGTTCCTCAAAAACAAACTAACAAAACATTTTTAAGGGAGATATTGTACCTGATCTTAGTGTGCTTGCTCTAAAAAGGGCAAGGTGTCTTATACTATATAAGCACTTATCTTGTTTCGAGGCATTTTCCAAAGTACTGTCATTTTTGTAAGTGTAATATGTTAATTTCACATTGAGAAATGAGATTCAGAGATGTCACCTAAATGGCACAAATTCTTTCTGCATTACCAGGCTGCTCTTTCAAGTGTAATTCAGTGAAAGGAAAGGAAAGCATTTTAAAAACATAAGGTCAGAGCCCTCAGAGTAGTTTTAAATTGTTTCCTGATTCATCTTTCCAGTGCTTCTTAAGGGTGTAGGTGTTAACATCCCTTCAATAATTCAATGACTGATATGCATTCTCCCCACAAGTAAACACACACACACACACACACACACACACACACACACACACACACACATCTCTTTCCCCCACCCCGAGGCTGCTGATTACAAATTCAATCTTTTATGGGTTCACTAAAGCTCTCTGTGAAGGGTTAAAGACTGTCTACTTTGAGCCCCGTGACAATATGTGCTTCTTTTGTTAGCTCAGACATTTCCCACACTTGCTGTGATGTCTCCTTCCTCTGTTCTTTCTGCCTTAGCACCTGGAATGAGGATTCTCACACTTGTATTGTCATAGGCCGCTGAGATGTCTAGGAAGCAAGTGCCAAAGAGAAGAGTGTTTCAGAAAATCTCAGTTCATGGAAAAAGGCATCTTAGAAGGAGCTCCAAGTATTGCACACTGCAGATGATTTATTCAGGGTTTTCCAATCAGAACTATTTTTTACATGAAAAAAGCCAGTTTTCTCAGATTTAGAGTACTGTAGTGCCAAATATATAGAAACACACTGCCAGCAGTTGACTAGTGGAGTCTACTTTGAAATACATTCATTTCACTACAGATGGATTTGTAGTTTACAAACTATTTATTCCTGCTATTACTGTCTCCAGTATTATATTTGCCTTTTCCAAATTAAGGAAAGAACAAGTTATGCTCAGCCCTCCTAGGTCCTAAAACAACTGTCAGCTTGAAGAGCTGCAATAGCTTTAGGTAAAGAAAACTGCAAACATTCTTAGCTGATATTTGAAGGAGCTGAAAATAGCTAGCAAAGTTCCAGCTGATTTTAGCACACAAGAACATAGAGAAAGTATAACATTAATCTAGGGGGGGGGGAATGATGATCAGATGAAAACATGTAAAATGGCAATCTAAATTCTTGCATATTTTATATTTTCTCAAGATACCTTTTGTGGCTCCAAAGTATGATAGTAATTCATAAGCTCAGATATTATATTAAAATATCACTTATATAAGATGATATGTATGAGGTACTTTTATGCCTTAATTTTGTAGTAGATTTTTAACATTTAAATTTTTTATTGTGGCAAAGTATACACCCAGGCTGAGATCTGACAATAATGGCTCAAAGCCAGCCCAGGGAAAAAAGTCCATAAGACTCTACCTGCAATTAACCACCCAGAAGCTAGAAATAGAGCAGTAGTTCAAGTGGTAGATTGCTAGCCTTGAGTAAAAAAATCTCAGGGCCAGTCCCCAGGCCCTGAGTTCAAGCCCCAGAGCAGATACACACACACACACACACACACACACACACACACACACACACACACACGTATGTATACTTTAAATATAGGTTATATATGGTAAGTTTTATGTCACCAAAGTTAATGTTAATCATATTAAATTAATATCAATATATAAATCTTACCATTTTAATTTTTTTTCTCGGCTGTGGGACTTGAAATCTAGGCCTTCAGTTCAAGGCTAGCACTCTACCACTTGAGCCACAGCACTACATCCCCTTTTTAAATTTTCAAGTATAAAATTCACCTGTATATATTTACTACTAGTGATAGTAGTATATGTAAATATTGAATAATCACATCACTCATCTACTTTCAAAAGTTTCTTGACATTCCAAACTGAACCTGTTGAATAATAACGCATTATTTAACGGCTATGCAAACATTAGCTCATAAGTGCCCTTTAGCCCATAAGCAACTCTATTCTACTTTCTGTGCTTCTGAATTTATCTATTTTAGGTATAACATAAAAATAGAACCAACTGGGGCTGGGAGTTTGGCCTACTGGTAGAGTGCTTGCCTAACATGCAACGAAGACCCAGGTTTGATTCCTCGGTACCACATACATAGAAAAAAAAAGCCGGAAGTGGTGCTGAGGCTCAAGTGGTAGAACTCTCACATTGAGAAATCCCAAGGACAGTACTCAGCCCCTGAGCTCAAGCCCAGGACTGGCAAAACAAAAAGAAAAATATAACCATCAAAATTTATCTTGTTTGTCTTCACGCTTAGAATATTTTCAGAGTTCAGATATTTTGTATCATAAATCATAATTTACTCCATTTTTAAGACTGAATACTATTTCATTTTATGTATATGTTTTGTGCATACACATGTATGTGTATGTGTGTATATACACATATAAATACTCACATATCAAATATGTGTGCTTATATGTGTATATATACATATATGTATATTTTTGTAATTTTTATTTGTGAAACACTTTAACTCTATAGTCTTTACATTGCCTCAAAGATGTCTAGGATATAACACTATATATCATCTTTAATTGGTACCTAGAACCGTATCAGAGTGCCATAATCAAAATGTATTCATTAGTTATCACATTCAAAGTTATTTTGTGATGTTGATATGTGGTCATGGGCAAATTGGTATATATTTCTTTGTATGTTGATGCTTCTCACTTTTGATGGAAGATTCCCTGAGTGCTATACAATTGTGGTTTTATTGTGATACAGATTTTGCTGTTTTTTATGCTTGAATAAACACTTTAGCTATAACAATCATCTCCTCAACAAATAATCTTTTATATGTCCTAGAGTGATGTCAAACTATCTTTCAGTGAATGCAAACATTATAATGGAATCCATTTATCACAGTATGAACAAGGAAATATTCTCACTTTTTGTCATTTCCAGTTCATGGAGGAAAAATACTTTAAATAATAAAAGATTTCAAGTCTCTCTGCCACACATTCATCATTTATACATATTGCAGGATGTAAAACAGAAGTCAATCAAACATTATAAAAACAGAATACAATGGTAGAAATATTTATTATTATTTTTCTCTGTGTTACTCTCAAGCAATGGGTCATTTTTTTCTTGTCAATCTAAGCTTTGCTTTATTTCAAAAGTTATGTATGATAAGTCTTGTTTCTTTTCTTCTGTTCTCCTTAGTGTATCCTTGTAAAATTTATCTTGAAACAGAGTAAAACCCCACTGATGAGAATGTCTTATGTAAGCTGCATTACACAGTGGTTGGAATCTGTGAAGTATCAACATAATTAGTCAGATTTAACTACTCTCTTACTATGCATGTCTTGAATGAAATGGACAGGAGAAGAGAAACAGAAGTGTGCTGGAAATTGCATCATGTTTTATTTGCCTTTAACAGTGCTAAAATTGCAAAGATGAAGCAATAGGACTTATAGTGGATTATTATATTTAAGAAATATTTAAAATGAAGGAATTGTAGAAATGTTCATAAATAGACAAACACATTGTGTAATGTTCTGACTTTAAAAATGTCAGAATAGGATATTAACTTATGCTTTTTGTTTAGTTGATAGGATGGAAAGACTTATTGTTCAACATTTTGCTTACTGTTTTGTATTTTATTAATATTTTGTTGGCTCTCATTGAAAAGCAGACTGAAATAAGCATTCGGATCATTGCCTGAAAAAAAGCAGTAACAAAGCTACACCTTATACAATACAATGCAACAACCCAGAGATAAAAGAGCATAGCTCTCATTTTGTGGCTGTTGCAGTAATAGATGCAGCACCATCTGCTGACTTCTTTCTGTTGCATTATGCAGAATCTGACTGAATAAACCGGAAGCTCACTATGGTCCTTAATGCTGTTTCTTATACTTTTATCTATTATCCTCTAGTAACTGAAACATATACTTGAAATTAGCCAGATTTCAATACACTTATCAATTTACAAAAGTGAATGATGCTAGGACTTGTAGAAGTACTGCCCAAAGTGAGCTGGTGAGTATCCAAAGGAGTCACTGAGAAAAATCTTTCCTTTTTACTCAAATCCAACGTCAGATGGAAAAACTGGCAAATTTTTAGAGAAGAAAGACGGAAAGTGTGGATTTCTAATCATAAAGTATTTTCACTAGAGAATAACACACTTTCAAGAAGGATTTATTCTGAAGAAAAAATCTGTTAGCACTACTCAGGAAAATAAATTGTGGCAAGCCATTGTCATGCAGGTGAATTTGTCATCTTTCTTTCAAGAAAGTGAGCTCTTGCTGCAATAACTGCCTTCATCAAATTTATAATTTTTAATAACATGATGAAACCCAATGGTACGATTAACATATACTATAACATAGGTGGTATACAAATGGAAAAACAGAAATATGGCAGATACAATGAAAGTTCAAATATAATCTTTTTGAAAGGCGAAACTGATGTTCAACAAAATAAACATAAGGAAATAGGCATTTGAAAAGGGTGGGATTGGGTCGAAGGGAGAGGAGTAGAGGAATGAAGAGAAGGGAGTGGGGGATAGAATAAAGTCAAGAATTCAGCATATCTACTACAAAATGCATAAAAGTCAGAGAAGAGAAGTGGTGGGTAGGAGGGATGGATGCGAATTTGCTGAAATGGTTGACATGAATTGATATATATTGTTTTTAAAAACTGTTTGCCTAGAGTGCTTGCCTAGCATGCACGAAGACCCGGGTTCGATTCCTTGGTACCACATACTTAGAAAAAGCCAGAAGTGGTGCTGAGGCTCAAGTGGTAGAGCTCTAGCCTTGAGAAAAATCCAAGGACAGTGCTCAGGCTCTGAGCTTAAGCCCAGGACTGGCCAAAAAAACCCAAAAAAACAAAACAAAACAAAAAAAAAAAAACCTGTTCCTTAAAGGGCAAACCTACTTAAAGATAATTTTTTTTTAAATGAGAAAAAAATAGTGATAGGAAAAGCCAGGTGCCGGTAGTTCATGTCTGTAATCCTAGCTACTCAGGAGACTGAGATCCAAAGATTCTAAAACAAACCAAGCAGGAAAGTCCCTAAGATTCTTATCTCCAATAAACTACTCAGAAAAAGCTGAAAGTGGCACTGTGACTCAAACAATAGAGCTCTAGCTTTGAGCACAGAGAGGCTCAAGGACAGTGTCCAATTCCGGAGTTCAGGACCAGAAAAAAAGAATATATATATATATGTATATATATATATGTATTGTTATATATATGTTTTATATATATGTGTGTATATACATATATATATATATATGAGTGGTAGGAAAGGGGAACAGCTCTATTGGGGTACATGTGGAACAACTCTTAAAGGAAGGAAAAGGGAGAAATAAGAGCATAAATGAAGCTGAATATCTTAAATATCTTCCTAACACTTTATATGCACGTGTGAAAATAGAATAAGACTTGTTGAAATTGTTTATGAAGAAGTGATAGATGTGGTATGTTTGCATTACCTTCTAAGCCTATATGGAAAAGTCCAAATTGAACACACACCCTTCTTGTACAATTAATTTGTGTTCAATACCACTAGAAAACTGGAAGTGACACTGTTGCTTCAAGGGTAGGACGGTAGCCTTTAGCTGAAGAGATCAGGGATAGCAGCCAAGCCCAGGGATAGGGCACTAGCATGAGATGAAGAGCTCAGGGACAGCGCCCAGCCCCAGAGTTCAAGCCCTACAACCGACAAAAAAAAAAGAAAGATACAGATAAGAAGGATCATGAATTGAGACTAGCCTGGACAAAAATTAAGGAGGCCAATCAGTAAGCTTGGCATAGTGGTATATGGCTATAATCTCAGCTATACAGAGCACAATAGGTGGGAGGATTGTGGTCCAAGGTAACCCAGTCAAAAACTTAAGGGCCTATCTGAAAAATAACTAAAGCAGGAAGGGGTTGGTAACATGGGATAGCTTAAGGGATAAAGCACCTGTCTAGTAAGCATGAGGACCTGAGTTTAAACCCTAGTGCCACCACCAAAACAACAACAACAGCATAAGCGCCTTTTTAAAACAAGAACTCATAAACAGGTAAAAAAATGTGAAGTCTTGGGGCTAGGAGTTTGGCCCTAGTGGTTAAAGTGCTTGTCTAGCATGCATGAAGCCCCGGGTTCGATTCCTCGGTATTACATACATAGAGAAAAAAAAGCCAGAAATGGTGCTGAAGTTCAAGTGGTAGAGCTTCTAGCCTTGAGAAAGTCCAAGGACAGTGCTCAGGCCCTGAGCTCAAGCCCAGGACTGGCAAAAAAAAAAAATGTGAAGTCTTCATTTAAAAACTGTTTTCCTAGCTGAGAAATAATTTGTATTCCATATGAGTACCGTAATTTTTGGAAGTGAGGTCATCAATTATGGATAAATATACCTCCCCCGTTGCTTCTTTTCAAATCTACACTTCTTCCTTCCTAATTTCATCTGATGGGAATTAAAGATGAGATATTCACATCTGAAATATATCTAGTGGGCAGTTCCAAACCACAGAAACCTAGGACAGAGAACAAAGGACATTCATTCCCCTTCTTTCTTCACGGAAAACAGATGTAGACTCAGAAGATTGAAGGTAGACATTCTGGTGATAAAGTATTTGCAATACATTAATTGTTTTTCAGTCTCATTTATCTTGAAGTTTGAAATCATAGAGGAAGTAAATCATACTCAGTTGAAAATTTATTCCACTTGCATAGAAGTATGACCTAGTGGAGCTATAACCTCTTCACGGGCATTGTGAGGTTACTATTTCAGCAGAGAAATAAAACTTGATACTAGATGACCTGTTTGGTTATTTTTAAGATCCATCAAAAAGTGCCAGCCCTGTTCTTTAAAGTACAGTGATTACTGGCTGGGCCCTCTCCTTCCCTTTCTGAGTTTCTTTCTTTCTCTTTCCTTCCTTCCTTCCTTTATTTTTTTTTCCTTTTTTAAATTTAAATTTTATGGTAAAAATGATGTACGCAGCATTTAAAATTACGTAAGTAAGGTAATGACTACATTTTTGAAGTATTACCCCCTTCCTCATTTTCTCCCACTTTCCCCACCCCTGGCCCCCCAAGTTGTAAAGTTTATTTTCTACGTAGTGCCTAGTGAATATCATCTTTTGTCCCACCATTTCTGTAACTCCCCTTCCCTTCCCCAAATCAGATAAAAAGTTCAGAAATCAAAGACAGTGATAACAGGGAATAAACCAAGGGGAGAAAAAATAAAAAGAACTGCAAACAGTACAATTAGAGGAAAAAACCTTTTGTTTCCATTTCGTGGAGTTCATTTCAATAAGCATCATCTTATATGGTCATATGCACATAGAAATTGAGTCATTGTGATCTTCTCCTAAGAATATTCCCTTTTGTTCTCACTGTGGGATGCTTAGAGTACTGCTTAATTAGTCATGTCCAAGTGTAATCATTTGCCTTTCACTACCCTTTGGATTAACTTGTAGATTTATAGACATATTCTAGTTGTTACAAATGATGGAAACCATGCAGCCTATGTTTCTTTGTGTCTGGCTTCCTTCACTTAATAAGTGTAATGGTTAGCACTGTGGATTCTGCCTTTATTTTCATTGAGAGGGTTGTTCTGATGTATTCTTTCCGGAACTGGGTTTGTGCTTTAAATCTACTGCCTAGCTGGATAACTTGTGATGAGTTACCTATCCTCTCTATTTGTTTCCTAATATTTAAAACAGACAAATCCAAGGGTAGTTGTGAGAATCAAAGATGATATAATAAGCCAATATGGTGAGGCATGCCTTTATTCCCAGCCTCTATCAAACAATAACAAAATGACCATATGACCCTCTATCAAACAATAACAAAAATGACCATATGACATCAAAGAGAATTTACTGTAATTTCTAAAATAATGCATTGCAAGAGTAAACATGTTCAATGTTTATCATCTTTCATTCTCATAAGAACAGAATTCATAATCCCAACTTTTCCCAAATGTTTATAAACTTTAGTCTATCTCTCTCCAGTGTAATCTGTTTGGTGTGTGTGAAGTACTGGAGCTTCGGCTTGACCTCAGGGCTCCATGCTCTCTGTTCAACTTTGTTGATCTTGGCTGGCTAGCGCTCTATCGCCTGAACCAGCCTCTAGACTGGCATTTCACTGCTTACTTGGAAGTGAAGCCTCACTGACTTTCCTGCCTGGGCTGGCTTCAAATTAAAATCCTCTAGGAGTCAGCCTGCTGAGTAGCTAGGATTAGAGGGATGAGCCCTCAGCATTTGCCTATAACTGAGCTTCGAAATGACTATGACTCTCCCTGGATGTTTTAGTACAGGTAAAGGTCAGTGTCAGGAGAGGGTTAGATCTAAACATGGCCAGATGAACAGGCTCAGAATCTGTGATGGCTGTGGGAATTTGACTTACTGATTTTATTTTTGGCTTTTTAAGTAGTTGATTTGCAAAAAGTCACTTGGCCAGTAAATCAGCCTGCTATTTTCTTTCTGAGTCATTCCATATGTCTATTCATGCTTTTCACTGACTCATTAACAGAAATGACAGTCAGGAGACTCAATAAGAGTGTAGGTTTCAGACTTAAAGTACCACAGAAAATGGGAGTGACGTCTTACTCGGAGCAGCAGTTGATATTTTCTTTTCAGTTTTGTGTCCAGAAGGCTAAGAGAAGATAATCAGATTTATAGAACGCTGTCAACACTTACCTCTTCCTCTAGAAAGAGAGCCTTAGGAAAGCCTGCTGATTGAACAATACTGACATAGTTTTTAATAATGTGTATTCACTGGTGACATTTTATAGTTAATCAAGATAGTATAAAATTATTCAATCATAAAAACTCACATGTGGCTTTAACATATTGCCTATCATAGAGAGAATGCTTTTTAGAGTTGTGATATATTTCTACTATTTGGAACCCCCCACCAAATATAGAGGGAACATGAGGAGAATGGGTATTTGGGTATAGTTAAGTACTATTTCATTTAAACATATGTCTTCAAACTGAAAAAAATACTTTACTTCCCAAATGTGAATACTTTACTACTCGAAGCATTCTTTAATAAAAGCTTCCCATTTTGTACACACAAAGCCATTCCTAGGATGGATGTTTAGAGAGAGGTTTTGAAAGCACATAATTTTATAGAGTAATTTTTCTTACATGGATTTCCAATGATAGAAATTGAGTTTAAGAGAACATGAACAAAAGCTGCTTAAAGCCTTACATTTTTATGTAAACCACAGTTGTTCACAAGTGAGAAGTATGTATTGATAAACAGCTCCAGCTACATTTGTAATCATTTATTGTGATTAGCAGTCTCTTTATGCTTTCAGAGAATAACTTCAGACTTTCTAGCAAAAAGCACAAATAACTAGTATAAGTATACTCTTCTTAATTGCCAGACAATATTATTAGTACAGTTTATTCATTTGATATTCATGAAGGAGTTCAGGGTAGATATTGGGCATAATCTCATTCTCAAATGAGGTATCATAAAAAACATGTTTTAAATCATAGTAAAGTAAGCCAGACCCAAAGGAACATAGGCTCAATGGTTTCCCTCATCTGTAATAATTAGTACACATCTAAAATTCTCCTAGCAGAGGATTACAACAGGTCAAACCCTAGATACATAAGGCCATATAGGATGAGGCCAAATTAATGGACCTTCAGGACATGGAAACAAGAGCTTAATTATAAGTGACTGTTACTCTTTATGTATTATGTTTTTCTCCCTTCTCTTGTGCTGCCCTTTGGTTAATCTCATATTGTTACAGTATCCCATTTTATTACCTGGTATATTATATAGATGTTTACTTATTTATTTGAAATAGGAGAGGAAAAATGAGGTGGGGTGGGAGGAGGGAAATAGGGACAAAAACCTAAGAAGGGATATCAATGTGTGAGAAGTAATACACTCTCATCTGGTGAATATAACTGTAACCCCTCTATCCATTGAAATAAAAATATTATAAAAATGTTTTAAACATATATATGTACAAATAAACATCCATTTTATAAATAGACATATATTTTGTACATTATAAGCTAATTTTATTTATATGGTTAAATATGTATTTATACACATATACGATCATGTATATATTCATTACCATTTTGTTTCTACTTCAAATATTTGATTACTTCAACACTGGGATACATTTATAGTTGAACCTTTAAATATTTGGAGAAATGCTTGAAAAGTATTTGTTTTCATAGTCAGATATTACAAAGAAAACTTAGTCAATGGCAATTTTTAAGATTTCACAGTCATTGTCCAATACATGAGTATGAATATGTATTTGTCTATTAACCTAGATCTTTTTTACAACTACTGACTTGAATATTGGCCTTTCAGATTAAAGTGTTTTTATTTCCTTTGATTATTTTCTTCATCCATTAAATATAATGGATGAAACAATCAGCCTACCATTGGGTTTTCTGCTTTGAGTAATATAGTGCCTAATACATATGAAATCCTGTTTAGAATCTGTGATTCAAATCATAATTTTCCAATGTCCCTCATAATACTAATTTAGAATTTTCTCATTTGGGTCAAGTATTCTGGAATACAGGCTTCTCCATTATGAATCTGTTTCATAGTGATCTCCTCCCTTTTATATTGGAGAACGTCTAGAGAAGCGGGGGGGGGGGGGGAGGGAACTGTTGGTACCATGAGCATTTCTAGCTATTTCCCTTCCTGTAGAATGCAGTTCTACAGCTAAGACAGCTAATATCCTACAGCTAATAAGCTAAGCCCTAAATTAAGACATAGAACAAATGTATTTGTTTTCAAGTCAGAAAACCCAATCTGGTCTCAATTTCATTTCAATCATCTTCACCATCCATCCCAACTCAAAGAATATATGCTATTAAATAGATTTTTCAAAAATAACTTATGAGCTTATTATGGGTTTTATTTCATTGTAAGTTCATAGTACTTTTATGTAGAGGCTATTCAGCAATACCATGAGTTTGATTCTTTGGCTTCCTTTTGCTTTATATCTGTCTTTGCAACTTAAGGCCACATATATCAATTGGAAGTTATACAAGAACAATAAAAATATTTTAAACATTAACTCTGAAATATATTTCTTGATGTTAAACAAATGTGATCTTATGAATTTGTGTACTTGAATGCTTTATAAAGAAATAACAATTATGTACTTACAGCAATGTTTATCAATGGAAAGCTGCATATGAAACAGTGGTCTCATAATATTGTCTCATCTAGTGGTGGGACCATCACTGATATATAAGTTCATTCTGTGAGATTTGAACAAAGTCTGAATCACCTACTAATGCATTTCCCAGAATGTACTACCATTGTTTAGTAACACATGAGTGTAATTCATTTGTTTCAATTAATTATTGCTAGTAGAAATTCATTTTAGAATACTTTAGAACACAAATATATATAGTATTCCACTAATTTATTAAAGAGTTATATATAGATGATCCAACTTAGGGTTTTTAAATTTCACAATGGTGTAAAAGCAACTCTTGTAGAAACCATACTCATACAAATATTGTTTTTCACTTTCTATAGACTATCTAATAAATTACCTCAGCATTTTATCATAAAATAGGTTTAAGATGATTTTGTCCAGCTTCAGGCAAAGGACCCTGAGTTTAAGTCCCAGTACACACACACACACACACACACACACACACACACACACACACACACACACACACACAGAGCAAAATAGAGAGCATTTGTGTGATCTCATTCTGTGTTATCAAATTCATTCAATATGTATACTTACTTTGAGAAATAAGAAGTTTATATTTGGATTTTTTAACATCCACACATTACTAAAGATGTGATTAAACTGCCAAAGCATGAATGTTTTAATAGATTTCTGGAAAGTGTAGGCTGGCCTTGAAAATACTGACTATACTAGAAGTCAAGATTTTCCTTTACCTGGAATAAGAACCATCAATTATATTTTAAAAGTGATATATGATTTGTAAAGTAATGTAATATACATCCATTCTCTTAATTGAAGCACACTGACCCTCCTCATTTTGAAGTTAGATAGGGAAATAGAAGCCCATGAAAGTTAGTAATTTTCCCACTTAGTGCATACAATTTTACTAAGCATCGGGACCAGATTCAACCCTATCTAATGCCATGGCCAGTCAAGTGCCTTCGTTTCAGTTATATGAATATGACATATATATGAATTATGTGTATGAAATGGAAATAGTCCTGATTATGGTTACATAATTTCCTACTGGAGCCAACACCAGGGAAAACTCTATATGACTTATTTTCATCTACCCCAAATTTGTGCACCTCTTCACTTTTATTGAACCTTCTCCCTTCTTTACTATAAACCACTTTTTTTGCCTTCGTGACTATCAACTACTTCTCTGGAATTTGCCATACATCCTACATGCAGGTTGTATTGCTTAATAAATCAACTGATAATGCCCATTATGTAATTCAATTAAATAAATTTTCAATCCAATTTACATAATGTTAACATTCAGATGTTATCATTGTGTTGATACACACACATTCAATAAATTTAAAATTTCCATCCTAGAACATAATTTATATAACTTGCAACCCAGTTATGACATATAGCTGTATATCATCTTTAAAAACTGTATATTCTATAACTTATACAGTTTTAAACAACTTTATTAATCTATCATTTTAAATTACATTTTAAATGCAATCTTTCATTACATTATACAACTATATAATATATCATTTAAAAGATACTGAAAATTCACAGGAATTCTCCTGTATATGCATCACTGGACAATTTTTATGTGTTTCTATTAACTTCTATTGAAATATGATATAAAAATCAATGTTAATAAATTATTTAATAAAAATAAGAACAATATTTCTTAAGGAACTCATTTATAAAATCTGAGGGTTCTTCATGCTTCTCAAATATCACCACTATAACCTGATTTTTAAAAGTCTGACACCTACCGACATCTCTTTCGCCTCCTACAAGAAAGCAAGAAAAGAATGCATTTATATTTTTAATGTTAGTGAGTACTGAAGAATTAGTTATTTGGTGTTTTTTGAAATTAAAATATGTTCCAAGTACTTGAAGGGTTTTTCTCTATGAATTCTTTACAGTTTTCACAAATATCATTATTCATTTCGTTTTGAGATTATCAGAGGCATAAATTAGATTTCTTTCTGCCAGTCTTGGCACATGAAGTCAGGGCCTGGGCACTACTGAACTTTCTCAAGGATAGCACTCTACTATTTAAGGCATAGCACCATTTCTGGCATTTTCTGTGTATGTGGAATGAGGAATTGAACCTAGAGTTTCATGCATGCTAGGCAATTATATTAAGTGTTTCACATATCACAGAAGTACAATAAAAACAACAACAATATTAGTACTTATATAGTTGTCTTGTGCTAAATGCTGTTTCCAAACCAAATATATTTCCCTTTACAACAATCCTAAGAAATAGGTGTTATCATTACCCATTTCACAGAAGAGATAATAGAGAAACTGAGTTAAGGGGTGGGAGTTTGGCCTAGTGGTAGATTGCTTGCCCAGCATGCACGAATACCCAGGTTCGATTCCTTGGTACTACATACATAGAAAAAAAAAAAAAAGCTGGAAGTGGTGCTGAGGCTCAAGTGTTCCAGCTCTAGCCTTGAGAAAGTCCAAGAAATTGAGCTAATTAACCATGAGTAAACAGAGAGAAAATCTAAAATCAAGTAGTCTATTATTACCAGAGACTATATTCTCATATTCCTATAATTAATACTACATAAAAATTTGTGATCACTATTATTTGCTCTATTTATTTGCTGTGCAGAAGCAAGTGTAGTGAGGAAGAAGGATTGTCAAAATTTATCCCACTTGTTGATACTGTTTATTACAAGGAAGTCCAACTTCAATTGAAGGGGTATGAAAAATTTAATGGAATAAACACTTATTTTTCATCTTTTTATTAATTTTTGTCAGTATTACAAATTGGACACAGAGTTGCAAACTAGGCAGGTGCTCCTGTACTTAAGCCACATCTCCAGTCGTTTTACCTTTAGCTTTTACTTTCTTCTTTCTTTTTATTTTTAATTTTTAAAGATAGAGTGTTTTCTTGGCCTATAATTCTATTTTTTGCCTCCTACATATCTGGGATTCTTGACATGTGTCACTATTCCCATTATTTTAAAGTACTCCATATAAATTGTTTAAAGGGATTAGTTGTTTACAACATATATAATCTACTTTGCTCAAATTTCCACCATGTGTATTAGTTTATCATAATACCTCCTCCTCTATTCTCCTCTCTTATTTAACAGGTTTTGGTGGATTTCATCTACTATTTTTATATAGAGATATGACACAGTTTTTTCATATATTTTATTGTAATTAATACAAGGGTTACATTATATTCACCAGATAGAAGGTGCGTAACTTCATAAACATTGATACCCTTTCTCATGTCTTGGTCTCCTCCCCCTACACCCGCCCCTCATCTTGTTTTCCCCCCTTTCCAATCCTATTTCAAATAACCAAATAAGCATTTATACAATATATCAGATGACAAGGTAAAATACTGCAACAATATGAGATAACCAAGGGACAGCAAAAGAGATGAGAGATAACATAGTACATTAAGGACAACAATCACTCATTATTTGGCTTGTTTCTATATTCTGGAGGTCCCTTCTTTTAATGTCATACTATATGGCCTGATGTATCAAGGTTTTGCTCTATTGTAAATCTCTGCTAGTGGAGCCTAGGGTTTCTACTGATTATGACAAATGAGGGAAAACATTGAGCCTATGTTCCTTTGAGTCTGGCTTATTTCACTTAATATAATTTTTTCTAAGTCTTTCCATTTCCTTACAAATAGGGCGATGTCATTCTTTCTGATAGCAGCATAGAATTCCAGTGCGTATAAATACCACATCTTGTTGATC
Source organism: Megascapheus bottae (assembly GCF_031878675.1). Classification (NCBI taxonomy): domain Eukaryota; kingdom Metazoa; phylum Chordata; class Mammalia; order Rodentia; family Geomyidae; genus Megascapheus; species Megascapheus bottae. The sequence continues at coordinate 25,310,274 of NC_143517.1, forward strand.
CACTCATCAACTGAGGGGCATCTGGGTTGGTTCCATATCTTTGCTATGGTAAATAGTGCTGCAATGAACATCGTTGTGCTAGTGGATTTAGTATGTCCTTGTTTCTGGATGGTTGGGTAACTGCCAAGTAGAGGAATTGCTGGGTCTATGTTTAGTCTTTTGAGGCACCATCATACTGCTTTCCATAGTGGTTGAATGAGTTTGCACTCCCACCAACAGTGATCCCTCCTGGCCACATCCCTGCCAACAGCTGTTGTTATTAGATTTCTTGATCATGGCCATTCAAACTGGAGTGAGGTGGAATCTTAGAGTTGTTTTGATTTGCATTTCTTTTATGGCCAGAGATGTCAAGCGTTTATTCATATGGAGACATGACACAGTTTGTTTGTTTTTTATATTTATTCCAGCACATTCTCCAATTCTCTAATCTCCATTCTTTGGTTTTCCCTGCAACATTCCTTATTTTACTGAGGTGAGGTATTAATATGATAAAATGTATTGGAGACATCAAGTGAATTTCATTTAACAATAACCACAGTTGAAATAGAAAGGCAGACTAATATTTGGAAAAAAACGAATTAGTGAATTTCACACCAATAATGCCAAGTTTCTTTAAATTATAATGTAACTTTTAAACTTTAACTCTATTTAATTTGAGTTTAGTAATCTTTTAATTTTTTAATTTTTATTGTATTTTATTGTTGGGACAATGTATACACAGATTACAGTTACATTCATCAGGTAATGAGTACATTACTTCTGGAAACTTCTTACCCCTTCTCATGTTTTTGTCTCGCTTTCTCTTCCCCCACCCACTCCCAATCCTCTTGGTTTCCCCTTTCCTTTCCCTATTTCAAATAAACATATATACAATATACTACAATATACCAGGTAACAAAGACAGATACAGTAACCTCATGAGATTAACAATAAATGGAAAAAAGAGAAAAGAAATAAATTTGCATAGTATATTAAGAACAAAAATCACACAAGATAAGGCTCTTGTTTCTATATCCTAGAGTTTATTTCATTTAGTCTCTTCCTCTATGAGCATATATACACAACTTTTGAATTAATGTGAGCCTCTGTTAGGAGAATCCTAGATGTGTACTAATTATTACAAATGAGAGAAACCATGGAGCCTATGCTCCTTTGGGTCTGGCTTACTTCACTTAATATGATTTTTTTTCCATTCTTTCTATTTCCTTATGAATATGGTGATGCCATTATTTCTGATGACAACATAGAATTCCATTGTATATGAGAATTACATCTTCTTGATCCATTCATCTACTGAGGGGCATCTGGGTTGTTTCCATATCTTAGCCATAGTAAATAATGCTGCAATGACCATCATGCTTCTAGTAGCTTTAGTATGTCCTTGTTTCTGGACATTTGAGTAAATGCCAAGGAGTTGGAATGCTGGGTCAAAGAGGAGCTTTATGTTTAGTCTTTTGAGGAACTGCCATACTGCTTTCCGTGCGGTTCAAGGAGTTTACAGTATCAGGAAAACAAATATACATGAGGCTAGATAATTTCTTTTGAAAAAAAAAAGCATATTCGATTTTTAAAAAATGTAGTCATTGGGGTTTTCCATGAGGAACATCATTAACTCTCAATGAGATGCAGTAATAAAAGTCAGTGAGTAGTTCATTAAATTTAGTCATATGGGAACCAAAACAAATATTATTTTTCTCCTGCAGGCATTGACTTTCTGCACACATAGCAGTTAAATTTTCTCTGCCAATATATCACCAGTAAATAGCAGCATGGTCTATGTGGACTATTTACTGCCATGGGTTGAAAAAAAAAAACAACCAAAATACTGTTGACTTTTGACTGACAAGCATTTTAACACTTGGGACAGAAAGTCTATTTAAATATAGAGAACTTTTTTCGATTTGCTGTATTAATCATCCTCATGAGGAAATGAATTATTAGATAAAAGGCCAGAGTATAGGAGAAATGCCATGATGCAATTGATTTTGGCTAAAGAGACCCTGAAGTCACCATGTGTTTCAATTTGTGGTTGTGTCCAATCATTTACAAACTGCCCATGGTAAACATCAAATAGAAATATCTATTAAAAATATCTATTCAATTTTCTCTATCCACATTCTCTCTTGAGCATTTTCTTTTCCATTTTTTCTCACTGGCTTTCCCAACACTGAAATAGGAGAGATTGAACTCCAGCTTTAGGGTGAGTTAGAACTATCCTCAGAACTGTCAGATCAGGGTTCCAGCAGGGAGTGACTGATGTCCTGGGGAGATTTTCAGATTTACTTTCTTTTTTTTTTCTTTTTCTTTTTTTTTTTTTTTTTTTTGCCAGTCCTGGGCTTGAGCTCAGGGCCTGAGCACTGTCCTTGGACTTTCTCAAGGCTAGAGCTCTACCACTTGAGCCTCAGCACCACTTCCGGCTTTTTCTATGTATGTGGTACCGAGGAATCGAACCCGGGTCTTCATGCATGCTAGGCAAGCACTTTAACCACTAGACCAAACTCCTGGCCCAGATTTACTTTCTAATAAATTTCTAGGAAATGTTTTATGGCGCCAGACTGAGGTATGTATTGGTTAAGCACTGCTGCAGTAAGACTCAGGAGGACGATGGAAGAGTTACAGAGAGCTTATGCCAATCCTCATCTTGCTTCTCTACCTGTCTAATTTTTGTTTGTAACATAATCACTGATAAGTAGGGGTGGAAAATGAATGGTCCTCCCTTGTATGAAAGACCATTCTTAATAATAAGTAGAACATTAATATTAACTTTCCAACTCTTTTTTAAAAATTCTATTTTAATGTATAGAGGGGTTAAAGTTATATTTGCAGATAGAAGGTGCATTATTTTCCACACATTGATACCCCTTCTCATGTTTAACTTTCTAACTCTTAAATTCAAGTTCATAATTAAATTATTTAGCTTCACTTCTGTCTAGACTTCAAAAGAGTAATAAATAGCTTTTGTGCAGTTAATTTTTTGTGCATGTCTTGGGGCTTGAACTTTGAGTTTGGGCATTGTCCCTGAGCTCTTTAGCTCAAGGCTAGCTCTCTACCACTTGAGCCACCAGGCCACTTCTGGTTTTCTGGTGGTTAATTGAAGATTAGAGTCTCATGGATTTTCATGCCCAGCTGGCTTTGAATCGTGATACTCAGATCTCAACCTCCTGAGTAGCTAGGATTACAGGAGTAAGCCACTAGCACCCAGTGCTTTCTGCTGTTATTTAAAAGGCAAAACAAAGTTTAAAACGCATACAGGTAAACTTCAAAAGGAATATTTTAATATCCAGCAACACACAAAGACACAAACATGTACACACACACATACACACACACAGAGAGAAAATTTCTATTAATCTAAAGCATTACACATAGTAGCACTATGTATATTTACCCCAAAATGCTTATTATGGTACTGCGATAGGATTACAAAATATATTGCAAATTGACTTCTGAGAGAAAAAATATGCCTTTGTTTAATCTACACCTTATCTGAGTAGCTAGAACATGCATAGAAATATAGACATAATTTGGTCCAATATTGATATTTCATCTTAATCCTAAATCTAAATGGTGATTTCAAGTAATAGTTCAGGGCACCTAATTTTACTTTCTTCTGGAATATATTGTCTAGGTATTTCAGGAGAGTTTTAATAGGTCTTGAAAGAATTTGGAATCTGGAAAATCTGTCATGCAGGAGCTTGGAGACCACTTCCTTTTTAAGCCTACTTGTGGGCTAAATCTTCTCTTTCACAAATTTCGCAGAACAGGCAAGTTAAGTTTCTAACTCATAGCCTCTATATTTTATGACATACACCAATGGCATTTTTCTCCGGGTAGGAATTTTTTTCAGGTTAATCTATTTATTCCTCCAGCATATCAAATAAAAAGCTAAAATAACTAGCAAAATCTCTCTATGAAGCTTTGAGACTTTTAAGAGCCCCTGTTGATTTAGAATTACATGTATGTTCTCTACTACTGGAAGCTTAAACAATCCCTTAGCCCTAAGAGTCAGGCAATCACAAGGGAATGTCTTGTCTTTACTCTTTACACTGTCTCCTCCATACCCCACGAGCATACTGCTCTGTCCACTGCTCTGCTTCCAGAGCAAGAACACCAGTCTCATTACTGTTCTTTCAACACAGTCAGCTGTTTCTCTTTCTAAGAGCCTTGCAATTACAATCATTTCTATTGGGAATGTTCAAGAAAAGAAATCCACACATACACAAATAAATAGAACACTAAACCATTACAGACAGCATTTTAATAAGTAGAAAAAATACTTGATTATATACACTGTCCTTTTCCCCCATCCTCAGTATATTGTTCTCCATAAATTTGCCTACATCTGACAAATAATATAGTTTTATGTTAATTTATTTTCTATCTCCCTTGTAAACAATGTAAGTTTCATGAGGGTAGAATCTTAGTTTCTCGTTGTTAATTTTTTTTATTGCAAGTACCATTAGCATAAAGGATCACTTCATAAATACTTTTAGAATGGAAAGAAGGAAGATGATATCCTTACTATATTAGACAGTATAGATTTTTGTTGATCCTAGCATGCCTCTTTTGTATTCTCAAAAGAATATCCCAGGTTCCAGTGGACTTTATACTGCAGTCATACTTCCATATCACTAGTTCATTCAGACTTCTATTGCTTTTCAGTGACTCCTTTTGCTTTAAGTCATGCTGTTGCTTCTGCCCAGGAAAGTTCACTTCTGAAGCTTTTTGATGTCTTTTACGATCCTAAGTTTTCTTCAAAACATGAATCAGTTGCCCTATTCTTCTCTAGTTCAAACTTTCTTCTTAGTGTTCCCTTCCTGCTCTGCCCTATTATTCCACTTAACCCATTCTTCATACTAATTTGTTTAGTTGGTTTGTATCCCCAGTTTTACTCTGGACCACTTGAAAGAAATATTTCTATTTCTGTTATCAAAGCTTAATGCTTAAGTGTGCTACACAAGACAAGTGTTCATAGATACTGAATATATGCACACCAATCCACCAGAATGTGCTTTTTCCAATACTTTAAACTTCTAAAATCACTTTAGGTGATAAAGTAATGAGTGTTTTTCAAAGTCACGAGTATGAACACTTATGCGACGAGCAGCTTTATAAAGAATAAATAAATTTGAAGTTTCAGGACTAATTGGAATAATTCTCAGAGAAGGAAGAAAATAGAAATATTTAGATTTATTGTATTGTACTAACAGTGATTCTCTTCTCCTCTCTATCATCGGAGCTATGTCTCCAGCCTAGTTTTAATCTCAACTTTCATGATGATGAGATGGTCCCTCCCTATCTTTTATCCATCTATTAAAATTTCATTGAAAATGCACAATTATGGGCTATATTCAGTCGGGGATAATAATTTACTACCTTTCCTGTATCTCAGTAAACTTTCATCCACAACAATGGGGAAATCTCATGCAGACACTGCATGAAGCATGCCATAGAATTAAAATAAGGCAATGTTATGAATCATGACTTTTTTCTTCTTGGAAAAACAAATGTACAAATATACATTTATGAATACAAAATTTTCAATATAATTTCAGAGGAATCCTCAAAAAACATATGAATCTTAAATGGTATGGTAAGAACTATTGTCCTAGATTTTCTAAGATTTACCCTTGAAAAAATGCCATCCAGGGAATGTGCACTTGTATCAAATTCTTGAGAAAACATGTAATATGTCTTCTGCTACATTGCCCATCTTGAGCCTTGATTCACATTAACAGAAAATTAAAAGAGTTTACATTAGCAGAGATCATCGCTCTTTGTAAATGATATATCATTGATACACAGCCTATACAAGTATACACATTGTTCTACTTAATATTTCACAGGGCAATCAGATCCTACCTCCTGTTCAAGAAACTCCTGGCTAGCAATGTTCTACAAATAACAAACTAGTCTTTATGAACAAGAATATATCTAAAATCACTACATACTCTGCATTTTCAAGTATTTCTTATTTTATAAATGATTTGGGTACTTTGAGTTATCATCTGAAGCAGTTTAAGCAATGTTTGTTTTGTCCATACCTGCACTCAAAGGGTCTCAGTTCAAAACCAGACTGGGCAGAAAAGTCTGTGAGATTATTATCCACAATGAAGCTCCAAGAAAGATAGGAGTGGAGCTGTGATTCAAATGGTAGAGCACTAGTCTTGAGTGAAAAGAGCTGAGGAACAACACTAATACCTGAGTTCAAGCCTTGCATCAATACACACACACACACACACACACACACACACACACACACACACACACACGACAAGATTTTCTAAGATGAAAATAGCCATATTAGGCTTCTCATAATAAAAATTCTTCTCATTCAGTATTTAGTTATGAATGGTAGTTTTTGTAATCTCAATTTTCAGAGAAAATGCTAGAAAAGTCTTTTGTGATCTTAGAAGATGACACATACTAAGCAGTCAGGTTACTCTAGGTAAGAGCTTAGGAATATGAATTGTGGGTTGATACAGAAATATCATTGTCATAGCAACCACCAAAGGTTTCATAGAAAAACAATAGCTTGGGTTGTTTTTAATGGAGATGACTAACAAGATCCCTTTTGATATATCTGATACAGTATGGATAATATATAATATTATCCATAAATGGTTAATGTACAGCAAGTTTAATTAATTAACTAGAGAACTGGGGGAAAAATAACCTCTCATAGCCTATAGATTAAAAGTTAGAATCCTGATGTAGCACATTCTTATTATTACTTAGCTTTACTGATACAATACTTATCTGATACCAGGTTTTTCCTTCATATAAATTATATATTTAAAATTAATATTCCAATTATAGAATATTTGTCATTATCAACAAATGTTAAACTTGTCAAGATAGACTTCACATTACTCTCACTCTTTCTGAGGAATCAATATGTAATACTACCTATAAACTACTTGAAACAAAAGCTGTGGAAGTATTATAAGAATAACATCTATAGAAATAACTTATTTTTTCTCATTTGTTAAGAAAATTACCATCTTAAGTGACAAATAATTTCTGTGCCCAACTTTCCCACAAAGATTTATGTATTTAGTTCCATTATGTTTCATTTTAGATGAAGAATGTAAACTATTTGATGAGCCCAGCTTTGTTGTAGTTTACAAAATCTAGCCCAGCCCACAAACTTTTCTTTATACAATGAAGGTTTTCTGAAAACAGTGAATAAAAACCCATTCCTTTGTCAGATTCAGCAACTAATGTCCCAAAATATAAATTTTGTTATTGTACTGAAACCACGACTTGTTTCTTTGAAAACTACATGTGAAATTTCTCATATCCTGGAAGATCTGCTTCTTTGACAGCGTACTTTCAGAATGACATTGTTACATCTTACACAAATTAGCTGCCTAGAGAAAGGACCACATAGTTAAGAAAAAATATTACAAACTATATTGAACAGGAAATAGTATTTTCAGCTTGAGATAACCACATTAATGTTGTCTTATCATAAATCAATTAAACCAAATGTTAGGTTTTTCATACTAAGTGCAAAATTTCAATGTAGCAAAAGAAAACATAATTAATGTCATACTACTTCAAAATAAGTGGTGATATATCACTGCCTGGAAATGCTGGTATAAAGTGCATCAGAATTAAATGAAATAGAGAATCCATCTTGAAATCCAGGTAATGTAGTTCTAATCACTAGCCTGTAATTGTTACCAGTAACTTTTTTACCTATTTCTAAAGATGATTAAACACACACACACTACATATATACATATATACATATCTATATACTTTTTGTCTACTGTATAAGGTACAGAAGGAAGTCATTTTATAAACCAAATGGAAGGACTGATTCCTATTCCCATGTTTTAAGCATTTGATCACAAAATTAAAACAAGAGTTTTAAAGAATTTGGCAATTTGCCCTTTCATTCATTCAGCACTTACTTTCTTTGTTCTTTTTTTTTTAAGTTGGAATCTAGAAATTTGTTTTATTTTACTGTCTATGAGGGTCCTGGGTCTTGAACTAAGAGACTTACAATCTTGGCTTTTTGATCTTCCAGTCTCAGCCTCCTGAGAAGGATAACTGACATGAGTTAGGAGAATTTAGCATCTGAATGTACTTGTTGTGTCTCTGTTTCATAAAATGACTGTTTTCATGGGTAGAAATCTATTTGAGCAGCCACTGTTTAGTTAGCCATGCAACTAATCATCACTCATACTGATGTTTTGAATCAGAAGAGAAAAAAAGACAAAGCATTTTTAAACTATTGTGTAAAAATAGCCATAGACAACACAAAAAGGGAAGATACTTTCCATTGAAAAACAGGATTTTTTTCATATATTTTTATTGTAATTAATAGAAGGGTTACATTATATTC